>NW_026775576.1:105788529-106988529 GCF_030987335.1 Cornus florida
AAAAGTGATCATTTAAATAATTAAATAACCACGGACCTTCATTAATTAACCTAATAAGGTTTCATACAAGCCCAAGACCACATCTTTTGGTCCAACTTTCCTTAAGCCCAATCCAATTAATTGAAATAAATAAGATAATTAATTAAATACAGAAATTAAAATAACTAATTACATGAAGCACATAAACAAACAAGAATTTACAACTAAATCATATAATACCAATAAAATCAACATACCAATAATTCAATCAATAATCAACCACACAAACAATCAATCATCATACATAATCACGAAATATTACTTAATTAAAATAAGATAATTAATCTAGCACTCAATAAAAGAAAATAAATCATTGAAAAATAAAATAAAATAAATATAAATATATATATATTTATTTATTAGTTTTCTTCAGCGGTTTATTTATTCTTTATTATTCATCTTTGTATTCTGTGCTTGTTAAATACTTAAATTGTTTTGATATCCCTTGATTTTGTGCGCGGACTTGATCAATCCGTGTTCCAAAATTAGGGGTATCACAAATGGTATCAGAGCCTGACCCAGCCGGAAGTGTGCCGACGAGGACGTCGGGCCTCCAAGGGGGGTGGATTGTGATGACCTTGTGGGCGGGTGTGCCGTGGGCGGGTGCAAGAGACACTGTCAGGCTACCACACTGGCGAGCTACGGGTGCACAGTCCCACATCGCCTGGGTAGAGGAAAGGTGAAGTGCTTATATGTAAGTGTGTCACCTCTAATTGGTATGAGGCCTTTTGGGATAAAAGCCCAAGAGCAAAACCGTGCGGGCTCAGGCCCAAAGCGGACAATATCATACCATGTGGTGGAGTGGGTCGTTACACCAATCCCGCACACAAGAAACCTTTATTGGCTTGTACTCCGAAGCAACGCCTATTGGAAACAATTCTTTAGTCTCCCATTCTACCTTCTTGGTCGGCCTTCGTAGGGGAATCACCGGAGTAACCTTCCTCGTCCTTGGGCCCGTCTTTGCTTTCATCGCGGACCCCATCCTCTTCCTAGTGCCAAACATTCTGCAATTACAGAATAAACTTGACATTAGTACTTTCTAAACGAACTGTAAAGGAGTACTATGAATCCTAAACTTAAGCTCTAATCAAGAGAAAACGCTACGCGGAAGTCTTAATACCAAACATCCTAGAGACACTTGAACCTGGAGTGCTCTGATACCAACTGTGATACCCCTCGGATCTGAGACACGGGTTGATCATGCCCAGGCCCAAACCCGAGGGAAATATCAAACAATTAATATTTTAACAAACACGGAATACAAATTGAATTAAAGAAATAAAAATAATAAGCTGAAAGAAACTAAAATAAAAATCCTCAAAACATAATTATTTAATTCCGTTAATCCAAAACTCCATAAGTTTACATTCTTTTGTTAGGGGGGAAGGATGTAATATCCCTAATTTCAGAAGGATAGTTCTGGTATTTAATTTATTGTTTTAATTAAAATTTTAATTTTTAATTATTTAAATTGTTTAGTTGCTAGTGTGTTGGACTTAATTGATTATTTGATTATTAATCGATTACAACTTATGGAGTTTTGCATTAACGGATTTAAATAATTATGTTTTGAGGATTTTTATTCTAGTTTATTTCAGCTTATTATTTTTATTTCTTTAATTCAATTTGTATTCCGTGTTCGTTAAAATATTAATTGTTTGATATTCCCTCGGGTTTGGGCTTGGGCCTGATCAACCCGTGTCTCGGATCCGATGGGTATCACAGATAATAAGGCAACCATTGAAATTGCACATAATTCGGTGTAACATGACTGTACAAAACATGTTGAAGTTGATCATCATTTTATTAAAGATAATCTTGATCGAAAAGTTATACAATTTCGGTTTGTTCGGTCCGAAGATCAGTTGGTTGACATACTCACGAAGGCAGTTTCAGGAAAGGCATTACATGTTGTAATTGACAAGTTGGGCATGATAGATATCTATTCTTCAACTTGAGGGGGAGTGTCAACATGAACTGTATTTCCTAATGTATTTATGTAAATTATTATAATTAGGTGTAGAATATATTATTATTATATTGTGTAATATATTCTAACCATGTATAAGCTTACCAACCGTGGAATATATTTTTACTATATTGTGTGATATATTTTAACCATGTATAGATCTACCGTACAAAGTTTAGATCTTGTCACCAATAGAAATCCGTGTGTATATATCTCATATCTTATATATTAATACAATATATAGTTTCTCTCTTTTATATTTTTAACACATTTGAACTTTAAAATATACTATGTACACACACACGTGGTGTTAATTGAGTGTCGATTCCATGAACTTGCTCACATCTTTATAGTACTCTAGTTTCACAATTGTATGTTAGGTCGATCTATATAATGAACATGAAAAGAATGCGCACTTGTCAACTCTCTTTTGGCAGTTTACATACATAATCATGTATTAATATATTCAAAAGAAATATACATATATATATATATATATATATATATATAGATATAGGTATCGGTATAGGTATACCCCCCAGCTCAAAACTTAAAAACAGTATTTTAATAACCAGTTTTTCTAAGTCAACATGACAAAGTTAAAACATAAAGTATTAATGTGGATTCATGACTTGTTGGATGTCTATTACTTTAAAGAAGGAAACATAGTATGTGTTTATGTACTGTGTATATATATATACACACTAAGTCGAAGAACTAATGAAGTTCACCTGCCCACTTCTTTATGAAAAAATAAATTAATTCTGGTGGACTTGTGGAGCTAGTTTGGTTGTGGAAGTTGGAAAACGGGGAAGAAGATCCAGCTGCTAAGATAGAGGTCTAACTAAAGAAGACCAACTGGCCATAGCAATTAAATTTTGGGTAAATCAATATATATAAATAGAAGAGAGGAATATACTCCGTATAAAAAAGAGGGCAAAGGCCCAAAAAAGGCCCAAAGCCGAACAAGCCTAGCAGAAAGCCCAAAACAAGCCCAACCCAAACAATTAAAAATCCATTGCTGCAACATCAATTAGAACTGCCATAGAAGCAACAGTAAACAGAGGAAGGGAAAGAAATTTCTCATTCTTCACTTCAATTGTTTATGTACAATTCTTGTTCAAATTTCTTGCATGTTGACTCTTGATTGTTGATGACAAAATGGTGAATGGCATTACTATGTATAATAATTTTTGCAGGTAAAGTTTATTTAAAACTAATGCTTAAAAAAACTAATCCTTAAAACCGAATAGTTGCAGACTGTTTTTATACATATTTAGTTATCTACACATATGAGAAGTATAAAACATACAACAGCAATGGCATCCTGTAAAACACAAGTGAGAGTCCATTCCCCATTTTCTTGCTTCAGCAAAAAAAAAAAAAAAAAAATTAATTATAAAAACAATCGGATGAGTAAGGGTTCAAAGAAGCATTTCATCAAACGAGTAATAATATGCCCAATTGATATATGTATACAATATATGTATAAAGAGGGTACCGAATTAGGGTTTAAGAGAGAAAGACAGAAACCAGAACCGAGGCAGGATTCAGGGTTCATGGTTGATTAAATTCTTTAACTCTGACATCAGCCCAGGAAAATTGGATTTCAAATTAGGTTCATTTCACTAACATACAAAACATTGTAATGTAAAGTTATAAACAATTTCTCAAGAAATTAAATTTTCAAAGTACTAGCATATATAAGCCATAAATTAAGATTTTAAGATTTATAAACTAAAATTTTAAAAGGAAAAAAAAATTTAGAAACCACGATTATAACGTCAAATTTAATTTTATAAATATATAAAAATAATTTCAGATTTGAATTAGGTACGAAATTTTGACACTTCAATTCAAATCGAGTTTAAAATTAAATTCAAGTTAGAGGTTTTCCACTCAAGACCAATTTTAGCTGTAAAATTGATTGTCCAAATTCATAAAATATTGGGATGTAGTCGAACCGATATAGATTGGCTCGTCCAAATTGCATGTTCGATAGCTTTTAATTACCAAAAAAAATTCTTTTAGGGTCCGTTTGATTAGTTAGAAAATATTAACTTTATGCATAACTTTAAACATGAAAGGGAAAAGAAATAATAATAAAACAAAGGGAAAAAAAAAAAAAAAAACCGAAGGCATGCATAAAGTTATACTGGTACCTATTTTATTTTATGTTAGAAATGCATAATATTTGATATAAAATTTAAGATGCATAAAGTTATAATGGTACCATATTTTTTATTTTTAAGGAAAAGAGATAGGTTTAATTTTTTTAGATGAAAGAATTAAGCATCTTAATTTAAAAATAAAAAAGAAAAAGAAAAAGAAAAGAAGTAATAACAAAATATAATTTATTAGAAATATATGTATTGGATCAAAAAATCATTTTAGACGTGTACATTTTTAAGAAGTTTGGACATTTATAAAATAAATAACAAAAAAAAAAAAAAAAGTGAACAATATAAAGTTTTTATTTATTTATCTATTTTTTCTTTTTTTTATGCATAAATTGTTCATGAGGGTAGATTGGTCCAATTTATTAAAATGTAAAGTTAAAAAAGTCTCTTAAACGGTCAAAGAGTAATTTGGTCAATTTCTCATGTAAATAGGTGTTTTTGTCCATTTTGAACCTTTAGGGGATGTCTTTGTCCAAAAAACAGGTATGTTTCCTCTGAGTATCATTTTGCCAAAACTCAGGGGGTATGGTTGTATTTTATTATTATTATTATTTTATTATTGTTGTTGTTTTCAGAAGTTTACATTATATATGAGAACTTTGCTATTAGATGAATTTACTTTGATTTGTAAGAGTAGAAGAGTTTTAATTTGAAGAGTAAGAGCCTGTAACCAAATTAGGAGTATTATTTTGTGTAAGAAAACTCTCCTTTTGTGAGTTGGAAGAAGAACAAAGAGAAAACAACTTACAAAGGTATAAGAGATAACTAACATATAATGCTATAACTTTTCATATTTTATGAAACAAACATTCCAATTTGAGAAAAATTAAGTTGTTGCAAAAATATTAATTACTTTTATTAAAGCTTTCATTTTCACACTATCCAAACTGCTAATTTTTTTTTATAAAAAATGGGTTTCTTTTGAAAGGTACCGAGGACATATAATTTTGCTCTTCAAACAAGCTACAAACCTAATTATGGACTCACGAGAATGGTTCATCAAGCATATTGCCATATCTGAAACCTAATGCTTGACATGTTTGTTGAAAACATTTTTTTTTTGGATGAATATGTTTGGTGAAAATATTGATCTTTGTTACCAAGGACCAACACATGATAAAAATTATTTATTTATTTTTTAATATCTTGTAAAGAGACTTGAGATATTAAGAAGGAAAATGATATGACAACCGAATGAGAGGTCGAACTTAACGTGGCTTGGCCATGTCAGATTATTTTCCTAAAAGTATAAATGCGTGAGATACCTCTTTGTTTCTCTCAACTCGCTTCTTCTAATTCTGGGTTTTTCTTCTCTATTCAATCTTATTTCAATTGATTCTGGTTTTGTGTTTCTCCTTTTGATTTTGCAAAATTGAAGATAAAAAAATAATAATAATAAAAAATAAATTAAAATTATGCTTTCCCAATACAGAAGGTAAAATTTATCAAAAAACTACAACTATTGTTTCTGTCCTTTAAATTTTGTATTCATGAAAATCAAACAGAAACTTTGATATGTGTATACGTTCCATCCAAACGTTTGGACCAGTCTCAAACTAGAATTAATCTAAAGAAATTTGACCACTAGATTTCGAGAAAGATGATAGATAAGAAGAATTGATGAAGAACAAGAGAGAGAAACGAAGAGGAAGAGACAGAAAAAAGAGTTAGCGTCTTACACGTAAAGAAATTGTTTGTTCGGTGTTCTTTTCGGTAAAAAATTTCGGTTTCTCTATCACTGCTCTATTAAGAATGAACCAAATTTGAAAGTACTATACATGAAATATAATACTCCTTCCGTTCCATATTTGTAACGACCCGAAATTAGGGGCTATGACAAAACAAGTATTTAAAAACCATGCAAATAAAATCAGTCAATTCATGGTCCTAAATTAACACAATTAATCTTAAACAATTCCCATTGTCTAATATTCACCAAGCAAAACAGATCACAGCTACCTCAAAATCTACATAGTGGGTACTCAAAATTTCGTAAAAAATTCATCAGGACAAGAGTGCTTAGTTAGGAGTAAAAATTTGCGCAGTAGTAAATAGAAAATTCATAAAAAATTCGTTTGAATTCAAAACGGAACAAACCAAAATGTTTTGGAAAGTAGACTCAGCATATAACATATTTGAACCATTCTCGAAAGTGAATTGCTGAACCATTCTTGGAAGCGAATTACTGACCGATGAAATCAATTTTTAGAATGAATTCATCTTATCTCAAATGAATTGAAAATAAACCTTTCGACAAACTTCGTTCATTTGAAAATATACGGAGCTAAAAAAAAAATTTAATAAATTTATTTTTAGAAATTAGATTCACGGAAGTATAAAACTGGAAAGTTTGGTAATGATCCAATGTTAAAAAGTAAGTCAAATAAATTATTCAAAAATCTGATTTTCAATAGATATAAAATACGAATAGCAGCTACTTTCAAATTTTTAGAAAATTTTCTGCTAGTCCAAAATTACAAAATTAATTTGTGATGTTCTAGACATGTAGAAGAACTTGTGAAAAAAAATTTGGTAAGTTTTGGAACACTATAGCACCTTGGATAAATTTTCGAATTTCAGCAAAGTTAAAAGAAAAGTGAATTTCCTGCTTGTCCCAAACCACCAAATTCATACAATAACCACATATACTATAGCCTCCACAATGTCCATAAACGGTACATACACAATAGGTATCATATTAAATCCATAATATACAGAAAGTTCCTCAAGTACAATTGAATCAAACATTTAATCAATCACCTAAACTACATAAACATGATGGTCTCCAATGAAACAAATCAACGACTTCAAACCCAATGGATCATTGAAACCTGCAAAAATAGTAGGATGAGACTAGAGTCCCAGTAGGAGAGACACTAACAAGCAATCCTAAGAGGGTTTTATGCATGTGACAAATGAATTCATAGTATGCAAAGCCAGAGAGTTCCATGTTCATTAAAATACCATATGTTCAAAAAAATACTCAATATCAAAGTGAAAATAGGTTTAAAGACGCCATGCATGAAAATCCCCAAGGGTTGGAAGTAAGCGCAATTCTAGTCAAGAAGAACCTGTTGTAACAGGTTGGACTACCAGCAATGTTTTTACCCAAATTCGACACCAAATTATCCCACATATGACGTATATCAAAATAACCCATCTAATTCACGAAGCAAGCATATAAAATAAGGTACAACAAGGTGTTTCCAGAATAAGATCATCACAATTTTTAGGAAAATTGCAAGCAGTAACAGTTTAGCACAAGCTAAATAAAGCATGAGGTTATGGACAAGAACTGATGCATACTCAGATAAATTATCACATAAAGCTAGCAATTATAGATTCTTGGATGGACATCAACTGATGCACATTCAATTAATCACATGAAGCCAGCAATTATAGATTTTTGGAAAATCAACTCAAAGCACTAGATGTTAATGAAACCTCATGAGATGAGCATGGATAAGCATGGTTGAAGATGATGATGAGGTGAAGGTGAGGAACCCTAGTTTCTTCTTTTCTCCCCTTTGTCCGACCTTCTTTTCCTTCCTCTTTTTTTTTTTTATTATGGCCAGTCCTCTCTTGCTCCTCTTCTCTTCTTCATTCCACCAACAACACTTCTTTATTTCCTTGTGCTCTCTTTTTATACCAACACGGGAACAAAACTAAGGCTATACATTTATGTGGTTGCCCCTTGTATAGTAAATGTGAGCTACATGTAGAAGTGGGGCATGTGTTTTCCTTAGATTCTGCCACTTATCATCAAATATATAAATTACCTTAGCCTCCACAACTTTAAACCAAGCTTCACAAAAGTCCTTCCATAAATCACATTCACCCCTACTCACTAAAAGAGTACACCAAGACCTCAATTCTATAAAGAAATAACTTACTACTCCCAAACAAAATCACACAGTCTCCAGTAATTTAAAATCAAATCATTAATCAAGATTAAAACAAGCTTAAATGCCTAACTAGAAATTCGAGGTATTACAATCTCCACCTCTTAGGGAAATTTTGTCCTCGAAATTCAAATCTCCAATTGGTTTTAGTATCATCATTAGAAAATATCAAGCACATAAGTCCTCTGCCCATCTCATCAAACATCTTAATGACATTCCAGGATACACCAAATCAAGTATATAAGAACTTGTTCCCAAACCATCGTTGTACCTAACTTGAGATACAACACATCGAAACTCAACCAATTATCTCATCATAAAAAAATACAGTAATCAAACAATGACTATTCCAACATACATGCAAGTCCTAGAGAAATATTAAGATTGGACCACCCCTTTTTCCAGATTCTAGAAAAATAATTTCATGAAAAACCAATTAATACTCGTGAGACTAAAACTTCAGAACATAACAAATAGCATCATGTAAACATATGTATATATATCTAAACTTTTCCAAGAATTTAAATGTAATACCCCGTATTTTATTTGTGATACCCCTCGATTCTAGAGCCACGGGTGATCAAGTCCGAGCACAGAATACAAGGGATATCAAACAATTAATATTTAAACAAGCATTGGAATACAAGATGAATTAAGAATGAATAAAGAAGCTGAAAAGAAAACTAAATAAATAATCCTCATTTAAAAATCCTCAAATAAATGATAATTAATTAAAAAAAAATCCAATACTAAAATCCTCCAATCTCTGATAATAGTAATTAATTAAACTACAACTCGGGAATCCATATTGTGGACCCCTAATAATATCCTAACTGAAATAACTGAATCGAAATAAAAATAGTAAGTAACTAATGAAGAAGAGTCCTACATAGAATCGGAAGAGTGAATGGCTGTCTCTGCTCGGCACGAACAATCTCTAAGACTGGAACTGACGAACACCTGAAAAATAATGGTGGGTCAGGCCCACAAACAAGTTCTAATCTACTACATCCCAAACAGAGACCCGATACACATACACATCCTAATTAATTCAACAATAACTAAATAGTCCATATATAGATATATACACACTAAAGGAACCTCACTAGACTATAGAGTTGTCTCAACCTGAATAGTAAGCAACATGCAAAACGCACATACAGTGGGCATGAGTACCTATACCTACCAGGGTACACAACTATATTATATCTAGCTACACATCCCTGGCAATATACGCACCCTAACCACTGATCTTGAGACTCAAGCTCATATCATGGCGTATAATTATATATTTAAAATCCGTCCTATCCAACTAAAAAAAAATAATAACCAATACAATTATTATTTTAATAATATGTCATCCAACTATTCCGTTGACCTGACACGAATAAGTAGGACTTAACACTATGGTTAATCCATTCCCTTATTAAAAATAGGTAGGACTTAACTCTTAAGTTAATCCGTCCCTAATATGCCCCCATCCCATAATGGTGCATTAATCCATATCATAATCAAATAAAAGTTTCCAATCCAAGAATAATGTAAATAATATTTACATCTAATAATCCAAATAAACAGGATATGCATCATATACACATCTTTTGCATTTCTTTGAGCAAAAATATCAATTCTAAGTAACATGCACTTAATTTACATCACAAGATATTAATATGCATCTCAACTACAATGTACATCTCCATATTTTGATTAAATTAATTTAAATCCAACAATTGATTAAAATAATTTAATCCAACAATATTTAATTAATTTATCCTTTTAAAATTAATTAAATTTCATACTTAGCAGGTAAATTTAAATCATGCATTTCAATGCTTAATGAATCCAATTAAATTATCTAAATATTTAATTCAGACCCATCAATCAAACACACAAATATCTATTTAATATTCTAACATTAATCAAAATAACATTAAAAACAAAAATTAAATGCATAACCCATTATTAGTATTAGTATTAATTACAAATAGCAAAACTTATGCATTAATATAACCTTTTGACTTTTTCCATCCTTCCTCGTTCGGCGTGCCTTTATTAAGAAAGAAACAAATTTGATTTCATACTTTGTGCACAAAACTGCTTCTCACGTCCACTTTTGAGTTTATACAAATAAATCAATTTATGTTTTAATTCAGTACTCTTAAGGCCTCGTTTTGTGTGCATGCTTTATGCAAAAATAAATTCTGATTTCGTATTTATATACAATACTGTCTCATTAATTCAAGTAAAAATAAAACAAAATAAATTAAACTCATGACCACCACACATGACCTGTTCGACATAAAACCCCTTTATTAAAACATGAACTAAAATTTCTAAATTAATTCATGTAATTTATCCAATTAATTTATTTAACGAACCTATAATTAATCTAGCATGCATAGAGTATGAATCAAAGGAGAAGAGAAGAATTAGAACTTGCCTTTAGGGATTTGATAAAAAAAAACCCTAGCCTCCTTCTTCCTTTTTCAACCCTAGCCTCCTTCTTCCTTTTTCTCTTCCTTCTTCTTCCTTTTTTTCTCTCTCTAGAATATATTACGTGATTTATGTTCTAACCCCTTTTACAACCCTATAGTTATATATTTATAGGCAACTAAAATAACCCTAAAATCCTTTTCCCAATCCAAGTCAAACTAATAATAAAAATAAAATGAAATGTAAATACTAAAAAGGTAACTAAAATATATCTTTACGTATAATCTATGTGTAATCCCTATATAAATATACACATCAGATTATTCCTAAATGACTTTCCTTATATATAAAAATAAAACAATTAAATTCCCAAACAAATACACATCATCATATATAATTTAATTTACATAAATAAGTCAAGTACACATACTTTTAGCACACCATTTAATTTAAACAACCAATTCAATTAACACATAAACAAATACTTAAATTAATTAAACAAGTAAACAATTAGCCAAGAAATCAAAGAAATAATTAAAACGCAATTAAAATAATTTAAATAATACCGAGACTATCCTTTCAAAATTAGGGGTATTACATTATTAAAGAGTTTAGTTTATTTAAATTCATTTATGTGTGGATTTCTTTACCTATTATTGTGCATGCTACATTGTTATATTAAGTTCATTTAATGGTGCATGTAAATTAATTGTGTATGTTAAAATAGTAAATTTATTCATTTAATTGTGCATGTATTATTATTAATAATTTTATTTGTTTATTATGTTTAATTAAGCAATATTAGTTAATTAAAGTATTATATTGGTGTTATAAAGTATTATGATGATATAATGTATTCTTATGTAATAATAATAATAATTATTATAATAGTTTATTAATAATAATAATAATATAATAATAATTATTATTATAATAGTTTATTAATAATAATAATTATAATAGTTTATTAATAATAATAATAATAATAGTATTAAATCAATGTAATGATGAAGAAATTAAATCTTAGGATAGGATTTACCTTAGGACATCTTGCTTGACTTGGCTTGCTAACCTTAAAGCCTTATGGTTGGGAATGTGGTTAATTAAATGCAAAAAATAGATATTTGTAATATTTAAATTATATAAGTAATCTATATATAGAAGTTAGCCCTTTAGTTGAGGATTCACATAAGTTGAAGAAGGAAATAATAAAAGTGAGTTCTTGTATAAGACCGAAAGGAAAAGAGAGAAAGAAAGGAGCCTGGACCGATGTAGGGAATTTACCCGATTACGCGCAACCGGCGGATTTATTTTAAATCCAAAAAGGCAAGTTATTATCTACTTTTCCCCTTTGAATTAATAAATTAATTGTTTAGTTTATTTGTATGCATAGAGCCAAGGTTAGTAGATTAATAAATTATAAATTTTATCTTATTAAATTAATGAAATTTTAATTATATAGGATGGTATATATTTATTTAATATCCTATGAAATTAATAATGGCTGAAAATGATTAAATAAAGCTTTAGGGATTTTTCTAGAATTTTCTAGATTTTTCCGGGGCTTTTCTGCAATTTTCGGCGACCTTTCGGCGAGTTTTCCGGTCGCCAGCAATGGGGGAGATGACCGGAGTGATCCGGTGTGATGCGGCGCACCATAGGAGGGTATACGCGCGCATCTGGACCATTAAATAGCAGCGATTGATCCGGTGCACCGCGGTCCATGTTACCACGGTACACCCGGATCCGTGAGCGTTGGATGGAGGGAAAGTAGGTGGATTGATCCTGTGTGGCGCGCATGTAGGAAAGATGATGCAGCCAACCAACCGGAGGTCGCCGCGTCAGCAAGGAACCATTAGTGCGCGCGTGACTGATTCCAGACGCGCGTGGGAGCGCGTGCGCGAGCGTGGAACTCTCCAAACGCGCGTGCAAGCGCGTGGGAGAGTGGGAAAGCTTGGCTGCGCGTGGGGAAGCTTAGGGCTGTGCGTGGGGGCGCGTGAAGGGCCCTGTCACCTGCTGGAAATTACCAGAATACCCCTAGGGCCTGTTTTGTAATTTCTGGAACCTTAAACTTGCACTTTTGGGCCTATGGTTGGTACTTACGGGTTTAACGGGACATTAAATTATTATTTTATTAACCGTTAGTTATTATTATGTCCGATTAATATTTTTAAATATTAATTGTATCGTTTTCAATGCAGATCACCATTAAACGGATGTAGTTAATTTAATGACATTGTTAATCATTAATTGTGTTATTATTTTATTAAATAGTATTAAATCATTAATGTTAAAATTAAATGGTTACATGGTTTTAATTCAAATAAATTGTCCGTTATACATTGCAGGATTATTTATGTTGTTAATGATATATAAACCATGATTATTATGCTGTGTGCATTTCAGGAAATAAATGGACTGTTTAATTATGTCACATTTATATTATATGGATGAGTTGCCATATAGAATCATGTGAGCTGGCTAATAAGTTTAGACTCATTTATACCTTATGCATTCGTTGCTATAGACAGATGTGTGGCTGTAGGGGTATGTGGTTTAATATTATTGGCATGTGTTGCCTAATTGACATACTCAGTTTATTTAGTATTATTATTGGCATGTATTGCCTAATTGTTATGCTCGGTACCTCATTAGTACATTGAGATGTGTTACTACTGTGTAGTCTTTACAGTCTGTGTTGTCAGTACCGTGCACCATGTATAATAGCTGATTTCCCGGGTAGGGAAAGGCGACACTTAACCACCTAGTGTGAGTCTAAGTGATCACCGTCTATTCAGGTTGAGGTCATGTTATACATTGGATAGTTCCCTTAGGATGTATACAGATATAGTACTCATCCGATTCTTAATGATTAATTTATTTGATTCTCTGATTTGGGTCATAGTAGAGAGGACTTGCTCGTGGGGTTGACCCACCATTGTTGTTATTTCAGGATACGGTCAGTACCCGTTCCAAGGTTGAGGTTAGCAGTGAGGGACCACCATCCGAACTCATCTACTCTTACGATCCAGTTCAGGGTAGAAGTTTTATGTATTACTTCAGTTTCAGTTGTTATTTACTTTTGACGTTGAACTCTCAGGGTTATATTTAGGGATCCTTGATATAGGATTTCCAAGTTGTAATGAAGTACTGTATTAAATAAAGGATGGATGGATGTTGTATTATTTAGTGTTCCTTTCCTGTCTAAATTCTTTTATTATCATCATTTTGTATTCCATGCTTGTATATTGCCAATTGTATTTGATATCCCTCGTTTTTCGTGTATAAGCCTGATCAACTTATGCGTGGAAAATGTGGGGGTGTTACATTAAAACATCAGGATTAGGAACAAATCATACTCATTTAACATGGAACAACAAAAACACAAGTTATAACAAAATGTAAACATCTTTTCCAAATTGGAACAACACATAAAACCAAAATAACAACCAGCCAAAGGGAAAGAAAAACAAGTAGAGAGTTTGAAGAAAATGTCCCACGGCTACCAAAGTTAGAGGAACCCTGCCAATGGATAATGAAATGGTGATGATGAGAGGCCTAGCTCTATTCATTCTCTTCTTCATTCTCTTATTCTTCTAAACTTATGGTCAGGTTTCTCCCTTTTCTCTTTATTCTTTTCTCCATCCCTCTATCAGCACAAAAGAAAACTAAACTTCAAGTCGCGGGTGTTTGGTGTAAATGTGTCATTATGGTGCATGCTGGGGACATCCTAATACCCTTTTATGGGGCTACCACATAGAGACCCACTAAGGCAACTCTTAGTGAAGTAATTGTTTTGGCCTCCCTCACTAGCAAAGAAAATGTTTTAGGGACCTCACTCTAATTTTCTATATTTAATTAAAATGACAAAATGGCATCACATAGCGTTAAAGCAAAAATTAGATTAATAATAATAAGAACTATAAAATTTGATCAAATATATATAAGTATCACATAGGGTACAATAATAATAATAATAATAATAATAATAATAATAATAATAAATTAAATGGAAACACTTAACCCTTTGTGCATAAATAAAGGCATAGTTTAAGAAAAAATCTAGGGTGTTACATTATCCTCCCCTTAAAGAATTTTATTTTAACACTTACCTTATTAGGAAAGTCAGTCACAAAGATCTTTATTATCACTATGCATAAAATATTTAAAAGGGCTTGAATTATTCACAAGCTCAAGAGTACATCCACAAGTTCAAGAGTACATCCACAAGTTCATTCTCTCTAACTTATTAAAACACACACAAAATCTTTCAATTTACAATTTTTAATCAAAACATTACTCATTTTTGGGAAATAAAATTGATATTTTTTTATTTTTTTAAATTATTTTATTATTATTATTATTATTTAGGCTACATAGATGCATGGATCCATATATACCCTAACTCATTAATCTTTATAAGTCAAATGTCTAAGTCAAATGCTATCACATAAATGGCATGAAACTTGACATACAGATTTCGTGACCATTTCATTTATCTCCTAGAGTGTCCTACACTATCACTCCCTTGCCATTCCTATCCATAGGAACATATGGTCAAATGCCTTTCAAAACATCATAGAGTGTCCCACATTGTCACTCCCCCTTCGAACTAGTGTTGACCCAACTCTCAACACCCAAATAAGGGTCTACCTCATGGGTTTCGGGTCTTTCACCCCAGAGTAACTCGTACCCTAATTAATTCACCACTTCCGTCCAAGTGTGTACCCGAAAGTGTCCCACATTGTCACCCCCCTTTGAATCAGTGTGGTCCCATCTTTCTATACCCAAACAAGGGTCTACCACATGGGTTTCAGGTCTTTCACCCTAGGGTAGCTCGTACCCTAATTAATTCCTCTCCAAAACATCACCCCTTTCGTGTTTCTGGAAATGTTCCATCCCCTTTGTATCTTAATCAAGCCATAAATCTCTCGTCACATGCATTACAGCCAAGGCACAAAACATGTTCAACTCCACAATATAGTTTTATGAAGGGAATTATCAACAATAAATTCAACAATTTAGCCAAGAGGTTGTCCATAGCCATTTGTATCCAAACCAAGATACAAATTTGAACATTACTAGCGAAAGGCTCTATATAAATGGAATACATATCAACAAGGTATAATCCCACATTTATTGTTTTAAATATCTTTCCATAATCATTAACATTACAACTTAGTGTACAACACGCAGACGTAAGAGAAATTACATTTGTCACAACAGTGTGTTAACCTTTCTTTTAATTCATACATAGTTCTATCATTGTCCAATTTAAACCCAAAACTCAAATTATAGATAATGTGGGGTGGTGAGACGAAAAGTCCCAGTAGAAAAGATGTTAACCAAAGACCCTAAGAGGGTGTTAAGCAAGTGATAGCAAGCAGTTTATGAAAAAGGCTCATGTATGTATACATTGATCATATCTATATCATTTCATATAAAAATAAAATTATACATTTAGTACACATGATTGACAAGCATTTCATGAAAATGATTTTTTTTTACAAAGATGATCGCACACAAACATGGATAATAATAGGAATTCTGCTTAAAATGGACCCTGAATGAGATCTGACCAGTGTCTAAAAAAAAAAATTCTTAGAAAATTCATCTATTCTCAAAACGAGGCAAACTGAAATTCTTTGGAAACTATACTAACAGTTCTAAGAATCTAGAAGTTTTCAAAATTTTCCGACGGCTGAGAACTTGTTAATAGAATTCACTAATAATTCAAACAACACTTAGCAAAAGAAAAGAGCAGTTCCAGATTATATATATATATATATATATATATATTTTTAAAAAAATTAACCACCTGTCCGATAACGATGAAATCTGGCAGAGACTAATTAGACACACAAACCCACGTATGATAAAAAAGATATATATTTTGAGAATTATGAGGATAGAAACATGGGGAATACAGAGCCTGAAAAGACTACAATAGCAACAAAAGAAATTTATTTCAACAGCACAATCTATTTATCAATTTTTTTTAAGGTAATGTTACCTCATTCAACTTCAAAATCTCCACTATCACGAAAAATAACCAAAGTTTCACTACACGATTGAACGTAACCAAAAAGGTATAATAGCACATAAACATGTAAACTAAAGGATTAACAAACGATTGATCGAAAAAAATAATTGAAAAGAAACAACCGAGTAAATTAATAGCATCGCAAACAATGCCAAGCCTATATATGATAATTGGCAAGCCTTAAGATTAGGTTTTAATCTTAAGTAGTGCAAACAATGGCAAGCCTATATATGATACAATCATAGATTCATATGAACAATGGAAAACATTTCATCTAAATGATGGGAGATAATTGATCACCTATTGCAACATAACATCATAAGCATGGAGGAGAACAACTATTCTCTTTAACAACATATATGACAACCAAAATGAGACACCCATGTATATAAATATATAAGAGGAAAATATAATATATACTTTTCTTAGAAGAAAATTCATTTCAAAGTTCATGATGAACATGCCAAGTTGAATAATAACATAATCAATCATCTACATGTGTTTCAGAATACAATTTTATTGAAAAGGATATGTATTAAAAACTAAATGACATATTACGCATAGGTATCCATATAAAGGAAAACAACTTAATATGATCTCATGATAATAAACCATCAAGTGATTGATAAGATACTACAATTTTCAAAAGTGTGCCAGGTAATCAAGATTCATACAATAGTGAAAAAAAATACCTCATCTATAAACATATCAAGGCTTTTGGATCCAATACTTCGCACATAAATGAACAAATTGAGTAGTTACTTATCATATATCAACATATTAAAAATTACTTTCACATATCAAGGCTCACGAATGCCATTAAGGTATGTCACATAGTTTTCCCCTTTTCATATTCTAAGTAAAACGCGTTGTGTTATCGAAGGGTGTTGAATTTACATAAAGCACTTGTTCCATCCATACTCAGACGATGTGGGATTGTGCACCTGTAACTCGCCTAGTGTAGTGGTGTCACCTGCACACGTTCACATACACCCGCCCACAAGGTCACCACAATCAATCCCCCATTTAGGGCCCAACATCCTCGTTGGCCACACTTCTGGCTGGTCAGGCTCTGATACCATTTGTAATTACCCGAAATTAGGGGTTATGACAAAACAAGTTTTGAAAAATCATACGAATAAAATCAGTCAATTCATGGTCCTAAATCAACATAATTAATCTCAAACAATTCCCGTCGCGCTATTCTAATATTCACCAAGCAAAATAGATCACAGCTACCTCAAAATCTATATAGTGGGTACTCAAAATTTCGTAAAAAATTCATTAGGATAGGAGTGCTGAGTTAGGAGTAAAAATCTGTGCAGCGGTGAATAGAAAATTCATAGAAAATTCGTTTGAAATCGAAATGGAACAAACCAAAATGTTTTGGAAAGTAGACTCGGCATATAACATATTTGAACCATTCTCGGAAGCAAATTGCTGAACCATTCTCGAAAACAAATTGATGACCGATGAAATCAGTTTTTAGAATGAATTCATCTTATCTCAAATGAATTGAAAATAAACCTTTCGACAAACTTCGTTCATTTGAAAATATACAGAGCTGAAAAAAAAATTTCAATAAATTTATTTTTAGAAAGTAGATTCACGGAAGTATAAAACTGGAAATTTTGGTAATGATCCGGTGTCAGGAAGTAAGTCAAATAAATTATTCAAAAATTTGATTTTCAATCAATATGAAAAACGGACAGCAGCTACTTTCGAATTTTTAGAAAATTTTCTGCTAGTCCAAAATTACAAAATTAATTTGTGATGTTCTAGACATGTAGAAGAACTTTTGTAAAAAAATTTGGTAAGTTTTGGAACACTACAGCACCTTGGATAAATTTTCAAATTTCAGCAAAGTTAAAAGAAAAAAGAATTTCCTGCTTGTCCTAAACCACCAAATTCATACAATAACCACATGCAACATATATTATAGCCTCCACAATGTCCATAAATGGTACATACACAATAGGTATCATATCAAATCCATAATATACAGAAAGTTCCTCAAGTATAATTGAATCAAACATTTAATCAGTCACTTAAACTACATAAACATGATGGTCTCCAATGAAACAAATCAGCAACTTCAAACCCAATAGATCATTGAAACTTGCAAAAATAGTAGGGTGAGACTAGAGTCCCAGTAAGAGAGACACTAACAAGCAATCCTAAGAGGGATTTATGCACGTGACAAATGAATTCATGGTATGCAAGGCCAGAGAGTTCCATGTTCATTAAAATACCATATGTTCAAAAAAATAATCAATATCAAAGTGAAAATAGGTTTAAAGACGCCATACATGAAAATCCCCAAGGATTAGAAATAAGCGCAATTCTAGTCAAGAAAAACCTGTTGCAACAGGTTGGACTACCAACAATGTTTTTACCCAAATTCGACACCAAATTATCCCACATATGACGTATATCAAAATAACCCATCTAATTCATGAAGCAAGCATATAAAATAAGGTACGACAAGGTGTTTCCAAAATAAGATCATCACAATTTTTAAGAAAATTGCAAGCAGCAACAGTTTAGCACAAGCTTAACAAAACATGAAGTTATGGACAAGAATTGATGCATACTCAGATAAATTAATCACATAAAGCTAACAATTATAAATTCTTGGATGGACATCAACTGATGAACACTCAATTAATTACATGAAGCCAGCAATTATAGATTTTTGGAAAATCAACTCAAAGCACTGGATGTTAATGAAACCCTACCTTACATGAGATGAGCATGGATAAAAATGGTTGAAGATGATGATGAGGTGAAAGTGAGGAACCCTAGTTTCTTCATTTCTCCCCTTTGTCCGGCCTTCTGTTCCTTCCTCTTCTTCTTTCCATGGCCGGTCCTCTCTTGCTCCTCTTCTCTTATTCATTCCGCCAACAACACTTCTCTCTCTAACTTTATTTCCTTGTGCTCTTTTTCTATACCAATGTGGGAACAAAACTAAGGCTAGACATTTATGTGATTGCCCCTTGTATAGTAAAGTTGAGTTACATACAGAAGTGGGGCATGTGTCTTCCTTAGATTCTACCACATATCATCAAATATATAAATTACCTTAACTTCCACAATTTTAAACCAAACTTCACAAAAGTCCTTCCATAAATCACAATCACCCCTACTCACTAAAAGGTTACGCCAAGACCTCAATTCTACAAAGAAATAACTTACTACTCCCAAACAAAATCACACGGTCTCTAGTAATTTAAAATCAAATCATTAATCAAGATTAAAACAAGCTTAAACGCCTAACTAGAAATTTGGAATACTCGTCAAAGTACTCTAATATAAATAACAAGACAAGGGAAAAAAAAGGCATGCAGGCACGTAAAAGAAGAAAAAATGGTGGTCAATAATGGAAGATATAGACATTGTCTTCCACAATAGCATCACCAGTGGTGTTAAAAGAGTGAGTATTGGCTAGAGCATAGCCGCGTGCGAACCGAAACATTCCGCTCCCTCCGACAATGGATATTTCTGTCACCTCCGTTGTAAACACGGCGTTTCGCCCTAATACCCTAAGAGCGCGCTGCCATTATATTTCCCTTCCATGAGAACAAAGTTCAAAACCATCAACAAACCCAATTCACTTTGTGACGCTGAAGCGTAAATGCCTTGCGCTCTTCCCACCAGTTTCGAGCTTAGCTTGAGCTGTACCGTCAACGGATCGTCTATCATGACCACCGCACTGAACCTGAACGTTGATGTGTTGGTCACGGCCGCTTCCACTACTTGGACAGCAGTAGGGTTTCGGCCGGTACTAATGTCATAGAAGTAGAAGTGGAGATGAGTAAGCTTTTGTTTCTTCAGCCCTAGCATTTCTTGAGACAAGTTTCTCGATAAATGATGAGATTTTCTGGCAATGAGGGCAGAGAAAAGGAAGATGATGAAGATGAGCATTGCAAGGGCTTTGGCCATGGTGGGGATCGAATAAATTAAGATTTAATTGTATGGTATAGTTCATTTTCTTAGTTGGGGTTTGTGTCCAACATTTATATAAAGCTAGCATTATTCACAGCGGTCCAACTTTCAATGGCATCGAAATAGGTCATGACTCGTTTTAGAATTGATTGTTGCATAAAGGACCTACTACCTATTAAAGCATCGAAATAGGTCATGACTCATGTTAGAATTGTGTTAAATTAAAACTCTAGTTTGACATGCAATAATAATGTACGGTTGGTTTGATTCAAAGGAAGGAGAGATGGGTGGAGGTTAGATAGAAAGTAAAAAATAAATTTTTTATGGGAAATTCTTTTGACACAGAGAAGCACTAAACGGGTCGAATCTAATTCAAGATGTTTATCTTAAATCTGATGTGATGATGATTAAAAAATAAAAATAGCATTTTCTTTGATACATATATTTACAAAAATACCATTTACTTTGATACATATAATTACAATTTCTCATAAGATTTGTAATTATATTTAAATTGTACTGCCATATTTATGTATGTGTAATTTATATGTATATATGAAGGTGCGGAGCCAGAAATTAAATTCAAGGACACATAGTTAAAAAATAATAATAATTCAATAACCATGACAATAAATATAGATTCTTCAGATTAAGTGGCAAAGAATAAAAAATTATTACAAAATACTATGTATTATAGTATAGGAAAGATAAAAAGTGAAAAAAAAAAGAAAAAAAAGAAGAAGAGAACTTTGGAAGGAAATAAAAATAGAGTTTGATTCAAAAAGGAAATTTAATTTTTTTTTAAAAGGAAATTAAACGAATTTAAAGACTAAAGAGAAAAGAAATAAAACTTAAAGAAAATAATTTTAGAAAATAAAAATTTTATGAGGGCATTATATGATTTTTTATATAGACATTAAAAAAATATATAAATTTAGTATGTGTGTATATATATAAGGGTAAAATGCAAGAAACCCCCTGAACTATGGAGGTTTTGCAACTAACCCCCCTGGACTACAAAAAAAACCCTCTAGACTTTGATTTTGTTGCATATTACCCCATCAGGTCACCGGAAAAGATAAATGACATTTTTACCCTTACTATGAAACTACACCATTTGAAGCATTGTCATATTAATTTGTTTACGTGGCAAAAAAATCTCAACAGGTAATGGGATATTGACAGAACACCAAAGAGATAAGTATACTCCATCACACCAACAACCACATCTACTACAAGATTTTTATTGGTCTAGCGGCTATAATTTTGGGGTCTTATGATTCAGTTGCAGATGCCAGAGAGCTTGCACGGGAGAGATTAATATTTTGGGTTGATTAAACAACAAAACAAACCCATTTATTCACGCATATAGTCAATCCGATGCACCAATTAAGATCAAATCAATCCAAAACAGACCAAAGAAGCAAAATCGGAGACAAATCCAAGAACAGAGCTACCATCATGAACAATTCTGTGAAGAAATTAATCATAAAAACATGGCGCGTGAGCGCACGTTGGGGAGAGTTGGGTATTGATTAGTCGGCTTTTTCTCACCGTGTTATTGCGTGTGAGCATAGCTGGTGAAAACTGTTCGGCGGTGAGATTGCGTGCGAATCTGGCGAGAAGATCGGGTGAAGGTGATGATAGGTGGTGAAATTTCAACGTAACCACCTTCAGTTGGAATTCTCATTCGCCGGTGGCTACTGAAACTGCATAAGCGAATTCCTAGAGAGAGAACATGAGTCGCCATCGGTCATGGATTTGCGGAGTTCGCTATGTGAGCTTTGGCAGAGAAGAGACCAGAAAAGGCAGACGCATTGTGTCTAGAGTCTAGACCAGAGACTTATCGGGGTCGGTGGTGAGATGAGGTTGGCGTTGTCCTTGGTGGCGGTGAAGAAATTGGATGTAGCCTGGACCTCCGAGGCTGGAATAGTTTAAGAGATTGGCGGGTCATGAACTGAGAAGAGACCCGAAGAGAGAGGAACGGGTCGCCGGCGAAGGGGCTTACTGGTGCGGCGACGGCAAGGCAGAGGGTCGCATGGACGGATCCAATAATCCAATTTATGGTACTGGGTTCTTTTTGGCTTTTACCAATTGCTTGTTTATGGAATATTTTGTCTCCTTTTTTATCAATTTGAAAATTTATGGGATGCTTGAAATACTTCCGCATCATGATGTTCATGTTCACTGGCAGTTCTTGCTTCTCGCCATTCCGTCCTCTGTATAGTCACCGGACCATTCCGTCCTCTGTGTTACAGTTTGACATGCGGTGAATCGATGATCTTGCCTTACTAGATTTTAATGAACTCATCCTTGCCGTAAAACCGTACGATCCACCAAACTAGGAAATTGAGAACGCTTTAAGACCTTCGCGTGTTACAGGGACGATTCAGAGAATCAGAGTTGTGGATTTGGGGAAATTTTGATAAAGGCTTGTTTGGTCGGTATTCTAAAATTAAAGATATTATTGTCCTTTCATGTTTCTATGGGCAGTATGGTCATTTAAATTTAAGAAACAATTTTAACGGTCATATATCACCGGACGTTGAACAGATGGAGTGATCTGCAATAATTTTGCATAGTCCAAGGAGTTTCTTATATTTTTTAAAGTTCAGGGGATTAGTTGCAGATTTTTTTATAGTTCAGGAAGATTTCTTGCATTTTACCCAATATATAATAGTCAGGGGCAGGGTAGGGGCACGTGCCCTGAGCTTACAGTGGCTCTACCCCTATATGGCTGTATATATGTATATATATTTGCGTTTCCAATTCTTGTATTCTAGCAAATTAACTAACTAAACTAAACTTAATTAAATAGAAAGATAAGAGTACGTTTCTCTCTACTTTTATTGTATTATATATATATATACATACGTACACATGTAGATGGCGACGAGAATTAAGACTTATTCAAGAGAAAGAGGCCAACCCGAAACGGTAGGTGAAATAAATCATGGAAGAAAACTAGGGAGAGGAAAAAGAAAAAGAAAAAGAGGAAGGTCTTTTTAATCAGCCCCTCTTCTGAAGGGCAAATTTTATAATCAATAATGAATTATCTTTTTTATTTTTCGTTCTATAAGAAAAATATTTTCACAGTACAAAAGTTGTCAAAACATTAACCCATTAGCAGTTATTTTTGTGAATTTGTGATATTTAGCATCTTCCGATATATGTACAGGTTTATGTGCACAGTAATGTATTAATATATTATTAAAAAAAAAAAAAAAAACGAAGGTAGTATACCTACAAACCGACTGATTGAATCCCTTCCAAAACGTACCCTAACTGCTTATTTACCCCATCCCAAAACCAATTTCATTTACTTGCTCGATCAACAATTTTAATAATCAGTTTTTGTAAGTAAAACATGACAGAGTAAAAATATAAAGTATTAGAGTGGATTCATGACTTCATGGAGATGTTATTATCCTCCTTACCTTTAATCTCATATAATAAGGTGGGTCATATAAATTTTCTCTTTAAACTTTTCCATTAAATACCACTTCATCTATTATATTTTATTTTTTAAAATCATTTTTAAAGAAAGGAACATAATATGTGTGTAATTCAAAGAACTTCTAGAATGGAAGTGTACTTACCCAAGAGCCTCTGTGGATAAATTCTGGCGGCCAGTCTAGACTTATGGAGTTTGGTTGTGAAAGTTGGAAAATGGGGAAGAAGATCCGGCTGCTGCCAAAATCTAGGTCTGCAAAGAACACCAACTCGATTGTGGGTCTGCATGTGACTAAATTTTTCTCAAATTTCATTTTAAAGGCATGACAATATCACATATTACGGTTGACACCCATACGATTTAAACCAATCTAAATCATACAGTTATATTTTGTCCTATTTATTTTATTTTCCTTGCACAAATATGTTGTTTTTGCGCCATATTGAATCAAAGTTAACTGTTTTGGTCCAATTCCAAATTTAACTGTTAGGAACCCCATATATTATTCTTGCTCTCGATGCTTTTAGATATTTAATTGTTTTGGTCCCATTAGTACGGAACAGTAACAATCACACTACTTTCTTGGACATAACATTCACGGTGTGGCTTGTGCATGGCCTTTATTTTCAAGGAATTGAGTTTTATATGAGTACTTGATCCTACTAATTAGATATTATTGGCTTTTCACACTTTTAATTTTTTTTTTCTTTTTCAAACGCGTCTACACATGTAGGAGATGTTTTAAATGTTTGTAACTTCTTCACACAATGTGAGATGCTACACATTTACTCCTATTGAATTTGATTATAAATCTGAGAAGGAATTTATTATTTAGTTATGCACATGCGCAAATTAGACTTGAACCCTCAGATAAATCACATCATAAAAATACAATTTGAGTTTTGCTATCATTTGTCAGTCAATATAACAAATTTATCATGACCACATTCGTAATAATAAATTTTGTAAAAAGTTTTTGGGTCTTGAAAGAGCATTTTGGCAAAGTTAAGAGATATAAGTTTCTCTTCTCTAAAACAATCTTGTAAGAAATACGGGAAGCAAATATGATTTTTTATTGACACTTTTAAAAACCCAAATATACCATTTTTATTACACACTTAAAAAAAATTTCCAAGCATGTCCCTATTTTCCGTGTTCTCTCCTTTATTTTAGATTTCTTAGACGAGAATGGAGGTTGGAGAGATAATAGTTCCATAGCATCCTATGTTGCTTTTCTTGCAAAGAGGATTTAATATTCTTTAAATAGTTCCATAAGAAACCAAGCAGGCCTTCTAACATGTGAAGCAAAAGGTATGCCAAACGGGTTCAAGAGAGCCGAACAAGCCCAATCTGCCCAATGAATTGCATGAAAAAGGCCAACTCATGGAACTACACGGTTGGGCTTGACCTGGTATAAGTTTGGGCTTGATTTGCTGTCCATACCAAGATCCAACTGAAACGAACAATTATTCGGGCCATTCGGCCCATTACCCTCCCCAATGGAAACAAGGGTTGCGAACCCTAGCGATCACACCATTTCTCTCTCATCCGCACACAGCCACAGCTATAAAAGCGATTTATAAACAAAGCTAGGGTTTTACCGTCCTTGGCATAGAGTTTTAGAAACAGAGAGTTTTAGAGAGAGAAAGTGAGAAGATGCCGGCTGGCCATGGACTCCGATCTAGGACTAGAGACTCGTTCTCTAGGGGCTTTCGCAAGAAGGGTACCATACATCTCACTACATACCTGAGGACCTACCACACCGGAGACTATGTCGATATCAAGGTAAATGGTGCCATTCACAAGGGTATGCCCCACAAGTTCTACCATGGACGCACTGGCCAGGTCTGGAACGTCACCAAGCGTGCCATCGGCGTCGAAGTTAACAAGCAGGTCTCTCACTTATTTCTCTCTCATATGCATATGTACACATATATAAACTCGTATGTCTGATTGTATTGGTAGAATAATGAATGCTACACATATATATAAACTCGTATGTCTGATTGTATTGGTAGTTATAGTGAATGCTATTGTGGATCTATTAGTATTATCGTTTTTTTTTTATTGTTTTTGTTTTTTTTATTTAAAGTTGTTTTACATTCCGTTTGGGTAGAAATGGTCCTGGGATTTGTGTATTGGGATAGGATTACATTGTTGATCTACTTGCTTCTGATATAAAGTATTTCATTACTTATTTAGATAATAGTCATACCGGGCAATTTTTAAAAACTAAAATAAAATTGGGATCTTGATTGTTTTTATGGGGTTGTTTCATTTTGCTTACTTTATATTTGTAAAATAAATGAAGTCTAAGAAATTGATTTGGATTGGTGTATTTGTGATACTTTTAGCTATTTGAGTGTTTGCAAAACAGTTAATTTAGGTGAGGGAAAAGAAATCAATTGTAATTGGCCTTGATGTCATGTAGCAACTCTTCCCTCGTGTAAAATGTAACTAAACCTGTATGAGCATTTGAAGTCATAATCCTTTGGCTTGCAGTTACCAGTTTAAGTTTAGATTGGTATATGGTCTTTTGCCTAGTTTCATACTTCTATTTCCATCTCTAATGCTTATATAGATGTCTTTTGAAAAACTCTTTAGGTCCTGAACCTTTTTTCATTCTCCACTTTTTCTTGTCTTGCCTGGCCTGAAGGGTCCCAAGATTATTGCATTTAATGGTGTCAGTTTGATTCGGGTAATTGTGTATAGAGGGGGGAAATCAAGTTATTTGTTTGCAATGTTCAACATTTTATTGAAAATAAGGACAAATGATTTCATTCGAGATTTCCTAAGAATTCACATAGTTAAATCCCCTATTTCGTATATCAGCAAAAGGAATGATTCATCACGATGAATTAGAACAAATAACTTGATTTCCTCTGGTAAAATGACCCCCTAGTATTTGTTTCAACCAAGGTTGTTAAATCGCGATTCTAGGTCATGATTCTATGATCCTAGGCCCCAAAAATAAGTTGAATTGCATAAAAATTGTTCATTTGGGTAGAATCCGGGCCAATTCTACATTATTCTACTGTTCACTTTTTTTATTTCACACTTTTTTGGGTATATTTGATTAATTGATTTCTTAACAGTTTTGATATGCATCATGCATGGGTATTTGATTAATTGATTTTCTGTTCTTGGTTTTTGAGTTTTAAATTTTGATTTTTGGCTCTGTGCAATTTTTTTTTGTTATGCTTCTATTCTGACTCATGTTCAATTTTTTTTTGGTTCTGCTTCTGTTCCGTACGTTGTTATTCTTTTTCTGTGCAAAGTAGGAAATATTTTGCTGTTATGAGCTTTTAAAAATTGAGATTGTGCAATTTTTTTTGCTGTTCTACCTTCTATACTTCTATTTTTTTTTTTTTCCAAAGTTTATCAGTTTGTGACGTTATGTTCTGCTTTTAAAATTTAAATTTCTACTCTTGAGCCTTTGAGAATTGAGCTTGTGGAATTTTTTTTTTTTGCCATTCTAACTTGTATACTTCTATTTTTAATTTTTTTCCAAAGTTTATCAGTTTATGATATTATGTTATGTTTTTAAATTTTAACTTACTACTTTGTGTTCCGAGTGCTCTACCTTTTGTGTTCTCTTTTATATTATATTTGGACCTTAGAATGGTACTTTTATACTTCTTTTTTTTTTTGGTGTTTTATGTTTTGGCCTTATTCTTGCTATATTTTACACATATTGGTTAAGGGGTTAGTTTGAATTGTTTTTACACGAATCTTACGATTTCCGATCCGATTTTACGGAGTCCAAAATGATTCTACATAAAATCTCTATTTTAACAACCTTGGTTTCAACATGAATCACACAAGGGTAGATTAGAAACCTCTTGTAAAATCCCCCTGTAACCCAGTAGATAAATTACAATGGCATACTTCAATCTATTCTAGACATACAAGAACAAAAATAATAGTAAATCATTAGAACAATATTAGAATAAAATTTTGCTTTCTTTCTTGGATTCAACATAGAAACACAACAATTCAAGTTAAGCCAATGAATCTTTTGTCCTTAAAATAAAGAGGCTACATTCCATATAAGACTGCCTTTTCTGTGTGATATACCTGTTTATTTCTCTAGTGATTTGAAGTTATTGAATTTTGAAATTTTGAATTCGATGCAAGAAAAGTTGCATTGTAACATACCCGAGTCATTACGGTACTCAGGCTTTTATTGATTCATATTCAAAGTATTATTTTGTGATTGTTTTACCCAAGTATGCTTTTGGAAGCAAGATGGTTCCATTGTATTGGAGTTGAGTAGTGTCATCATTTCCATTCATTATATGGCTGCTTTCAGATTGTCATGCATCATTTTCGAAATAGGAATATATTTATTTATGGAATAATATGTAAAAGTTGAATCAGTGGGCTTAAGCATTTATGATTGTACGAAGAAAAAAAAATGTTTATGGTTGTAGGATTCTTTTCAATTCTTTTGCCATCCTGCAGTGCTTAATATTTGGCATTCTATTTGTGACTTTTTCTGTTTCGTGGCAGAAGATAATTAGTAATTAAACCGAGCTGTGTTGTATATGAATGAATATAGGTCGGAAACAGGATAATCAAGAAGAGGATTCACGTCCGTGTGGAGCACGTGCAGCCCTCTAGGTGCACTGAGGAATTTAAATTAAGGAAGAAGAAGAATGATCAACTGAAGGCAGAGGCAAAGGCAAAAGGTGAGGTCATTAGCACAAAGAGGCAGCCAGAGGGCCCTAAACCAGGTTTCATGGTTGAAGGGCACATCTTGGAAACTGTTACTCCAATCCCCTATGATGTCGTCAATGATCTCAAGGGTGGATACTAGATTAACTTGTTCTGGGTTTCTTTTTTGCTTTATGGGTTGTTGGACATCTGAAGTGATTTGATCTAGCATATTTATATGAATGTTTTCTTCTCTGCTCGTTGCTGAGCTTATGTTCCAAGATATTATTAGCTAAGGACACAGTTTGCTCAAATTTTGTGTTAAATGAAGAGTTATTTTCTTTTGAAATAGCCATACAAGTTTCTGTGAATGCCGGCAATCATTATATGCCACTGCCTTGTTTTATGCCAAATGTTTTATGGAGTTAGCAATGGCGAGGGAAAATGGAAGTTAAAAGAAAAGGCATGGATGGTTTGTAACTCTAAGAATAGAAAAAACTGATTGCTTCAGTTTTCTGAAAACTGTTTTATTAAAACTCAATTATAAAAAGTCTGTTTTCAGATAATTGTCTTTTATTGTTCTTTGTAAATTGCTTTTTGTTTTTTGAAATCTTGAGAATTGTTTTTGGAGTTACAAACCAAGCAAGCCTTAATCTCTCATGTTTCTCTCTTATCTTTCTCAAATATGGTTGGAGTCAGGAAATATAGGAGTATGACAATTTAAAATTCTGCCACTGTGTTGCATTTTGGTAAATATATTTTTTCGTTCTCTCTTCATAAATCTGGGGTAGAGCTTGTTTGTTACTGTTGCTAACTCGTTGAAGATGTGATTCTGTTGGGAGCTTTTTTGTCAAGCAGAATCAGCACTAAATAGTCTTGCAAAAAAATATGCTGTTGTTCTATTTATCCATTTCAATTTCTGTCTTCTGTGAAATAGATGTTCGAGATGTCCTTCGACAGGTTTTCAAGGGCAAGTGTATCTGTATTTGCCAATAGGAAATAAAATTCTTCTGTTTACATCCAAAAGAAAGCTACATTATATTTGGGCGGGTTACCTACCTATATTGGGGATGCGTATGTGGATATTTGAAGTCTTAATAAGAGTGTATTTCAAAAAAATTGTACTAGTTTTAGACTAAAAGTATGGTCTCTTTGCTGTATTGTCTTTGTTAAAAAAAAATGCAGTCTTAATATAAATAGTAGAAATTGAAAATTTCCAAATCAACCAAATGGCATGACTTAAGGAGTGGTCACAAAGGAAAGGATATGTGCCCAGGCAAAGGAACTTGTTAAGCTGTACTAAAGTATGGTCCTTTAGATACTTTGATTCAGATGCACTTTTTTTTGTGTCACTCTTCAATTTTTTTTTTTTTTTTTTTTTTTGGTTCTAAATGCAACTGGGACAGTTTAAACCATATATCATTACAATATAAATACCAACTTATACTATCTAATAATAGTCACACTAATGAATGATGTGTGTGTGTGTGTTTGTTGTGTAAACTGTAGCTTTCTCTCACAAGAATCTCCACCTTTTTTATATATTGGGGGTCTTATTTATTTGAAAGAAAGAGAAGTTGGGAGTCTTGCACTACCAAATTGAAGTTGAAAATGAAGGCAGCATGCAACCTCTCTCCTTTCCTTCTCTTGCTTATTGTTTCCTCAGGTTGGTTGGTTCTCTCTTCTACCTATTTCTCATTTTATCATTTCTTATTTTCCTTTCATAACAGATATTGTATAAATACAGTTATTTATTCTCTACTATACCTCTTCTTTTTTAATAAATGAATGTAAATTTTCACTCTACTTACAAAATAGAACAGTTATTTTTTTATTTTCCTTTTCTTATATTTCCAAACCTTACGAGGGATACTGCTATCATTTCAATTCTGTAAAATTTACCGTATATCATTTTAAAAAGATTATTTTTTAATTTTTTTTTTTTCATTAAATTTCAAATTTTGAAGTTTTTTGGACAGCTGAATTTGCCATAGCCTTACCAGTTCAAGGGGCAGCAGCACATGCCATAAGGATTCCGGAGCACACCTGTCATAAGCTGATTGGGCGAAGCAAATGTGAGATGCACAAGTGCAGTCGGGCATGTTCTAAAGAGCCTTATGGTGTGGGAAAATGCAAAGGCACCATTTGCATCTGCACATATTATTGTAAGCAACCCCCACAGTAACACCCATTACTCATTTACCTCTCGAGAATGTGTTCTCTCTCTCTCTCTCTCACACACACAAAAGTACATATATATATATACAGAGAGAGTCAAGGATCTTTGTGGGATGAAATTGATGATATTTTCAATCTTCATAGTTTTTTTTTTTGGGTAATCTAGTTTCCCTTTTTAATTAAAAAGAGTGTATCTTTTGCAATGTATAAATGTGGACTAGTGGACTATACACTTCTCCATTTTGATGTTCTATTTTACACTGAAAATGAATCATATGGATTATCTTTATCCAACAAACCACAATAATCTATGTGGAGACAAATATTGCAACCGTCATGTTGAACCAAACAATTTTAAGAGCATCTTTAATAATACGGACTTGTGAAAAAAAAAATAATAATAAATTAATTAAGATATTGTTTCTTCAAACCAAAAAAAAAGAAGAATCTAGGGACTCTAATGATAGATTTATCTTATAATTGTGTGCAAATATTATAAACAAACATGAAATGTAGATTTTAGTTAATTTGGACTTACATTTCTTTATCAGGTGTGATCTCCTCTTAAATTTACACAAAGTAAGATATTAACCAAATGTGAGAAATGAGAGAAATGCATGTATGAATGTGAATTTATGCCAACGGCCCACATTTACACATATAGTTCTATCATCTAGATAAAGATACAGTTTTACGGAGAATCAAATACACATATATAGTGACGTCGTAATGCGGCACGTTTGGATAATATTTTTGTTGATGAAAAGGATAAATAAACACTTAAATTTTGGTTATGTAAAAATAAAGTTCAATGAGATTGTGCCAGATTTTCTCGAAATTTATGTCAGAAATTGGATGGCATTTTAGAACCAAACATATGTAATATTTCATTTATATTAATGGGAATTACATACGAAAACATGTAACATTGCCGTGCTCATTTTATTCCAACAGCACATGAATGACTATTAAAATAAAATATTTGTAAATTGTAGCAAAATATTGAAGACAGTTGATCCCTTTTCATAATGGTTGATGTATGAAAGAAGTATACATTTGATATTTATCAATATCACACAAAATTTTATTAACCATCTCTTCATATCAAGTCATCATTTGCAGCAGCCTCTCCAAAATTTTACTTTATAAATTAGCCCCTTTAATTTTTTTTAAAGTCACGTTGCAGCAGCTTTTAGGGATTTTTACTCTCTAAAAAAATATATATATTTTACCTACGACTATATTTATAACGGTTATATTTTAACGACTATATTTTTCATCTTATATAGTAACTCATTTGTTCATCATGACATCATTTGGGATTCATCTTTTTCATTGTAACAAAATATCATTATCCATCTGCTTCAATCTCGAAATTCAGGCTGTCATCACAAACTTTTCCTTTCCCAGACTCAAATCCTCCATCTTCTTTATCTTCTGAATCATCTCCATTATCAAATGACTCTATTGACGCGTTGATTCAAAGTTTTTTATTTTTATTTTCTAGGCCAATATAGTCCTTATGTAATATTTTAGTCAGCCAAAATAGTGCCTAAGGACTATATTATTTATTTACTGATTTTTTTAAAAATAAAAAGTGATCAAAAAATTACAAAAAATAGGTTTTGGGGGGGTGGGCGCAACTAATCAGGTAAACAGCCCTTACTGTTTGGACCGTTTCCCCCTTTTCTTTTTCTTTTAAAAAGAAAAACAGCACAGTTTTGGTTATTATTATTATTTTTTTAAACCAACTTTAAAACGACGTTGTTTTGAATAACAAATTTTAATAAAAAAATAAAAGCGAATACAGGCAGGCTCGTTCGGACCAGCAAAAAAGCCTGTGAGTTCAAGTGAGCCCGCCTCGTTTAAGCGAGGTCGCTAGCCTTTTTGGCCCATTCTCACTAAACCAACCCTCTAGTGATAGGGCTGGAGATCGCCTGAGAGTGTAGGATTTGATTGACCAAAAAACTTTGAAAGAAAAATAATAGCTGAAAATGGAATAATTCCTTCCGTTATATACTAATATAGCATGGTAATAAGGAAACAAGTTTTTTTTTTTTTTTTTTTTTTTTTTAACCCTGGCAAAAGAACAGCCAAATGGCACTTACATAGGCAAGAACACAAAAACAACATCCAAAACAAAGAACCATAATCATTGACAAAACACAGGTATCCCCCAAACAAGCCCAACACCCAGCTAGGTCAAGACATCGGTCTTTACAACAATCTAAAGCTTTAAAAGATGTCTATAACAGTAGGTTGGCTAGCACCCACAAGAAGCGCATGTTGAGTGGCAAAAGACTAAGATGGAAATGATTCAGAGTGATATGATTCTCCAATTTGCACGTCTAACTTTCGAGAAGAATCAGAAAGAGGACAGACTATAACACCATAGGAGCCCATCTCATTTGGCTTACACATTGCACTACTCACCATAACTTTTTGTTTCTTCTCCCTCACCATGCAACCACCCTGAGACCCACTTGAAGTGGATTGTCTCTTCTTACGGCCTTGCCGGGCAGGGGAAGATCCCTGGCTTTGAGAAGTAGCGGAGGAATTAGATTGTGTCCCCTTCAATGGCTTCACCCGAGCTTTACCCTTCTTCCAAGCCTTCGACATTTGATCCCAGCGTTGCAATGGTAAAATCTGTCCCTTAACTGGGGAAGTTACTGGATCAGAGGGCAAAAACTCCTCATTTTGTACCGAGCCACATGACTTTGAGAGGAAGAGCCCGGCATCATGCGGCCATCTAGCTTAAAGATGGTCACCCCAAGTGGGATAAAATCCTCAACATTACCTTTCCAATGGCCTCTCATGACATCCAAACTGTGGGTAGCCACACCCCCAATAGAACACTCACATTTTTTCCATCGCCACCAACCATTATAGTTTATCCACCCACACTGGATAAAGCCACAACTGCATTATCCGATTTATCCAACTGATTGATTCTAGGACCAAGATCATGAAGTCTAAACACATTACGGGAGTCACATGCCTAGTCTGGCAACAGATGGAGAACGGAAGAAGATTTAGATACATTAAGGCCATCTCCACCATTCGAATCCCTATCCTCCACATAGAGCTAATTTTTGCCATTCCCATCACCTAGAGAATCAACCATAGACTGTTCTGGATTCCAAAGGTCTTTTCCCAGAAAACCTTTCGCTCCCAACCAACCCTCATATTCCTTCAAATCCGCAGAGAACAAAGAAGACCCTACCGGACATGATTTTCAATGATGACCGATAATACCACATGCATAACAAAAAGAAGACAACTTCTCATATCGAACTTGCACCCAAGACTTTAAACCCGACGGACTTGATAATAATATATGCCGGCGAAAAGGCTTTGTTATATCCAATTCCACTCTTAGATGAAGAACCCATCTATCAACTGACACGTTTTCCTTACTGTCAAACAGACCCTTATCCCTCAACTCCACCTTTAAACAATGACCTAACGTGTTTGCAATTTGTTGCCCCACCTTTTCAGACAGAAGATTAGCATGCACATCCAGAATTTGGAGCCAGAAAGGAGAAACCTGAAACGGTTCATCAGAGCGCAGTAAGCCCTCCTCCCTTTCCTTAAGAACCACCAAAAAGCCAGCGACAACCATTGAGGATACGCTGATGAATACTAGCATATGGAATAATAAGCTGGAACAGGTTCCTTGCGACCTTGAACACTTGTAGTCGCTTAGAAATAGGCTCATATTGCTTCTCTTTTGGTCAAAGCTTGTTAAACAACTTGCCAAATGTGTACTTAACCCCGGCCAAAGTCGTTGTTTTAAAAGCCCAAACCTTTCCAAACAAACTAAAATGGCAGAGTTAATCGCTCTGGGCAGTGTTATCAGTCGACAAAAGGGTTGGTTTTTTCTCCGCTGGAGTCAACGTCATTCCTCAAAACTGAGTAATAATGGTAGGCTCCATTGACACCACAAAAGAGAGGGACAGGAAGATGAGGGAAAGTAACACTAAATTAAACCACCACTTGTTACAAATAAATCGGAAGGAGAAAGGATAAACCTTGCCAAGATGGTAACCCAAAATATATAATTTGTCCTAAGCACTTACTAGATACCGAGATAGAAATGACAGATAAGCCCAAAAGTCAACCAGATGTGACTTAAATGGTTCGAAATAGAGGCGCTACTTATTCCAAAGAGATGATCTCGCCATGACATCAGAGTAGGAGGTGTATGGGATATATTTTGCTGCTCTAGCCACACAAATCGGAAAGAGATTGAAATGTACCACATGGATAAACGTACCAAGGAATAAGTAAAATGTCACTGCCAAACACGGGTCTCGAAAACGCACGTGCCCCTGGCCCACAGAAAGCCAGAAGAAAGCTTCTAAAGGACTTTTCCAAGATGTCTTCCATGATGTCAGGCCTACCCCAGCTGAGGAAACGAACTCTGACTACAGGAACCGACATACCGATGATCCCAAAACCATAGAACAAAACCCACAATAGCCGGTAGAATCCTTTAGAGGGAACAAAACAATCAAATCCGGCACCAGACTCAGAAAACCTAAAGGATAGACATAAGACCCATGCACCATACTCAGAAAACCTCTTAGTAACAAGCTCCAAAGAGGACCCACCAAATAGATTCGGCACCGGAGGCAAACATGAAGGCCTAGGAGCACACTAGATCACCGAACCATCCCAACATGATCAAAACCCAAAATAGAAAGTGGACAAACAGGAGGAACAACCAGAAAAGCAGCATAACAAACCATAAACCCACAAAAGCAAGACAATATATAATTTCCAGAGACAAAGAAAGACAAAGTGGCATAAATAAAAAGAGTAATTAAGGGTATAGTGCATTATCAGATCCGCCAAAAGATAAGCAAGTTACCAAAAGCTAATCGGAATCTAGAATAGCCACAAACTAAAGACATGACTATAGACAGGAGCAAAATCACCAACACAAACACAGAAAGGGAAACAAGCAACAATGGATCACAAAACACCCCACAAATAGCAAAAACATATAACTCTGACAAAACTGAAAACTCTGAACCACAGAAACCCCTACACCGAGAGGAACTCGATAATTTGTATTACAAAGGGAGGTAGTCTATTGATATTTCTTTTAATAAGGAGACAAGTGATTAGGTTGGATAATGACTAATTCCGAATTAGGAAAGAATATGTTGTCATAAAGATAATAAGGTCTGAGTTGAATAATTTGACCAAGCTATGTCCAATTCAATAATTTGGCCAAATTTCAAGCTTACATTAAAATAATATTTTGCGTAACTTATTTTGGAGTCCGGATTTAAATACGATTTTATTCAAAGTTAATTTTTTATGGAGTCAGGATTTAAATACGATCTTAATCAAACTTTAACTTTTTGTCGTCAACAAGCTTAATTTCAAAAATGTTAAAGTTAAGTCAATTTACTTACTTTACAATCTAATTTAGTGTTTAAGAAATTTTAACATGACCATACACTTTGGGGTTTTGATGAAGCCACCAAGCCAATTAAAATTTTATTTGTTTTCCATTTTTATATTTGTCTTTAATTTGATTAAAAAAGGAAATGATTAATGTTTTTTTTTTTCTTTTTCTAATCATCCATGAATGTCATAATTTGACATTTGCTCAAATTAATCTGTACTGGTTTTTTTTTTTGTTTTTCCATTATTTTTTATATTGGTCTCAGAACACGTAATAAATTATACAGAAAAAAGAAAAATAAGAAACAAATAGTAAAAATACATGTCCTTCGTTTGCTAGTATGAATTTAACATTTTTTTTAAGACTTAAATTCGTTGTTCCGTGGCCGATAATGCGTGCTTAATACAAAGGCACACTTATATATATATATATATATATATATATATATATAAATTATATTATTTGCTTTCTTGTCGAGAGCAACCGAACAATGCAATACGAACAACTCAAGTTCCTGTTTGTAAAACCCTAACACCAATCGATCGACTCTTCCCCTGTTGTTCGAACTCTCTTTCTTACATCAATTTGTCTCTTTCTCTTTGCTTTCCGGTCTGCAATTACTCTATTTGGCATTTGAATCCGTCCATTTTCTCTCCCTAGACGTTTCTGCTCTTTCTCTGTCTCTAGACCTTTCGTTTCCATTTCAGGCATTTCTTGAATTTTGAATTTATTCGGTTTTTTTTTTTTTTTTCTTTTTCTTTGCGAGATTGGGCAAGGCTGGCGTGTGTCCAGGGCAGGCTATGGCGGATCCGCCAAGTGTCCGCCAACGTCTGTTGCTCAATATAGGTGTAATTAAATATATAAGACTCGGATCATTTCTAGGGTTAGGGTTCGAGAGTTGTGTAGAGTGGGAAGTAGTGAGAGAGTGGGAAGTATGCTGAGCGTGCTGCGAGTGCATCTTCCGTCCGACATTCCGATTGTAGGCTGCGAGCTCACGCCGTACGTGCTCTTACGGCGACCCGATAAGTCCATTTCTACCGAGGATGTTCCTGAATCTGCCCCACTGGATGGTCACTTCTTGAGATTCAAGTGGTCAGTAATGTTACTTCCACTGATGCTAGTCACATCTTTTCTTTTCTCTTTTGATTGTGTTTTTCCTTGATATTTTTTATTTTTATTTTTTTATTTTATTTATTTATTTATTTATTTTTTGTAATTTATCAAATTTGCAAGTTTTTTTTTTTATTCCTTTGGATGTTTGGAATGATATGCAACTTGAGATTTTAGTAAAGATTTTAATTTTTGATGATCCATGGTTGATGCTCTTGAATGTGCGTGGACAAGACATTTTATTTCTTAATTGAGTTGTAGGGATTTGTTTAAAAATTTAATGCAGGTAAAAGCTACAATAAAAAATGAGGAAACTTGGTAGTTTAAAAGATGGGGTTTTTATTGGAAGGTTTGGTTTACTGCTTGGATGACTAGTCAAGGGCGTCATATCATAGAAATATGGCAAACATGAGAGGGTGAAGGCCTTGAACTTGGCTAAAGTATAATCAAATCAGATTTGAGGAAAGTGAAAAGGGCAGGATTAAATTTGAAAAGGAAACTCCAATTGTCCTCACGTGTAATTTAAGAAAATTACAAGATTCAATTATGGATTTGGTGCACAATGGAATCCTAGATGTCTGATTGCAAGTGTCTGTGTGTATACTCTCTCACGCCCAAACACATGCACACAGTGGATGTGAATTGCTGTATGGTGGTTGAGAGTGTCACATGGCTCTGTTCCTTGTTATCATCAAAACCCCCTTGTGCATTCAGTATGTGATTTGCTTTTCATCTCAATTTCTACCTTCTTTCCCTCCTGCATTAATATATATTTTTAACCACCAAAAATTAATCAATTTCTGGGTTGCATTTCACGGTTTTCACCCTCTGCTTTCTTTCCCAAATTATGATTTATACGCAGAAATAATATTGTGCAAACGTGCTAGGATCTAAACATCATTAATGACAACTTAAAGACACTGAAATTTGGTGTTACATTGAGTTGGCACTCTGGTTGTTGTGCTAGATATGGAATTGTTCCTGTCAAAAGGGTTTGACCTCAAAAAAGAAGCATCCTTGTTTTCATAATGATCTTTTCATTGGAAAAAGAGGTTGTGACTTACAGGCTTAGATGCATTGTATCCGCAGTTCCGCACCTTTATGGCAAGAGCCAATCTATCATGAGCGTGCACTCATTGAGTTCGTGCCTCATATCCATTACATCGAGAGGTTGACCTCCAGTCTAGCATGAAGGCTCTCTCACTGAGTTCGTGCCCTAGTCAGACGTTATGAGGTCAACCTCATGATTTAATGGCTATGGTGCATAAAATCATTTAGAGTGCACTCATTGTAGCTTTTTCCTTGCGGTACGTATCGGAGAAAATTCAAAAGAAACCAAACGTTATATGATTTGGCCTTGCTATAAAAGTCAACGTTTGACAGACTCATAAATATGTAGTCCTATTTTTTGGGTTGCGATTTATTATCTTTCCACAGCTTTGATTTCCATTATTTATATTCATCTTTCTCAGTTCAGTACAATTACATTCTATATTCCAAGAATCAGGTTGATTAATATGTACAGTTTGTTTACATTTGAATGTAAAAGCTGGCATAACTTCTATCACATTCAAGTTCCTGCTTAAAGAGACCAGCAAGACGAAGCCAGAGAATTTTGCCCACTAATTAAACTGCAGTTTAGTAAACAACAATAGGATGTCAGATTTTTTAACTTATCAGCCATTTTCTCTTGATACTTTAAAACTGTAAATTTCATGTTTTCTTCCCATGTGTAGTTTAAGGATTAGCACAAATGCACAAAGTGAAATTATTTTCAACTGGTCTTCTATAATATATTGGACATTCCTCCTAGGATGATTGACAAAGAAAAGCTGTAGTTAATTTAAGATGCTAAGAAACAAGCATATATATAAACATTAAAGCATTCTCATGTTTCCGTATATATATTATACAATTACTTCCAAGTTATCAATTTCAACAAGATCCTACTTACACTTTGTGTCAAGTTTTAGTACTTTCGGATGTGTTTGATTTGTGGACGGGAGGGCATTTACAGGTTCAAAGGAGTATATCAATGGGTACGGTTCATGATGGGCCCTGATTTCTCAATAAAATTAACTGGCAATTTCTATGGGTCTTTCTGGATAATGAAGCAATTAATGTACGAAACCTTGCTGATGGGGAAAAGTATGTTAAATACCAATACCGAACTAGCAGCAAATGGTGCATGGATTGATGATTATCCCTTCTTTGTCTTGCCAAGAAGGCTATACTACAATTATTTCTAAATAGGCTTTGCAGCGGCAACATGATTTATGAGGAGTGTTTGATATAAGAAAAAAATGAAGTCTTAATGAGGAAAATGCAATTGTATTGGAAACTACTTGTGTAAATTTAATTTTTGTCATTCTAATAAGATGGACATTTGCAAGGAGGAGCTGCATTTGTGTTGCAGCTTGCATTAGACAAAAACACTTCTTGGACAAGTCCAGGCATACGTGCTGCATATCTTTGACACGTCAATGATCTACAAATAGAACTCTTTAATTTTGACACGACTGGCACTTCTTGGACTTGTCTTAAGATCTGACTAATGAACCTTGGATAAGACATAATACCCATTTACATGCATATACAAATACAATGCATACTGATTTATATCATGTCATTAACCATTATTATATCTATATGCGGCAGAGGCAATTTTTATTATATCATTAATAAGTTGTATATTTGATGTTACAGTCGGTAAATAATTATTTATAGTATAGATATTTTTATATAAAAGATGTATCTTTTAATGTCCTCTCCTCACGTGTCCGCATCCTACTTATTTAAGATTCGCCAAGACTGTGCGTGTATCCATGCTTCTTGTCTGCAGTTTTTAGAAATTGTTCTGAGTGTTTATAGTATGGAAAACAGATCTTGCAACTGTACGTTGCTTTTTAGGATCCCTGCAGATTTGATCCTATCTACACCCGGAGCCATAGGAAAGATGTCTTGCTTGTTAGTTGTTGATATAGTTGGATTGGAGTACAGAACTTTATATGAATTTAGTAAGAATCTAGGAAACTGAATAAGAAGTTGAAGAGTCTCATTAACTACCTTAAAAAAATCAAGAGAATTTTGAGAAGTAATTTTGACATGTACTTTGTGAGACAATTTAGTGTAATAGGAGTTCAAAAAAGTAAACGTAAATCCCTCTGATTTATCAAGATTAATAGGTGGACCACTTGGTTAATACCCAATGAATTTTGACTGATGATATTGGGGTTATATATATATAAATATATGCACATATATCAACAGGATACTTTATCATGGCTGTGGGTTTACCTTTACCAACTCTGGTATTACTAATTTATGTTACACAATACTAAATCTTGATAAATATATCACCTGGCCATCTTTTCAAGTATCACGATTTCTTAACTTGCGTTCTTTGAGTAAATGAATAAATTTCTGTGTTTTGAGTGTGTGTCAGATTTGATGCTCTCTATGGCATGACTCGTAATCATGTTAACCGTTACAGCCTTTCAAACTTAAGAATGTAGTAGCAATATTGTTTGCATAAAGTTCAAGATATGAAGGAAGAGCCATCAATTTAAGACATTAGTCCTACCTCCTCAGTTTCTAGTTATCCTATACAATACTTTCCCAATCTCATTGTCAGTTAGATCTTAAACTTCATCATGATCAGTGTTGCTGTTTTGCTAAACTTTGAACACAGAATTTGCGACTTAAAAGTGTTGGTTGATTTGCAATAGCTGGCCTATGAGTTTGACTCTAGAATGTATAAGCATATTCATACCTGATAAAATAAAACTAAGGGTGGCTCCTTCTGTAGGTTGCCTCAGATATGCATCAATTGTGTCAAATTTGCTAATGAAATAAGGATGGCATCCTGTGGCCAATTGACCAGGGCTTGATATTGCACAAATTGATGATTGTCTGACCTCTTTTGCTATCGAGATCAATTCTTGTAAAAAGGCTGTATTAATCTTTTGCATCCAGCACCAATGGCTACATATGGACTCTGTACTTCTGTAGTTAAATATGATAATATCATATTCCATAGAAGATAATAGGTAAGTAGTGCCTACTTCACGCACTTAGGCAAGAGTAAGTCATAAGGAGGTTTTATTTAAAGAATTTGGTAACTGATGGGATCCATGTGAAATAATTATTTCTATGATAGACTAAACTGCGTTAATCATTATAGAGATGATGCTGAAAAATGAATGTTTCAGTTGACATTTTTGATATCCGTAGACAAATTTGCTTAAACTGTAGGCATTGCAAGCATACTCGTTTCAGTTTCGTGTTAGCTAACACCTGGGAAAGAACATCTGGTTATGTCACATGACAATCTCTTGTGCTCGGTTCGATGTAGTTTTAAATCTTGTGCCCTCCATTTCATCCTAAAGGTTATAGCTATGTGCTGGATTTCCATATCTCTTGTCAGGAAATAAATTTAGCCTTCAATATGAGACTGTTGTGATGTATAATTTGATCTGATACTGGAGTCGTGAGTTGTTTTTATTCTAATTTTCTTCATCTGATTAATTTTTTTTATTTGTCTTTCTGATTATATGTCCTCTGTTTTTTGGTTGCTTGATGTCTTAAAGAATGAGTTTGGTCTTTAGTACATAACCTGATGCGTATTTGTGTACTCTTGGTTTTGTTTGCAGGTATCGCATACAAAGTGATCGGAAAGTAGCTATATGTAGTGTACATCCATCTGAGCAAGCCACATTGCAGTGCCTAGGATGTGTTAAAGCCAAAATACCTGTTACTAAAAGTTATCACTGCTCTCCTAAATGTTTTTCGGATGCATGGCAGCATCATCGGGTTCTGCATGAGCGTGCTGCTAGTGCTGTAAGTGAAAATGGAGCTGAGGACGAAGAGTTATATGGGCGCTTCAATAGCACGGGATCTGGGGTGGTGAACACAAACTTATCTGGTTCACTGTCAAACCCTAACTTGGCAAATGGTGCAGCACCTTTATATCCTGCGGGGGTTACACAAAGGAGTGGTGGTGAAACTTGGTTTGAAGTTGGAAACACTAAAAGATATACACCAACTGTCGATGATGTTGGCCATGTCCTAAAATTTGAGTGTGTTGTGGTCGATTCAGAAACAAAACTACTTGTAGGACATGCCAATACGATATTAACGTCTCGTGTCATTCCGGCTCCATCTCCTAGTCCACGCCGCTTGATATCAGTTAGTGGAATTGATGTCATGGGGCATATTGATTCAGATGGCCGTATTTCCACTGCAGGAACATTTACCGTGCTTTCATACAACGTTTTAGCTGATGTCTACGCCACCAGTGAATTATACAGTTATTGCCCCCCTTGGGCTCTTTCTTGGCCTTACCGCAGGCAGAATTTGTTACGAGAAATTGTTGGCTATGGTGCAGATATTGTTTGTCTTCAAGAGGTATGTAAGCACAATTAAGAGCTATTGTTTGATAAGTATTGAAAATGATTCTATAATCTGTATTTTACTTAAGTTTTGGAAATTGACTCTGGTAAATGTCTATCTTCTGTAACTTTGGAATATGACATTCTTGTTGGAAAGCTGGAAGCTGAGGAAATGGAACATTTAACTGTTTGCTTATTTTTGCAAACTGATTCCTTGAAATTTAAATATGTAAAGTAACTTTTGGTTAGATAGCCATGCTTAAGGACCAAAGCAATTATTATATTTAAAAATCCTCATTCCAACTATTTACTTGTACTTCGTTGGATTAACTGATGGCCTGGATGCCGAGAGCTTGTTTTTCTGCAAATGGGATCAATGAAAATGTTCATCAACATACTGTCTTCAGGGTGTTTAGTTGTCAAGCTACTCTCTTTTGTTAAAGCCAATAATTAAGCTTCTTACTTTGTGATAATGGCTTCTTTGGAGAACTAGAAATGTTATTGAAAATGCCTCCAAAAATGTTTGTGGTTAGTAAGATAATTTTATAGAACTATAAATGATATGTATAGATATAAAGAGTGACATCCTATTCCTCCCCCATGTACAAGAACGCTCAATTATATGAAAACCAGACTAAACAGAAACATCCAAAACCTAAATGAAACAACAAAACTCAGAAAAAAGAGAGAAAATCTCCCAAACCTGCAGAGCAGATGGGTAAAAGGCAAAACCCAATTGCTGGGAAAGACAAGCAGCAAACACAGATCGAAAGCAAAAGTAATTGTGCCAACCAAAAGAGAGAGTTGAGCACACAAGGATAAACACCTGAATTAAAATATGACACAAAATTGACTCTTGACATGTTCCATTTTTTTTAAGCTTTCTATCTGCTTGAGAGTAAGGAATATGGGGAAGAGGCGTCAATATATATGTAACAGAGTCCAAGATATCTTTCTGAATGGAGACTACGGCCCTTTATTCATTTATCTGAATTCTACTGTTCTTTCCATTAGAAACTGTTGCAGCAAATAACTGCTTATTTGGCTGAAACCCCAACTGCTTGCCCTTTAAGTTAGAAGCTGATCACGGTAAAATATCAGCAAGGGGGCACAAAGGCCATTGGACTGGGCATTTAGCTGTAAGATAGAAACTAAATCCTAGCAGAAAACTGGAAATCACTATATCTGCAGGAGACACAAGATGCTGATTTAGTAATACCTTTTAATTATGATCTGTTGACCTCTGCTGTCCTACTTTCTGTGTTCATTTTAATGTTTTTCTGTAATCATACTTTTAGACATACTCACAGTGGAGTGGCGTGTTTCCTCAGATCTAGCTTACAACCAAAATATTACTGGCATCATCTGATTTTACTACCTTAGAATAATAGTGATAGTAATTAAAGATTTACCAATTATATGGAGATTACTGCATGTATATATAATTATATTGTTTTGTAAGGTTGAACATGCTTTTAGACGTTGACTAATGATGGTTATATCTTTTTCTTTGCAGGTTCAAAGTGATCACTTTGAGGAATTTTTTGCCCCTGAGTTGGACAAGCATGGGTATCAAGCTTTATTTAAAAGAAAAACAGCAGAGGTTGGTCAATGAACTCATGCCCCACGGTTGTAGCCTCTTAAAAATTGTTTATGTTTATTAGGCCAAGTTATCGTCGTTGTGTGCAGGTTTTCAGTGGAAGTATTCGTACAATTGATGGTTGTGCAACATTTTTTCGCAGAGACAGATTTTCACATGTGAAAAAATATGAGGTTTGAGGGTGTTCTTGCTATAAATTTATGTTTTCTATAAAATTTTGTACATTTGGATCTAATATATGCTTGCGTCCAGGTTGAATTTAATAAAGCTGCACAATCTCTGACTGATGCTTTGGTTCCTAGTGCTCAGAAAAAAACTGCTCTAGGTCGACTGGTTAAGGTAGTTTAGTTGCATCTATGTTTTATTTTCTTTTATTATTTTTTTTGGGACAAAACCCCTATGGTGATTTGTTGCATGTTTGCTTTCTGTGCTTATAAAGTTCATTTATTTATTTTTTGTAGGATAACGTTGCACTGATAGTGGTTCTAGAAGCAAAATTTAGTAACCAGGGGGTCGATAATCCTGGGAAACGCCAGCTTGTTTGTGTTGTAAGACTTAATTAAGTTTTTGCTTTTGTTGTTAATATTTCAGTACTGCTACTACCGCTCCAACTATTATTTCTATTCGACAATGTGTCATGTCACTGGAATTGTGCAACACATGTTGCTTAGTGAAGCTGCTTTTTTTCTTAGAACAAGTAGCTTGACCAAGGACAATGGATGGCCATCTTAGGCCAGACTATCACTTTAAAGATGCATTATGGCTCATGCTGGTGCAGTATAATATTGTGCCTAAGTACCATATCTGCAGCCTTATCGGAAAAGAAAACTAAGTAATTAATCGATGAAAACATAAAGTAGCATCATTTGTGCATTCTTTATCAATGAAAACGTTTATGCGGGAATTTTATAAAGTAATTTTGCATAATTATACTGGTGGGATTGAATTTGAAGCTGGAACCAGCTGCAACTGAGGATGGTAGAAAATTAGAAATGCAGGCCAGGTCTTGTGGACCAGTAGTATCATTGACGATCAAGCCCGTCTTATTGTTGGGTATTGGGTCAAATGGTTTGGTCCACCACTGCAATGGAGTTTTTTATTTTAATTTTTTATTTTAAACTTTAATTTAAGAGAAGAGAGTAAACACCTGGCCAGTATTAATTAATGACTTGGTAGACTAGCAAGGTTAGCATGTAAGTAACCTAGTCTGTTGTGCAAGGACCAGACCTCGTGGATGGGCGGTTTTGGTAGATTGAATGAATCGTAACTCTCAGAAATCAAGTTTTTGGAGCTACAGCTACCTCTTGCATCTTACTTTTCATGGCTTCACACGTTCTCCGGCATGTAAAATAACAACCTGTCAGCAGTAGCCAGATTTTGGCATTTCATCATTCTGCCTTTTTCTTTTCATTGGTATTGTTTGGAGCATTAAATGACCATTTTTGCTGATGGTTGTGACATACAGGCAAATACACATGTAAATGTCCAAGATCTAAAGGATGTCAAGCTCTGGCAGGTTTTCATCCAAGGCCCATTTTATTGTCTTAATATGTTGCCATTTATTTGCCTCATTTGTTTAAAATATTCCATGGTGCTTGTCTCTCTTAAAAGGTACACACACTCTTAAAAGGATTAGAAAAGATAGCTGCCAGTGCAGACATTCCCATGTTGGTTTGTGGGGATTTTAATGCTGTTCCTGGAAGGTCCGTCTTCTGTTCTTATACAATTATATGGTTACTGTAAATTAGTTTGTGGCTTATTGATTATATGAAGGTATTGTTGAACTTTATTGCAGTTCTCCTCATGCACTTCTTGCAATGGGAAAAATTGATCCAATGCATCCTGATTTAGCCGTAGACCCTATTGGAATCTTGCGCCCTGCCAGCAAACTAACACATCAGCTGCCATTGGTAACATATCTTCTGATGACGCACTCCTTTAAGAGCTTGCTTTATGGATGTATCTGTTTACCCTTTCTAGTAAATTTTTTCCCATGGAGAAGGAAAGTTGTGTGAGTATATGTATTAGCTTCTAGTTTATTACTAATTGTGGCACTTTTTTTTTTTTTTTTTTAACAGGTGAGCGCCTACTCATCCTTTGCAAGAATGGGGGTTGGTCTCGGTTTTGAACAACAGAGAAGAAGAATGGACCCTACTACAAATGAACCCTTATTTACAAATTGCACCAGAGATTTTATTGGTACTCTTGATTACATATTTTATTCAGGTACACCTCTTGTGACATTTCGTTTTATATGTTCCATTTTCTTGTATATATATATATATATATATTTTTTTTACTTGTTGCAGTTTGTTATTTCTATCTTCATCCTCGTCTTTCCTGCCCATGTTTTCACTAAATCATGAGTGCTAGTAGAATTTAAGTGCTAGGTTATATATGCCCCACAGGGAAATATGAGTTTTAGAAATTTTTTTTTTTTCTTTTGTTTCAGCGGACTCTTTAACTGTTGAATCGTTGTTGGAGCTCTTGGATGAGGATAGCTTGAGGAAAGATACAGCGCTTCCTTCTCCAGAGTGGTCGTCTGATCATATAGCACTTTTAGCTGAATTTCGCTGCAAGCCTAGAACTAGACGCTAACGGTACTGGGTAGGTGACTACGTTACTACTGCTGCTGCTGCTACTACTACTACTATTATTATAGTTATAATTATATATAGTTCCCATTGCATTTTGCTTTTTGGGTTACACTGTTATAGTTTGGTTGATCTGCAGATGCGCTTATTTGTTGAATGGGTCATGATAAAAAAACACTCCTATGGAATGCATATAGAGTGTATAACTCCCTGTACCTTCAAAAAAATCCTTAACATTCAATTTTGGAGCAGACAAGGACTGAATGCTGAAAAGACTAAAGTGTTCCTCTATAACTGAATAAAAGATAATTAAATGTGAAATGACTAAAGTGACCCTCTTTTTTCTTTCCCTTCTTCTTCTTCATCATCACTGCCGACAGCAAGCATGCTGCCGGCGATGAAGACAGTTGCCGCCGGCGGCGACCAAACCAGGTCACTGCCGGCTTCCTCTCATTCAGGTGTGGTCGCTGGACCTTGCAGCGGCCAGGCCGCTGCATGTTCCTCATCAGTGGCGACCCAAGGTGGCTGCCCTTCTTCTGCAATCAACCAGGTTGCCGGAGCGCGACCTGGTGAACACCATGGATGGCGACCCAAGTCGCCGTCCCCCTCCAGTTGTGTTGGGTAGCTAGCAGCGGCCCAATTCCTCCACATCGCGGCCCAAGGTCGCTGCGGTCGCTATACCTCTTACGGTGACTCACCAGGTCGTCAGACTGTAGCTTCTCCGGGTCGCCTTCAAAAGTTTTGTTTCCTTTGCAATAGAAGCATTAGATACTTGATGCTTAGCCATGCCGAATGTAGGAGGAAGGAAGAAACCCTTAGAATTGAACTAGGCCGGGACTTCCACCACTTCCACGTTATGGATTGTTATGCTAAATTAGGGTTTATAATTTCACACACATATATATATATATAAAGGTATTATTGGAAGAGATAAGGGTATTTTCGGAATTTTATACCTTAAAAATGTCATGTGCAATACACATGACTAATTTTTTAACAAAACAGTGACTTCAAGCCCTTCTTTGCTCATTTTTTCAAACTTAACGGACTTATATACCCAACATAAAAGATATGGGGTTTTATTTGCCCATAATATAAACATTAGGGGGTGTTATTCTCACTTTGCCCTATGTGTTGAATTTGTCTGCAGTGATAATGTGCATATCTTGTTTATTAGTTCAAGTCCTGGCTGTTAGAGCCAAACAAGAAGCAGGGATTGTATTAGGTAACTATGAAGAGCTAAAAGATCAGTCAAATTTGACATCTTGTTAACAAAATTAAGGAATATTACATCAAACAAAAGAAATTTCAATTAAATTTATTATAGTAATGGAAAGTAGTTATTGTTTATTTGTTTTTTGAGATTTAATTGTGATTCTCTCTCTCTCTCTCTCTCTCTCGTTGTATCTTTACCTACATGACAATTAATGTGGTTTTCTGTGAAGAATTTCTATATTTTGGTTGTTTCTCGAATTAATACTTCTTTATGCTCTCAAAATTGTTTTAAAATGTAATTGTCTAATCTTATCTAGAGTGCATAAGCACTAATTATATAAACTATCCGAATACAAGTCTAAATATTATTGTTAACAACTAAAACTTTTTTAAAAATCTTATAAACTAGTCCTACTTTATTTCTGTGAACAAAATCTATTTTCATTATTCCTAACTTTCTCTATTTACCCATTTAGTTTTTTAGAGACATGCAATATTAACTCTGCTTCCAATTATAATGTTTAACGACTCTAATATTTTCACTGTCAGTGATTCTATTCTAACCATACGATTTTTGGCAAGGTTCTGTACCGGTGCTTGTCTAGTCGCCACACTAGGTTCCATTTTTCTTAAGTAAAATGTTAAACATCAGAAGCATATGTTAAATTGTGCCTAGGATTGTTTATCAGCTGTATTTTTCAGTACTTAAGTTTGAATATAAATTGAATGAAATAAAATGCATGTGCAAGAATTATTTTATTAAGAAATACTGTTTGTCGAAACTTAGTGTATTCACAAAGTAAAATATTGTAATTAAAGATACCAGAGGTGGTGCAACTTATATGCACGCTGCTATACAACGACCTGTTTCTGTTTCTTGGACAATAAATGAGTTCTCAAAAAAGTCCAAGAAAGTTTCATGGGAAGGTTTCACCTTGCCACTCAACTATTTCTGGTTAATAGACTAATAGTGCATCTCCTCATCCCCTTCAAATGATCACAGACTATGTAATAAAGGTCTCGGGAGCACCCACATCATCTCAATGTATTGCAGTTATTTGTACTGCATTAATTTATAAAGCAAAAACATAATGACATGAACTTATATGCTAAAAAAATCTCGTCGTTTCACTTTAAAAAGGAAACAAAGCGTGAGTATGTAGTCATGCAAGTTCAAACGTTTTTGCTGTGTTCTGTAATGGTAGAATATATGATTGATACATCTTTCATTATTGGAATTTCGAATGGTTACTTGCATAAGCTATTATAGTTGAGTCTTCAAGCCAAGACTGACTGATTTTTCGTGTTATTGTGTTTGAATAAATGTGACTCTCCTTGATCAATCATGACCAATATATATTGCCTACAGGTCCGAAGAAGTTGAACCCATGATATAGAAGTAGAGAGAGCAAAATGAAGATGAGTTATTGTAAGAATGGTAGATCATGCTCATTTTTCTTTTTCTTTTTCTTTTTTTCTTTTTTTTCTTTTTTTTTTTCATTGTTGCTATGATCTGCTCTGTATTATGCTACCTTTATCTCAATAGAAAATTTATGATTATGTTTTATTTGATACCTTTTTTCGATCTTTTATATATATATATATATATCCGGTAATATTTGCAGAGCAAATTTTTAGCCCCCATCTGTACTCGTGAGAGAAATTTCTCGCAAATCAGGTGTGGCCTACTGGCCTGCAGTTCTCAAATTTTTGGTTTTTCTAGGTTTTGATTGTAATTTTCCTTGGATACAAATCCTTTATCCTCTATATCTCTGTTTCACTGCAATCAAATTTATATTAGAAAGCAAAATAGCAATGTGGGATTTGGAGAAATTGATTATAAATTGTCAGGACCGTGGTGGGGGTTCCTATTTGTCTATTACGTATTATTTTTATTTTTATTTTTTAAGTTGATAGCTCTATTTAATTTCCGAGCCAGCATTTGATTCTTACCCTGGGAACTGTATCTTGTATGGCCTTACACAGTGTACCCAATGTGCATTTATCCAGCACAGCCCCATGGAGGGTGTATCGCAGTGAAATTTAAGAGTATTTTAGATGGTCCTTCGGTGTCTTGGCTGATTTCATTTTCGACGCAGAATTTAACCTGAGTATGGTTTTAACAGTCAGTTGCATTTCTAGATATGAGAGTGGCATATATCTGAACTATTAACTTAGTTCTTTGATTATAGTTTGATTCCCCAGTATAATGTGCGGTGGCGTGGTAAATATGTATTTTCAATGCCCCATGTCTACATTGTTGTCACTGTCGTTGTAAATGTGTGTAAATCTTAAGTTGAGATTGCGGACTTGATTGGAGTTGATTGGATGATAGATTTATACTGTATACACAAATTGGAGTTTGGTGTTGCATCTAACATATTCATTTTATAATTGTTCATTGGAGTTGGTCCAATAAATACGCCTGCCTAAACAAGCTTGTAGCCTTGTAGGGCTTCAGATGTTCCTTCGAGTAATGTTAATAAGGGAGTTTCTTCAGGACGAGTCAGTGAATCAGTTAATACATCTTTCAATCCTTAAGAGTACATCCCAATTTACACTGGGCTTACTACCATACATTTGGGGTTATATAATTGCATATAACAAGTAATTATTATAAAATAAAAGGTAAATTATATTGACCCTCCTGAGATTGGGTTAAATTACACAATAATAGATCTTGGGTTAAATTACACAATAACAGATCACTTTGACCTTTAAAAATGTGAAGTATCTTTCATATATTTATCTAATTTAATAAAAAAAGGATTTATTAAAGTAAAAGATTCTATAACCCTTTTATTTCTTATATTATTACCGTACCTCTTTTATTACAAAAAAAAAAAAAAAAAAAATACAAAACAAAACTAATCAAACCCTAAAAAGAAACCTAATCAAATTTCATTAACAAAAAATAAAAAAAATTAATAATATAAAAATGGTATGAAAATTAGTACTTTGACATTTTATAGTATTTTTTTTTATCATTTCTTGTCAAAAAATAAGGTAATTGAGATTTTTTTTAACGGCAATTTCATCATTTTTTGAATTTTCGTTGAAGCTCTCTACCTGCGAGAAGGAAATGGCTTGGAATAGCGAGGGGCTGGCATTTCACTTTGGCTTTTGATACGACTCTTCTATGAGTCGTCAATCTTCATTGCCAGTGTTAAATTTACCTAATTATTCTTGTTTAAAAAAAACCTATAATCATGTTTATGATTCTCGCACCTTATTGATGATAATAAGTGATGGTAATGTTTTTGTCTCTGCAGAGGATCAGTCTCCATGCAATATCTAAAAGTAAAGAATTGGTATTTTACACGACTCCGTATACTTCATGAAGCCACGCAAAAACAACCATCTGATGGCCATGAAAACTAGAGGAAATCTGACACTCACAAGCAATTTCACCAATGTTAACATCACTCCATACAAGAGATCAATCCTTTCGTGAGGGACCTATCGAATAAAGAACTTCTGCTTCCCCAACTTGTCAATTGTACTCTTTAGTCAAATATGAGTAGTATTTATGTTATCAGGTAGAGACTATATCGTTAACCAACATCACAAAAACAAAATAAATAATAAAGAGCCAAGAAGTTTATTTTGTACAGTAGCATTATACATCGAAGAATCTCATGTCTCTCTCTTTCATATCTTGAGTATCTTCCACCATTCATGTATAACTACATAATCGGCAACAGTTGTCCAAGTCTACATCATTAGCCTCCAAAATTTGCAAACAGTAATATCCACCTAGAAGTTGATAAAACAAGATCATTACTGACATCAACTGCAGGTCCAAGGAATGATGAAACTGTACTAGACCTAACAATGGTCGACACTAAAACAGCAATTGTAGGATAGTTATACGTTAAAAGGGAATTGAATGCTTATGCATTGGCTAGAATATGACGGTACTGGCTCATAACATGCTAATTTTCATTTTGGTAGAGACTCCGGCTAAACTATAAGAAGCACGTTCACTTCTAAAAAGGTGTGATGCCCTTGTTATAGTGACATTTCATATACACTCTTGGACACATGCCCGACACTTGTAAACCTATTTCTGCATCAATTACAAATACATGTTTTAAATCTAAAAAGACAGTGGCTTCAAAAGCAAAATGGACATGCCAGCGCAACACTTTTTTTTTTTTTTTAAACAAAAAGAAAAGAAAAGTAGAGAGTATATGGCACAAGGACACCATATTTTTAAATGAAAAATTCTGACATAAAGGACTTAACCATCCAGAGAAAAACCATTGCATCAAAGTTAATAGGAATCTTTAAATGATTTGTTGGTTTCACATTTTATTTCTAGGAACTAGCAAGTTTCCCTGCATATCTTAAGTGCACATCAACAGGTCAAGTGTGGTATAGCTTGAATATAAATGCTATGAAGATGATTATAATTTTATCAGAGTCTACAATGCTGGTGGTTTGTTCAACTACTGTGGGAGCATATAAATAGGTTGGTGGATACCTTGATGGAAGGAGAAAATCATTTTGCCACTTCCATAAACCATAAGATCAGCTGTGCACTTTGAAGCACCTCAGATATGGGAACAAGTGAAGCAGTTCTTCATGGCTCCGTCGCTGCAAGGACAACAGATTCACACTGTAAATAAGGTGCGGATGAGGGTCATCCACAAACTTGTGCAAAAGGATTTCACAAGAGAAAACAGGATGATTAAAGTGATTAGGTGATGTCAACTAGTCTAGGTACTTGAAGTCAAAGGACAACTAGGTTTGTGTGTGATTTGGAACAAGGATATATATAATAAAATATAATAAACATAATAGATGTAATAAATATAGTCTTACTAAAGTAATAGATGTACAAAGGACAAATGGGTTCAGACTTTGACTTTGCCTTGAAATTATCAATTAAGAATTAATTGTCTAGCAAAAAGGATATGCAAAGTTATAAAATGTAAAAGGTGCCGATGAATGACATCCGCGAAAGTGTGCGAGAAGACCTTGATCACGTGACAGTGCGGATTGCATAAATCCGCAAGTCCTAACTATATGAAGATTAATGTGGGGTCCGCAGGACCATTGCATGATACTTGGGTATTATATACATATATATGTATATGAAAGGGATTTATAATGCTTTTGGGATGAGGAAATGGGGCACTCTCCCTCGCCGGTGTATCTTGAGAATCTTTAAATTTGTTATTCCGAAGGAGGGAATAAACTTATAAAGAAACTCTTGATGCATCCTAGGACGGTAGCGACACATTGAGACAACGATTATGCGGTTAAAGCAAAAGTGCATTTTGAAGAATACCTTGACCAAACAATCACATAGATTGAAGGACAAGGTGTAATATGCAATGTCACTTACGCCCAAACTCATAACCTGGTGTCGTGTACTGTGGCATTGACCTAGAGAGCATTGAACTAAGTTTTGCTGCTAAAACAGGAGAAAGCTAGTTGCAGGCTATTGCCAAGGATTGGTAGATAGAACTGGTTAAAGAACACAATCTAGGTCCGGAAGCTATATCTACTTGCACGCAGTGATATGGCTTAGGCGACTATGGTGTCACATTGAGACATGTAGCGTCATAGACCCAAACGGGAAAATGGGTTGATTATGGAATGGAGGATTGAGAGGGAGGTTCGTTAGATTACACGGTATAGGAACGCGACTAATGGGCGTACGGATCCGGCATCCGCGTGCCATAGACACCCCTCATTGATACAAGTGATCCGTGACCCTCCAAGGGTATATCTGTAATTTGACCGGAATTGTTGCAGGTGGTGGATGACAGCTATAACATACCTTGCCATGAGCCCTATAAATACCCCCAAGGGCCATGCATGGGAGGACACGTCAAGAAGGCCCCACTTCCACTCTACTTCATTTTTGCTCTCTCTCTCTCTCCCTCCCATTCATTCCTTTCGGCTCATTCTCTCTCTCTCTCTCTCTCTCTCTCTCTCTCTCTCTCTGTGTTCGATTATTTCATTAAGTTTGATTCCAGTCAAAGCATAGGTGATTTCTCAAGCTTCTGAACCCTCACATTCACACACACTAAGACAGTGTAAGAAATTATTAGGGAAAATCAGCAAATATTTTTGGGTGTCTGAGAAATGACAATAGCCCAATCCCACCCTCTTCCGAAAAATCTAAAAATACCTATATATACAAAAAATCGGCAAATTGATAGTTAAACCATCCTTACTACTATGTTATTTGGTGATTTTAAACACCATAAGCTACCTACCCGATTAGGGGAGCACTCCCATCTCATGTTATCCATAAATCTTTGTATAAAGACTATGGATTGCATATGTCAACACAAGAAAGGTTAATTATCTATTTAGATAAGAAATATTTCATTTACCTTGATGCCAATGCATCCATTCACATCGAGAGTAGAAAGTGTGTTTGAGCAGAACCTTGAGAGGGCTTCCAGGCACTTATCAGTGACACCAACAATTCCAAACAAACTGCAATTTTTCATTCCATGACATCAGTAACAGAATCTATATCAATAAAGAACTAATTAATAGCCAAAATGTTACTGCAAGGACAAAGGATTTCATCACGACAGCCTGGACTACCCTACATACTCATCAATCTGACTAGTGCTCTGCATCAATAGAAATTCAAGTTGCGATAACATTGAGGAAGCTGGATGACACTGATATCTTCCCTTAGGAGAAAGTTTAATCAATAACAAATCATAACATTCTGATTGTGACAGTTCCATGAATTTCATATTTCTTTCTAGTCTTAAACTATCCATTGCTTTCCATTTTATTGCAATATAGCAGAATATATATGAGACTATATTAATAGCGTAAATTTGAACTTCAAGTAGATGGCCCAATGAATGTGGTATCCTCTTTGAAGCTACCAAAAGCGCTCACATTCAAGATTTAAATAAAGAATGTCAATCTTTCAAATTTAATATTGTTTCTCAAAATCAAGACTTACCTAAGAAATTGAAGGGAACTGCAACCTTGTGCAATGGCTATGATCCCCACATCGGTGACACGTACACACCTGTTCAGACATTAGACATTGGTTCATGGTCAAAAGAAACTCAACTTATTTGGCTCCAAAAAATTAGAAATGGAGATTAATAGCGCTTCACCCACCACGTCAGATTAAGAGAGACCAGATTCTTGCATTTGGCTATGCAAGAAAGTCCTTCATCAGATAGATTCTGAAATTCAGATTCCTAGTCAGTTCAGTGTCTATCAAAGGAAATTCCAAGTGATAAATTTTGTTCAATATTATAATACCTGAGCACCACAGAGGTCTAAGAATCTAAGATGGGGCAAAAGTGATATCTTCTTGTAAGCCTCATCTGTAAAGCTATATTAATGAATGAAAGCAATTACATACATTAGAAACCTGAAATAACCTAGTGTGAACTTGAAAATATAGAACTTCTAATGAATACCTTGAAAGTGCATAGAGATTTAGACTCTGAAGAGAATTGCACTTGCATAATATCTTTTGCAAACCCCCATCTGTTAGTTTGATGCACCTACAAAACATCCAAAAGATATATGAAACTCATAGACCCTCGGAAAGGTAAAGTTTTTATCCATAGAAATTAAGTTTGACTTGATTACTTTTTAGAATTGCAAAAAGGTTTCAAGATCTTTGATTGGGAAAGTTAAAATGACTAAATTATAAAGACTCAGCATGACCAAGTTTTATGCCATTAATATGGAGCATGAAAGCATCCAGTTTCCATGTTTAGATGAGTCAGGCCTAAAATTTGTGAAACTACTCTAATCTACATAAATCAAAACACAAACCTGGTGAGGTTCAATGATTCCAATTCTTCATAATTGTCAGCAACTAATTGCAAACTTTTGTTTAAAATATTCTGTAATTGCCACATCAAAGTACTCTATTTCAGACAACCTTCAAGATGCAGAAAAACTCAAGAGCTGAGGAATAAATACAACATACACCATGAACTTATTAAAAAGGATAGAAATAAGTCAAATAAGTTTGTATATATTACACACCTCAAAAGAAAGGAAAAAAAAAACTCTTTCTCTACTTAATCCCACATCAACCACACTAGATTCTCGAAAGAAGCAGATTAACACTTGCAGTATCTCACTGAACTTCAAATCATTATAGCCTTGTGAATTTTTAAAATTTCAAAAATATATGTATATATGGTTGAGCAAACAGTCAATAAATGGCTCATATATAGCACTTAGCAGAGTTGTTTAGAGAAGCAGAACTGAGAGAGTATTTTCCCATGTTTGGGCTCAAGCTTTCTTATTATTTTTTCCATTTATTGGCTTGAGTGAGGAATACATATCCCCCCCACCCCCACCCAACACCTTGTTATTTTTCCTATCTGATATTCCTTTTTTTTTGGCTATCTTGTTGTCACTACAGCACTCAAATTTGAATTACATCACTTTTTATCGGTGGCGTACAGTTACTAGTCTTCTTTGCACATGAAAATAATACATTATCCTACATTTTATTCAAATGCTGATGCCTATTAACTTCTCATGAGTGCATTTATATGTAATGCTATCCTTTTCTTGTCTTGCTACTCATATAGTTCAACATCTTTTCAATAGCATATGGGAGATATTCTAATACCTAGGAACATAGATAAGACGCCCAATATTTTAACGAATCCCATAAATACAGCAAACCCCCTACTTCCCCCCTTCTTTCTTTTAAAACCCAAGGCTCAATTATTTCGTAATGTGGGAGCAGGTTCCATCTGTAAACAATCCTCTGAAAAAAAAAATTATGAAATAAATTAGTTATTCATTAGAAAATTGGAAGAAATAGAGGAGGGCTAAAAGCTTGAAACAGAAGTCATAGCAAAGGCATAAATTAGGTCCACTTTATGTTCTGAACAGATAATGCATCAATCAGATTTTACTGCAAGGCTTCTGTTTTTAATATTAAGCGCTTCAAGTATCAACCCCTATTTTCATTAACATCATCATACCCTTGACCCATCCATATTGATTAAGAATCAATAAATCCCTTTCAACCATTCTACATAATCTAGTTCCCCATTTTCTCCCAAAACATGTGGTAACACTTGTTCATCCTATTTTGTTAATTAAGGAGCAGTAAAAGGAACTTCAGAAAGTTTTGCTATGTTAACAACAATCTACTCTAAAAGCTTAAGTTGTTAGAGAATGTGTAACTTTAATATTTAAATCCTCTACTATGCCCCCTCACGTGTGGCCTTCTTTTGGTCCAACACGTGTTTTTTCAATTTTAATTCTCAGGGTGACGGTGAGGTTTGAACTCGTGACCTTTGGCTCTGATACCATGTTAACAAGCATCTACTCTAAAATCTTAAGCTGTTAGAGAGGATGTAACTTTAATATTTAAATCCTCTAACATGCACCATCAAAAAATAACTGATCTTACTATTACATCAGTAAACAGGCTCCATCAAAAAAAAACTGATCTTACCATTACATCAGTAAATTTCTCCTTCAGGCTAATCTGTTTGTTTCAAAGGAAACATATGACTAAAACATTTCCTTTACTCCTGTATTAAGTTGATATCAACAAAGTAAGTGTTCAATTTGGTTCTTTTCATGTTGGACATAATCAAGTGAAACAAATTCCATTCTTCAGTTTTTTAAGATAAAAAGAAAAACAATACGGAAAATCCACTTAACAGGATGGAGTTCGCAATAAATATATTAACACAAATAAATTGGATTTGCATTCAGTCACCAATGATATACCTTACAGCCACTCAAGTTCAAGTCAACTACGTGTTTGCAATTCTTCACCAAATGCTCTATACCAATATCTGTAACCCTGAAGCTCAATTTTTAGACAAATGTTCATGGGTAATCATAAAAACAAATTTGGTTTTATTGTAAATAGTACAAAGGTAGGCATGCAAATTCAGGTGAACTTCAAAATACCTTACATTCCAATAGATTGAGAAGACCCTCAGTCTAGGACAAGCAGCCGTTATAACTTCAAGTCCCTTGTCAGAGATCTTTTGGCAGCCATTCAGATTTAATGACTCCAGGTTTTGAAGGGAATCTAAATGCTGCAAAAGAATATCAAGAAATGATAGAGAATTTCTTCAAAAAAGTATTGCATACTTCATGAGTTTTCATGTGGAAATATTTAAAAGTCAAGAAACATATTTGAACCAAATTTATAATTTCCTCAAGAATCTTGGAATTTTTATGTTGACAATTAGCTGCCAAAAAGCTTAATCTATCAGAGGAGGTCTAACTTAAGCATTTATACCACATGCCCCAATGTGCAGCCAAAACTGCACCAAAAGAAGGGAATCATGGGAAAATATTATATATTGGGAGGGTGCATTTCTAATGTACAGACCCTGCCAGATTTGATATTATGATAACAACGGACAACCAACTTTAAAACCATTAAATGTCACAGAGGGTGTATTTTAAGCATTTATATCCTCAACAAACTATCAGAATTTCTTCGAACTAACATCAACAAATTAAAATAGGCATTTGGGAAATCCTTTGAGTTTATTCTGTATTTCAAACTTTAATTGTTTCAACCAATAAATGAATAAATTAACAAAACTCAATTCAAAAGATTTCGAGATGATATTGTATTAACCAGTAATCGCAGACATACAAAGTCAGCAGATTACACAAGAAGAGGCAATACAAATAAAAAATAAAAAAATACAACAAAGCCACTTCAATCTGTACAATGACATAATATGAGATGAAAAAGCACCGATCTTCTAGAGCTATGAACATAAGAGAATTGTGTGAATTTTATACAACCTTTTCCTCAATACTCCTCCACATGCACAATCTAAGAATTCTCCTAGCTAAGACTCCCTAATTCATTAGCACACTCATCAACAAGTACGAAATTTGGTGATATGAATCAGAGATGTTACCTTGCTATTGAGGATATCAAGATGTCTGTCTTCAATATCTTGTGCAAATTCAAGGTTTATGTGCTTCACATGGTGATACCTAGGCTGTGAAATACAAAATACAATCGCCACGATTAAATCATCATCAGTAATCCATCACCCTCCTATTGGTTGCTGGAAAAACATTAGGTGTTTAGAGTAAAAGTATATGTCTTTATTTTTGTGTAGTCGTTTCCATCTACTCCACTAACCTGATATGTGTCTTTGAGTAAGTTGTGCACAATCAAAATGTGACTATCTGAGAATAAAACAATTTCTCTATATATATTGAGGATGCGGCAAGTGGCATGGGCCGGATATGGATCGCGGAAACGAGATCGGGTCGAATGATTGAAGAAGGATCCATGTCAAAGCACCCTGGAGTGGGCCGAACGTGGGGGGTCCACCGAGGAAGGTCAAGCCCATTACAAGACCCAGCCCAGAAGGAAGAGAACTTTGGGCTATAAGCCCAATGTAATTGGTTAACTGCAAAAGAGGGTCTTGGCCTATAAATAGACCATGACGGAGGGAGAGAAAAAGAAAAGAGAAAGTAAGAGTGAGAGAGATGAAACTGAATACTGTAGAGTGAGAGAGATGAAACTGAATATTGTATCTTCAATTGGCGCCGTCTGTGGGAACCGAGGACGAAGATCAATTCGAGCCCGATCAGTACCATATTAGTTCAATCGAGTTTGTGAATATGCAGTGTAACTTCTGGAAGTTGAATCCAAATCAGTGAGATTGTAGTTTGCTCCGAGAGAATTCTTGATTATTGTGGATTCTGAGGCATTTGCTTTGGAAGGACGCAATTGCGATTCGATCAGTTGCAGTCAGATCCGACGAGTTTGAAGCTAGAAAAGTTCAGATCTAACAAACAGCGATCACGATTCGGTAAAGTTAAGCCCAGATCTAGCGGAGTTTGCATCGGTAACGCTTAGATCTGTTTCGAAGTTTGTAATTCATGCCTTTGCTTCGATCTGGAATCATTATAGGGGGTGACAACTCTAATACGGTTGAGAACATCCAGCAAGTGAAACTCGATGAGTTGATGAACATGATCAAAGCTCTCCGGAGAGAAAATGCAGATCTAAGGAATGAGATACAGCGTCAAGAAGCTCCAGTAATTCCACGACCACTTCCGGTAGGCGAAAAAGGTGCACGTACCGATGCAGCACATCACGGTGAAGAGGTTGAAAACAATCTAGTTAATCCTCACCGCGAGGAAATTCGGCGAGACGGTCTGCCGCCAAATCTTCGTCGTATGGATGATCGTGAAGGATCGATTCACATGGATCCACGGCGTGAGCAGATCAGGCGAAACGAAGCGATGACTTTTGATCCACATCAAGAAACGCTCAGCCGAGGTGAAGCAACAGAGTTGATTCGTCAGAAAGCTATGCCTCCATGGCGCAAGGACTTTGTTGAGGATAGATCATTCGATCCGACCTACCGGCCTTCCATGACGACGTTTGACTATCACAGCTCAGAGAGGAGATCAGTAGACCAGAGAGCAGCCGCGGGATTCCAGAGGGAGAATGAAGCACTCTGTTCAGCAGCTCGAACGGTGGATTCACCGTTCACCGATGAGATTCTGAATGCTCCGAGTCCGAGGAAATTTTCCATGCCCGTTTTCATTCTATTCGACGGAACGACTGATCCGATCGATCATGTGTATCACATCCAGCTGAAAATGGCTCTAAACACTGAGAATGATTCTTTGATGTGCAAGTGCTTTCCTACGAGTCTAGCCGGACCAGCTCTGAATTGGTTCAAGAACCTGCCGAGGGGTTCGGTGGATAGTTTCCGAAGCCTGTGCGATCGGTTTATAAGCCAATACTATGGAAACAAGCGTCCAGCGAAAGATATTTCGAGCCTATTCACAATGAAGCAACACGCTGAAGAGCGTCTCTAGGCTTTCCTAACCAGGTTTAACCTTACCAAGAGCATGGTTATTGAATGCCATCCTTCAACGGCAGTTCAAGCATTCATTCTGGCTATGAATCGTGGCACCCCGTTCCACACAAGTTTGGTGGTCAACACGCCGAGGACTATGGATGAACTCAACGAAAGAGCCGATGGATTTGTACGCTTGGAAGAAGAAAAGGCGGCAAACGCTCGGAAGACATCTGTTATATCCACTGAAGAAAAGACCAAAGCAAAGATCAGGCAAAAACAGGTCCAACCGCAACGCTCCTCGTGGAAATCTGAGAAGAGGCCCAGAGAGGAAGAGCTGGTTACTCCATTGAAAGTTACCCTAGCAAGACTGTACCAAGAAAATAAAGATAAGTTCCGACCTCCTTTACCAATCAGGCAACCTCTCGAACGGAGGGATCAGTTTAAAAACTGTGCATTTCATTCTGATTTTGGCCACCAGACTAATGAATGCAGGAACCTCAGGAGACAGGTAGAGATGCTGATAGCCAGAGGGGAGTTCGCAAGTTATATTCAAGGACCAGCGGTGGAGCAGAATCGGCCAATGGAGCATGTGAAGAAGAATTAGAAGTCGAATTCTCACAACACGCAACCAGTTCGAGTAATTAATGCAATTCACGGTCGGCCAGAACCTGATGAGGAATCAGATGAATTGCTTCGAACACGCCTTCGTCAGGCACGGATGAAGAGAAGGATAGGCAGTGTAAACACTCTGCACAAGCAGAGCACATCAACGCAGATAAAGTTTGACGCGACAGACTTGTTGCGTGTTCAGATCCCTCACGAGGACCCGCTGGTCGTAAGTTTGACAGTGGCCCAATGCTTGGTGCGCAGAGTTCTAATTGACCCTGGAAGTAGTGCGAACATCATGCCAAGAGATACATTCGATCGGCTCGAGATCAAACAGGATCAGCTAAAATCCACCGGGAATCCACTAGTAGGGTTTGATGGAAAGCGAGTGGAGCCCGTCGGCACGGTGGAGGTAGCGGTACATGCTGCCGAGAGAGTTTTGATGGAAACTTTTGTAGTTGTTGAAATTCATCCCTCCTACAATCTTCTGATGGGCAGAGAATGGATCCACAGGGTTCGAGGTGTTCCTTCCACTCTGCATCAGGTAATGAGATGCCTAGCACCAAACGGAACCAAAGTGATTGACATTCATGGGAACCAGGTTGCAACTAAAGAATGTTACTCTGTAACGCTGAAACATGCCAGAAAGGGGAAAGCTCCCATTCGTTCAGTAAGCCCGAGATAGCAATTACAGGAGCCTCCCTCCAGGCAGAACGGAGAGGAGGAACCAAAGGGCTTGACTGAAGAACCCTTGCTTGATGTGCAGATCGATCAATTACGACCGGAACGGACAACCAGAGTAGGGGAACGACTCATTGAGGAGGAAAAGCAGGAATTAGTTGATTTTTTGTCTCAAAACGCAGATGTGTTCGCATGGAGTCACCTGGACATGCCCGGGATCGATCCTTCGGTATCTTGTCATTCCTTGAACGTTAATCCCAATGCAAAACCTGTAAAACAGAAGCAGCGACGGTTTGCCCCCGAGCGCAACCGAATTATTGCCGAGGAAGTTGATAGGCTGCTTGATGCGGGGTTCGTAAGAGAAGTGCACTACCCCGACTGGTTATCGAATTTGGTCGTTGTACAAAAAAAAAATGGGAAATGGCGCGTACGCATTGATTTTACCAATTTAAACAAGGCTTGTCCGAAGGACAGCTTCCCACTGCCAAAGATTGATCAGATGGGGGATGCAACAACTGGATATGAACGCCTGACCTTTTTAGATGCTTATTCGGGTTATAATCAGATCCCCATGGACCCCGCTGATGAAGAAAAAACTTCTTTCGTTACTGAACGCGGGACGTATTGCTACAAAGTTATGTCGTTCGGACTAAAGAACGCCGGGGCAACTTACCAAAGGCTTATTAGCAAGATTTTCAAGGAACAAATAGGGAAGACAGTGGAGGCTTACATAGATGATATGGTGGTCAAAAGTAAGAAGAAAGCCGATCATGTGCAGCACCTTCGAGGCGTGTTTGATGTTTTGCGGCGGTATGGGATGAAGCTCAATCCGACCAAGTGCTCGTTCGGTGTAAGTTCAGGCCAATTCCTAGGGCACGTGGTTAATCTCGGAGGGATCGAGGCAAGCCCTGCCCAAGCAGATGCTCTGACTAAGAATGCCGAGCCGACAATAATCAAAGAGGTGCAAACACTTACGGGACGGATTGCTGCACTGAGTCGTTTCATTTCCAAATTGTCAGATCGATGCAAACCATTTTTTGACACAATCCGAAGCCACGGCAGGTAGGTTTGGGGAGATGAACAACGCCTAGCGTTAACTGCTTTGAAAAAATATATGCAGAACCTTCCGGTACTGTCAGCTCCAGAGTCGGGCGAGAAGCTGTTTCTGTATCTCGGAGTATCTAGCATTGCAACAAGTGGCGTTCTGATCCGCTACGCAGAAGGGAAGCAATACCCAGTGTTCTATGTTAGCAAAACAATGACTGAGGCCGAAAGGCGTTATTCAAAGGCAGAGCGGGTGATACTCTCGCTAGTGCATGCGAAAAGAAAGCTCAGGCATTATTTTGAATCCCATCCTATTATCGTTCTAACCACTTTCCCTATCAGAATAATCCTGCACAAACCAGATCTCTCCGGAAGAATGACTAAGTGGGCCATAGAGTTAAGCTCATTTGATATTACATACGAACCTAGAACAGCAGTCAAAGGGCAGGCGGTGGCAGATTTTCTACTAGAATGTGATTCAGAAGACGTGGAGGAGGATCTTTGTAAATGCTTATGGAAACTCTTCGTTGATGGATCCTCAAATCAGATGGGTGCAGGCGTTGGGATCAAACTGCAGACACCAGAAGGTACAACCTTAAGCCAAGCGCTTCGGCTTGAATTCGCAGCCACGAACAATGAGGCCGAATATGAAGCGTTGCTGGCAGGAATAAAGCTTGCCAAAGAACTTAAGGTCAGGAATTTGAATGTTTTCAGTGACTCACAGTTAGTCGTTCGGCAGGTGAGGGGTGAATATGAAACCAAGGACAAAACGATGGAAGCATATCGTTCTGTTGTTATGCGGGAGGCACAGAACTTTGAAAAAATTGAATTTATTCAAATTCCGAGGGAGTGTAACGGAGATGCCGACAGGCTAGCATGTAACGCCTCGGGTTCTGGAGAAACATTGGCAAGGGTAGTTCCAGTGGGAATTTTAAAACAGCCATCCATTTTCGAAGAGCCTTCAAGCTCAGATCCTTGGCAAGTGAATGTTATTCCATATGAGCCAAGCTGGATTGATCCGATCATAACTTACATCCGAGATGGTACTCTGCCTGAACAAAGAAATGAGGCTAGGAAAATCAAAGCGAATGCTGCAAAGTACGCCATAGTGCATAACCAGTTGTACAGAAGATCCTTTTCCGGACCGTACTTAAAGTGCGTTACCCCCACAGAGGCTCGGCAAATATTACGAGCTATTCATGAAGGTGTGTGTGGAAACCACTCAGGGGAGAGATCATTAGCACACAAAGCAATGGCTCAAGGGTACTTCTGGCCAAACATGTCGCGAGATTCGGAAGAATTGTCCAGAAGGTGCGATAAGTGCCAAAGGTTCGGACCACTGATTCACCAACCGCCTGAAGACTTGCATGTAATGGCCACACCATGGACTTTCGCGTAATGGGGGATGGATGTAGTTGGTCCTCTACCAACTGCCAGAGCTTAGAACAAGTATGTGTTGCTGGCTACAGACTACTTTACTAAGTGGGTGGAAGCAGTGCCATACCCGAGCGTTACTCAAACTCATGTTAGACGATTCATTTGGAGTAATATTATTTGCCGGTTCGGTGTTCCGAGGTCAATCGTCATGGATAATGGACCAACCTTGACAGTAAGCAGGTAAGAGAGCTATTGGAGGAGTATGGAATTAATCAAAAGCTGGCAGCAGTAAGTCACCCACAGGCCAATGGACAAGCAGAAATTACAAACAGAACAATCTTTACTTGTATTAAGAAGAAACTAGAAGAAAGGAAAGGAAGGTGGTTAGATGAACTGCCGAACGTCCTATGGGCCTACAGAACGACCCCAAGAAGACCGACTGGAGAAAGTCCATTCACCATGGCGTATGGGACAGAGGCAGTTATACAGGTCAAGCACTTAGTTCCGACCGTTCGAAGCTTGGCCTGGAGCCGTGAGCATAATGACAAGATGCTAAGGTTTAACCTCGATTTGCTGGAAGAAAAAAGAGACGCAGCAGCGGTAAGGCTCGCCTCTTTCCAGCAGACACTTGCGAACAGCCATAACAGGAGAGTAAAGCACAGAGACTTTAGGCCAGGTGACCTGGTTCTGAAAAAGAAGGTGGGGATAGTCAAAAAGATGATGCCACCATGGGAAGGCCCATACAGAATTGCAGAGGCCATAGGAAAAGGCGCATATACCTTGAAAACCATGGCCGGAAGGCTGGTAAACAAGCCTTGGAATGCTACTTCTCTAAAGAGGTATTATCAATAAAAAGTTGAGATTCAGTACTGAATTCTGTTTATTTTAAATTGAAAACAGTTGAATGTATGAGTTTTTGAAATTTATAAAGATTGCACTCCTCTTTAAAAATCCTAAGCAAAGTAAGTGGCAGCTGGCATTATGAGCCGAGCGCCAAACACTTGCTAAGAAAAATAAAAGGCCAAGTGGCAAGAGGCATTCCAGTCGAGCGCTAGGCACCTAAGCAAAGTAAGTGGCAGCTGGCACTATGAGCCGAACACCAAACACTTGCTAAAAAAAATAAAAGGCCAAGTGGCAAGAGGCATTCCAGCCGAGCGCCAGGCACTTAAGCAAAGTAAGTGGCAGCTGGCACTATGAGCCAAACGCCAAACACTTGCTAAGAAAAATAAAAGGCCAAGTGGCAAGAGGCATTCCAGCCGAGCGCCAGGCACTTAAGCAAAGTAAGTGGCATTTGGCACTATGAGCCAAGTGCCAAACATTTGCTAAGAAAAATAAAAGGCCGAGTGGCAAGAGGCATTCCAGCCGAGCGCCAGGCACTTAAGCAAAGTAAGTGGCAGCTGGCACTATGAGCCGAACGCCAAACACTTGCAAAGTAAAAAAAAAAAAAAAAGAGTTGACACAAAAAATTTGATCAGGAGTCGGCCCTCTCATTAAATAAGCTTAAGAAAGTTACAAAAAGTAAGGTGTAAAGATGGCACATATGCCAAAGTCAGTACATTTAAACAAAAAACAAAAAAAAAAAAAAAAAAAAGAAGTCCTAACTAAGAGGCGTTTGCCTCGTCGGCCTCTTGATGATGTTGGGCCACCTCCTCATTGTTGGTGGTGTCGCCATCCTCACGAGGTGGAGAATCAAGATGAATGACAGAATCGTTCTGTTGAATCCTACCCTCTGCAGCGTTGGAAGAATCATTCTGTTGAGGGTTTTCTTTAGCAGTAACGGTAGATGGAGTCAAAGCGGACACAGGGAGAATGTCCAAAGGCAGAGCGGCAGGAGGAGTAGGAATGATCCGAGAAGACGCAATCTCCTGACATTCATCAAATATCCCCTCGGCAGCGGTTGAGTCCGGATCGATATAAACACCAGAAGGGTCAATATCCAGATCCTTATCAACATCATCAGGGTTAGAGCCAGTCTGACCCTCATCCGGGATGCGGTCGACGTAACCCTCTCGGAACCCCTGGGCATATCTGAGGGCCCCGACTCTAGAGAATCGAGCGTGCAGAGCTAGCATACCACCATTTACCCTGCTGATGGTATCAAGTAAAGCGTTGCGCTCGTCCAGGACCCTCTTCTCAAAAGACATCCGAGCGGACTGCTCGTCATTCAGAAGGCGAAGCAGTTCTTCCTTCTCCGCCCGAAGGGAGTCCCGTTCGGTCTGCCAAATACTCTTTTCAAGCTGGAGAACATTCCTCTCATCCTGAAGAGAGTCGGTTTCTCTCCTCAGCAAATCCCTCTCTTTTTCAGTTTTATCGAGTTGAACCATCAACCCGGTCTTCTGAGCGACTAAGTTATCGTTCTCCTTGTTCGCTGCGCTAAGGCTGTCAGAGAGCGCGCGAACCTTGGCATTCACCTGTTCAACTTGTTTTTGCATAGCCATCATCCCGTACAAGGTCTGTAGAGATATACAGGACAACTGGTTAAGCCGAGCAGATGGTTAGAAGAAAATAAGTGGCAAGAGTATGTAAAGATTTATTGACTAAGGGGTAGAAGTTACCTCCATGGCGGACAGGGGGAATCGGCTAAACACCTCCCTCTGAGATAGACCTTTGGCGACCTCGATGTCCTTGGGAGTCCACATACTCCTGTAGTAGGCCATCGCGATCTGACCATCTTTGAACATGGTCTCGGTCGGCTTTACAGACGATCCGTCTGTTCGGATGAAGCGAGGGCTCCATGGCGCCGTTCCTGAAGCAGAGGCTTGCCCAGAAGGGGTGGGGGGCCTAGCTTGAAGAGGTCTCGCCAGGGAAATCACATTCGGCCCAGAGGGCCTAACCCTCTGAGACAAGGGAACGTCATCCGCGCTCAGAGCACTGTCAGGTTGATGCCTTTTTCCTCTGGCCTTTTCCCGTGCAGAAGCAGCAGTAGAGCCAGGAGGATTGTTGGCAGAGGGGGCAACGTTCGGGCTGGCAGTCGCCGTGTTAGCGACCGAGTCAGCAGCCGTCGCGGATGGATCGGTGGAAGGAGTGGTGTCAGAAAGAGTAGCGGAAGAAGATGCTGAAGCCGGAGAGGAGATTGACGCAGGAGTGATAGCAGGCCTGCGGGCAGATTTCTTCCTACCGAAGGAAGGGATCTGGAGTTGGCTCATTGTCTTGCCGAGGACTGAGATGTCCAGGAGATTATCTGAGGTGAGAAGGTCCGAGCAAGAGGGAACGTTGGTCAGAACGTACCGCTTCAAGTAGTTATCCATATCCCTGCACACACTGTAGCTCAAGTCATCACAAGGAATGCCTAAGGAATGGCACAAGAAAGAACAAAAACGAGGAATGCAGATCTCGCAAGGACAGTCACTCTTATGGTTTTTATATTTTTTGTAAAAAGAAACAGAACACTCTCTGAAAGCGCTCGGGATAGGGAAACCCTCCGCAGCTGGAGAGAACCAGGCTCCCCTAACCCCAATGATGTTTTTCCTCCAGCCTTTCTCAGATTTGATCTTATCCGTGCAGATAGACCTCTTCTCAATGGGAAAAAGGTGGTAGAATGGTTTGTCCGTTCTGATCTTGCTGACCTTGTAACAAAGGAGGAGATCTACGAGGTCCAGATCCAGACCTCTGTCACGGATCAGGAGTAGCATAACGGATAGAATCCTAAGGAAATTGGGGTTTACTTGTAAAGGGGAAAGATTTAGCTTGTTAAAAACATAGCAAAAGAAAGGATGTAGAGGAAATCTAAGGAGATTGAGATGGAGGAGTGAAAACAAGGCCTCGCAGGGAAGAAGGCCAGCACCGGTTCTAATATTCACTTCCCGGGGGCAGTTTCTAATTTCTACATCATCAGGAAGTTGAAGCTTCATGCGAAGAACGTTTAGATCTACTGTCATGATGTGAGTGGATGAGGATTCCGGGGAGAGAAAAGAAGTCTTCCAAAAGAAAAATGCAAATGAAACTAACCTTAGAGAGTGAAGATGGCAGAGAAGTATTGCAAAGCCACTGGAAGGAAAACCTTTCGCAAGAGATCGCCGGAGAGGATTCAAGCAGCAAAAGGAGAGATGGAGACGGTAAAGAGGATCGATGGGGAGTTGATGGAGCTTATAAAGACGAGATAAGCCCGAGAGCCGAGGAGTCAGGAAAGCAATGAGTTGTCTTTTTGAATCTCGAAGCGCCGACCCCTAGATCTAACCGTCTATTCTCCCACACGATCTCCTCGAGCCGTCAGGTCATCATTAGCAGCCTCTAATAATTACCCCCTAATCAATAAGGGGTAATTATGGGGGCAGTTGAGGATGCGGCAAGTGGCATAGGCCGGATATGGATCGCGGAAACGAGATCGGGTCGAATGATTGAAGAAGGATCCATGTCAAAGCACCCTGGAGTGGGCCAAACGTGGGGGGTCCACCGAGGAAGGTCAAGCCCATTACAAGACCCAGCCCAGAAGGAAGAGAACTTTGGGCTATAAGCCCAATGTAATTGGTTAACTGCAAAAGAGGGTCTTGGCCTATAAATAGACCAACGGAGGGAGAGAAAAAGAAAAGAGAAAGTAAGAGTGAGAGAGATGAAACTGAATACTGTAGAATGAGAGAGATGAAACTGAATATTGTATCTTCATATATAGATAGAGAGATACTTATCCAAAAATAAAAAAAAATAAAAAAAAAAATATATATATATATATATATAGATAGATAGATAGATAGATAGAGAGATACATAGATATATAGTCCAACAAAAATGAAAAAACTAAATGCCAATTGTTCTGTGGTCTAGGTTTCTCAGCAACCAAACAAGGGATCACAGCAAATCAAATTTAATGCATTCAATTAATCATTTAAAAAATAAAAATAAAAATAACCAGTGAAAGAGCCTATAGTCCAACAAAAATGAAAAAACTAAATGCCAATTGTTCTGTGGTCTAGGTTTCTAAGCAACCAAACAAGGGATTACAGCAAATCAAATTTAATGCACTCAAGTAATCATTTAAAAAAAAAACCTAACCAGTGACAGAGCCGATACAAGTCGATCACCACCATTATTCATCTCATGAAAATCAAGAACCTGAAAATGAAATCCGATTACTGAATCAATCAAACACCGAAACAATCAAACTCTCGATCATCGATTTGATGAATGAAATTCGAGGAACATTCGAGAAGACACTGAATCGAATGGTACAGATGAAAGCATATATACACTTTCACATGTGTATATATATATACACACACACACACAGTCATAAGCATCGATGTGTGTGTGAAGAGTACCAGCCAGAGGGAGGGGTAGGAGACGAGAGTGCGGTGAAGCCAAGGGCTAACGAGGAGTACAGAGATGAGGTCTCTCTGAGGCAGTCGCGTGCCAACGATCTTCAAAACCCTAGGTACTGTTTCTCTGCTCCATAGAAGCTGCTCTTGTCCTTCTTCTACAGTTTCTCTCTCCATAGCGTCTGTACAAACCATTCATACATCAGCTTACCTCGCTACCGAATTATACATTGGCCGACTTCCTTTATATTTTGACCAAGATGTCATTTTTCCTGTTAGATTATTAAATATATAAAATGATCCATTTTTGAGGTGGAGATGGGTTAAATGATTTTAACTGTACGTGACAATTACACCCTCAGGTTTGGTTTTGAGTTAAAAACAGGTAGTTTAATAAGGTTGATTTGCCCGATATTGGATTAGAAAAGTCATTGGGTATGCAGCACCACTTAACAGCTTAAGTTTTTTGTTAAATGGGTAAGCGTCCATCCGTTACAATTGATATCAGATCCAGATCCAGACTCAACCCTTGATCCGGTGTCACGCCAAATGCTTGGCCCGGAAGACGTCCGGGTGAGTCAGCTCGGATAGGAAGGGTGGCCTGAGTAGTAATGAGGGTGTTGCGAGTTTGAGTGGGAGAAAATATAACAAGAGTTATTTGTCCTATATCGGATCCAGATGGAAAAGTGATTGGGTATAAATGGGTGGGTATAGAGCACTACCCAACAACTTGAACTTTTAGGTATATGGGCAAACGTCTAGGTGGCCTGAACCACAATGATGGCGTTGCGAGTTTGGGTGGGGGAGATTGTAATAAGGGTAATTTGTCTCACATTGGATTCGAATAGAAAAGTGATTGGGTATAAATGGGTGAGTATGTAACACTATCCAATAGCTTGAATTTTTTGGTAAATAGGCGTGTTACATGTAGCTACAACTTATACACTTTTTAGACAACAATACCTCCCAAGTTTAATAAATTGAACAATGACACCCTAAATCAAGATAAAATACCGTATTTTTTTAAAAGAATATTTATCTTCACTTTTTAAAAAAAATTGGGTTCATTAAAATGTTTTGAGAATGTTAAAATGGTAAATTCATAATTCAAATAAGCAAATTCATAAGTCAAAGGATAATAAGGTACTTTTACCTTGATTTTGGGGTGTCATTGTTCAATTTACCAAATTTGGAGGTGTTATTGTCCAAAAAGTGTCTAAGCTGTTGCTACTTATTTTTAACCCAAACATGAAGGGATATGAGTGCAATTTATCCAATTTTTTTTTTTTTTTTTTCCAAAGTAAATAACCATGTATCTTAGGGTTGTGACTTTTTGGATAGTTATGTTTTATATCAAACTCGTATTTTTAGTTTAATTTTTATTTATATTTTAAAAGGGTAGTTATGTAAATTTATTAGTATGATAACATAAAAGAATTGGTTTAGATAAGTAGAATTAATATATATATATATATATATATATGAGTAACATTAATTATAAGGGAAAAGAGGCTAGAGTTACAGCTGGGCTGAAAAGCATTTGTGGTTGCAGGGAGGTTCTCAAGCGAGGTTTGAGATGGAAGGTGGTATACATGATGACGTTAATGTATAGACATACCTTTTGGTTTCAAATTTGCCAAGATTCAAAGTTAACCTATGATGTAAGTGATAAACGTGCTAGAGATAAACTAGTGTGGCACTTCACTAATGATGAAGATTTGTGGTTAAATTTACTTACAGAGAATTGCATTTGAAGGGCTACAATGTCCATATCACATTTCTGGATATACAAGGAGGGAGGGTTCCGGATTGTGCAAATGGTCATGGTTTTTGGAGTCGATTATGAAAATTAAAGGTGAAGAAAAAGTCAGATCCATTTTATATGAAATTGTTGCTGTGGAGCAGTTGTAGTATTATCAAAGAAAAGAGGCATAGTGTAACAACCCACTCCACCACATGATATGAAATTGACCCTGTGGGTGGGTGTGCCGTGAGCGGGTGTGAGACATTGACAGGCTACCACATTAGCAAGCTACGGATGCACTATCCCACATCGCCTGGGAAATGGAAAGGTGAAGTGCTTATATGTAGGTGCGTCACTCCAATTGGTTTAAGGCCTTTTGGGGTGAAACCCAAGAGCAAAACCGTGCGGGCTCAGGTCCAAAGCGGACAATATCATATCATATAGTGGAATGGGTCGTTACAAATAGTATCAGAGCCTGACCCAGCCGGGAATGTGTCGACGGGGACGTTGGGTCTCCAAAGGGGATAGATTGTGATGACACTGTGGACGGGTGTGCCGTGAGCAGGTGTGAGACACTGATAGACTACCACACTGGCGAGCTATGGGTGCACAGTCCCACATCGCCTGGGAAATGGAAAGGTGGAGTGCTTAGATGTAGGTGTGTCACTCCAATTGGTATGAGGCCTTTTGGAGTAAAGCCCAAAAGCAAAACCGTGCGGGCTCAGGCCCAAAGTGGACAATATCATATCATATGGTGGAGTGGGTCGTTACACATAGTGGAAAATGATGCATGTTTGAGATGTGGTTTGGAGGTGGAATCCATAAACCATGTTATGTTAAGGTGCCCATACAAAGTCAAAAGTCTAGAAGGTGTGCCTAATTAGGATTAAGTACTTTATGTTGCTGCTTCTTGGATTTAATGGTTTTATAGTCTATTGAAACAATGGGAGAAATCAGCTGATAAGCAAGGACGGATCTGTGAAGGGCTCAGTGGGGGAATCCGCCCCCACTGAAAATTTTAATTATTGCATTTTATATCCCTAAATTTATATATTTTTACATTTATACCCATAAAATTTTAAAATTGCCCTCACTGAAATTATGAAAAAACCCCTCTGTATAAATTTGCTCCCTCTCATATGAATTCCTAGATCCGTCCTTGCTGATAAGATGTACTTTTTGAGCTTTTTGTTGTATAATTGCTGGTATATTTGGAAAAGTATAAATAAATTTTAGGGAAAAGTGCAAAAAAACCTCCTTGATCAGTGTAAACCCCCTGAACTATTCTCCCTTTTGCAAAAAAATTATTATGGCACTATTACGTTTGATTATCTCCCTTAAACATGCATGTGATTAGGCTGTAATTTAAAATTGACAAAACTACCCTTATTAAGGTTAGAATGCTAAATTAATTGCAACCCCAAATTGAAACTCTCACCCCCTGTTTTCATCTTTATTATTGCTTCATCATCTTCAATCCAAATCAATCTCTCAATATTAACCATACCAAGCAAACCACATGCTTCATCATCTTCAGCCTTTATTACCTTGCAACCCATTGAAGAACTCCCACCAAAGCTCCAAAAAATCATTGAACTCTTCCAAGCTGTACAAGAACCTAAGGTTAAGTATTAACAACTCTTACTCTACGGCCGCAACTTGACTTCACCAGATGGTTTACTCCTTCGAAGACTCTCCGGGCCGGTCGAATCAAGAGATTTTGAAAGTTTTCTCAGAATTTAGCTGTGAATTAAACATCGAGTGATCTTTATCAACTACAAGCGGCATAGAGCCGATTGAAAACTCGAATTCAGGATTAAAAATTGATGTTGGCATTTCAGACTCAAAAGATCGAATGAATCCTGGAGTAGGCACTGGTGATGTTGCCAGCGGGTAAGTGACACTTTTGCAATCCTTGCGTCAATGATGGTCTCTATTCAAGTTTATCTGATTTTTTTTTTTTTATTTTTTTTAATAAATAGATTGCTAAGGAATAGAGTTTCTACACAAGAAGCTTAAGAACCAAAAATTGTACGTGAATAATCAGGAATCAAGAAAGAGTTGTAGGATAGGAACTAAATATTAGATGAGCAGATCTTGACTCTTACAGTTGCTATGTTGTAATGGAACAAGCTAGGGTTTCAACAAGTGAATTTCCTCTTTCCTTTAATTTCTTTTATTCACCCGAGTTAGAGATTGATTGGGGAAAAATGAAAAAAATAAAAGAGAGAGGTTGTGATGGCTGCCATGGACGATGGGGGTTGTTGTAGGGTTTAGAGGGAGAGCTATGAGTATGATTGCAAAGGCTTTGAATGGGTGGTGATTAGCGCGTGGTGTGGTGTGGGTGCACGTCTGTAATAGTAACTTTAAAGATGTCATTTTATTAAAAGGGCAATTCGGTAATCTAGCACCTACAGTGACCTCTGGTGACGGAGATTTTTAGTTTTGTCTTTAAATTGCACTTTTTCAATAGTTCAGGGAGCATTACTTAGTTCAGGGGGGTTTTATGCTTTTGGCTGGGGGGTTTATTACACTTTATCCTAAATTTTAGGAAAATACTTCTCCATGTGAGGTGATTCCATTAAAACATGACGTGTGTTTTAAGATTAAAAGTAGATCCGTTAAAAACAAGTATAATCCATCTAAAAAACATGAGTTTCCCACAATCCACAAATTCGGCAAATCCTCCTTTCTACCTGTGATACCCCTCGGATCTGAGACACGGGTTGATCAGGCCCAGGTCCAAACCTGAGGGAATATTAAACAATTAATATTTTATAATGAACACGGAATACAAAATAAATTAAGAAATGAAATTAAAGCTGGAAGGAACTAAAAATAGAATCCGCAAAATATTATAATTATTAAAATCGATCAAACCCAAACTCTAAAACTCCATCAGTTTACAACTTGGGAATCCATCTCTAGTGGACCCCTATTAAACATCCAAACGGAAGATAGAACAACTGTAATAAACGTCCAGAAATAAAACTATAGAGAGAGCCCTACGTCGTCGGAAGAGTGAATAGAAACCTCTACTCAGCACGAACACGTCTAAGCCTGGAACTGTCGTGTACCTGAAAAATAGAAGTGGGTCAGGCCCACGCGCAAGTTCTATACTACTACTATCCAAACAGAGGCCCGATACGCATGTACATCCTAAACAATTCAACAATAGCTAATAGTCCGTAAATATATATATAGTCACACTAAAGGACTCTTACTGGACTACAGGCCGGTCTCAACCTGAATAGAGGTAACATGCTAAAACGCACACGAAGTGGGCATATGTACCTATACCTAAACAGGGTACACCTCCAACCATCGTAGCCAGCTACACATCCCGATGCATATACGCTCCTTAGCCATCGGTCCTGAGGCTCAAGCTCATACCGAGGCACCATAACAGTACATATATAAAATCCATCCAAAATCCATGGTATTGCCGCTCAACAAGTAGTTGCCATGACAATACAAATCCACGGGACTTAACTTTTAGTTAATCCCATCCTTATTCCAAGTAGGTGGGTAATGGTATTGTTTTAAAAACCAAACCCATCCTTAGTATGCCACCGTCCCATACCGGTGCCTACTTTCCAATCCTCCAGTGGTCAATAATACCAATAAATCAAGTATATATCAACTAAATTCCAACATCCAACATTCAATGTTAGCAGTGATAAAATAAGCATTGATAAACAGGGTCACAATAACAACATATACATGCCCAATTTAAGTTATTCCATTTAGTCTGATATAAAGACAGAATTAATTAAAACTTCCATTTAACACCTTACAAATGACATACAGATATGTAGGGTATGTATCACAAAATCCTAACCTCCACAGTTGATACTAACTATGATAATGTAAGCATCAAAACAATATTCACAGTATGTATGTAGACATGCTCAAATTATAGTGTTCCACAAAACCGATCTAATGTTAAACTCAAATCCTCCTACTATTTAAGTTCCAACAGTTGCTATTACAGAAGTTAAGATAGCTATCATCTAGACCCATCCTTCCAATAATTTATACTAGCAGTGGTAAGGAAAAACGTGAACCACAGAACCACAATGCATCCACAAACATGCTTAGTCTAGGTTGAACAAGCATACAACACTACTGTAACTACCAGTTTCATAGCAAAACAAATATCATTTTAGTTTGGTTTAATCTTCATTAATCCTGGAATCATTTAAGAGTGCAAAGAGTATGAAGCCTAAGGGAAAGAGTAAGGATAGAATCTTGCCTCAAAAACTTTTGTTCAAAGTTTCAACGTCGTCTTCTTAAAAAAATCCCGGTGAATTCCAAAACCCGGTTACTGTTCACGGGTACGAAACACTATTCCTGAACTCAAAATCTGATCTCCACCGTTTAGATTGTGCGACACTGAGTCATAAACCTATCCTCCAAATTTCAGCTCGATCGGACCACGGACGAAGCGGGATCGGATGTTTGATGAAATCTGGGTAGAATGGAAAAAAAACCTGTGCGACCCGGTTACTGTTCACGAGTACGAATCACTGTTCCCGAGGTCAAACTCTGATCTTCACCGTTCAGATTATGCGTCACTGAGTCGTGAACCTCTCCTCCAAAATTCAGCTCGATCGAACCATGGACGAAGCGGGATTGGATGTTTGATGAAATCTGGGCAGAATGGAAAAAACCTGTGCGACCCAGTTACTGTTCACGAGTACGAATCACTGTTCCCGAGGTCAAACTCTGATCTCCACCGTTCAGATTGTGCGTCACTGAGTCGTGAACCTCTCCTCAAAAATTTAGCTCAATCGGACCACGGACGAAGCAGGATCGGAGCTTTGATCAAACCTTGGCAGAATATGAAAAACTGCGTTTTTCCTTCTCCACTTCCACAAAACGTGTACTTTGTTTAAAAAAAACCCTACAAAGACGTCTACCTTATACTTATAGAGTTTTCCTAAACCCTAGGTTCATTTACATCCAACTCACAATCCTAACCGGCCCATCCAATTAACGTAGAAACCTACGACGGCTATAATATAAAACCCTAATTTATACTGTAATTAAAACCCTAGTTAGATGTATTTACCTAATTACCCTATTCACCATTAAATACTTAACAAATAATCTAATTGAACAAAATAATAATTAGTAAACCCAATTAAATCAAATAAGACACACATAATAAGACACACATAGAATAATTAAACCAATTACACTTAAACCATTAATGCCAATTAAATAATTAAAACACTAACAAGTAATTCTAATCAAATAACTAAACCAATTAATATCATTTAAATAAATTAAATCACCACAAAAGAAAACAATTAAGCACCTAATAAAAAAAAATAATGACACATAATCAAATAAAATGCACTTAAATAATAAATTAAATACCAGGAATATCCTTTTTAAAATTAGGGGTATTACACTACCTCATCCCGTCCCCTCATCGTGGTCACTCCCGCCAAGAAAATAGCCTCCGGCAGTAAAGTCAAAGATATCATTGTATTTGCTATATATTATATGTAAGGACAACTCGTGTTTCTCACATAGGAGATTTAGAAGTCAAAATTTGTTCTTGAAACTAAAATTCTCCTTAAGTTGTGAAACTTGCATCTTTTGATTTAATTGCTGCATATATATATATATATATATATATATATATACAAATATATATAAAAAAAATAGATAAAGTAAAAATTGAAGAGAGGAAGTGGTAAGGGAGAGAGAAGGAGAGGTGGTGGGGAGAAGGATGGAAAAGGGATGGTGGCAGTGGTGAGGGAGTAGGGTTATGGAGTATGGTAAAGTTTTGTCAATTGGGTTCTATTCGGCTAAAATGGATTATGGAGTATGGTAGAGTTTTGTCAATTGAGTTTTATTTTTAATATTATACAACTTTTTAAAGACACGTGTCATATTTTCATTGAGCCACTATTTTTTGATAGGGTAAGAGGCAAGCATTGTTCTAAATTTTATTAAGGAAAGAGTTCAGGTGCAGCTTGCAGCAAAACAGTGGCTTGAGTTTAAGAATGCATTGAGTAATATATAGTTGGGACACTGTGGGTAGTATTGGAATTAGAAATGGTAGGTTTGAACATACAGCTAGTAAGATGGATTGCACTAACAGATCGATGGTAAACTTAAATTGAACCTATATATGGTGGCATCAGCCTTACCAACTGAAGCTATGTTTGATATATTAGCCTAACAATGTTAATACATTGATACAAATAACCTCCTCAACTAACTTATTTACTATTGTTAAAATCCATGATATAGATGAAATTGTTATTTGCCGCTAGGGATGGATCTAGGAATTTGTATGAAGGGGGTGGGGGATTTATATAGAGGTTATTATTATTATTATTATTATTATTTTTTTTTTATTTTTAATTTTAGTGGGGGCAATTTCAAAATTTTATGGGTATAAATGTAAAAAAGTATAAATTTAGGGATGTAAAATGAAAAAATAAAAAATTATTAAAAAGTATAAATTTAGGGATGTAAAATGAAAAAATAAAAAATTTCAATGGGGGCCGATGCTCCCACTAAGCCTTTCACAGATCCATGCTTGTTCGTTACTTATGAGCACATTCTCTTGTGTTTGCATAAACACGAACCGATCACGCATACATTAATGCATTCCATGCCAATGCTTTTTATTTATTGTAATAATGTGTTATGTACTTTAAAAACCAAACGATGTCAAATTAGTCAAGTCAAGGTATATGATACATGCAACATCTACATGTATATCCCCTATATTGTGAACAATAATCATATTAATCATTTTTATTGATTTTGGTAAATATTAATCAATAATCATGTTACTCATTTAGTCATTCATATTAATATGCTTATTTGCTTCTACATATTATTTATTTATTTATAATTGTTTGCTTTATTTTTTATTCTTTAGTTTGTAGCTGGCTTACACTACTTATAAGTTAAGCACCAAGTATAACGAAATCGGATGCCTCTCTACTATTTCTCAGGATTAAATATCTACGCTGAAGACCTTTAAATGTACATTAGAAAGATTGACAAGATCCACATGGATCTGGGGACAAGAGTGGCAATCCAACCAGCCTACCTCCCAAATATCCAACTTGTAGGATATAACCAAGTTTAACGGAATCAGATGCCTTCCTGTTACTTCTCAATGTTAGACATATACGCGAAATACTTTTAAATGTACTCGTTGAAAAGAGTGACATGGTGCACTGGAAACACATCCATCAAATCCAATGGATGAAGCTTTCCACGAAAAAACGACCATGACACATATCTCATCCATCTCTAAACTCACTTTCCATCTCAAAAATGGGCGATCAAAAGAGGTGATTCCCGATTTGCGCCTATAGGACAACCCACATGCACCTGCTTTCTTTGGGAGTTGATTGTCCTTAGAGGAAAGGAATATATTTATAAATTGATTAGGACATTAGAGGAAAATAATATATTAACTTATGTATTACGGCTAATCCTCTTGCTTCGATCCGTTATATCATGCATTTGAATTTCGATTAAACCTGACAATAAACGAGCATGCATGGTTATCTGACTTTGGACAACCTAACCCATCTTTCAAATCAATATATTATTATACTCTAAAAAAAATAAAAATAAAAATAAAAAAAGAAGAAAAAGGATGACGGAAGAACAATTCAACATTATGAAGCACAAAATGACCGTTATTAATTAATTAGCATGATCATGAGGTTCACGTAGGATCGATCAAGTTTTATTTTCGATGGCAAAAGAGAAATTAAGAGCTAATCATGAAGTAGGTGGCGGTCAAACTGGATATCTTAGCAGTTGTGGATGCACTGGCATTCGTAAGTAGCTCCACTATTATTGTAAACGCAAACTCCAAATGGCATCAGTTCCTGTTTGTACTTTTTAGAGCACTTCTCACGACAATCAGCAAGTGTACAACCCTAGGGGTACAACAAGTCTGGACATCTTTTTTGACCAACCACATCATAGAGCATTCCTGCAATTGGAAAAACATGTCCAAATTAATCAATCTTATATATATATATATATATATATATATATAACTTCAACATATTACACATTGTGTTTGTTCAGCACCGAGTAATACATGGGGCATGAATTACTTCGCAGACACAATTGGAAAAACATATCCAAATTAATTAATTATACATGCAACCCTAATTTAGGATGGCAATGGGCCGGGAGTGCTATGCCCATCCCTAACTCCATTTAAAATGTCTATCCCGTTTCTGTTCCAAAACTGTTTATTAAACGGGATGGGGCGGGGTGAGACGAGACAGGAACGAGGCAGATTTTATAGACTATTTTCATAATTGTAATACATATTTAATGAAAGTAAATAAAAAAATAATTTTTTTAAAAAAAAATTTAAGAGAAATTTATTATAAAATGCTACAAGTCAAGGGAAACTTTATGCAACTAACCCGCTACATTATATACTATAGAGTCAATCTATATGGGTAGATCCATCACATATTAGTTGTCTGTCCACTTCAAAAATTTTGACTCACAATTTTTGTGAGTCAAATTACCGAAGTAGATATCTAATATGGGATATAGATAGTGTATAAGTATATATAAAAGGAATATAACTAAAAATGACCTCAAAAATAAAAAAAGGTGATGGTGAGTCAAAGTAGGAATATAACTAAAAATGACCTCAAAAATAAAAAAGGTGATGGTGAGTCAAAGTTTTCGAAATAGACAACTAATGTGAGACGGAGAAAATATAATATAGGACAAACGAACAAACCTGAAAAGACAAGGACAACGAGTAAGAGGTGAAGGTAAGAAAACTTAGCCATAGTATTTGTTTTGTCAATGAAAATATGGATTCTAATGACCCTTGCTAGGGTGGTATTTATACACTAAATGCCTCTTAAAGAATATAGTTAAATTGAATTTTCTTTTATGTGGCACAATTATGAAATGATACATTTTTATTTTGAATTTAAAATTTATATTAAAAATTATTTTTTCTCTTTTATATTTTAAATTCAAAGTAGAGGAGAATCCTACTCATAGTGACAAATATTATGGCTCAGAAATACAGAGTATCACATTTAAGACATATATGGTCTATATTATTTTTGGCTAGACGTTTGAAGCACAAAAGGGACCACTTGTTCCTTAATTTGGATTTACAGAGCCAAGGCCTATAAGTACCCACCTAATTAAGTTACATTTGACAGTTAATTTTTAAGATTTTCCAATAATTGTGGGATATTAATGTTCTTTTTAAGGTAATTATATCATTTAATTTAATTTATTTGTTTAAAAGCTACTGGGGTTTACAAACGACCCACAATGAATTTAATTAATGGAATTTTCTACGTTGCAGATGTAATATTGTAAGGAAGTGGGGGCCATGTGACTAAATGAAAAAAAATTTCTTCGGTAATTAGAGATTTTATAATTATAAAAAAATATAATAATAATTGTACAGCATCAAAGGGCCCTTATATCCCCGAAGCCCAGGGGGCAAAAGGCCCAGCAGCCCAAAGAAGCCTATCAGTAAAACAAAAGCAATAAATAGGCTAAAACGAGAGGAATGCCAAAATTAGGGATGGCAACGGGGCGGGGATTTTATTCCCCATTCCCATCCCCGATACATTTTTCATTTCTCATCCCCGCTCTTATCCTCACTTAAAATTTTGCCAGAATCCCCATACCCACCCCCGACACCTTATCCCCGTCCCCGCCCCCGGCCTCATAATTTTTTTTTTATTTAAAAAAACATATATATATATATATTTTTTCTTATTTTCATATATATAATAAATCTAATTTAGTAATAAATTATTATATATAAGGGTATATTAGTAATTTCACACCTGGGGCGGGTTTACCCCATCCCCCGCTCCCGCCCCCAGCCGCGGCGGGTATTGATAAATTGCCCCCATCTCCATCCCCGTTTAGCTAAAAGGATCCCTATTCCCGCTATAAATGGGGCGGGGCGGGACGGGCCCCGGTGGGAATGGGGAATTTGCCATCCCTAGCCAAAATTTAAACGAGCAACAATCAAAGTTTAACGATAAACCTAGCCAATACTGATTTAATCGGTTTTAATAATGAAATCAATCTGTTTAAATTAGTCAAAATCGTCCGGAAGAAATATGGTCTTATTATTATTATTTTTATTTTTTTCAAGTTTCCTTATAAAATCCAATCCTCGAAAAGCACTCACTTGTATTCATAATCTTCAATTTCTTAAAATAACGCACACTGTTACTTTATTCTTTGAAGGAGAATTTGGGTTTTACCTTGCACGCATTCGAAATTTACCTTGCCTTGCAGCTTATTGTACCAGAGGGTTTTACCAATTTTTCTTACCTAAAAAGATTACTTAACAATTAATAGGCATAGTGACTTTAGTCACAAATGGAGGGAACCAAATTCATTATTTGTATATATGTTCCCATTTCTTATGCATGTCTTTATGTACTATTACACTTACTAGCATATGTACCATCAATTAAGATGATTAGAAAAGAACAATATTTGTCTACTCACAAGAAAATACAGTAAAAAAAACAAAAGATAAAGGTATAATTGACCCCAAAATAATAATAATAATAATAATAAATGTCAGATAGTTCAAGATTTGTGAAGGTATGTTTTGTGATCAATTGTTTCTTGATTGGAAGTGTACTTACCAGTTAAACAGAGGTTTGCATATATGGTTTTGTTTTTCTTCTAAGGAAGATTTTGTGATAATGAATCCAAGAATTCTAAGTACAGAACAAAAATTCAATGTCTTCTACCAAGAAATAGCAAAAGAGTTATTCCAGGGAGTAATGAAACGGATAAAAAAAAAAAAAAAAAACCGTAATCCTGGAAAAATAAGTTAACAATGCCTTGGAAATATTCAAACAAGAATTTCAGAGAGTAAAATAAAGATTTTAGTGTTACACGAGTCTGATCGATCCTGCTAGAATATATTTGAGCTGGTACACTATGATCCATGAGGGTCTGGGCCTGCTGGTTTTGAGGTGAGAAGTGGCTGGAGAGCCTTCACCACAATGGTCATATTCGGCCGGAAGTCTGCTTCATACTGAACACACAGTGCTGCAACTGCTGCCAACTGAAAATTTACAAATAAACACAATTGTGAAGATGCAGATACATTCACAACCCTTTTCTGCCCAAGTCACCTTTATAGAAATGTGTATTGGGAAGTTATTAGAACTAAATAATCGAACCTTAGCAATAGCTTTCGGTGGATAGTCATTGTTTAGCTTGGGATCAACGCATTGTTTCACTTTGTCCTCACTCAATCTTGGAGTTGCCTGCAGAATTTGAGAATACGAGTTAGATATATATATATATATATATATATATATATGTATGTATGTATACAATAGAGGTGACAAAGGAAGAAAAATTGAGACTGAAAACACACCCAAGTAACAAGACTCTGTTGTCCTTTGGGCATTGTGTGGTCTACTGGTTTCCTCCCTGTCAAAAGCTCTAGAAGAACAACTCCAAAACTGTAAACATCGCTCTTCTGAGTTATCTGCCCTGTCATGGCATATCTAATCAGAAACCAAGATATGTTAGTGCAGACTACAATAAAAAGTTTAATTTTTGCACTCAAAGAGACTTAACAGACAGTAATTGGGATCTCTACTGCATATACAACATAAAGGTAGTTCTCTGTTTGTGTGCAAAACAAACAGAGACCTGTCTCCAAACTGGATAAGAAAGTCTTTATTTAAGTTACAAACTCAAGGAATTTAATGTGGTGTTTGATTAATGAAGAGTAAAAAGGCTTACTCGGGTGCATGGTAGCCAAATGTTCCCAGGACTCTGGTTGAATGCAGTCGAGCTGCCGTGTCAGAAGATTGATTTGTCAAGTTGAAATCAGCTATTTTAGACAAAAAATCATCAAACAGTAGGATATTGCTGGATCTGATGTCACGATGTACAATAGAAGGCGAGCACTTTTCATGTAGATATTCAAGGCCTTTCGCAGCACCAAAAGCAATTTTAACTCTCTGATTCCAACTAAGAACTGGACCAGGCTCAGCACCTTCTACACCTTTCCTCCCTACACCAGGGAATAAATAAAAATGAATTGGTTGTCCAGAAATTTGGAAATTTGGTCACACTGTGTGTGTGTGTGTGTGTATATGTACCATATATGTACCATGTAAGATGTCGTGTAAAGAACCCTTTGATGCATACTCATACGCCAAAATTCGATTATCTCCCTCCAAGCAGTACCCAATCAACTCCACAAAATGATCATGTTTCAATCTTGACACTGCTGATAACTGCAATATAAATAAATAGTCATACAAATTAGATAAAAAGAGTATATGAAGCCTGACCACATTGGCTTTCACAAAACTAATGCCCAAAATATTCACCTGAGACGCAAAATCGGAGTCTGGCTCAGGTGAAGAACTGGAATCCAACTTCTTTATTGCTGCTGGCTTACCATTGCTTAACGTTGCATAAAAAACCCGGCCATAAGAACCTTCTCCAATTAAAGCTTTTGCACCAAAGTTACTGGTCAACCTACGTAATTCTTCCAGTGACAAAGCTGGAGTTTCAATAGATAAAGCTTTTAGAGGAGCCCCACTTCTTACAGCATTAGAACTCCTTGGCTCTCCTCTTTCATTGCCTAAAACATGAATAAGGCAAATTTCAACACAAGCATGAACAAACTATAAATTCAACAACAACCAAGCCATTTTTTCAATTATCATTTGGGGTCGGCTACATGAATCCTATGTTTCCATTCCGCATGAACAAACTTTAAATTCAATTCCATATATGCCACTTGCATTAAAAGGCAGGAAGAATAAAAATTGGAAAATGCACATATGAAAACAAAGTCTTTAACTAGATATTGATACTAAACAGAGTACTGAAATGGTCTTCTCCTGTATTATACACTTACATATAACTGTCTAATAGATATTAAAATACTTCTATGGAATGAATACTTCAGAGGTCTCTATTCCACAGTCAAATATTTATGGTTCTGAATCATACGAGCATGGTTACCGGACACATAATTCTAGATACCAAGATAAACATTTATGCGTCGAAGTAAAAAAATAAGTAATGATGGAAGTTAAGAAATAAAGAAGAATAAAAATCCCAAGAAGGTAAACAATTATAATTTGTATCTTGTTAGGCGAAATGACATGGCATAACCCTTGTAATGAAGTTTTTTCCCCAAAATTCAAACTTTAGCCTGAAACACAGCAGTCAATGTTCGAATCCCGGAGGAACAATTGTGCAGGCAACGCAATATGGTTAACAATATTCATAGAATACACAGCCATTGCTTAGCCCATAATTAATCACTAAAACTGCACTTATTAAACAATGGTGCAAAAGACATGTGATAACCAACATGAAATTAAGTTAATTAACAGCATAAAGAGCAGTAAGCGAGCATATTACCACGGCCATAAGTATTCGCCCCTTTAGGTGGGGCAGTATATTGGTTCACAGATGGGCCTTTCGATTCCTCTTCCTTGCCTCCACAGCAGAACATAATTCAACTACCGAGCGTAGCAATATTCAACAACTCATATACGGTAAATTCACAACTGATGTGTTATATCCAAGCAGATTCCTGCAGTTACTGCAATGCGACTTGTCAAAACCATATGATAGAATCAAAAAAAAAAAAAAAAAAAAAAAACAAAAAAAAACCATTATTAACACATACATTGACTTTCAGTGTGATTATGAAATTAAATCTGTTTGCCGGGCCAAAAAACTTTAATTATACTTTCACACACCCTTATTCCCTACTCCATCTCGTTAATGAAATTATAAGAAAATAAATCTGTTTGGAAGCTCAGAATGCTGAAGAAAATAAAAAGAACTTGGAATTCTAGCATTTCGGGGGTTGTGATAGGTTATTGATATATAATATATATTATAGAGAGAAATCAGATTTGATAAATTTGTGCGTTAATGATGTCAAGGGATCAATTTGGTCTAATTCATTGTCACAGTTGAGATTAACATGATTTGAAGGGCAAAAACGAAGATCACAAGCTTCAAAATACTAGGGAAAATAACTTACAAGGATTTGCAGAAGTAAAATTGTGGGAGAATCCAAAGCATAAATGGATTCAATAAAGAAAAAATACCCAAAATTTATATACTATTTGGATAGTAAAACATGTGACATACAAGATACTAAGAAATGTGAATAAGATTAAAATTGATTTAATGAATGCACTACATACCAAACACCTGCAATCCTATCAATGTGACGAGACCACAAAAATCACAATCCGTAAGAGAAACAAATTGGGGTATGAGAGAGAAGAATGGAGGGAGGGAGGAAGAAGAAGAAGAAGAAGAAGAAGAAGAAGAAAAATGAGCTGCGTGATGTCAAATTCTCTCTCTTCTTTCTCTCTCCTCTCCTGTCGAATATTGGGGCAAACAAAGGAAACAGCGTTTGTGTTTCGCGGGAATATCGGTTTCGAGCGTTTTAACCGCTAACAAGCGCCACTCCTACGTGCGTCCCTTTATGTTGCACGGTCCTATACATATATTATTTTATTCTGATCCGACGGTCCATATGTTATGTTACCAGAACGCATCACTGGCGGTAGGGTCGGACATTGACTCGTACTAAAACATCGAATAACTGATGTGTCACTCACGTTGTTGGTTTATGCAGCAGGTGGTCTTATTTGCGCTTCTTTTATATTTAGCTATTTTGGTACCATGTTAGTATGTTTCCCTTTCTCTCAGGAGTCAGGCCTTGTAACTAGCCCATGGGCTCTTCTCTTATTACACTGTCACAGTTTTTACATAAATAAATTCTGAAGATATAAAAGAAGAAACAGTCATCACTCACACACTTGTGACACTTACCCTTTAATTTTTGTCCAGACCACCCAGGCCCAACACTACGGTCGAAGAATTGTGCCTGAATAGCACGATTCTTTGGGCTTTGCTCCTATTATTTTGTTAACTGAACAGGCTTGGTCCTTTTTGGTTTGAGGGTTGGTGCTTTATACTGTCTGTTTTTGGGCTTCACAGTTTGTTTGCTATGAAGGCTTGGTCCTCAGTACATATTTTGACCAATATATGCCCATTTGACTTTACAATCATCCATCAAAAAATGCACGATTTAATATCAACTTTTCTTCATGATATGCTTGCTAAGAAGAACACCGAGAGCATGTAGGTCCCAGGCAAAGATAAAAGAAAAACAACTAAAACAAAACATCATCATGACTATCCGTCCACACACAACACCAGTCTGGAGAATCAAAACAACAAACACCAGCACTTGCGTCTTAATTAGGACATAGTCGTGCAAATTAAAAGACGAAAACAGAGCACACATCAGTGACATGGGTTGCTAAGCAGTTGCAGTTTAATTTTGTTCAGCTTATTCGCCAATTCTTTTGTGTCACTTCTCTCTTCCGGCAATTCTTTGCAACACTCCAAGCCTAATTTCATGATGACAGTAAAAATACCCTCTAACGCAATTATTTCTTGATCTCCTGCCGTCAATAAATTGCCATCCACGATTTCCATTATATTGGAAGAAAGTGAAGCTTTCACCCATTCTCTTAGACTTAACTCGCCAGTAAACATTTCATTTGTTGGTTTCTTTCTTATGAATGTCTCCAACAACATTATTCCATAGCTGTATATATCACCTTTAGTAGACACTCTACCTTCAGAACCATACTCTGCGAAACATTATCATTGTGTAAGAAGCATGGTACGGATAAAATAGCTAGAAAAGGAAAATCAATGGATAGCAATGGCCTAAGTAACTATTATTATAAATGATTTCTTAATGTCAGCATCAAAAGAATTTATTAATAGATATTGAATAATAGAATAGGTGGGGCAGAAAAAAATATACCTGGCGCAATGTAGCCAATTGTACCTAAAGTCTTGGTTTGTGTTTCAATCTTGTTTTCCATTAAAAACTTTGCAATGCCAAAATCACCCACATGCGCGACCATGTCTTCGTCTAAAAGGACATTACTAGGTTTCAAATCACAATGAACAACTGGCACTGATTGACTCTGATGAAGATATTCCAAAGCCAATGCAACATCATGCATGATGCTAACTCTTTGAAGGAGATTTAAGCAGTAATTGTGAGAATACAACCACTTCTCAAGGCTTCCATTAGGCATGTATTCCAGCACCAATGCTCTTAACTCAGGGTTGGAACATGTACTTATGACCTTCACAAGATTCCTATGTCTAACTGTTCGCAACACACTGCATTCTGCTTCAAAACTTCTAAAAGCTCCCTCAAGTTGTAAATTTAAAATTTTTACAGCAATGTTTGTTCCGTCAGAAAGTGTTCCTTTGTATACTGAGCCAAAACCTCCTATTCCAATCAAGCTAGCTTCACAAAAGTCATTTGTAGCACAACAAAGCTCATGATATGAAATCAATCTATGTTCTGTTGCATCTATAACAGAATTCTGAGTTTGTGCATTTTTTCTATGATGTTTTCAGCATCATATACAACAGAGCAATAAGGATTGCCACTGATGCAACAATGGCCGGAAAAATGTATTTGAAAGGAAAATGCTTAGCTTTTGAAGTTTTGCACTGTGGGATGCCCTTTAAAACACTTTTCACACAAAGCGCTTTATTTTTCATAAAAGATTGCACTGTAAAGTTTGCAATAGGCCCTCCACTTGGAATTTCACCAGACAGCTTATTGTAAGATAAATTCAAGAATTTGAGATGAGAAAGTGCCTCCAGAGATTTGGGTATCGGACCAGATAGATTGTTGACGGAGAGGTCCGAGGAATCCAACGTTATCAAGTTGCCAAACGATTCAGGTATGGATCCCCAAAATAAATTTCTTGACAAGTTGAGAGAAGTTAGGCTTTGAAAGGTTCCCAAACTGCTTGGAATAATACCAGAGATTTGGTTGGAAGATAAATCTATGCTTTCAAGGGATTTCGGTGCTCTCATGTTTGGACCTAGGCTTCCACTCAAAGAATTGAACGATAAATTCAAGAACAAGAGGTTGTTGAGGCTCCATAAACTGATTGGTATCGAGGAGTTTAGTGCATTAGAACCTAATATCAATCTCTGCAGCCTAGTAACATCTCCAATGCAACCAGGGATTGATCCAGAGAACTTATTGTTTTCGAGATAAATCTCTCCCAAGTTGCCCAAACTACAAATCCCATTTGGAATGGATCCTTCAATCTTGTTACCATCAAGATACAGCCTCTGCAACCCTTTCAAACCCTCAATAGTGGATGGTATGGTTCCATTTAAATTGTTGTCTTCCAAATCAAGTAAAGTCAAGGTTCTAAGAGAACCAATTCTCTCAGGAATTGGACCTATTATCTGGCAATTAAATGCAGAAAAAATCTGGAGGGAACTTGAAAAATTTCCAATAGAATCTGGTAAGATGCCATGAAATAAATTCTCATTTATGTACAACTGCTCCAAGTATCTCAAGCTTGTCAAAGAAGTGAGAAAACTAAGTTCTTGACTTGTGGACAGTTCTAAAGTTAGCTGATTTTGCTGCAGATTAAGTCTAGTGAGTACTTCTAAGTGGCCTAGACTTGTGGGCACTGTTCCTGTGAATTTGTTTAAACCAAGATCTAAGATGTCGAGCTGAGAAGAATTGGACAGATGCAAAGGGATGTTTCCACCGAGTTCACTAACTGCGAGAAAGAGTGTTTGAAGACTAGGAAGCCAACGCCCAGTATTGGACGGAAGATTTCCAGAAAGACTATTTTGAAGTAGAGAAAGTTGTGCTAAAGATGAGATGTTGAAAATGGAGGGAGGTATGGATCCAGTGAGATAGTTCTCACCCAAATTAAGGAATTCCAGAATGGGAAGATTTCCTATCTCATGAGGAATACTACCATAAAATTTGTTTAGTCCCATATCAAGCGCTAATAATGCTGACATGTTACCCAAGAAAGAAGGAATTGTACCTGTGAGGTTGTTACCTCCGAGAAAAAGCGTATGGAGCTTGGTCAAGGTGCTCAATTCTCTGGGAATGCCACCAGTTAAATCATTGTCTACCATAGAAATGACCCGAAGCTGTTCACAAAGGTGTAAACTTGCAGGGATCAACCCTTGTAAGTTGTTAAAATCTAATATGAGTATAGTCAAGCGACGTAATTGACTCAGCTCATGAACAACATGACCATGCAAATGGTTATAACTAAGTTGCAGTTCTGTGAGGAAGGAAAGGTTACCAATATGAGGAGAAATGGTGCCATCGAGTTGTGACCCGCCAAGGTTCAAAGCTGTTACTCTTTGCCTACGCTGGCTACATGAGACCCCAACCCATTCGCAGAAATTGGCCTTTTCAGTCCAATTACTCCCCAACACATTTTTGGGGTCAGACTTGATTGCGGACTTGAAGGCAAGGAGAGCAATTTGATCAGTGTAGTTTGAGGAAAGGAAGGCCAAACTTACCATGCAAGACTGCAGTAGCAGCAGTACTTGCAGCAGTAATATGAATAGAGAGGTCATGTGAAAGCTTTGCAATATCATCATCAAGATTGAGAGAGAGAGAAGAGGGCATTATACATTGTACTAACAGCTGATCACACACACATATATATACACACTGCACAATTAATATTAATGCACCAGTACGAAATATTCATGCACATTAATTGCTTGACCGAAGCTGTATTATATAGAACGAGCATATCTGACTAGCAAGAAAAATGTCAGGTATGGACAGTGCAACGTGAATTCACATCATCTGAGTCTTCTTTGTATATGCTGTCAAAAGATATCAAGAACAGTTCGCAATCGTATTGGAGTCAAAAGGATAATCTATTCTGACCAACAAAAAAGTCATATGGGGGATTACATAATTGGATTACATTATTAATTGTTTCCAGTATCCGGTATTATCAACAACCAGCTAGCTCCACAACAATGTCAAAAGAAAAGATCATTGTGTGAAGGCCTCTTATCCTTGACCTGTTGACTCTTTGTCATGAGTTAGATTTATATATATACATATATATATTTTGCTAAGTAAAATGTTGTAAGATTGTGTAGATATATCAAGAACAACATCTCCAGCTTGATATATATCTTCAATGATTTTACGAGAATAATACAAGAAACGTTATTAATATTGCTTCTAAATATATTTTAAATTATCATGTAAGTGTTCTTGTATCATTAATAATCATATAAAACATGGAATTATCAATTAAACAGTGGCATGATAATTAATTTTGCCACTGTTTAATTTATAATTATATACTGTATATACTTTGTATTATCTCTTGAAAACAATAGATTCATATTCTTCTAAATATATGCTACAACAAAGAAAAACTATAGCCGCGTCTAAATGTCTAAAATATATATATATTGCATCAACCGAGAAGCGGTCACTACATTAGCCTGCTGGCACAAATTCGAATTATAGAGGCATTGTGTGCAGTCTCCAATAATGAAGAATGGCCTCTAGAAACAGCTGTAAACTGAAAAATAGAAGAGGTCAAAGTTCACACACCTTCGCATCCGGATTGGCCATTCCCTCAATCAATGATTTCCATTAATTAAGTTGAAAGTCAACTCAAGTTGTATACAGAGTACAGACCATAGAGAAGTCCCCATTATGAAACTAGTGGTACCAAAGTCCAAGTGCGCTAGGCCGCTAGAGATTTTTTTTGGAGTCTAGCCGCGTGAGGCAATGAAATTTTAAATTATTGTTAAAAGAGTAATGTTATTATGAAGTCTTGAGGTGAAATTTTTTTTATGAGTTGACAGAATTTTTTTTTGCCATGATTATATACAAATATTGAGATACAAACGCACCTACTTAAAAAATGACTAAACGAGAATTAAATAATTAAAATTTCATTCAAAAATTCATTAACAATATATGAGTTGATCAAAATTAATAATATAATTTAAAGTGTAAAATTTGGATAAAGTGCAAAAAACCCTTGAACTATTACACTTTTACAAATAACTCATCTAAATTGTTGGCCCCTTGAATTGCTGATTTGTTGCAATTAAGGACAAACCTATCACAAAAGACTATTTTATCCTTTCTCATTAAAATTTTCATTTCTCATTAAATTATTTTTATTATCTTTTCTCTTATCTAAATATTAATTATACCATTTACCTTGATTTTATTATTAGTACCAATTTATCATAAAAATGGGAAAAAAAATAAATAGACTTTTAATTACCATTTTCTAATATGATTAATTTATTATTAAAAAAATACTCTTTATAATAAAACTTATTATATTAAGTTTAAACTTTTTTATCATAAAAATGCCTTCTTTTTAATACAATATGTTCAAGAAAATTTAATAAATTAAATAAATAAAAAAATTTACTTAAGATTTTTATTTAAACAATTAATTAAAAAAATTAAAGGTAAATTTATGCAAATTTAATGGAGTATATGCCAATATAGTATGAATTTTTTCATATTTTATTTCAATAAGAAAAAATAAATGAAGTGTAATTTAATAAGAAGGGACATTATGGTTACTTAATAAAAAATAGTCTAGACATTGGGCCATTTTGTTACAAAATGTAATAGTTCAGGGAGTATTAAGCACAAAATATACTTCAAATGAATTATTTGCAAATTCAAATATAGTTTAAAGGAATTTCTTGCACTTTACCCGTAAAATTTTGACAGTTAATGAATTTTTGAGCGAAATTTGAACCATAAAACTCTCTTTTTACTCATTTACAAGTAATTGAGTTCGTACCTCAATATTTGTACATAATCATAAAAATAAAAATAAAAAATAAGAATAAAAATAAAAATAAAAAGAGGAAAATCTCAGTAACATTACTCTAAATAAAAAATAAAAAATCTAAGTAACATTACTCTAAATATATATATATATATATATATATATATATTTTGCCAAGTAGTAAATTAAGCAGAGGAGGAAAAAATATATTTATACTCCATATTCTGAGCACTCGCTCTCAAATTCGGCATACATTCTCGCTCAAATTTTCACTATCTGTGATTAAATATTACCTTTTTTTTTGCACTCCGCTCAAGAATTTTTACTTTCATTTTGGCTTTATATGACTGTGTGCCTTTATATAAAACTTGTAAATTGAAAACATTATTGCACAGAACGTGACATGTTCAAAGTTGAAATTGCAGTATTCACATTAAAAGAAGACCTCATCGCAGAGACACAGTTGTCGCATGGAGTCTTGTCCTCGTGATCTCGAACCATTGCGAGCATGTCTTCACGATTGTAGTGATATTATTGAGCCCGCCCAACTCAACATTTGAATATTTATCATCCTTAGAGAACGCATCTCCGATGAGGGTAGCATTCATGATCATGATCTTCACAGTGGTAGAAGAAATATTTGTTGACAAAGCATTTATATTTCACAAATATCACACTAACACTCTTCCTCATCATCCATCCATCCCATAGACTAGTGTGAGGGTATATGTATATATATATATATATATCATCACTATTGAGCTGATTAGATAGGGTTGGCCTTCATTTGCGAATCCATTCGCTTTCGCCTCCTCGATCAGTGAAACATGTAATTAATTGCCCTTTTACAAAGGAAATATCCAATCCACGAGAACTCCTCCTTTCATCCATCAGAGAAAAAAAATTTCCTTTCAAATGTGATGTGATAGTTGACCTCGCATGCTTACGTCTCTGCAAATTGGAATTTTGAGTTTGTGCCCTAGATTTCTGTTGAAGTTTCCACTGCTTTTCAAGATTTTTCTTTTACTGTTCATATTAACCCTACCCTCTTTTTTCTTTGGTTAATGGGCTTTGTCTATGAAGTGAATTTTTTTTTTTTTTTTTTTGTTAATATGGACATGGTTCAATATAATAGTAGAATAGAGAGCATGAAAAACAAACCAATCCACTCTCTCTCTCTCTCTCTCTCTCTCTCTCTCTCTATATATATATATATATATATATATATATGATATACTACTGTTAATAAAATTTTCTTCGTGAAAATTCTTCACTTAGCTATAAGCTGGGCACAAAGTATATATATATATCGAGTTTTTACCATAATATAATCGTAAAGTTGACAAAAGAAATTCAACAACCCAACCAAACAATTGGCTTGGATCACCAGAAACCTCACCAACATAATATCCAAGGTAATATGTAGACAAATAATAATTCCTAATTGATTATTTGAACCATGCAAAAATGCATATATATAACCAACCTATTGCTTCCATATATCAGATAAAACAAACGCATTTGTCAGGATCGATCACCAAAACCTCACCTACACATGCCCAAGACTGGTGCAGATAACCAACCTATTGCTTCCATATATGTGTTAAAGATAAAATTGAATTAAAAAAATCAACTGGCAGCAATGGCCTGAGATGCTATTATTGTAAATGATTTCTTAATTATTGGCTGCATTAAAGAAAAAACAGATATTGGAAAATAGAATAGTTAAGGCAGAAAAAAAATACATGTAGCAATCGCACCTAAAGTCTTTGTTTGTGTTTCAATCTTGTTTTCAGTTTAAAACTTTGCAATGCCAAAGTTACGGTGTTTGTGTTTCAATCTTATTTTCAGTTAAAAACTTTGCAATGCCAAAGTTACCGAAATGCGCGACCATATATGTCTTCATATCACAGTGAACAATTGGCTTTGATTGATTATGACGAAGATATTCCAAACTTTGCAATGCCAAAATCACCGACATGCGCGACCATATATGTCTTCATATCACAGTGAACAATTGGCTCTGATTGATTATGACGAAGATATTCCAAAGCCAAGACAACATCAAGCATGATCGATGCCAACTCTTTGAAGCAGATTCAAGCAATAATTGTGAGAATAAAATTAACCACTTCTCCAGACTTCCATTAGGCATGTATTGCAGCACCATTAATGCTCTTAACTCAGGGTTGGAACGTGTACTTATGACCTTAACAAAATTCCTATGTCTAACTGTTCGCAACACACTGCATTCTGCTTCAAAACTTCTAAAATCTAGCTAGCTCTTCAAATTTTCATTACTTAATTTTTATTTTATAATTGACCTGAAAGATGGATCACCCATGGACGTCTCTTAACTTTCATTCATCACACAGTGGACTGAAATATTATTGGTGTTAACTGCAATGGCATAGCTCACCTTTTCATTTGAAGCTTCAGTACGTATGTATATGAAAATTACCAGTGTTAACTGTACTTGATCTGTACGTATTAAGAAATTTCAATGGATTGAGCATTTAACACTTCATTTTTATGTGGAAACACCCCTTAAATTGCAATCCATCAAGAGAACTGAATTAACCAAAAGAGCTTTTATGATAGAAGTTAAGGATGCAATGATATCACAGTAATTATGATAAAGGCAAAGCTTTTCTTTTTGCCCCCCACTTATGGGAAATCTTAAAAACAAAAGAAAAGAAAAAGAAAAAGAAAAAGGCAATTACACTAGTTCATTACAATCATATGCAGGACTTGGATTTCGAAGTTAATCCCAACTGCAAGATGCATATATATTGTACTTACTTAGCTGCACATCCCTCTACCCTTCATCACATGCCTCCTTAGACCTGGAATGTGGACATTTGCTATGTAATCTTTCCAATCTATGTTCTCCACATCAAATCCAAATTCACTCCTTTCCTCTTCAGACATGCATTCCATCAATCTCTGAGTGTTGCTATTATCAAACCTGCCAGTTTTTTTTATTCATTATATATGTCAATACAATATTGCTCCACAAGAGAAGCAAATATACAGGAACTATAAAATTGTTATCTTACCTTCCACCATAGAAGGTGTATGGTTCATATATATTTGCCAAGTACTTTGCTTGCTCCACTGATTTTCTGCAAATATTCTCGAGTTTTTGGGACAGCTTCCCATTCGGAGTGGGTAAAGCGGTCAATCCAGTTCGATTTATTGCGTCTCTCCAGAGGTGAGATGAGAAGTCTTCCATGGAGCTGAAGAGTTGCATTGTGGGAACAGGGATTGGTGTCCCCTTTGAGTCTATGAATGGCATGGAATTGAAGTGTTCATACAGCAATCTGGCCAGGTCCCCGAAAACTAGAGGGTTAACAACTGATGAAGCAATCTGGTAGATGTTACTTTCTGAACTTCCTGCTGCACCGTGCTTTGCAATGGCCGCCAAGGTTGCGTTGACGACCATGTCAGCTGGGACCTGCAACTAGTCATGTTAAGAAGGCAGCACCTGACCTTCATGAGGTCAAAAGGAAATGTGACATCTAAATATGTTATTATCAGCTTGTATATTCTATATACCATGCATGATGTCATGAATGTCCAAGCAATTCATATAAAAACAATGATCTGTGACAACATGTAATACTTACAGGCTGCCAATTATAGGCAGTCTGTCCTCGGATTGTATGATTAGTAAATAAGAACCAGAAGATTGCTACTTACTACATCAAGGACACCATTTGGATCAACCAGAAATCCACTGAGTTGCCCTTTTCCATAATAAAGAATAATTGGATCCATCATCCTGCAGAGGGAGAGAGAATCACGACAAAGTTTACAACAGAGCAATGCTTGCCATTACCAAATTATATGGCATACCTATTTCCTTCCATCCATCCAGGGAATGGTTCTTTGTAAGTGCTCTCAATAACACTGGGACGAATTATGACTACCGGTATTTCTCCTCTCATATTATCGATCAACATCTCTCCCATAGCCTTTGTGAACACATAAGTATCTTGCCATCCATATTTCTTTGCCCTGATTAGATCAAACTTTGTGTTACCATAAATTCAGACTCCTTTCGATTACAACATGTAAAAAGGGTGTTCATTTAATAAATAAAGTGATAATTTTAAAATTTAATATAGGGTAGGTTGTGCACATTGTCGGATTCAAATTTTCGTCTGTTTTTTCCAATGTAGCTACTAATATAAGATAACATTCAAGAAAGAATAAAAGTTGAGACTCGTCACCTCTCCAAACCTAGTTCTTTCATGATCATTTTCTGAGCTACTGCGTCATCTTCGAATGCATTCTTTGATTCCAAAACTAGCTTTATTTCATCTTCAATGTTCAATGAAGGAAGGGATCCTTCCGAGGTTTCAAAAATGAGGCTCTCTCTTGCAATGTTATCCCCTATGCAGAATGGCTTTTCCATGATTTTTCCTTGTCTTTGTCCATTAACATAAGCTGTAGGCAAGAGAACAAATCAAAATGTGATTGTAGTTGATACGTGTAATTGGAATTAGCAGGCACATTTTGCCAACAATATGCATCTAAACTGTAGTTGTTAACAAAATTAATAATATACAGTACTGGAGGAAAAGTGCTCCATATAGGTCACCAAAAATCATCTAGTGGACATAAAACGATTATTCCTAGATTTGGGTGACCAACACACCACTAATAATTCAAAATTTTAAAGCTTTCCAGGCAAGTAGTGATTTTAACATAGTATCCGAGCAAGTAATGTCCTGCTTCATACAGGGCATCGGAAATGATTTAGTGGCCATAGAACGATCCTCCTAATAGTGGGTGACAAGGACATCAGTTTTTCAAAAGCTTGAACGTTTGAGACAAGTAGTAGTTATACATGCTAACAAAGCAAGATGCTGGTCAAATTACAGGCAAGTGATAGTGTTGACGATTGTTCCCTATATTTTCCTTCATCGCACTTACCTGTAGATACTTGCAGAAAGAGCTTAAGTTTCTTGCACTTTTTTGCAAAGCTCATAAGGCGACTTGGTCCTCCTGTGTTTATGTCCAGGGCAACATCATATCTGCAGTTTCATCAAAATCAAATTTTTAGACACTTAAAGAGAGCCATTGACATCTCAATCACTAGAGAAAATGTAAAATTTCTCATTACCTTTCATCAAAAGTTGTATTAGCTGCAGAATTTACAATAATATCAACATCTTTTGCAATCATATCTGCAATATCTTCATCTAACCCAAGATTAGATTCACAGGCATTTCCGACCACAGGAACTAGCTTGCTCAACATGAAAGCTTGATAGGATTTTCCATAGGTTTGCTGAAGGCACTTGAACAGGTCTGTATTTATGATCTACAACAATCATAGATCATTTATATAATTATGAACACAGAAAAAAAAAAAAATTAAAAGCCAATGCATTGAAGTTTAGCAGTATGTAATAATACTTCATTTTCCAATCTTTCCATTGCAGCTTCCTTGTTTTTCGCCTTGATCAACAGAAATATCTTCCCCACATCGGGCACAGTCCGTAGTATCTTCTCAATAAGAACTGAATAACAATAAACCAGAAAAGGGTAATAGAAAGAAAACGGAAACCATATCATCATCATTAAAAACCTCAAATAAACATATATATACATGGAAAACATGGTGATCATAAAAATGTTATCATGATTTACACAATTGTTTTTCTAGTAGCCCCACATAGCTTCATCTTATCACGTAGATCATGTGAATTGAAAGGAGGCTCATTATATTATGATATTGAAAATTAATTTAATTATAATTTTAAAGTTTTTGGCTATCAAATTATCAATGCACTTAATAATAATGTTTAGCAGCTAGAATTGAAGTTTAGATTAAGGAATCCAATTTGTGAAATCAAAAAGAAACTCGGTAACATCCTAATCATCCATGAGTCTCTTTGAATCCATAATATATATATATATATATATATGGAAGTGAAAATGGCCCACGATATTTCCATATACAAAGAAAGGCTAGTTACAAGTATGAAAAATATGTACCTTTTGCAAGAAAACCAGTTGCACCAGTGATGAAAAAACCCTTTCCTCTAAGAAACTTGACAATGCCAATACCATCACCCATCTGCAATATATGCTTGGTAGGCGCACCATAAGGCACCAACTCCTTCACTGCGGTACCCTCAGCCTGGCCCTTCCCATTCGGTGTCAAAACCAAGCTTCCTGCATCCAATAGGGCCGTACCATGATCCGAGCTCACCACCGCTGATCTTTCAGGCAAAACAGAAGCCAGCCCACTAGATTTTACTGCATTCCCACCATTTTGGCAATACACAATGCTCTTCTTCTTCTTCTTCAACAAGCTACATTCACGCTTACCGGACAATCTTACCGTGTCCTTTGGCATAGTTGAGAAGGAAGTTAGAGAAAAAGCTTCCATTGTTGCCTGGAGAATTGAAAAGTTGAGAAGAAAATTGTAAAACAAACTTAAGTTCGAAAGGTGAAAATGGTTGAGTTGAAACCTTAACTAATTACCTCCTATACAAAAAGAAAGCAAAAGACTAGTTAACAAACAAACAACTATAGTTTTGAGTTTGGTTTGATGTGTGAGAGAGAGAGAGAGAGAGAGTGAGGAGTGAGAAGAGAGGGGTGGGTTGAGGTTTTAAGGGAAGAGGAGATGAGAGTTAGGAGTGTAATGAAAAGGCTCTCTTTTTGCCACCTTTCCACATTTCTCTCCAACGGCTAAGATGGAGGGAATATAATTTTGTTTTATATTTTATTATCAATTTAGGTTATAAACAATGGCAAAAAGTATCTGAGAATAAAGGGTGTGGGATTTTATTAAAGAAGAGCCCTATGTTGAAAATGGGTTCATTTTCAAACTACCTTTTTTTTTTTACTTTCCTTATTTTTTTACCCTTAAATTAATCAGTAACATAAATCAATTTCAGATTCACTGTTCAGTCACTTTTTCATTCATTGGTTTCAATTTGCAAGTGGGACTGTGGGGACAGTGGGACAATCAAATCCAACCCATTTTTCAGGGGCCTGGACACCTTAAAGTTTGGGCCGAGCTTGGACGATACCAACCTAGAGTAACCCAGTAAGAAGCCAAGAGTCTAATCCGATTTTAACCTAAATTTATACGTTCTTTCTACATGCGCATCCAAGCTACATACATGGACAATTATTATTAAGTGTTGTGCATTTGTTTGGTGCTCTGTGAAGCATGTTCTTAAAAGAATAAGCAAATATGTTCTCAATGAACTACTTTTTTTTTTTTTTTTTTAACACAATATGTTCTCATGAACTTGCACGATTGAAATTGGGGCAAAATTAATAATTCAACAAAAGTGGTGAAAACCGTAGGCAAAATGTACCAAGGTGGCATAATGTATTTTCTTGGTAAAATTAATAATTTGACAAAAATGGTGAATACCTTACCGCGATATGCACCAGGGTGGCTTTAATATCTTTTACTTTTGGTCCGATGTTAAGCGTCACAAAATAATCATTTACCTAACCATGCCAACTTTGAATCTGAACAGTTTGAACGCCAAGATGGTTCACAAGATCTGTACATCATACATTATATATATTCAGAGGACTTAAAATTCTGGTCACCCATCCATCCTAAGATCAAATGGTTGACAAAAGAACATATTTTGTATAGGTTTGTTCATAAATGAATTGCTCATAATAATAATAATAATTATAAAAATAAAAATAAAAAAATAGAGCTAAGCCACTCTTTTCGCTGTTTATGTAATGCAGTACAAGTTTAATCCTGTATTAGATTGCTCAAGGCTTCAAGCTCAAGCTCATTTATCAGCAATTCATTTATGAACAAGCCTATACAAAATCAAACTTGAACTGCATTAAATAAAGAAAGCCCAGCACTACATATTGGTGTCACGGCAAACTTGAAGCCAATGCAAATTGAGCAATCACAAATACAATCAGAAATTTGAATATCAAATTCCCACCACTTTATTCAGCTTAGTTGTCAACTTTAGTTTGCATTTGCTTGATAAAGGATAACCCAACCCCCCAACCCAACTCTTGCCCCACCAGTGGGGAAAAACAAAAACAAAAATAAGGAACACCTTAATCACCAGATAAGCACCTAGGACAACGGCATTGAAAACCAAACCCTTCGGACAGGATAGTTTGCCGAGCACCATGATCCATACTTGCATCGATATAGCAAATTCGCAGCTCTTCACCTGCAATACCAAACAGGAAAATAAAATCTAGATAATGGTTCATCTGGAAGTTTTATTAAAAAGAAGTGCCTATAAGCCAGCTTTGTCAACAACAGAGATCAAGAGGTGCCATTTTAGAACTTCATACTTGCATGGCTGATGATAAAATGAAACATGCCATACGCGTTTGCATTTGGTAATGCGGTATATCGCTTCACTAGAAATCACTTTTTAACCATGCCACATCAAGAATTTTAAGTCTATTTATGGCAGACAAAACTCATTTTATATATATATAGTATAGAATATACTGGGTTGAAGGAGGATTATTTAAACAAAATACTGTGCAAATGTTTCCTGAACCCCCAAGTTTTGCCTGGCAAAAAGAGGAGAAGAGATATCACCTAAAGTTGTGAACTGTCAAATGCTAGTGTCTTTATAGGCTGAGATTTTCCCCGCTCATGAGTCAGCAAAAAAGTAGCTCCTAGATACTGAAGGGAATGATTACTATATATTCAGAAGCAGCTAGTCATGTTTATATGAAGCAATATTGCTTCATTAAAAATACTTTATGTTATTGTAATGATATAATCAGTGACTTAAAAGCCCTGGTGTTGCATACAAGTGCAATAATAAATGCCTATCCAAATATCAACCCTGTACCTTACATGTGTGAGATATTAAAATATAGTGCAACTACCATATAAACTATTTGTAAACTGAAAGTGAAAAACTCCATTAATGTTTTTAGTTGAGGTATGAAATTAACATCTAGCAATGTTACATGGACGCTTCAAAAGTAGTTGCAGTATATACTCAAACATGGGTATGAGATATGGACGCTACGAAAGCAGTTGTAGAATTTTTATCAATGAATCCATATTCTTGCTCCATAAACAGCATGGTGAGTTATTTACTCAAGTCCTCTTCCTAATACTTCTATATCAGCCTACTACAAAACTCAGCCTAGAAGATTTTAAGGAAAAACAGAAAAGCAGAAACATGAGATTAACCTGCTTCAATGTCACGGAGAGCCTTCAATCTCGCATCCACATTTTCTATCCAAATAATGTGTACATTTGGATCTGTAAGAACAAAAAGTCAGCTGCATAGAACCACAAATCCTACTATTCACTAGAGCGATAATGCCCTAAAACCTGCCCAATTGGCAAGGAAAATCTCATTATCATGTCTACTTTCAGTTTCACAATTTACAAGGAAACATAAAAATTAATGAATTGAACCTACTAGGATATAAAGATCTAAGGCAAAAGGCCTAATGGCCAGAGACAAAAAAACCTACAATAAGGAAAATTAAGAGGAGTTGCGCCCTTAAATGGATAAACCATATTAAGCATGCTTTTAAAGGAAGTAAAAAACTTGTCCAATTCAAGAGTGTTCCAAATGAGGAAGGGAGAGATTGTCCAAAAATCTTAGAATATTCCTAAATTTTCCTTAAGCACTTCCTATATATATGCTTATCCCTTGGTACCGGATTCTGGAAGGCAGTGCGTAAATTACTGCATATGCATGTTTTTGTTCAATATACCACATTAGGAAACGTGTACCAATCACTTATGGTCGTCGGTTGTCTATAGGAACCTCTGCATCTGATCACCAATCACTGATTAATCAGGCCTGGATTTACATAGAAATGAAAACTTCTCATTTCGTTTTAAATGGCTTTTACGTGGATCAATTTAGTATTTAAAGGTCTTATTTCTGCTTGTTCTTTTGAACATAATGCGCATATTTAGGTGATGACTCCATTGAACTAGACAATTATTTACATTGAATCACTAGAAAATACAATTAAACCATTTTATTATAATATATCCTAAATTCCCAGAACAAATTCCCTCAGCCTTAGGTATATATATAAACAACTAAGCAAAGGAAGCAAAGATGTGTAGCTTGGCTTGTGCCCCTCATAAACAGCAGACTCTGAATTAGCAAATGAATAAGAGAGCTTACCACAGTCATGGTTGTAGAAGGACGGAAGCATATAAACAGCATTTCCAACAGCAGCTTCAGCTTCTACAGATGCTGACGCTGCTGAAAGAAGATCTTCATACATCCCTCCAACCAATTCAATACGGAATGCATTAATGCGAATTCTTGCAAGCACACCATTGTACCATTGCTCGGTTAGAACTAGTAATGTCAAAGAACTTTGTATATCTCAAACTCAAAAATGCTACAAATAACACATGGAAAGTAGTTTATTTAAAAAGAAATAAAATAAAGGGAAATCTCTCCCGCATGGAGGATACACGCTGTCTTTTCGCCTGTGATAAGTGCATTATTGAAGACACTCTTAAGCAAGCAAAACTCCTTTTCAATCTGATTATTGTCATGATCTATAAAATGATAATAACAAGAAATGGAAGAAACAAAAGCCAACTAATGTATCATCATTGTCAAATTATACATTTCCTTTCCCTAATTCTCACCAAGTTTTCAAAACTCAGTCGACTAGGACCAACTTGCTCAATTCAACTCAAACTAAGCTAAATTCAAGACAAAGTAAGGCCAAGATCTCAGTTCAAATGAAAATCGCAGTTGACTTGGCTCAATTCAGCCGAGTCAAGCTCGTCATGGCACATCACACATGCAAATCACTCGATTCAGTCTAGTTGAGCCATGTAAAGTGCGATTCAAGCATTTACAATAAAATAAATAAATAAAACATGCACAAAACAACATAGTTTCAATGTGTTTTAAATTTAAATATCACCGGCTGATACACCCAAGATGGTCACGTCATGCCACGTCACAAGCATGATGTGACATTCTCAGGCAAGTCAATCCCATAGTGTCATTTCATGTCATTAAATGGTTTGGGTATCTAACCCTTTTTTTTCTCGTCTCTTATTTCTTCCACCACCAACCCTCAAATTCATGCAAATTCCTTGTACCACTAGCCCTCAAATCCTCATATTTGCTCATTCAAACAAATGAAAACTCAATATTTCTCCATAGATTTACAATCTAGGATTCCCAAACATTAAATTAATTGGTCAGATTTTGAAAAACTTTATTCCTTTTGCATTGTCTTTCAAGATCTAACCTATATCTAATTTAGATCTAATATTAAATTTTTATAGTACGATAAATTTGACAAACTTGTGCATGGAAATTTTCAAATAAAAGAGAGACATAAATCGCACCTGACATGGCTCAAAGCCCTGCTTGAACCTTCTTAACTAAAAAAATAATTAACATCAGGATTGATAAGTCTTAACTTACCATAAAAGTCATCTCAGGAGATAAAATAGCAGGCTGAAGTATGTCAAGATCATCAGCAGAGGCTACTCCTGATATAACCATACAAGCTAACCGCTTGACAAGAAGTGGATATTTCAAACCTTGAGCACTTCAAAAAATAAATAATTCAAATTGAAGGATGCCTTGTGAAATATTTATTGATTGGGGAGCACAAGGGTATACAATTACTCATCATGCCTATTGTAAACTTGCAATTAAATGATACAACTGTTGTTTTAATATTTAGTGATGTGGCCAGAGAATTGAAAGTGCAACACACATTTAACTCTGTAGATAGCTGGAATTTCAGTTAACAATCATGTTATAATGTGGTGCAACTTGATAAACAAGACACCTGATAAACAAGGCACTCTCAATGGAACGACTATTTTTTTTCCTAAATGTGATTGTATTAAACCAAAATAGTAGTTCCATCGAGGGTGCCTTGTCTATCAGATGTCTTGTGTATCAAGTTGCACCACATAGTCTAATCTTCAGTCCACAACAACTGTCTAATAGAATCTTAAATTAGTAGGCATGCCATTGTAAGCATGCATGCATTGATATAGATGACAAGACAAAATCTAAAATAACTGCATGAGCATAGTTTAGAATCTGAAATTTGATAATTTGCCGGAACCACGAAATTGCTAAGTCATGAATATGACAACCATAAATCTTTCCTTGCCAAACATAAAAAATTGTTTCTATGCCATTAGTGCATAAGTTGTTTTCCATGCTGAATTTAACTCCAAATGAAGAAAAATGAAGAAGACTACAGCTGCTTTTTAAGCGTATCATGTTGCAAGATGATCTTAAAACTGGAATGCAGCCCATATTTCTAATAACCAATGAATTACAAGGTAGAACTATGGTGTCAACGTGAATAGAATAAGGAAAAACATTTTGACCAAAACACAATTTATCATGATGTTGGAGGATCACTGCAATACAAGCAAATAAAAATTTAAGGTTTGAGAAAATTCCGTACCGGCAGTAGTCATTGTAGGATGACCAATCTGCCATCTTCTCAACTTCATAATAATCCTGAAATCATGGGAAAAGCATGAGTTTCAATGAAATGGAGATCAATTGAGGCCCATTTAAAGCACGAAATGGTTTATTATTTCCCACGAACTTCTAAAGATGGCTGAAATATATATATATATATATTCCTAAAGAGAATTCAAAAATAGGCCATAAATGACTGACATGTTAATAAATTAGAATGATAAGTAGATCGTCCACAAATTCCACTAAGAAACTAGAAGGTAGGAGTTACCCAAACCAAGCACAACATTCCCCTTTTATTAGATAGACACTTCTTTATTTTTTACAATGCTCCAGTAACCTTTTTTTTTTTCTTTCTTAAACATTATTCTCTACCTTTTGCATATTGTAATCTACCCATAAGCATGTCATATTTGTACCTTGAATCAACAAAATCTGATTACGATTCTGTTTTGTTTGATCCGTCTAATAAATAGGCAGTGTTCAGGTTGCCCATATAGCTGAATACCCTTATTTTGGTTTTTCTTTTAAAAGATAAAAATGAAAACTCCTTGAATCCTTCCAAAAATTATCAAAATGAATAAATTAGGAAATTTGGGTAGATGATTGTCCTTAGAAACACCTGAAACAATGTTGTCAGTACAACAGCCCACAATTCTTGTGCACTGAGTTGGGGTTAAAAACTAACCCTTTAACACACTTACATGAAATTCGAACATCCAATGAACCGCATTAGTCCAAATCCAATTTTATGATTGAAGTGGTCAAAGCAAAGCTACTTCACTCCTAATACTATGACAACCCAACTAACCACTTGTCCCACAAACCAATTCACAAACATGTCATGGGCATGTACCATATTTAAAATTTCAGAATGAAGTCATGCACTATCTTTCTTCACCAAACAATATAAAAACAGAACCCCGCAAATACATTAGACAATAATACTAGAACAAAGTGAATAAAATTACTTTTTGAGAGAAAACAATAACCACAAATCACATGTGTTTGTAACTGTGTATACCCATTTTACCTTATATTGTTCTCTACATTCTTGGCTGCAAAATGAGACACCCTCGGCTAAAGAACTTGTTTTATTTCCAAGCCTTTTGAGGCAGAAATAACAGGTACCGTGGATGGAAGAGAGAGAAGGATGAGAAACTATGGGTTTGGCAGTGTGGATGAGTTCTCCAGTACCGATTCTACGGGTCGCGAACACGCCTCGGCCGGCTGACTCAGTGAGCGAAACTCGGATCGGAGGGGGTAAGGGCCGACTAGGCTTCGATTCATCATACCGTTCGGTGGTGGTGGTGGTGGTGGTGGTGGATAATTTGAGAAGTAATAGCTTCTTTTGAGAATGCAAATGTTTGAATGGTGAAGTCCAAAGGCTAGAATGGACCAACGGTGACATTTCTGTTTAATGCTTCTATTCCATGAGACGATCCTGTAAAATCATTGGTATAAATTAGGTGTCAATGAGACTCTATTCGAATTTACATAGTTGTCCTCAACCGTGCTACTTGTCAATTCGTCATGTTTAGGTAATTGAACATGCACATAAATGTAAATATGACAATGATTAAACGAGCAGCAAATTAGTCTGACCCGCCACAATGTTTAGGGGTGTGATTAATTTATTATTATTATTTTTTTTTGTAGTAAGGTTTGATTCTGAGGAGTTGTGTTTCTCTCTCTTTAAAAATAATAATAGTAATAATATATATATACACACACACACAGTGTTATAACTAGGTAAAAGATTGTTTTTTTAGAAAAGAAAATTGTTGTTTAAATTTAGGTTAAATGAGTAAGATTATATGTATCTCATTGTTATATAAGAAAATTGTTGTTTAAATTTAGGTTAAATGAGTAAGATTATATGTATCTCATTGTTATATAATTTGTGCTTATTTGGGAGTTCAAATTTTTATGAGTGGTTCTCAAAAACATTCAGGGATATGTGATCAGTAATAAATTATGAGAGTGTTATAAAAAGTTCGACACAAAAAATATAAAAAAGACAATAATAAAATAAATAAATAAGTTTCTTATGAGCCTAACAAATGAGCAAGTTGGGTTGAGATTGAACCTATTCGATGATGAGCGGTCAAATGTGAGGTCGGGTGAAAAGCAAATCGGGATATAAATAATTTCAGATTATAAATGAGCTGTTAAAAAATATTAAAATTCATACTAATTATGCAAGTAATTGGTCAAACATGTTTGATTTACCTAAAAAAATGTAATTTCTTTTGAAAATTCTTTAATTCTATCTTATTTTATGAAATTTAAAGCTATAAATCTAAATTAATATAGTTTGACTAATTTAATAAAGAGTAATGATAGGGGAACCTAAAAGCAATTCCCAAATAAGTCCTGAATTTGACGTGGTTAGGTATACTTATCACGTGTTAAATAATTATTATTTGAAAACTGTTTAAGTAGATGAGGTAGACAAAAACACGTTAGATTCGAGACTTATTCGGAAAAATCATTCGGTCATCCTATCATTTGCCTTCAATAAAACCAACCTATTTTAAAACAAGCTCAGCTTTAAAAACCAGTTACTAGTTTTTCACACCCTTAATATTTCCAAAAAAAAAAAAAACCTTTTGACCCAACGAGGACTCATAATTTTGACTCGACTTTGTATTTATGAAAAAAAATCTTTATGGGTGACTCCAAGTGAATCCAAACTTTTGATTTTCAAGTAGTAATGTGAGAATCTTTGCAATTAAGTTACCTCCTGGGAGTTGCACATATAAATTTGAGAAAATAACAAGTGAACAAATTTGGGTTCTACACTTCTACATGTTTAAAAGATAAAAATTAAAAAACAAATTGTAAATTAAAGACATTTAACTCATCCAAAATTGAGGCAATTTACTCAACATTGCACAAAAAATCAAATACAAATACGAAAAATAAAAAATTGAATTCAAATAATTTGTGGTAGTGAGAACTCTAATAAGAGAAGTTTCATAAAAAATCCTCAAAATCACTTTTGATTTATTAAGAAAAAAAGCAAACTTATTTTAGTTAAAAGACACCTCCTCCTACTTTCTTGCAAAATAGAGACCTGATTTGTCCATCATAAAAGAAAAAGTTGGTTAAGTTCCATTTCTCTCACTTTCTTCATTGGTTCAGTCATTGTTAAAATGAGATATGCCTATCTCTATCTCAAACAAAATTAATAAATGATAAATTTGGGAAGAGGAATCAAGAAGTTATCGAAAATCATTTTTTTCACTAAGAATTTGGTTCAATGGACGGAAGAATAATCAAGAAGTTATCGAAAATCATTTTTTTCACTAAGAATTTGGTTCAAGAGATAGGGAGAATCTCTTCGTTACATGTTTGATAAAATATCTTGAATGTATGTTGAATTGATAGACGCACATGTATCAATTAAGGAATGATACCATTAGTTAGGAGAGAAAAAAAAAAAAAAGAAAAAAAAAAGATAGTAATAATTTCTATTCATGTTTAGATAAAAAGGGGAGGAAAAAAAAAAGAAAAAAAAAAAAGGATGGTTGTTCTAATTTGGATAAGAAAGATGAGAAAAAAAAAAAGGATTATAATCAAATTAGTGTCCTACCCCTTTCCACAAAGCAAGAGCATGAGGCCTTGTTATACTGGGGAAAGATTTTGTGTAACTTACTGTTTCTTTTACTTTTTATGAACTTGGAGAACTGCAATTTTTTTTGTATACGACATTGATAATTTTTTTTTTTTGCAAGATCAGATACCATATTTATATTTAATTTAGATTCACAAAGTATCACGACTATATCGTAAAATGTGAGAATGTGAGAATATGCTTAATATATTGTATATATATACCATATGTGTACATTCTTGGAAAGCTGATCATGGATATATCGAACACATTTCAAATAAATTTTTTGAAACGAGGCAGAAAAGGTAAAGAGTGCATCAGATAAGACCTTGTCCACTAAAACCCTATTCTCTTATATTAATGAATGGACCACCCCAAAGAGGCCAGACCTTGATATCTTCCACCATAGATGGTAAAATGGGATAACCTCTATTTTTTTTTACAGTGTACAACAATGGAGCATTGGGATATAAAACTCCAACGATGCATGTAACAGGGACTTGAATGAAATATTAAATATGTGTATTGATTTGTGAAGGTTAATTAAAATTGGAGAGAAAGCAAATGGAGAACAGTGAGGGATACCAGTCTCTTCCTATCCTCTCTTTTGTCTCCATTTGACCCAGTGAAACACACTTACACCCTATTTTTCTTTTCTTTTCTTATCTTTTCTCATCCGGTAGAGAGAGAAAGCCAAAGAGATGGAGGTTCAAACCCGTTAACCCGCCCATTTTTTAGTGGATTTGGATCACCTATTTTATCATGCTCTGTTGAAAACGGGTACCAATGTTCAACCCACCTTCACCCCACTCTTCTATATAAACTTGCCTAGCGAAGCAAAGAAGCCCTTAAAAGTTTCCGGAAAAAGTCTTCAATCCGGCTTCATCTCTCTCTCCGGCGCATCTACCACGCGTGCTCTCTATTTGGCACTATCTTTTCGCACTAAACAAAGGTATGTTTAAGATCATAAATAGCTCACTTTAATTCTCAGTCACAGAAAAAATATACTTAGGCTGTCCCAAATGCATGATTATGATGTTAACTAGTGAATTTCTATATGTACAACCGTACTATGATCCGATCGTATAGACGGATCTTTGATCCTGACAACCTTGGTATGCCTGAGGTTGTTGACTGGTTGCTACTCTGAAATGGGTGTAGATTTCTCATCTACTGTTGCCAGAAAGGTTTTTGCTTGTCTTCTTGGCGCATTGAACAAGTTCGATGATGGATTTCGTGCCACGGATTGACTGCGTCATTGGTATTTCTCCCCAATGAATTGAAGCAGTTTGTTAAAGGGAGGAAAGATAGAAAGTACATGAATACAAGTCCTTCATCCTCCACCAAGACCACCGGATTCGCTCTGAAGCGATCTCCTCGATCATGTCTCTCTCTTGCCTTTGTGGTGGAGATTTATCACTCAATTCTCTCTTATTTTTGTGGTTGAGAGTAGTCAGCCAACTTGTTTACTTTCACCGAACTATCTAGTTCAATGACTAGATTACTAGATTGGGCTGTTAGATTGAGCCGGTTTGTGGCTTCTTCATGTAATTTTTTACTTATATATAATACTTGATTAACAATTCAACTCAGTGGACTGGTTGGTGGGTTTGAATACTAATATTTTGATTATAAAATTAATATATGCATATATGTACACCAATAATCAAGTCCCACTTTTGTATTATACAATCTCAATCAAGTAAATTCTCTTTTTTTTTTTTTTATTGGAATAACACAAAATGGTGAAACATTTTCCTAGGTTATTCCCAGGACCAGTTTATCAGTATTTTGGACGTAGGGTTTGGGCTTTGATCCCGGCTTAAAGAGTCTGGACTCCGGAGATGTCGCCTCAGTCTTCGGGTAACTGTTTTCTTTTTGCTAGAGTTGTTGGATTGCCTATGTTAACATCTATTTTATTTAATGGCACACATTTTGAATTCATGAGTCTAAATCACCATCTCCATAATTGTTAAGTTTCTTACAAACAACCTCTTCTACTACAGGTTCTAAATAACATCTTACAATCTTCAGAATAAGACTAATAAATGTTTCTTATGACTTCTCCTTCAATTGTATTGGTGCAGGACTGTTTCTTCAACCTATCCCCGTTCTTTGGATTGAGTAGTGTCGGAAAATAGGTATGTTACTGGTGATGTGTATTTTTCCTGTTTGATTAGGTTGCCTATTTTTGATACATGGTGTTTGTATGGATGCATTATGGGAGTAGGGTTGTGCTAAACCAATCTACAAAATCAGACTGAAATAGTGTCAGCCGAGTGTTGTGAAGATTTCGTCAGATATTCTTTTGATTATTCACTTTAGTTAGTTTTGTCCCTTTAAAATACATTTTTCATAGAAGTAACTTTGCTTTGACGGTTAACATATTCACATTAAGATTAAAAGACATTTTCCATGGGTGTAACTTTGCATTGAGGTTGATCCGTTCATTTGTATCACTTGAATTCAAGTATACACTATCTTTGAATTTCTTCTGATGAGTTGATTTCTAACATTGTATGTATCACTTTCATTCATTCCCAAATGCACACTTGAAACATTCTGAATTAGTAGCTTCATTGGATTTTTTAATTTACTATTAAATAACATTTCTTAAAGTTGTATGAAAATTTTAAAATATTGTCAAAATGAAAATTTCTTTTGGGGGAAAGACCAAGTGTTGCAAGATATTTACTAAGGCTTTGTTTGGATTGATGGAATTGGAAAGGAAAGGGAGGGATGGTGATTTTCATGTTAAGTTTATCATTCAGGAGAGAGAAAAAAAAAGAAAAGGATTTGCTATCCTTGCACAAGTGGGAAGATTTGGAGAGAAATGGTAGCAACTTAAGTGAAACTTTCATAATACCGAAAATAACCTTTACATTTTAAAGAATAAAAATTTAGAAACATTTGGATCCCATCTTGACATTAGGGCATATAATTCTCACTTTTTTAATTTATTCTACCCAATCTTTTCCACACTATCCAATTTAACCAGATTTCGCGTGTACAAGTTTGAAGTTCAGTTACATTAACACCAACTCATCACCATCCCGAAAGCTAACCTGATGAATAAATATTTTTAGTATGAACATTAAAGAAAACCAAAACAAATTTTCCTGATGCCTTCACTCTTAATCATTCCTAACACAAATTTTCCAAGTCAAATGTGTTGAACTCTAATTAAAGTTAACTAATAGAGATTTCTACAAGTTTCGATAGAGCATGTCCGTCATCTTCACTCATAAAAATATGAAATAGTGTAATTAGTTTTATCATTGCTTGAAATTGTATTTAGAAGGTTAGGTCTGTGAGCAATCACCTGTGCAAAACATTGCCAAAGTTTTGAGTCTATATCCAATCTTTTCCTCCAAGACCAGCTAAGTAATGGCCTTTAGCATATAGAAGATAAAAATAAAAACAAGTTTTAAGTGAACTTACAAAAATTTTGTTACTTTTTTGGTCTTCTTTGTACCCGTTTTTCTTTGTTGGCATCATATGAATATTACACAGCAATGTTGAAATTCATTCTTACTGAATCTTTTAATGACTCATTGTTCATTATTTTTATTTTTTTATTTGGGAGTGCTTATTGGATTTGGTAGCTTTCACTATCATACAAAAGTGTATCATTGTAAATTGGTTATAATGGTTTCTTTTCTTTTCTCGATGTTACCTTTTTCAAACAAGAATGCTATTATTTCCTTTTTTTTCCTTCATAATTTATCCAAACATGAATACGGATCAAGACTTTAATGTGGGGACATTGTTACAAACCTCAAATAGCCAAAAGTGGTTGAAGTGTAGAAATGCATATTTGAAATTTGTTGATTCGGGATTAAATAATGGCAAATGATGGAGAGTCTGAATGGCACTTTTGTTTACCACTCTTTGATATTAAGTGGATATATGCATGGGAAATAGAAATTTCAAATTTGAAAATGGACATGTGAATATGGTTGCAAAGGTGAGAGAACATTTAGGGAATGATTTGGAACTTAAATGATTCTGTGAAAAAAAGAAGAGTACTGTTGATTCTTTTCTTAATGTTAAACTGAAAATAGTATAAGGCTATTTGTATTTTCTCAATTAAGTTTGAATTAGAATTATGTGAAGGCAACTTCATAAAGTTTATAACTTTCTTTGATATGCTGCAAGGCCATTGATTATATAATGCAAAAAGGATTTATTAACATCTTTAACACTTGAAGAACGTGAATTTTGGTTTAGGAACAATAGTTGAAAACTTTTGATATTGGTTTAGGAACAATAGTTGAAAACTTTTGATATTGGTTTAGGAACTAATATTGGATGTTTTGCTATTTTTTTGGGGGTAAATTTAGAATTATTTGATAATTTATAAGATTGTGATTATTTAGTCGTATATCAGAAGTCATATTGGATAGATTTTATGGTTCAATTCCTTTATTTCCAATTGTTTATGTAGTTGGATAATAGAATTGGGCCATAATCTCTCTTCCTCTTTGAAATTTTAGGAATTTATTTGCATACTCATACAATAGCTAACCTTCTTATTTTACATGTGGGCGAATAAGAAATTATATTGGGACGTTGTGGATAACGAGTCATTTGAAAATCATATATCTATGCAACAACTGAATTACAACGGTCCCACTTTACACCAGAATTTCCTTACCCATATAGCATACAATATGTATGATACAATTCCACCCTGCACGTTTTCAATAAATAAATTAAAAATCAGGCAGACCCAGAACAAACTCTTATCATCTTAATATGTATAGATAGAGAAAGACTCATTATTGCACATGAAATTTGAAGATTGGTATTTTTTTTTTTTTTTCTCTTTTGATTAATCATATGTTGAGTGGTACTTTTTTGGTTTGTAAAATCGAAAGCCTTCTGTTAGCATTTCCACTATTGATAAAACAAATTGATGAAAATATGAGTTAGACAATCATCGTTAATTATAGTGGAAGCATACCTTTCCAAAAGTAATCATCTGATAATGTGGTTCATACCTTTATTAGAAATTCTGTTATGATTTGTTAACAGTTCCGGTTGACATTTTGCGAAAAAAACTAATACAAGAAATATAGCAATTAAAGATAATTAATTTTAAGGGAAATGTTGAATTTACAATGTTTTTTGATCCAGGGTGCACAGCCTCGACCAGAGATATTTTTGAATGGAATTCACAAATCAGTGCCCAGATGCGAGAAACATTAAAATTTTACCTCAAAGTTTGAAATTAGTGGTATCGGTCAATTTATATGCATACTAACTATTTTAAGTTGGCTTACTTTGCTTTGTCAGGTGTAACATCTCTTAACCTTTCAAGGTCAATATACATCTTTGCTTTATGGCTGATAATGTAGTTCATATAACTACATTCCAGTCCAAAGCAAATTTTCATTATTGCCTTTGTGTTTTTGAGGGTGAAAGTTTTCACCGCCTTTGTGTGGATAATGTTCAGCAAGAGACCTAAAGGCAGAGCTGCAACAAATATTAAGGTATGAACATTTTTCTTTTCAACTTTCTTATATCTCATATTCATTTGCCCAATGTGGCTCCTTATTTTTAGAGATGCCCCTTGGGCCAATGTAGTTATATATATAGTTAATTTAGTGTATATAAATTTTTAAAATTTTACATATTTCCCTATAAAATTAAGCCTTTTCATAAATCTGTCTTCACTCTTTATTTATTTATTTTTTATCTTCTATTTTTTTGTTTTTTCAAGTTTCTTTGATCCCTTCAAAATTTTGCTTTCACTTTCTTAACCCTAAATTTCCCCTTCAATGTTCTTTCATTTTCTTTTCTTTTTATTTTCTTCTTCTTCTTCTTCTTCTTTTCTCTTAATTTTTTTTTTTTTTACTTGTACTTATATATGATGTATGTGCAATAACATTTTTTTGTGTCTTTTTTTTTTTTGTCCCCTCCTGTTCTTTAAATTTCACTGCAATTGAATCTTGGTTACTTTATTTTATTATTGGCTTGCTGTTTTACTGCACTTTTAATTTGATTTATTTATTTTTTTTTCGTGCACATTGCGCCCCTTGAAATAAATTCTTGTCTGTGTCCCCGTCTATATATATATATATTTAAAATATGTTTGGATATGGTGAGGCATATTTTTGGAAGAGGAAAAGGGGTGCCTTAGGGTTCTTAGGTCTCATATATGACATATGCCACATACATAACTCACCAACAATCATTTTCTAACGGGCTAGCAATGTTGTAGGTCTTCTCTCACAGACTTGTACACTTAAAATGTAGTACAGAGGTGTTGAGTGGACAGTATGACGAGGGTTTTTGTTATATATATATATTTTTATGATTCCCCCTCTAAAAATAATAAAAATAAAACTCACACATCCATTTCTCCATGTGTGGAATTGGATTCACTAGGTCATAATTAATTTGTGTATTAAAAAGCAAGTTGAGAGGCTCCATTTCTACGCCCTTACAAATAGCAAAGCCCATAATCAAAGATAAGTGTTCGCATAAAAATGCGAAGAGCAAAGGATGAAGTTAGAAATTTGATTTGTACCAAATGATTTATATCTTCCTCCACCTTAGAAATCATTTTTTTTTTTTTTTTTTCCCACATTTTAAAATTTTTACTTCTAATTTCGGTTTACCCATATTTCTATTCCATTTTATATATGCTTTTTATTTATTGTATTTTTCAGGGATTTAAAGACGTTAAACACTTATAATGAGACAGACGAAACGCCCCTCCTTAAAGACGTTAAACACTTACAATGAAACAGACGAAACGCCTCTCATTCAGTTGACGGAAACAAAGCGCCTCTTTCTCAGTTGACAGAAAGGAAGCGAAATGCCTCTCCTTCAATGAAAACGAAGCGCCTCTCCTTCAATGAAAACGAGGTGCCTCTCCTTCAACAAAAACGAAGCCCTCTCCTGTACAAAAAATCAAAAGGAAGCGTCCCTCCTCCAGTTGACATAAACGAAAACGAAGTGCCTTGCCTTCAACGAACAAAGTGCCTCTCCTTCAGTTGCCGGATGACTGAAATTAAGCGCCTCTCAGTTTGTTTAGAAAATTTGATGACCTCGAAGTGAGGTTTTCTTTTTCCCTTTGTTGGATGAGGATGGGGTGAGTCGGGCTCTTAGAGGAGTGCCTCTACCAACTGGGCTACCGGCTCACCCCGCTAAGTCGGGTTGTGCATCAAAAAATGTCCTCGGAACTCCAAAGATGAATGTGGTTTTAAAGGAAGCCATTTTTTTTTTTGGGGTTTCAGACATGATTATCGTTGTATTGTTTATTCCGGCTGCGCGTGTTTCAGTTGTATCTTGATCTAATGTTTTTTGTTGGTTGAAGTTGGTTTCATCTTCCTTTGAAGATTCATCTTAGTTTTTAGTAAACGTTTTTGTTTCCTAATTATAGCAGAGTTGGGCCACTTAGTGTTTGGATATGTAAAGGTGCATATCTGATATCTAAAAACACATTCAAACTTGTGCCTAACTCATTCAAGTTGCATATTTTTAGCATCAGCTCATATTAAATTTTTTTTTTAGCCGGCAATAGTTACAAGTTAGTTATAGGGGAGGGAGTAATTCAACCCATCATCAATATGGTGGTGGACACTTTAGGTCTGGTCTTTTTACCACTTGGAGGACACGGCGCACCTTTTAGTATCATTTCATTTAATATTCAACAAGTTGAGACTCGACAGTCATTTTTAGTATCAGTTGACTTGACATTCAACAAGGGACTTCAGTCCTACCCAAGAATCAATCGGTGGTTGAGGGAAACAAATTTAGAATTAATCAATTTATTATACAAGCCAAGACTTTTATTTTATTTTATTTTTACTTTCGGAGCTAAGACATCTCACCTATACTGTTCACTTACGTATATGAGAAAAAAAAAAAAGAGTCAAATATGTTAAATTTCCTAAAATTGGACTATTAATCAAAGCAATTAATTAAAAATACTATATATATATATATATAATATGAAAAAATACACTTCATAGAGTTAGGAGTCTTAAATAACAAAATGGTCTATTTTAAAAGTTAATTTTTCACTCTGGTTGAATAAAATAAAATAATTACATATACATCAATAACTATTGTTAAGGTCCAAAATGCCCTCTAAACACTTACTCCAAAATACTAAAAATTATTTCTCTTAAATCAAGTATTTTCTTAAAATAATTTCTTTACTTGAAAATCTTTTTTTGTGCTGCAACTTTCACACACACACACACACAAAACAATCAAAGGTTAGTCCCCAAAAAAAGAAAATATAATTAAACTCAAGAATATATAAATCATCTTTGCTGTTGTGAATGCCTTGAGATGATCATCAATGTTTTGGCTCAATTAAATACACTTGTTTTTTAAATAAATAAAAAATGATTGTTGGTGTACCATTTATTGAAGCAACCATTTAGTTTTTTCATAATCTTCCTCTCCGTGTGTGCCTAAAAAAATCAGGTTTGAACCCATATATATATGTTGTTTTTATTTTATTTATTTTGGTAATATATACCATAAGCAAAAATGTCAAGTTGAAAGTCAACTCAAAAATCTTGTTTTTTTAAATTTTATGAATGAATGAATGAATGATTTGATTTAGAAATGATGTTTTGGTATTTTGAAATGAGAGTTTAGAGGATATTTTAGACCTAAATAATAGTTTTTAATACATATGTAATTATTTTACCTAACTCAACTAAATTGAAAAATTAACTTTAAAAATAGACTGATTTGTTATTTAAGACTCTTAAATCTACTCAAGTGTAGTTTTCCTATAAAAATAAATGTTGGGTCAATGATGGGTGATCTCCAATCAAGGGTTTCCTCGTGATAATCTCTTTGTACTTTAAAAAATGTATTGCATTGAAATTCTTAAGAAAAAAAGAAATTCAATTGATAAAATAAATGCATTTAGCTCATCAAACTAAAATACAAAGTTGAGGCATTTTACTCAACATTGTACAAAAAATAAAAATAAAAAAATCTAATACAAATACAAAAAATAAAAAAATTGAATTCAAATAATTTGTGGTAGTTAGAAGTGGAATAAGAAAAGTTTCATAAAAAAAATCCTCAAATCACTTTTGATCAATTAAGAAAAATACAAATTCATTTTAGTTAAAAGACAACAACTACTTTTTTTGCAAAATAGACCGACCCAATTGGAGAAAAGAGATGCATGGAGAGAACACCAAAGAAACGGTGGTAAAAAAAAAAAAGTTCAAACCCGTTAACCCGCCCAATATTTAGTGAATTTGGATCAGCTATTTTGTTATGGTATGTTGAAAACGAGTAACAATGTTCCACCCATTTCAACCCACTCTTCTATATAAACTCGCCTAGCAAAGCAAAGAAGCCCTAATGAAACCCTATAAGTCTTCAATTAGGCTTCCTCTCTCTCTGCGGCGCGTGCTCTCTCTTAGGCACTCTCTCTTTTCACACTTAACAAAGGTATGTTTAAGATCATATATATAGTACCTTATAACTACTAAGGGTGGCGGGTTTGGATAATAATATTTTGAATATATGCATATATGTGCACCAGTAATCAAGTTGAAATAACACAAAATGGTGAAACATTTTCGTAGGTTGTTCTAGGACCATTTGAACTTAGAGTTTGGTCTTTGATCCCTAAAAGGGTCTGGACTCTGGAGATGTCGCCTCAGTCTTCAGGTAATTATTTCTTAGGTTGGTTTCTTTTTCATCTTATTTTCTTCCAATGGTACACATCTGGAATCCAAATCATATTAATATTTTTTAAATTACTTGTTACAACCTTCGGAATGATAAATGTTTCTTATTACTTCTCCCTCAATTGTATTGATGCAGGATTGTTTCTTCAACCTATCCGGTTCTTTGGATTGAGTAGTGTCGGAAAAGAGGTATGTTACGGGTAGTGTGTATTTTACTTGTTCGATTTGTTTGTCAATTTTGATACATCATGTTTGTGTGGATGCACTATAGGAGTTGGGCTGTGCTAAACCAATCTACGAAACAATGTTAGCGGTGTGTGGTGAACATTTTGGTGGATACTATTTTGGTTATTCACTTCGCTTAGTTTTGTCACTTTAAAACAGTTACTTCGCATTGACGTCTTCACGAGAAAATTATACACATCTTCTGTAGGAGTAACTTCGCAGTGAACAATCACGTTAAAATTAGAACACATTTTTCATAGGAGTAATTTCGCATTGACGGTTAACCGGTTCATATTTATCACTTGAATTCAAGTATACAATATCTTTGAATTCCTTCTAATGAGTCGATTTCTAACATTGCATGTATCACTTTCGGTCATTCCCAATGCACACTTCAAACATTTTGAATTAGTAGCTTCTTTGGATTTTTTAACTTCTTTCTTTTAATTTATTATTAAAAAAGCATTTCTTAAAATTGTATGAAATTTTAAAAAATTGTCAAAATGAGATTTTTTTTAAACTGTATTCTACCCGATCTTTTCCATGAATGAGTTTTTAAATGTCACCTGTATGAGTGCTTATTGACAAAATATCATATCATGCGGGCTCGGGTCCAATGTTGACAATATCATACCATGCGGTGGAGTATAAAGGGCTTCAAGTACATCTTCTAGAACAATTAGTATGCATATAAATTGATCAAATATCTCTGGTCAAGGTTGCGCACTCTTGATAAAAAAAACCTGGTAAATTCAACGAACAATTAACTAATCTTAACATAATTTCTAATAGCAGTATGAACTACATTATCATATGATTACTTTTGGAAATGCTAACAAACACTTAATTTTGAAATCATGTAGGTCCTTCGCGAAAAAAAAACCGAAATTGCATATCTTCTCCAATGAGGAGAGTGCAAACACTTTGCCTGTGAGGAGATTGAAAGCACTATATCAGGACAAAATGGTTCTCCTGCCTTGAACGATGCGCTTACGGAAACCAAAAGGAAGCATCTCTCCTTCAATGGACAGAAACGAATGTCTCTCTTTCCACGAACGAAATCAGTTGACAGAAATGAAAACCAAAACGAAGCGTCTCTCCTTCAGTTGACAGAAACAAATGCGCCTCTCTTGCAGAAACGAATGCCTCTCCTTCCATCCACGAACGAAGTGCTTCTCCTTACACCCTCTACCAAAACGAAGCGATTCTCCGTCAGTTGACTGAAACCAAAAGAGGCACCTGTCATTCAGTTGACAGAAATGAAAACGATGTCTCTCCTTCGTTTGACGGATGACAGAAACAAAGCGCCTCCCCAGTTAGTTTAAGACAAATTTGATGACCTCCAAGTGAGGTTTTATTCTTTTTTGTTTTTTTATCCCGGCAAGGAGGGAGGACTGAGGATGGAGTGAGTTGGGCTCCCACACAACTTAGGAGAGCCCTTTTACCAATAGGGCTACCCAGCGCACCCAGCATAGTGAGGTTGTGCATCAAAACTTATAGCTATATATATCTGCGGCTTTAAAGGAATCCTTATATATTTTATTTTTAGTTGTAAAATCTGTAAGCTTGCTTTTTTTTTTGTTCCTTCAAACATGATTATCATTGTATTGTTTATTCCGGCTGCGCGTTTCAGTTGTATCTTTTACTAATGTTTTTGAGTTTAATTTGATGAAGTTGGTACCATCTTCCTTTGAAGAGTCATCAAACGTTTTTGTTTCCTAATTATTGCAGTGTTGGGCCACATCGTGTTTATAGAGATGTAAATGTAAAGGTGCAGATCTGATACCTATAAAATGAAGAAGAAGTAATGAATTGCTTGGGTGGATCTGACTTAACCTTGTTTCAATACGCAGGGGTGTACAAAAAAACCGCGGAACCGAATCGAATCGAACCGTGGGCTTCGGTTCCAATTTTCACGGTTCCGATTCCGATTTCTAATTTCAGAACTGTGGGTGTATGGTTCTGGTTCAGGTTCTTGTTCCAGACCCATTGGAACCAGTAAGAATCGGAACCGCATATATATATATAATATCAATTACTTACAGCTCGATCCTATACTAACTAAAGTCTAAAGTTACTAAATAGTCACTCATACAGGTGAGGGAGAGGCAGCGATAGAAAAGTGCGACACAGTCACACGGCTTCTCCAATCTACACCCACACACGATCTCAGTCAGCAACACGACTTTTATGGCTTCCTTGGTCAAGCCTGTGAAGCAAACAGTCGGTTCTCGTGGAACCGAACCGAACCGAAATCCGGTTCCGGTTCGGTTCCATACTTATACGGTTTCGGTTCTAATTTTAAGAAACCATTGTGAACGGTTCTGAATCCGATTTCAGTCGGAACCGTAAGGAACCGAACCGTGTGCACCCCTATCAATATGTATGAGATGGAGATGAAACGTAAAAATTATGATCAATTTGGATTAAGTTTGTTAGATTGGAGGTTTAGTCGGAATTAGAACTAAATAAAAGTTTCAATTCTCAAACTGAGTTTTTATTTTATCTCTCAAACTTGTCCATCTCATTCAAGTAGCATATTTTTAGTATCAGCTCCGTTAGACATTCAACAAGTTGGGGCTTGAGTCTTACCTCACAATCATTTAGAATTAATCAATTAATTATACAATCTAAGACATACCTCGCATATATTGTTCACTTACATAGTTACACATATGCTACAATACAAGACAAGCCAAAAAAAAAAAAAAATATCAAATATGTCAATAGTCCTAAAAATGGACTATTAATCAAAGCAATGTGTGGAAAATACTATATATACACGCATACAAATATAAAATAAATGATTTGTCAATGTCAGTGATATAAAGAAGAAGAATATTTTGAATAGTCATGATTGGGCATGAAAATGTATAAAAATAATATTAGGGAAACTATTAAATGCAAAACAGAAAGAGATGATGATAATGATCATGTATGTAATGGTGATCTCCAATCAAGAGCCTCATCAGGATAATCTCTTTGTACTTCTTGAGGAGGAATGAAGCAATCCATGGAGAGGCCAGGGACATTGAAGGCAAGATCATCGATGGTCCAGGACTCTTCCATCCGTGTGATTGCAGGTCCCACCTTAAAATTTTCTCCAAACCTTGTGATGATCACATTGGATTGACCGGAGTGAGCAATGACCACACCCTCCACCGTCCGATAGTCCTCGATCTTGGTGCCCATCGTGGTCTCCCAATATGTAGGATATGTTCCAGGTGATTGTATCCTGGTGAGGTATGAGTCCTCTAAGTACACTAACAATCCACTTCTTTGGCTGAAATAACCAAACATCACATGCTTGATCATTTCTGCTGTGTTATCGCTTCGATCAGCGAGGTCCCCATGATCAGCTGACAATTTCAAAACGAAGCAATCGACGCCTGAGATTCGTTTCTCCCCCATGTACTGCGCTAGGGAGAACACAGCTGATACAGCCACAGGATCTAGTCCCTACATAAAATCACTTATATCATTTTTTTAGTTTGGTATAAGATATTGAAATTCTCTAATTTTTCTTTTCAGTCTTAGGAATTTCATATACCAAAAGATGTATTGCATTGAAATAATTCTTCCTATTGAAGTGGTGAAAATCCCATTCTTAATTTCCTAGTGAATTGTGACATAGGTGAAAAGTGATTAAAAAAAAGTGGCCAACATACTCCACGTGAGGACCACTACTAGTTACCATCACGAATCATAATGGGGAAGTAGCACCAAAAAAAAGAAAGGAAGAACATGCAAAAAGTAACAAGTAAGAGAACAAACTCCCCCTACTTGATAATACCCTGTCTGCCCCATTAGAAAACGAATATTCCGGCAAAATATTCCACCTCTAAATCTCACCCATCACAAATTTTTACATGTTTTGGAACTTATGTATTATAATTGATTCTAAATCATATTGAATATACTACCACTACCGCCAAATATTATATAATGACAAATTTTTAACATTACAAAAAGAGGTTAAGTTATCATCGTTAAGATTTTTTTTTTTTTTTTTTTAAATTATTTTAATATTACTAATTCGGTTTCAAATAGAAAGTACTGGATCCATCCTGAACAAGAAACATTAGTGATGAAATGGTGGCAATTACTTGCCTGGAGAGCACGCCGGAGAGGACGGACGCCGCCTTTGGCGGCGTGGGCACCGAGCCATGGTGTGTGGCGCCAAGCCACCTTTCCATCGCTACCGGCTACAACTTTTTGGCCAGCTACAACAAGCTCAATTAGCCACTTGTTAGGTACCATCTGCCACATTACAAAGCAACCCTTTTGTGGAGTCCCGGCGGCTCCCGCAGGCGGGCCGTTGGGGCCGAGCTCGCCCGTCATTGCCATAGTCACTCTTCCAGTTGCATACATGTTCTTCACCGCCCCCTCTAGCTTCCGGCAACCTGTCGCCGCCGTGAAATGTTGTATTATGTATTCTGCCGAAGAAGATACCTATAATTCAAGCTTTTATTTAATGTCTCATAACCATTTTGTCTCTAAGGCTTTAAAGGTGCATTAAACACAATAGCGAAAGAAATGAATGGTATAAAACATTCACATAATTGACCCAATATCAAATACTTTATATATTAATTAATTTTATCATTTTAGCGTATGGACAAAAAAGTAAAGGTGAGAACAAGGTATACTTATTTAATATTATATATATATATATATAATATTAATATATATGTGTGTGTATTCTTTTTTTCTTCTTTTTTTTCAATTTAAAATGACACAGTTAGCATATAAAAGTGAAGTATAAATTTTATTTATTATTATTATTTAATTTTCACACATATATTTTTTCTGAGGAATAATTGTGTCGATTATCCATTTTTTTTATTTTAAAAAAGGTGTAATAAAACTTTTATGAAGTACAAATATCGTTTCCCAAATTCCAATATATATAAATACATATGATTCCATCTTTCAATATATATATATATATATATAAACTTTTATGGATTACAATATTGTTTATTAAGAATTAGTTTAAATTTTTCCACTTAAAAAAATACTAGTATATACTTATCAAAAAATATATATATATACTAGTATCTGGATTCAAAAGAGTAAAATATATGATGCTTTTCTTGGAAACCATTATACTCCATATGGGAAGAAGTAATATTATATCATTATTACCCACTAGAATTCTTAACTCTTAACATGATAACAGTTGGTTGTATCAGTGCATAGTTCTGCCCCCACATCTTTAATTTTAATTAAATTTCCAGATGCCATAACTTTTTTGGTCATTTCAAAGCACCCCACTGCAGCATGCCAACATCAATTTATGTGATGATTTCTTTAAATGTTTATCTAAAACCAAATTATTGTCATATAAAAAAGAAAAATAATTCTGAAGTCATAGGTGGGCAGAATTTCTTACTGGAATGATTTTAATTAGTCAATGCATATCGAATATAAAAAAGTGAGAACTAATCAAATGTGTTTTGTCAAATAATGTGTATAAAAAAAAAAAAAAAAAAATTAAAAAAATACTAAACTAAAAGTTAATTAAAATGGAACTCACAAATTATAGAGCATTGGGTCCTATGCTCCTAGCTCTTTTCCCAAATATCTTTTTTTGAGAGGAACAAAGTGGGGGAAAAAGTAGAGAACTCAATGGTTAGTTGGGAACTCTTTCTGAAAAGGGTCAACTGCAGGTGAAAAAGATATATATATATATATATATATATATATAAAGAGCAAGAAAATTATACACAAGTGTGTATGTGTGTACACTTAGTGTTCTCTTTCCAGCTAGTTAATGATACTTCCATGAGAAACCTATGCTACTTTACCCCTAAAAATGTAATCTAGCAAAAAACAGGGAGAGAACACAATTATAATATTCGACATTTCTTATGTTTAACAAGTTAATTAAGAGCATGCTATTACACACACATATACACATATATAGAGCTAGAGAAGAAATTAAACAGCACCAAAGTTGGTGGTGTGAAAAAAAATAATGTAGAAGGAAGATTTACCTCGTTGATGGGTTGTTTGGGGTGGACGGAAACAGGAAATAGAGGGCAACCCAGTACGCTTAAGAGGATCTTTAGATCAGATTTCTTGTTGAAGAGGAGAGAGAAGTGGTTCATCAGCCAGTTTCTCCATGTATGTGCTTTCTTTGAGCAGTTTGTGCTCTCTTCTTCGTTTACAGGTTCTTCTGATAATGGTGAAAGACGAGTCATTCCTTTCCTCTTTCCTCTTTCCTCTTTCTTTTATTTCAGATGGTTTTGTAGCTGAGAAGAAGAGAGAGATTTGTGGAGCTAACTAACAAATAGATAGTAGGAAGGCAACTTAAGGGAGCGTCAAAAGTTGTCCACTTGTAGTCCACTTTCTGCACGTGCAGGTCAGGCGCGTGCCTCTCAGTTAACTGTTTTTTCATTTTATTTTATTTTTGGAATTTTCTTTTGACTCCGTCAAAAAGAATGTCCAAAGTGATAAAATCATAAAACCATCCAAACACATGATTGGGACTTCACAATTTTCTTATCTTCTCTTCTGTGTCATTTCATTTTGGTGCAGCACCATTCCCTGCAATTAAATTATGAATGCAACTATTAAATAAAAGTGTGTTTTATATGAGTGTTGTGTTATCAATATATTAAAATGTATGATCAAAAAATTCTCGGGAATATAGTAGATTCAGTAAATAAGTTTGTGAAGTCTTGCTTTTGAATCGTACTCCTAACTTGAATGGTGTATATGTTTTTGGAGCCCATGTTCTAAAAAAAAAAAAAAAAAAGCATCTTTAAAAAGAATTATGATTTATAATTCTAGATTTTAATCAATTCAATTTCATTTGAAGGGTTAGAGTAGGACTTTGGAGTGTTGCTGTGCGTATAGTCTTTTTATTCATGAGATAATAATAGAATGATACGTCAAAAGAGAGAGATCGGTAATTAACAGGAAGGAAATCAAATAAAGTTGTATTTATTTATTTTGTTTTGAAAATTTTGAAGTGGGGGCATTTTTTCTAAATCTAAAAAGTTATACTCCATGAAAAGATAAAATATAAAAAGAGTTATATTTAATTAACCTAAAAGGCAGGCAGTGTTTAAGCTCACTTGGAAGAAAATAATTTTCTTTTTCTTTTTCTTATCTTTTTTCACTAATTCTACTATAATAATGCATAATTTTTTATTTGCTAAAATGAGAGAAAAATAATATGCAAGGGAAAACAAACTAGTACTTTTTCCCCCTAAATAAACAAACTAGTGCTTTTAATTTTCATGTTATACCCTTTATTCTTATTCTCTATCATTCTAGATTATTCTACATTTTCTAGCTACGCTCGTATCAAATGAAAAATACAGAAGAAAATCCTTTGTTTTGGTCCCCTCAAATCAATGATTCTGCAAAATCAATATAGAGCCAACGAAAAGGAGAAAATTTATTTGTCGGAAATTTTCTATTCAAATGCTAAACTCAATATATCACAAATGACAACAAATTAACTTGGGTCGGGTTGAACAATCTTTTCTATCATGTGATTATTCGTTGAAAAAAAAATACCAAACTACACTTTTTGTCCCAAAGTAAATGTACCTTCAAAGCAAGCACGGACGTATTGATGTTTTTTTTGGTATCATGTACCTTGAATTTATTTTATTTTTTAATTATATATCTAGAAAATATTAAAATTGCCTTTGTTGAAATTATAGAAAAACCCTACTATTGCCTCCAGGGGTGGAGTCAGTGTATGCCCGAGGCGTGACCTCGCTTACTATAATATATGTACGAAATTTATGTATTTTTATATGTATACGTGAAAAAATTCATATAGTGCCCCCCTAAAATTTTTATTTTATAAAATTATCTTTTAAATTTTGTATTTATTCTCTTTGTTACTCTTTAAATTCGCTTAATTTTTTTTTTTTTAAAAAGTCAAAATTTTCTTTTTGAATCAATGTCCAATGTTTTTCCCTTTCAAAATTCTCTCATTTTTCTTTCCTTTTTAAAATTTTTGTTAATGATTTATCTTTCTTAAATGACTCATTAATTGACGTATTATTTTGAGTAATTTCTCTTCGTCATGTTTTTTTATTTTTATTATTTTTTTTTTACATTGTGCCCCACTAGATTTAATTTCTAGCTCCGCCCTTGATTGCCTCCCATCCTATGATTTGAATATGTTTTTTCCTTTTTCATTATTGTTAAAGTTGCCCCCATTCACATAATTTTCTGAATTCGTCCCTACTTCAAAAAATACCAATTTTGTACATATAATGGATGCACCTCTAAAATTCTTAAAACTAACCGTCTTAACATAATTTTTTTATGTTGTTATGTTTTCAAAATGGGAGGCAATATCTGCACTCCATTTTTCAACGTTTAAATGAAATGATAATTCTAACTCTAACTTTATAAGTAAATAATTATTACCTTTTAAATGACATAATTGTCCTTTCAGATTTTCTCTTCTTATCTCTAATCTTTAATGTTTTAGGTTTCTTTTGACAAGACAGAAAAAATAATTGAATAAATATTTTTTTTCGAGACAAAAAAATAAATTATATTGAATAAATTGTCTCTTTTTACCTATCAAAAAAAATAAAGAGTAACTATTAAAAATTATCTCTTTTGACATGAAAAAAAAGAAATACAAAAAATATATATTTATTGAAAAAATTATCTATTTTGTTTAAAAAAAGTACGAAAAGAAGAGGATTAAAAAAAAATTAGCTCTATTGAATAAATTATTTCTTTTGATAAGACTAAACAAAAATATATATATATATTTTTATTGAATACATTATTTCTTTTAATATGACCCATAAAAAATTATCAAAATAAAAGTTATCTCTTTTGACAGCACTAAAAAGAAGTTAACTTTGTTGAATAAATATATCTTTTGATTGTACCCAATATATATATATATATATATATACACACACACACTATGGAATAAATAATCTCTTCTGACTGTCAAAAATAAATTATTAGTATGAAATAAATTGTTTTCTTTGAGAGGACCTCAGGAAAAAATAATTAATAAAGGGAAAAATATAGTAAAGAAGGTTAAAAAGGTTAAATTAGTATAAATGATAGTTATGACTTTATAAATTAAGAGACAGTGCATTAATCGTGTGATTTCCTTTAAAAGAAAAAAGGTAAATATAACGGAATTGGAGGAAAATGTAGTGCCAATATGCCTCCTTTCAAAATTAAGGATAATTTTAAAAATGCCAGTCTATAAAAACTTTTCACTTTTCAAAAAGAATATTTATTTTGGGAACACTAAATTAAAATAGAGTGCATCAATCATGACCTCCATTTCATCCTAAATTTAAGCTTTATAATAGTACTATCACTCTACTATAAATATGAGCTCACACTAGGACAAATTTATTATTATTATTATTGAATCACTTTTTATATTCCTTTTGAGTTAAAATCACTTCTTCTTTTTATTTATTAATTTTACTTTCCGGGGAAAAGAAAAAAAAAAAAAAAAAACTTTTTAACTAATATATTATTAAGAAAAGGACTGTGAAAATAACATTTCCTACACATGGAAATGCGCGTGATGCGTGGGAAATTTTGTGTGTGTCATTATATATAAATATTAAATACGGAGTACATAAATACAGTTTGTACAATATATATGTAGTAGTTGGTTTGGAATGGGAGAATGAGCTTCTTCTAAGGGAGGAAAGGGCAAGGCAGGCGGTGTGTCTACATCGTTCAAACATGTAATAATGGCATTTTTGGTGGTTTGGTGCAGAATTAGAAACCTTTGTCCCCCTACATTACCTTACCTATCCTTCAATCAACTGAATCGTACCAGGACCACCACCAGTCTCTGATGCTACGTACAACCCTTTAATGAAAATTGATCGACTCCCATGGTTGGTGTCTCACTACAATTTCAGTATACCAACGAGTATAATATAACTAAAACCCAATATTATCAAGCCATAAATTGTTGGAAGCTAAATTAAACCAGAGGAAGAAAAGTAATTCCAAATTGCAACACAAATTTTTATATGGTTTTACCAAACTCAGAAGATTTATCCATTGTATCACTCCTTCGCGAGATTGTCTTCACGGGCTATGCACCTCTCTACTCATACTCTTAACAATAACCCACGTATTTATTTTATAGACTCCAAATCTAAAAATAGACACGTAATTATAATAGAATTTGAAACATCATTATCATAACAATCTCTATTTTGGCTTAAATTCATTCACGGCAATCAACCCTTGCCATGGCAACAACTCACCCTGGTTGTCTTTCAGGGCTCCACCTTTGCCATGTACCTCATCACGATTACGTTTTGTTTTTTCCGAGTTGAGAGCGCAAATCCACTCTTTTTTTAGGCTGGGAGCGAACTTTGGTTGAGAGCAAAACCACCACATATTCTCTTTTCCAGTCTAAGAGAATGAACCGACTCTTTTTTTAGGCAGGAAGCAAACCTTGGCTGAGAGCAAAACCCCTTTGACGACCATCGTGATTGAGCAAGCTGACTCATTGACTCCACCTGCAACTAAACCCATTGCAACACTTGTTGAGACTTTTTATGTTTTTTTTTATCTTCTAAATATCAATCATATCCAAACCATCGACTCTAATACCACTTGTTGGGCATTTACATAGTTTACCCAAACTCTTGAGATATTACAAACACGTAAACCCTCTCTACCCATTGTACTCACACCCTCCCGAGATTGTCCTTACGGGCTACACGTCTCTCCACTCATAAACCTTCCCTACCGATTGTACTCACGCCCTCTCCACTCGTAAACCCTTCTTACCCATTGTACTCACACCCTCGCGAGATTATCATTACGGGCTATACGTCTCTCCACTTACTTTCAACAATAACTCGCGTATCTATTTTATAGACCCCAAACCTAACTCACTAGCAAAGTTATCTAAACATTACACTATACAATACAACTCTAAAAATAAATACGTAATTTTAATAAAATTTGAGACATCGTTATACCAACATATATATAAGAAATCATTGCATACAAAATAAAATCATTTATGTAATAGAATATTTTCCTACTAGCATAAATTTTATTTTATTTTTTTTCTTAACTGGTACTCACACACACATGCCTCCATTAATGCTTGAACCTCTGAACTCCTTTTGAAAAGTAAATGCTTTGTACCACTAAGTCACTACTGACCTGTTCATCCTACTAACATAAATTAATAGGTTCGAGTCTTAATTTTAGATTCAAATCTAAAATGAGTTAGATATGAAATTTTATTCAGAATATTTTTATTACAAAATCATGTTGAATTGATATTCTTATTATGCCGTTAACTAGTCAAATTAGATGGAACTTATTTTACTACTCCAATATTAAAACTTGTTTTGATTATGAATGGAACATCCGATTATAAAAGAATTGTCACTACAATTCAACTCAGTACTTAAGATTAGGATACGTAGGGTATATTTTTTTAAAGTGAAAGTTGAAAGTTCAATTTTTGTAAGAATAAAAGTAGGTGTATAAATTATTTGTAAAAAGAAAATAATTTTGTAAGAAGAAAAGTAATTGTAAGAATTATTTGTCAAAAAAAAAAAAAAGAGAAACTCATTGGAATATAAATATGGATCACATTGAAATAGTGATGTGTTCTATTTCACACCAAACGTTTTAAATGCAATGAATGGAAATCTTATATTTAACACATTTGTTAAACCTAGTCATAACAGCTTAAAAGTCAGCACGTTCGTGAATAAAGAGCAAGCATTAGTGACTTTCAATCTCCGCCCAGAATACAGTAGCTATCCTCTTGGGACCAGAGAGGTATTGGTTTCCACGATAAATGTTCATTTTGCAACTTCCAAAACTCAAATTACAAAAATAACCTTTCAAAAGTTATACTAGGTAATAATTATTTATTATTTATGAATATTTATTTTTAAAAAAATTATTACATGCTTCACAACAATCCTAACTAGACAGGTCAAAGTAAATAGGATATTTTAATTTAATTTTTTACTTGATGTTAAAAAATTAAAATAATAATAATAATTATTATTATTATTTATTTATTTATTTATTTAGGTGTCTCTAGGAGAGAACAACAATTTGATCATGTTGGTGGACGTGTCAACCTGTTATTGACTTGTCATGACACAGCCCCAATCAATGTTTGAAAAGTCAAAGGCATTTGTCTCTCAAATCAACGGCTGAGGTTATACGGTATGATAAACACGAAAACGCTTAATAGATGGACTGGAGCCTGTCAGAAGGTTAGTGTGGGGACCATAAATGCACCTCTTCCTGTCCCATGTGTTATGCTGACCAGTACAGCCAGGGGGTTTGGAGAACTTTTTAACCTATTTGGTTACAAAAAATAGAAAATCTAAAGAAAAAAATAATTGTAATAAGAAAAATAAATATAAATAAAAATAAGAAAAAGAAAAGGTAAAGAGGGATAATTCAAAGTTAAGATGGTAACAAAAACCAAATTATTTTTTGAAATATTCTCAGCAAGAACTCTTTTAATTGTCAAATAGATAAAATAAGATCTAGGTCAAAGCTTATTAGATAAATCACTTCTAACATGCTCTGAATTTGGATTTCTCATGCCATCATGGTCTTCAATTTCTTGCATGTTTTTGGCTTCAATTGTCATGCACCTCAATCTATAAATTAGGAGGACATGTGAAGAAAATAATAGACAGAGAGAGAAAGGTAAGAAAAAAAAAATGAAATGAAATTACACTCCAGGAGAAGAGAACAATAGCAGTAAAAAAAAAAAAAAAAAAAAAGGCCCTGCAATTTAGAGTTCTGAAACTGAAATGCATCAGAAATGAAACTTAGGACCATCCAAGGCCAGTTGTCGTCCGTGGACTTCATTTATTGATAACAGGGACATCAAACTATAGTTCTTCTTGGAGACTAGGACACAGCTACACATACTGTACAAACGTTTTTGCATATACAATGTCTCATCTTCAACACGCCTGGACTTTAGCTGGCATCAAGGGATTACACTCTGAAAGAGTTAAAAAAAAAAGAAAAAAAAAGAGACAGCTGTTTATGTAAACCAGCATACACAACAAAGAGACATTTGAATTCTATTTTATATTTTAAAAAATTACACTTTCTTTAGTATTCCGAAAATAATTTTCATAAACCCTAATGTTACGTTTTATATGCATGAACAAAAAGGAATGCATTTGAGAATGGACATAAAATGAAATGGTCATTCTCATTTTATTATTTACTTGCAATTATGAAGTGCCTATGAATGAAATAATAATAACAGTTCTAGTATTTGATTTGATCAATTTAAAATTTAGAATGAAAATAATTTCAAATTGAATTATCCAAAATATCCCTCTTAGACAAATAAATTAAATTAACATTCTTCTATAATTTTTTTTTTTAAAGAAATGGCGGTAGTAGTAGATGGCAGCGACAATGGTGGTGGTGGTGACGAAAAGCCGCAGTCGTGTTGGTGGACAGCGATGGCAATTGTAGTGGTGAAAGGCATCAATGGTATAGGTGATGACGATGGAAGACAATTGAGGTGGCGGTGGTGGAAATTACGGTGGTGAAAGGCAGTGGAAGTGACGGTGGTCAATGGTGGTACTAATGGAAGGCGGTGATGGTAGCAGTGGTGGAAGGCATTGGCAACGACAATGGTGTGGTGGTTGAAGGCGGCAACAGTGGTAGCCGTGGTAGTAATGGTGGTGGAAGGTAATGAGGTACCGGTAGTGAAAGGCGGCAGTGCCAATGCTTATGGTGGAAAGCAGTAGCACAAGTGATGGTGATTCTTAAACTTGGAACATGAGAGTATTTTGGAAGTTTAATTTAATTTTTTTTTTTTTTAAAAAAAAAAAAAATTATTTGAGAATAGAATGACCATTCTATAAGTTTAGTTGTGAAATAAATTTTCATTATCTGGAATGAATATTTCTCATTCCCACTTTAAAATTGCATACTAAAGAAATGAATGGTTGAAATGGCATTACATTTTATTCCATTCATGCACACCAAAAGTAACATTAGCAAACAAACAACTTTCAAAAAAACTAGGAAAATGTTTATCTAAAACTAGTTTTTATTTATTTATTTATATTAGCTCAGTTTCACAATATTGTTAGCCAAATGAAATTTAAAACATTTTTTTTTTTTTTTAAAAGTTGTCTACAAATAAAACATTGTTTTCATAAAATTGAATTAAATAGGCTCAAAATAACTTATTCAATAATTTCATTTGACACTAGTCATTAGAATTATCTTAGATGGGTATTATTAAATTCTTCACTTTGTTTGGGACTTGAAGTCTAAATCTTCTATTTTGGAATCTAATTGTAAACATTTAATTAATTAGTAGTGATACTTGAATCGACTTGTTGCAGTGAAAATATTTCTAATTGGTTATTTATACAAAATATAAGTAAGTGGAGGCCCCACTTTCTCATTTACTACATAAATGGACTAATTAAAAGAAGTAGATCCAACAATTTAACATATGGATAATTTACCGTCTTTGGTGGACAATTTAATATATATTTATAATTTAACATATGGACTTGCAGTGAATTGTTAGACCTATTCTTTTAATTAGTTAATTATGCAACAAATAAAGAAGTGGAGCCCTCCACTTAGTTGTATTTGATATAAATAGCCTATTAAAAATTATTCACTGAAGTATTTGGCTTGAGTACCACTACTCTTAACATATTGGTGTAAATATTATTTTCCTTAATTTATTGGTAGAATTTAAGGCTTTGAGTCCACCAAAGACGGTAGCTCGAATGTAGCACTGAGTTTATCACATGTAAGTTGCCACAGCCCACACAGGGGTCATAAGTCCACTAAGCAACTTTTGAAGATAGAGTTCGATTTATTTCCTTCTAAAAAGGCCTTGGGTCCATATAGCAAAATCAGGTTCATACTGGGCTGAGTAATGAACTCTAAATGGGCCCTTTTTTTTTTTTTTTCAGATGACAAACCCTTAATGTTTGACCAAATATTTCATTCTTAAAAGAGTATATAGTAAGTATAGACATTTAGGTATATTCGTCTTATAAATATATATATTTTTTTTTTGATAAATTAATATATAATTATTTAATCACATGAATATTGAAAAATAAATTACTAACAGAATATGTAAATCACTTTTATGTTTCAAAAAATATTATTATTTCTACAAAAAAAATATATTATTGTATATATTCACACAACACAACATTTAACACATGAACATACAAAGAGCTTCGGATACACACTAAGATATTAGTAAAATTTTTGAAAAGGTTAAATTTCATTTATTTATTATTTATATTAAAGAAATATAATTTATATAGTTGGAAGAGAGCCGTTACAGAGAGACATAGAATGAGAAGAAACAAATATGTACAAACATAAATTATAGAGAAATATATATATATATATATATATATATATAGAATATTTATGAAAAAATAATAATAAAATTGAAGTATTATAAATAGAAATGAACAAGGGTAGTTTGAAAAGTTCAAAAGGTTATGTTGGTATTAAAAAACCTTTTTTGCTCACATGATATTAAAAAAAACTTTTATATGGTCACTTTTTGAGGTCAGAATCCTTTTTGTGCTTATTTTTCATATTACAAGGGTACGATTGAATCAGTGTTATTCGCACACTTTTTAAATTAAAAAATAAAAAAAATAAAAATCTGGCGCTTCACCCGTTGTCAATGGGTGGGACCCAAGTCACCCATATGTGGTGTTGCAGATTTATTTGATTTCTTTACCGCACAGTACTGGCTTTTGAAATAGAAAGGGACATCCTGAATATAATTATGCTGTACATGTCCTTTTTCACCGTCCATTAATCTTGTTGATTGGCTTCAGGACAAGTGATGTGATCGCATGGCATGGCATGGCATGGCATGCACGCTATGGCCAAAGCTACCATTTGCAGCCGAGTCACTGTCCTTATCCTCATTTTTGGCCACTAAAGGGTTCTAGAAGAAAACTATTGTCTTTTTGAAAAAATAAAAATTATACTATATGAAATTGAATGAAAGGCATTGCCACTATTATCAAAGCCATTATTGGTTGTTGTCATATCAAGTTGTCTAAAACAATTATTCTAATTTCTTTCAATGACAAATACAAATGTTAGTTAAATATCACAAAAACTAATAGATTAAGACATTATTCTATTTTACTGTTTAATAATTTTAATTTTATGCATTTAGTAATCGTTATTGTGAGATTTAAGAATCAAACACATGCAATCTTATTTCTTTGTAAATAAATTATTTTTAATTTTGAACTTGTGATTTTTAAATTATAATAAAAAAATTATACTGTTATATTAAGGGTAAAGTACAGAAAACCTCCATCGACTTATAACCATTTCCAGTAAAATTTCTATCTATTTTTTTTATCAAAGAATCCCCCTCGACTTGTAACCTTTTTTCAATAAATTCCCCTTGTCTATTTTTTTTACTAAAGAACTCCCCTCATCTACCTGAAGAGAATAAAAGAATTGATATCTGGACCAAAATGCCCTTTTATTTAAATCCTAAATCTCCCAAACTTCAAAAATTCATATCTCACAAATCGTACATTTAAAAATTATAAATAATATATGCACGGAAAACTTATAAAATAAGGATTCTAGAAATATAATATTTGTACAACAAACCTTCATAACCAGAGAAAAATAGGTAATCTAAAAATTTACTCCAATAATCTTATTTTATTTTTAAAAAATAAAATACTTTAGATATTTGCAAGAAAATTTTCAGAATTATTCATTTACATATGGAACCGAATATATAAAAAATTTAGCCCCAACAAAGATCGATTTCGTGAGATATCATATTTTGCATCAAAGTATTTTCATTCTTTTATAGACTCACCAATTTAAAAAAAAATTATAAATGAATATTCAATCTCTATTGGGGCTAATTTTTTTATATGATATGCTCCATATGAAAATGAATAATTCTGAAAATTTTCTTGCAAATAATCTGCAATGTTTCCAATTTTTACCATTTTCATTTTCTGGAATTTTTTGAATTTTTCGAGGGCAATTTCATCTTTTCTCGTTTTGCATGCCGGACACCGTGGAATGTGCTGGGTGTGTCCGAGAGTTAGTTGGGGTATTTCATTGAATTCAGGACTTTTTGAAATGTAGTGGTTGTCATTTCGGCATTTTTCTGTTTTCTGGCCGGAAGGTCCCGGGTGGGACCCGCTACCGAAATTGTTGTGTACGAAAATTTTATTTTGGATCCATACACATCATGTATAATTATTTTGTGCATAATTATGTGTTTAAATGTTTGTGTGTGGTTGTAAATTAGATGGAATATATAGTGGTGGGACCCACCACCACTTAATTGTTTATTTTGTGGCCAATAGGCCATTTCAAGGCCTCCAAACCCAAATAAGGTCATTCTTGAGTCCAATTTCAAGTATTTTGAGTTAGCTTTCCAATGAAACCAACCTCATCCTCAAATTCCATTCATGTAAAGAGTTATAGTCGTTTTAGTATAACAGTGTCGAATTTTCCTTGAACCGGGTAAGGACGTTTTTGGGAAATCATATCCGGTGACCGTAGAACCTTACCGAACATTATGGAATGTCTGGAATAATTGTTTTAAACTTCATTTGACTAGTTTAAGGATGGATTACCCTCTCTCATTGTAAAATGACCATTTTATCCCTAGTGTGTCCTCGGGTCGGTTAAGGAACCGGTTAGCGATTCGGATCCCCGGTTTGGGTCGTTACATAAACTTAATATTTTATAAAAAATAAAATAAAATAAGATTGTTGCAGTAGATTTTTAAATTGTCTATTTCTCTCTGGTTATGAAGTTTTGTTAAACAAATCTTATATTTCTGGAATCCTTGTTTTATAAACTTTCCGTACATTTATTATTTATAATATTTTGATGTACGGCTTATGAGATATGAATTTTTGAAGTTCAGAAAAATTAAGATTTAAATAAAAGGTATTTTAGTCTAAATATTAACTCTTTTACCCCCTTAGATAGTTGAGAGTGATTCTTTGGTAAAAAATTCGATAAGGAGGATTTATTGAAAAGGGTTATAAGTCGATGGGGTTTATTCGGTAAAAAATTAAATGAAGAGGGTTTATTAAAAAATTTTGCAAGTCGAATTAAATTTTTTGTACTTAGCTGATTACATTAATCTTAGTTGTTTAAAGAATCTAATAACAGTGCCAAAAATAATAATCGTGGCTGATATTTTTCTTCCACATGAATCATGATACTTGGGTATTGTTGTTTTATAAAATCATGAAATTGGAAGGCATTGCCATGAAAGCCTTTATTGGTTGTTGTCATATCAAGTTTTGTTGTCTAAGACAATTATTCCAATTTCTTTCGTAGGCAATAAAGATGTTTGTTAAACATGGCAAGAACTAAAAGATTAGGAATCATTATCCTATTTTAGGACTCAATAATTTTAAAAAATTAGCCCACTAAACTAGCAAATACTTTAACTTTCTTATGGTCTTATATGCCATACCAGATTTAAATATATATTGGATGGTAAGGCAAATTCACATACACATGTCTTAACTGAGGTTCAAACTCTTGACCTCTTAAGTTTTTCTTATTGATTGTTGTCATATCAAGTTTTGTTGTCTAAAACAATTATTCCAATTTATTTCATAGACAATAAAGATGTTAGTTATTATCCTATTTTAGGGGTCAATAATTTTAATTTGGCACTCGTATTGGATTAGCCCACAGCACAAGCAAGTACTTTAACTTTCTTGTGATCTTGTTGCCATGCCAAATTTAAATATATATATTCAATATATATTGAATAGTAAAACAAATTTACACATACAAGTTTCAACTAAGACTCGAACGTGACGTTTTAAATTTTTCTTATTGGGTGTTGTCATATCAATGAAAATTTTGTTGTCTAAGATAATTATTTCAAGCAAATACTTTAACTTTTTTGTGGTCTTGATATATATATATATAATTTTGGAAGACAATTATTCCAATTTCTTTCATAGACAATAAAGATGTTAGTTATTATTCTATTTTAGGGCTCAAAATTTTTAATTTGGCACTGGTATTGGATTAGCCCACTGTACAAGTAAATACTAACTTTTTTGTGGTACTGTTGCCACATGACTATGTGAGATTTATATATATATATATATATAGAGGATGGTAAAACAAACAATTAAGGCATATACTTCAACTGAGACTCACTTTAACTTTCATGTATCTTATTATTCTCTATGTTTTAAAAAGTACATCGCTTTTTAGGTACCGTGACTCATAAATGCCAAAAAGTGACATCTTTTTTGGGACAAGGATGATACTATTTAAATATATATATATATATATATATATATATATATATGCTTTAACTTTCTTATGGCCTCGTGGCCATGCCCATTTGGTACAAACTAGATTTACCTACACACATACACACAGACGTAGAATAATATATATAGAGATTGTTTCTAAGCTCAAGCCAGATTTGCTATTTATTAGATTAGGTCAGCAAAGAGTTAAAGAAAAGAACTAACAAATAATTGAGGAGTAGTGTGACAACTTTGTAAGACAATTTTCCATGCAATTATTAATTAAAAATAGCAGGAAAAAAAAAAAACTACTAATTAAAAAAAGGAAAATCTAGTGTCACTATTAGCTGTCACCCATGTGTATGTGACACCCCATTTCTTGGAGTGGATTTTAATAGAAGAAGGTTCTATTGGAATCCAAGTAGATAGATACGCATTGGATTTTCCCTAATAATAGATTTTAATCGATCATAATGCTCATTTAGGAATTAACTGTCTCTTATGTTATAAGGATTTTCAAATTCTTCATTTTCAGTGTGTATTCATCACAATAATGCATTTTTTATTCAATAGAAACTGATTGAGTTATACAGATTGTATTTTCTAATTGCCAAGGAAGGCCATTTTCAACACTTCAAGTGTCACAAAGACAACAAAAATTCTTCTTCTTCTTCAACCTTTTTTTTTTTTTTTTAATTTAAAAAAAAAAAAGATTGAATAATGTGAAAGGAACAAAAATCCTAATTTTAATACTCGTATATTTTAAAAAGTAGAATCGTCAACAAGTTTGTATATAATAGACTCAACATGTTTATGCATTTGATTATTTATTTATTTATTAATTATTATTATTTTGTGTGTGTGTGTATAGGAGTAAATTTACATGACTTATAAGGCAATGTCAGATAAAACTAATAAATTACTTACTGTAAATTTTACTACTGATTAGACAGTTGAATTAGTATAACTAAAAACAATTAAGAAAAAATTAAAACTTCAAATAAAATTTTAATATCTTTCATACTCGGTGATTTGGTAAGTAAGTATTTATTCACCATTTTTGATTTGGTAATTAAAGATGACATGTCTATTTATTACTAGTTTACATCAATGAGCAGTATATTATAGATCCCCTATAAGGATTTAAGTATTATCCTTTTAAAATTAAAATTAATTATTTGATATTAAAAGGAGATAATATTGTCATTTCTCATTGCTAATTAACTACGTTAAGTAGTATAAAAAATAATCTTAGTACTTCAAGGAAAACTAAAACACTTATTTTTTATGATATATGTTTAAGGTTGAATTTGAGCTCTAAATAGATTTTAACATTTTGTCTTCTTTATAAGAGCATCTCCAGTAATATATTAAAATAATCTTTTGTGTTAAATATGTAAGGCCATGATGTGTTAATTTTTTTTTTTTATTTCCAGCAGTCTGTTAAGATACACTATCACGTCATCAATGTGTAAAATTATTGTGTGTTTTATATAACTTTTTTACATACCCACATCGTCATATTTTCTTTTTACTCCCTCTTTTTTATCCCATTAACGAATTAACTTTATATTAAGTAGGTTTATAAAAATTATGTGGGATCCAGACATAACACTGTTTGGTTATTGTTATTGGGGGATATATTTTTATACAAAGGTATAAAACAACCGTAGCTAAAAATAAATAATATAAATTTTTTGTGTAAATTATTATGACACATCATATTTATAATATATATATATATATATACACACACACAATGGTTAGAGATGCTCTGAATTTGCAACTTAAGTTTTGTTCAAATCAGCCTCAACTTGAAATAAAGATTTCAACTTGACTTAAGCTTAAACAAAAGAGTAAAGAATCAAAAACCAAATTGAAAGGTTAAAATTTTAAATTTTCAAATAAAAACATTGTAAGAGTTCTTTGTCAAAAAAAATAAATAAATAATAGTAATAAAAAATACATAAAAAAATCTTTATATCACAACTTTCAGTGTCTAAAGAACAACAAAGATCACTTCAACCATAAATCCTAAATTACTAGTGGGTGATTTCTGCCATCCCGACATATAGTGTAAGAACAATAGAGAACATTTCGACAGTGAATACTACATTACTGGTGGGTGAGAGGATTTTGTTCCGCCAAGTAGAAACTAATTTTGACGTAGTACTATATATATATTCCCCAAAGCTTAGTACTACATTAAAAATAGAAAATAAAATAAAATAAAAGTCCTCCATTACCTTATGCACATCAAAATTTTCTCTAAGTAATACACCATACTATAGGAACGGAGCTGGCTCCGGTGCCCCCGGAAGGTATATTTTTTGTATAAATATTACTTTTTGAAATTTATTTTTTTAAAAAAATCTTTTGAAAATGAAATATTTATACATATAGGTATATAATTTGTAAAATATTATTTTGCGTCCCATGAAACTAAATCCTAATTCCATTGACGCATACCATATTATTTAGTAATATTATAAGAAGATGACATTCAGTGTTGTAACAACATAGATCACTTTAGTCCTTAGGGGCTTGATAGAGTTGGTAAGGTAAATGACATGAGTATCACAATATCTCAGGTTCGAACCTGTTCATTTTTATTATTTTTCTTGACTTACTTTGCTGCTTAATGTGAAGTCAGCGTAGACAGCTGAAAATTTACCTTATAATTTAAGCCTGAATGGAAATAACAGCGAGAATTTCGGCATCTAAAAAAAAAAAAAAAAAAACACATAGATCACTCCAACAATGGATCTCTCGTTAGTGGTGGGTGGGAGAATTTTGTTCCTCATGGTAGAAGCTAATAATCTTAGCATTGTACAACTCTGAAAAAGAAAAAAACATCCCTATAATTTTCAATCCACATCGTGGAGTCAGGTGGGCTCCACTGACTCCTTTATGAAGATTAATTTTACTATTTTATTTCTTTTGCTGTGTTCATGAAGATTGAAAACCTTTTACTAGAGAACTCAATCCCAATCACCAGAAAAACAAAAAAATAAAGTAAAAAAATCCCAATCACCAGCACTCCTCAATGTTTATCATTTTATCCATCCATGTGTCATCCTAAGCTACAACTTGATCAATCAGATTCATCTCCCCAAACAGCGGGACCCACATGACCCCACCACATGCAAAACCCTTATCTTTCCCCCACCCCAAACGGCCAGTCAATCTCCCGATTCTCCACCCTTTTTCTTTCTCTCTCTGAAATAAAATAACATTTTCTCTCTCTGGAAACTGAAGCAAAGTCAGCTGGAAGCCCTAATACAATGTGCCATACGTGGCATCCTTCCATTGGTAAAGTCTACATAGCATGTGATGACTGATATCTATCTTATAAACTGTATTTGCTATATATATCGAAGTGGATCGCCCAAAGTGTTGTGCACTTTTTTCTTTATAAGAGAGAGAAATTGGTTCTAGAAATGTTCACTGAGTTGATCCCTGGTTTACCCGAAGAGCTCGCACTCGAGTGTTTGACTCGGTTGCACTACACCGCTCACCGAGTGGCTGCCCGAGTTAGCCGTAGATGGCGTGACCTTCTAGAGAGCAGAGACTTCTACTATCACAGGAAGCAGACGGGTCACACCCACAAAGCGCCCTGCTTGGTCCAGTCGCGACCGGTTCATTCCGAATCGGGTGGCTCCAAACCGGTTGCGCAGCCGAGTTACGGAATCGCCATATATGACACGGTGACTGGGGTTTGGGACCGAGTTGACCCGATTCCCAAGTACCCAGATGGGCTTCCTTTGTTCTGTCAAGTGGCGAGTTCGGAGGGCAAGCTCGTGGTGATGGGTGGGTGGGACCCGGTGAGTTGGGACCCGGTAAAGGACGTTTTCGTGTACGAATTTACCACTCGGAGGTGGACTCAGCGCAAGGACATGCCTTCGAACCGCTCGTTCTTCGCAATCGGTACCGTAGAGGGGCGAGTATTTGTCGCCGGTGGACACGACGAGAGCAAGAACGCGCTGAGTTCGTCCTGGGTTTACGACATGGGGAGTGACGAGTGGACCGAGTTGAATCGGATGAGTGAGGAGAGAGACGAGTGTGAAGGAATTGTTATTGGGTCCGAGTTCTGGGTTGTGAGTGGGTACGATACGGAGAGCCAAGGAAGGTTCAAGAGCAGCGCTGAGTGCTTCGAACTCGGAACGGGTCGGTGGAGGCGAGTCGAGGACGCATGGAATGCGAGTCAAGGTCCCAGGTCCTGTGTGGGTGTGGGCAAAAATGGAAATTTGATCTGCTGGGCAGAGTCGGACTCGGCGGTCCGGGTTAGGGTTTGTGCGGTGGGTTTGGATAAACGGACCCTAGTGACCGGGTCGGAGTACCAGGGTGCAGCACAAGGGTTCTATCTTGCAGAGACGAAGGAAGGTCAAAATGGTAAATTTGTGAAGATTGATAACGTTCCTGATGAGTTCTTGGGATTCGTGCAAACAGGATGCTGTGTTGAAATCTGATTAGTAAGAAGATATTTGTTTGATAGCGGTTGAAAAAAATGAGCTTTTTTGAGTGTGTGTTTTTTTGATACGTCTAACACAATATATATATATATATATATATATATATATATATATATGTATATGTACACACATGTATAAACACATATATGAAGAATGTAATTTTGCATTTCTTGTTTCTTTTTTAGCCTCCTTACTGTTGTTGAAAATCTTTCTGTTTGACTAGTTTGATCCTTGTTTTTTAGTTAATTTGGATCCTTGATTTGATTTCTATTTTAAACCGTCTGTTATCATCATTATTTGGTTCAGTTATAAAATAATAATAATAATAAAATCTAACGTGACAGGAGTGTTATGAACACGTTCTCACTTGTATGGATATGCATTTTTCATTTTGGAATATATAAGTGGAATAAGTACTAAAATACTTGATCAATTTCATACATGGGAGAGTAACCTCCCATTATGTAAAATAGTGACAAAATGTACGTTTGTAAAAAGGAGGATGATTATAGTGATAAGATTTGTAAAAAGAAGATTAGTGGTACCACACACTAAACACCATCATCAGACATGCATATACTCCCTAAACACCATCATCAGACATGCATATACTCCTTTTATGCATAATCTAGTATGTGTGTGTAGTTTCACGAGTTATTTTTCACAGTGGAGTGGGGACAAGTTGAAGTGTCCAACACTTCCCCTCAAGAAGTATGGGGTTATTGCATCTTTATCTGTTGATAAACGTGGGTCTTGACAAATATCTTTTTAGTCCTGTTGGCCACTTGTTGGTTGATTTATTAGGCAAGAGTGAGAAATGAAATTTGGTCACGTTCGCGTGGGTCTGAAAAATGTTGTTGCCCCCAAAGTCACTTTAAACGTTGCTTATTTCCTTTTTAACTGGACCGACCATCAGACTTCTATTGTGAGATATGCTTTGTGTAAAAAACATGGTCCAATTTCTTTCTTTAGCAAGGGATGGTCATTTAATTTCATGTCTTCAAAATTGAATTTTGCCATGGACTTCATCTCTTTTTGTTAACTCATCAACATGATTCAAACACAATACGAGATAAGCGGGTTTGGATTGATTTTAAACGGATTTGAGTCATAAACGGATTGACTGATTAACCCATTTATTTAATCGTGTCGTATTAATCGTGAATATGACCTTTCGATACACTTGGCTATCTTGAGCTGTTTGAAATTTTTTTTTTTACTTTGAATATTGGAATTAATTGGAACTTATATTTTTAGGTAAAATACAATAACACCCTTGAATTTTGACATAAAGACATCCATATATAAGTTGACCATTTTCTAAACAATGATACCCCTCAAATTTGATAAAATTTCTAAAGTCACCATAACAATGGTAAATTGACTTTATTACTCTTTGACATAAAATTGACAAATACGATAATTTTTTATTAACTTAAATACCCTTAGATTAAATAAGTTACCATCTGGAAAACCCAAATTTTCTCTCCTTACCCTTTTCTTCCCTTTCCCTTTTCAAATCCCAACCCAAATAAGCCTAAGGGTGTGTTTGGATAGACAGAGGAGAAAAGAAAAGAAATGATAGTATTAGTTATAAGAGAAGAGAAAAGAAAGGAAAGGATAGTAATAATTCATAAAGAAATGATAGTATTAGTTATAAAAGAAAAGAAAAGAAAAAAAAGTATAGTAATAATTTATATTTGTGTTTAGATAGATAAAGAGAGAAAAAAAAAATGATAGTTATTTTTGTTTAGATAAGATAGAGGAGAGAAAAGAAAAGAAAAGAAAGAATAATAGACAAATTATTTTTTTAACTTTTTATAACCACTTAAAATCACTACTATGCTTTCTCTCCCTATCTTCTCAAAATTGAAGAGAAAGCAAATAAGAGATAAGGAGAAATAACTATCCCTCCACTTAACTTACTCAAACACAAACTTACACTATCCTCTCTTTTCTTTTCTCTCCATATCCCTCCAAATCAACCCTACCAAACACACCCTAACAGAGTGACAGGAAAAATCGAAGCTCATATACGTAAGATATCGAAGGGAAAGCCCGATAATAGAAAAAATTAGAAGAAAAAAGCCTGATAACAAAGCTTCTCCTCCCTCTCTCTATGTATATAGACGACATGTGCGTATACACACACATATATATCATCACCACCACTAATCATCCCCACTACATATACCACCGCCACCGCATCATCATCACACCTCAACCACCATCCATCATCATCATCAAATGAACCACGGTGAAGAGTAAGGAAGGCGGAACTGCTGCAAAAAGATCGGCGAGCTCGCAATGGAACCAAAGTTCTCCAACTTCAACAAATTGAACTAAAGTTCTGTCAATGGTGAAAAACTCACAGTGAAGACAGTGAAGAACAGACCGGTGCAAACTGTCAGCGGCAAAGAGAGACCCAGTTCGGTGAGCTTACCCAACGCCGGAGTACACAAGTCCTGTGAAAATACCACGCGTTGAGGTTAACAACGATGGTGGCAATGGTTGTTCGGCAAGGGCTGTTGTGAATGCTCTCGCCACTCGATTCATTCTCCCTGTCTTCGACAATGACGTCAATGGAGCCCGATCGTGATCTAACCCATGACGATGAGGGAGCCACAACAGAGCCCCAAAAAAATGGAGGCCAATCAAATCTGCACACATGGATTGACCACAACAGAGCCCCGCAGCGAGTGAAACATCAATTTCTGTTGAATATGACTCTGGGGACACCGACGGACCCATCAGTGGAACGTGTCGGTGACGAGACAATTGGGGTGGCAGCGAAGGAGGAACTACTTAAGGGGTTCTTGAAGGATGGAGGTGTCGGTGAAGGGATGAACGTACCGACATGTGAACCGTGAACAGAGGAAACAGTGAGTTAGGAGAGGCGGCTGGAGTCTTAGACAAGTTAGGCGGTCACCAGAGGCACAACTAAAAAAAAGTCTCAAAATATTTTATTTACCATGTATATAATATATTATAATTATTTCCTAGTTGAACATCAATTCTAAAAAATTTATCTCTTAAAATAATTCTTTTTTTTTTGTTTTATCTCTCCTTATCCATTCATGCCTTTTCATTCAAGAAAAAAATTATTTATCTCCCAAAATATCTCAAATTTTTTTTTTATCTCCTAAAATATCTCATTTTTTTCACAATTTATGAAATCCTCCTCATTCACGGTACTTAATATGGGCCAAATATTTATATTCTTAAATAATATATTTTTTCTTTGTCTATCTTATGCACTTTTTTTATACACGTTATTTTTTACACCAACACGATATATATATATATATATTTTTTTTTTGGGTAAGTTGTACCACAGTAAATATCTAGCCGTTGCATTGGAAAGTGAAGAAACTTATCAAATTCTATTTTTTTTAGATTTTATTTTATTTTATTTTTTCTTATTTCTAATCCTCACGTTCATTCTCTCATCTCTCAGCAAATTCAACAAATTACAAGTTATCTCCTTTCTCAGTCTTCTCTCATTACAACTTTATAATTTTCTTTTTTCTCGATTCAATATTCATTAGTTTCAAATCTCAATTTCAAATTTCAAATCAGGTTCTTTTTATTTAATTATGTTTTAGTTTTACTAATTTTTGTTATTATAAATTTATATATTTGTTTGTGAGTTACGAATCTTGTAACTATTTTTACCCATATTTTTTAAAGCAATGATGATTTTTAAATAATTATTATTTAATAATTAATATATCACATATTATAATATGAAAAGGCCAATAGGCCCCTAGTTACATTGAGCCGCCCCGGTGAGCTACTTGTCGAGCGGTGGTTGGAAGGTGTGGAGGTGGATGTTGTGTCCGGAGCTTTTGGGTTTCGGTATGGATACAGATCCTCACTCGAGGGGTCTCAGTATGGATACGGATCCTCCTGAGGACATCTCTCTCCTGCTTTCAAATTTTTCTGTGTACCCAAATTTCGTTTGCGGAATCCGTGCCAGGGTTTTTTTTTTTGTGCTTCTTCGCTGTTGGTTTAAGATGATATATTTATAAAAATAATGTATACACACACATATATAAAAAAAAAAAAAATATGATTAATTCTAGAAAGAAAAAAAATGGAGAAGAAGACTCTCTGCACAAGGAATACCATTTTCAGTTCATTCCAGTCCCAACTCCAAGTGGCTTTCTTCATTTAGGAACACAGTTAATGACGGTAACAACAATGAGGCCCGTTTCAATGGTGTGAGGAAGTTTTTTTTCTTGGCAGGCGTGAGGAAGTTCATCAACATTGCCTGATCTCGTTAGAGACATCATTGCCTACTCCATTCATTATTAATTATTATTTTTTGTTTCAAGAATTAATCATTTTTTTCTTATATATATATATGTGTATATATTATTTTTATAAAGATATCATCTTAAAACAGCAATAAAAAGTATAAGAAGAACCCGACGGGTTCCCCCAAGTGAAATTTGGGTATGTATGGAAGTTACTAAAAAAGGAAAAGAAAATTTTGATCTTGTATCTAAGATTTAGAGAGAGAAAGTGGTTGAGGAGAGAAAGTTGAGGGAGATGTGGCGAATGACGTGTCTTAATATTAGCCCCCAGATTAGTTTTGGATAAAGCAAGAAAGAGATGTCCGCAGGAGAGGATCCGTATCCCTGGGTATGATATAGTGTTTTGGGGTTTACAATATACATATACATATAGATATATACATATGTATATGCATATAAATATAAATATAAATATAAATATATATAGAGGTGTTATGAGTGTATAAGGGTAAAAGCATCAATTAAGAGTTTTGATATTTTATAATTTTAATTAATAAAATATTAAAGGGCAATCTTGACTTTTTACAAAATTTAAGAGGCTATTTGGATCCAATTTTTGACGGGATGTCATTGTCCAAAAATAGGCCAATTTATATGTGGCTATCCTTATGCCAAACCTCAGCTCGTATCATTTTACTTTACCTTATATTTTTTATAGTATTTATCGTTTGATTAAGTATTAAGTGTCATATTTTGAAAAACAGGTCATTAAATAAATTAACAAGCATAATTCGTTTAATAAACGTGTCAATTTAGTGTTTAGTATCCCTATTAAACGGGTTACATTTGAGTTTACCATGTCAATTTAGTGTTTAGTATCTCGACACAATTATTAAACGGGTTATATTTTAATTTACCAGTTTAATATAATACCAAACAACACCAATACGAATTGCCACCTTTACTTTTTGGTTAGAAACAAAAGAGTGATGAATAGTGGAAGTGACAGACTGCATGTGCTTGATTAGGATGATTTTTTTTTTATTTTTTCACAAAACTTGTAGATTAATTCTAATTCTATTATATAGTTCCCATACAAGTTACAATATATTTTTTTTAATGTTTGAATGGATTTGTTTTAATTCAATCATTTTTAGCCTCATCTTTTATTTTTCCTTTTTTCCTAAAATAAAAAAAAAATTATATATTTATCACTCAATATCATTTGATCAAAATGAAAATAAATATAGATGGGAAAAGATTACCAAAAAACAAAAACTGGCAAAGGTTTAGCTCAAATGGTAATATCAGTTAATTAAAATGCAAATAAATATAGATGGGAAAAGATTACCAAAAAACAAAAACTAGCAAAGGTTTAGCTCAAATGGTAATATCATTTAATTAAAATGCAAATAAATGTAGATAGGAAAAGATTACCCAAAAAAAAGAAAGAAAAAGAAGCAAAGGTAGGTACGGCCTCTTTTTCATTGGAAGGTTGAGGTTTCAGTACTCAATGGGCACAAACGGATGTTAAAAGAGTGACGGAGAGAAATACTCTGTAAGAAATACTTTGTTGAAAAATTAGAGTTACAATTTTTTTTAAGAAAAATCATTTTCTTGATATTTCATCAATTCTAGGATGTGGATATGGACAATTTCAATAAGATTTCATTCTTAGAACAAAAATTTTAAATTTAATTTATTTCATCTATTCCATGATAGGAACAGGAGATCCATGTTACATCATGATTTTGAATTAAAGGAGGCAAATCTATTCACTTTATCAATAACTGCGCATATATGGAGATTAGTATAATTTACCTAACTAGGCCAGAAGTTAGTATAATTTTTCTTTTTGTGGATCAAAATTCTACCTAAGATTGTACCTTATATCCTAATCTTTAAGCTAAAGTCTACCCACTCGGATGTATCAATAAATGGTGTGTCACAAGTATTCTTGTCAATGTTACGTAAGAATAAAATCTCTTTCCTCATTTTTAATGTTAATTAGTTTAATTTAAGAATAGTGATACTCACACCGAACATTTACAATGAATTGTATAACCGAATAATTTTTAATTGGTTATTTATACCAAAAACCACTAAATGGTGAACTCCACTTCATTATTTATTACATAATTGACCAATTAAAATAGTAAGCTTGCAACTATTCAATGCAAGAATCATTTTCCTTAACTTAATGACTATTGAGTTAATCCATCAAAATTATATTTTTATTTATCTTTTTGCTAGATGTAAAATAGTCCACGGTCTACTAGGCATTGGTTAGACATCTCAGAATTTGTGTTTAAAAGGAATTTTCGATTTTAGAAATGGTTTAGAAGAACTTTTGTTTTGACAAAATGGTATTCGTAGCCGTCTCTCTTTTGTTGTTGTTGTTTTTATGGCTTAGAACAAATGCAGGTCACTGAATTCCCTAGTACTCATAAATAAAAAAAGATTTGATTATTGCCATTATTACTTTAGTCTTTAAGAATATATATATATACAATTCGGCAGCTGAAATTGAATGCTATCTATCTGTCTTATTATAAACAAGAAGTTGCCAGTCTTCCATCTAGAAAGTAGCTGATTGATGCTGATTGCCTATGGCAGCAATTTAGCATTCAACATAAAGAAATGACCGTTGACTGCCATTTTTCATAAGTTTGCATTAAAAACCATACTATTAGAAGAAAAATGCATCCACTTCCGATATATAGAAGTCAGGAATTCTACCTCCAGCAGCCTGTCCCGCAATGGTTGGCGGCGGATTAAGTGTGGCGGCGGCTGTGGGAGGAACTGCACAGAAGCCTATTGAATTCATCTGAAGAAACTCCTTTTGTGTCTCAAAATTCCCCACACGAGACCCACAACATTAGCACATCACCCAACCCAACAGTCTACACTGGTAGGTGGTGTAAATGATCAAAAATACTACTCGTAGTTGATACCGGTCAACCCTGATAGCATATCCAAGTTTGCTCAAATGTCTATCCAAATCAAGATCAGCATCCACCACCACTGTTATTCTATAAATCAATTCCAAATTCCAACGTTAAACGGGTCAATTTGTGTGCATCCATGACCGACCCCATTACCCCCGTCATTCTTTCCCTACTACCCCAGCTTCTAGAGACTTTTATAATTCAAACCAACACTTAAATGATGCATTCAAACCGTAGAAACTTTTAGTCAAACTAAGTTTCAGAATTATGCGATTCATAGAAAACATCAACATAACATCTCATCTTCCGTCAATTGCAACCACCACCAAAGTCAAAAAAGATAATTCAGTTTCAGAATTATGCGATTCAACAAAAACATCAATATAACATCGGTCAATCGCAACCGGTTCACTAACTCCAACAATTTGGTCATCAAAGCTACTAATAATAGTACATCGGTGTAATGGAAAACTCACTGCCCTAGATTGGGTACCTTTCTATCTATTTACCTTGAGTAACCTTCAGGGCTCCGACTCCTGCTCCTGACTGGACTTTGGCTTGCACTCCTCCAACCATAAGAAGACGACCTTGAGTAAGACCTCTCTCTGTAACGTCTGCCTCCAGGTGAAATTGACCTGTCTCAGAGTTCAAAATTTATTAGCAAAAGGACATCTTAATTTTCTACCATTCTTTGTAAAAGATAAACAAGCAAAACTAAGGTTAGCCAGCACATCATACCTGGAGTACCGACTTCGCCTAGGGGAAGGGGAATAGTAATACGGGCTACGGGAATAATAACGTGCACTGCGTGGAGAACGAGAATAACGACGGGGAGACCGCCTACGATCATATGAATGACCCCTGACAACAGAATTCAAACCAAAACCCAGTCAAGAATCAGTGTGCATTTCGGCTTTTAAGTTGAGAGAGAGCGGAGTGTGTGTAATGTTTTCTATAATTGTATGAAAAAAAATACATGGACAGTTCCCCTAATTCTTAAGAGATAAAAGGATGTCAACATTATCACTGTCAAAGAGAAGGTAAAAATATATGCAAATTTATTTACAAATCAGTACCTAACACTTTCCCTTGCCCTCATCTCTGAAGGCTTCTTTCTATTTTCCTCAGCAAATACAACAGTTAGTGTCCGACCTAGAAGAACTTGACCATCCATCTGATATTTGGCTTCTGCAGCATCAGCAGGGTCTACATATTGCACAAAACCAAAGCCTCGTGGCTCCCTGCACCATAAATGAGTTTCGAGTCATGAAAGTAGCGTTAATATGGTTCAAATGTACCATTCCACAGAGAAATATATAAGCCTCATAACTCCTCTGTTTGCAGGGCACATGATCCTGAATCCAAAGTATTCAGGGAGTTCAAGATAAGCACAAATATTCTGCTAACACTCCACCCAAATCAAATAAAGCAATTAATCACTGCTAACCTTGCACTGGTCAAAGTTTTAATTGAGTTGAAATTCTTCAAGACTTGAACTTCTTCTCAAATGTATTCAAATCCAACTTCCTTCAATCTTCATGTACATTAACATCATCTTGAACAGAACTCTTATTACTTGATTGGTAACTTCAACACTTCCAATAAAACAACCAAATTCCCATAAAACAATTGTAGATCATAAAGAAAGAGGCCCATCACCAAACAGTTGAGAGATAATTTAGAGGGACATTGCCAGGAGGGAGGGAGGCAAATACTATTTTAAAAACATTTTATTACATATTAACTGAAATTTGATTTATCAAAAAATATTTGCTCAAGGTTATATTAAATTGTACAGGACTGAAAACAAAATTGGAAAACTGAGGTTATGCTCACCCCGTATAGTAATCTCGCGGCAAGTAAATGTCCTTGAGAGGACCAAAATCCCCAAATGGTCCACGGAGATCTTCCGCCCTGAAAACAGCGTGAACATACTGACTTTATTAGCAAATACTTTATTAAATTGAAGCAGATTTAGCACATTATGGTACGACACATTATTAGCAAGTACTTTATTAAATTGAAAGCAGATTTAGCACATTATGATACGACACTAGATACAAAATATTACTTTTGAAGCATTCAAACTGAACATCCACCTAAATGGCCACTCCTCTCAATCATAGTGATAAATGAAATAGAGGAAAAAGCAAGAAGAAACACAGAGGGGGGGGGGGGGGGGGGGGGGGGGGGGGGGGGGAAGAGGGAAAAACTTAAAAGCCGACCCCCCCACACACACGCAAAAAATAAAATAAAAAACCGTCAGCCATTTTACCAACACCACCGATGCCACGCATTCCGACCAATCACCACTGGCCATCTTCCTCTTGAACGATCATCACAGAGCTATAAATCACCTCACCCGTGCCCATTGTCTTTCTCACCCTCATTCCCTCGGACAAACTCACCGTCGGCCGTCTTACCCCCAATCAGTTACCCCTGTGTGTTCATTTCTCCCTCCCTTACACATGAACATTCTCTCTGTACCATTCACGCTTACACATGCACACTTTTGTGCGTGTGTGTGTGTGTATGTGTGTGTTTTGGGTCAAGGCTTTGATAAAAGTGCGACCTGTTAAACCAAACTGATTTGAACCATTCTCCTACTGTTCGGATTGATTCAATTTAGACACTTTGATCAGTTTGGTTCAATTCTATTTTTCTTGCAGGATCGGTTCAATTTAGGGAGATTGATCATCTCGGTTCAGTTCCATTTTTCTCAAAACCGAGACCAAAATAGTTCCAATTTGTCTTAAAACCGGTCTAATCCAATCCATGTGCACCATTTTACTATAAATGTATCGCCCTATTAAATATATGAAAAATTTACAGACTTCTCTTATTGATAAGTGAAAATACATCAACCTCCCACGTGTTCTAAAATATTACACTTGATCTACCATGTTAGATCTTGCAATTGAACATTGAAAAGAAACACACACACGCCATGCACACCCCCCACTTTGCCCCTTTGGGGACTCGAACGCTCGCCATCCACTTAGGAGGTAAAGAAGATATCACTAGGCCACAAGACCCTTGGTGTTTTACCCCAACATTTAAGTAAGTTTACTACTGTACCCACATAAACCCCCATTTTTTATAATCATTCTAAGGGAAAAGTCCAATGTTCTAAATTTTCATTTGTTGATGTAAGTAGAAAGAAATTCACCAACGTTAATTGTTAACATAAGGAAAAATTTCTTACCAAATCATAAACTTCAAGGGAGGTCAGTGTAATCTATGGAAACATAGGAGAGATTATTGTATTTTAACTTAACTAGGGGGAAGACAATGCAATTTCCTAATAAAACGCAAATAAAACAAACCCATGCCCAACAAACCTAGAGATACCAAAATAAATTCTCTCTACAATGCAGATGGCAACACATCTGAATGTGTAATAACACATTCCACAAAGCGCACACACACACAAAAGTCACTTGCTATTATGCATTGATTTAGAGAAGATCAAACAAACATTACATGGAATTATTATAAACAAAATGTTCTCGTAGTGAGATTCTATGCCCAAAAATTAATACCATAACCATGAAAGCATTAACTAGCTGATGATGAGTCAAATAAGGTTAGGGTAAAAGCAACAAAAGACATGGGCTATCGTAAGGCTGATATTGAAAGATGTTATGAGAACAGACCTCCAATCACGATGGAGGTTTCAAATTAATACCATAACCATGAAAGCATTAACTAGCTGATGATGAGTCAAATAAGGTTAGGATAAAAGCAACAAAAGACATGGGCTATCGTAAGGCTGATATAGAAAGAACAGACCTGCAATCACGATGGAGGTTGCGGACCAAAAGGCTGGTAGGAAGATCTCTACGACGACCTCCATCGCGACCCCTAGGGCTAGGGCTCCGATATCTTCTGTTGTCACCCCCTCTCGGTGGTGAGGGACTGTAACTGTAACTTCTACCCCTCATTTGCTTACAATTTCAACATATATTCATAGGTAAGAATAAATAAGTACACCCTAACAAAATCAGAACATAAGAAGCTAAACAAAACTCAAATTATAACAATACCCAGAATCAAGGCAGCCAATGTTCCAATTTCTCTAGATAGGGTCTAATCTTTATAAGAATCAACTTATTTTGGAAAATTAAAAAATAAAGAATCAACTTGTCTAGAGCACAAACCGAACAAACCAAAGTTGGGTTACTTTCAGTCTTTTTACAAATAAGTTTTTACTTTCTAGTTTCTCCAAAATTCACGGCACGAAACCGAACATGGGAGAGAAAAATCAAGGTGAACTAGCTCTAGTAGTGCAATTTAAATAAAAAAAGAGGTGAAAATAATAATAAATTAGTTTAATTAAATCAAGGGCTGTAACTTACAGGTACTTCCTCACCTTCAAGTCCCCATTAAAGCAAACTGGCAAAGTGGTTGTGTGGGTTTCAAATAGGGGAAAAATTCCGATAAGACTGTTTTTGCAATATTCAAGAAACAAAACACATAATAAAGTGAACTAGCCTAATCAAACAAACACATAATAAAGTGAACTAGCCTAGTCATATAGGTGAAATTTAAATAAAATAGAGGTGAGAAGAATAATAAACTAGTTTAGTTGAATCAGATAAGAAACTAATAATAAACTAGTTTATTTTGAAATATCGAACAGCCACATCAAGGAACTAATTTCGTTCTCAATTTCATCCTAATTAGTCAAACTTTAAAACGAAAATTTTCAAGATGCATCGTTGAATAACAATTCAATAATCAATGAAACAAAATGCCAAGAAAAACCCGTCCATAATCTTCTGAATGAATATCTAACTTGAATCCAGAGCTAATTATGACATTTCAACAAAACAAATACACACACGCACTTATATACTTACAAACGTATATTCACACGCACATTTATATAATGTGAAAGGTCTAATCAGAAAAATACCTCGTTCGAAACCAATTGACACACTGATTCACAATTTCCGCTCAAGCGTTTCTCTCTCCTCTCTCTCGCTCCTTTCTTCTCTCCTCTCTATCCCTCTCTAATTTCTGTGGTAACTGGTACTATCCTATCATTATCTGGAATCATCATATTCCAGAAGTTTCTCTTTGGAAGATGCTTGTTAATGTACATGCAACGATGTTGACACCCTAGGATTCTTATGAATCAACGATTAATATTGCGTATGAATTGGGTCCCACATAAATGTTGCGATGATTATTTAATCCTACGGCTGATGAGATAAGGCAACAACTTTGGGTCCGGTTAGTTTAAGCTTCTTTGGGTCAGGCCCGGTGTACATGGCCCCAAATTTTAGGCCTCTCTTGTCTCATATGGGTTATACATTTGCGGATGGAAACCGATTTTCATAAACCATAATAGATAGATTGAAAAGTTTTTTTTTTTTTTTTTTTTTTTTTTTTTTTTTTTTTTTTTTTTTAAAAGAAAGGAGATTTTTATTAGATTAGGGTTTTGAAGTTTCTATTTGATTTAGAAGTGTTGACTATTTGAATTTCAATCACATTTATTGAAAACATTTTCATTATTCAGTGATCTACTTACTAGAGAGTTTAGATCTCCGAACGGGTATACCCGTGTTCGAGTCCCCAATTCTCTAGTTTGTCACGAACAAATAAAAATAAAAATAAAAATAAAGAATTGTACAATTGCGAACAAACATAATTTCTGGAATAAGGGCGGCTCCCTATTCAACACTATGCATGGTCCCTTGGTAACTTCTAATTTGATCAGGGAAACCACAAAAAACGAATCTACTAATGAAGGGTACAGATTCGGTCAAGAGGAAGAAACTTATAATATCGTAATTGCTCATGGTTATTTTGGCCGATTAATCTTCCAATATGCTAGTTTCAATTTAGTATTCTTTTATTTATTACCTGTGTCTACTATTTGGGCATAATACCGTCACCCATTCTTACTAAGAAATTGAAAGAAACCTCAAAAACGGAAGAAAGGAGGAAAAGTGCAGAAGAAACAGATGTAGAAATAGAAATAACTTCCGAAACGAAGGGGACTAAACAGGAACAAGAGGAGTCCACCGAAGAAGATCCTTCTCCTTCCCTTTTATTATAAGAAAAGGAGGATCCGGACAAAATCGATGAAACGGAAGAGAGAGAGAGGCCAAATGAGTTAGATCATGACTGTTGGCATAGGAATGGCAATTCCCATTTAATATCAACTTCTGGACTAACTTTACTAGATAGTTTCAGCATAAGCACTAGTTCAGGTTTGGAAGCCTTGTTTAGCCATTTCTGCAGAGAGATCTGTATAAACCCTAGCTTTTGGATAACATAAAAATTAACCATCAACAACAGTAATTTGAAGTTCCACTGAAATGCACTTGTTTCACTTATTTGTTTTTGTAGGCAAAACTTCCAAGAATATTGTGCACTGAAAAAAAATATATCCAAAAATAAAACCTGCCACTAGAATACAAATTATATTTGGCTGATCAAGTGTTTTTGTATTCTTTGAACTATCAATTGTACAACAAAATTTACATGAAGAAATTATAGGTTACACTGAGGATTCAAAGCTATTCTCGATATATTTATTCTCTAAGCCGTTTTTGCTCTGCTGGAAGCCGGCATAACCAGGGAGCAGGGAAGGTTTCCACCTGTGTGTAAATTGTTAGATCTAAGGTTTGCAAATAGCCATCTTTGTGCTGTATGTGACATTCGGTAAAAACTGATTTTAAGCATCATCTGCAATCACTTCCAACTACTGTGGAAAGTGAGCACAAGTGAAGGTATGACCTAGTTCCTTTTTAGATACCTTGTTTGCTATGAGGCTTGCAAACACAATTTCCACATCTCATTAGCTCTTGCCCTTGTTAGACAATCCCAGGACACAGCCTTATTTAAATTTTTTTTTTCTTCTCGCTGAATAGGACACAGCCTTATTCAAATAGGGGATGCACTTTCATTGTCGCAAACATCTCCCGGGCTCAAATGGAGAAAGAAGAATATTCAATTTAGGGCATAGTGAATTCGTTCAAGGAGTCGAACCACCTGATTAACATTATTAGGTGAAGGAGGAGAGGTCTTTGAACTCAACACAACGTTATCTGGTGAGCCGAGAGGTAATTGTAGGACAGCCTCTTGTTGCATGCTTGTAAGCTCCAAGAACTGAGCTAGCATATCACCATCAAGGATCTTAGGTACTCCAGCCTGCCAACAGAAAAAAAATAAGATAAAATATGGGACAAAACAAAACAAAACAATTAAACAAGGATGTTTAAGGAATAACAGAGTTGGATTGATTGATTCCATAGAAACCGAAGATCCGTTTCCTTACATTCTTAGCCCATTATCAGTAACTAAAAGGTATGGAAATGAGAAAGGGGCGAAGAAAACTAAGGTGGAGAAGATCATTGAAGTAGGGAAAAAATGAGTTGCATCAAATTTCCATGTTCTTTGTCTTCTTTTTTTAATAAGAATTTGTTCTCGTGCGCTGATGATCTGATGTAGAGTCATGTCCAACTGTCAATTGGTTAGAGAAAGACGGGAGCTATTTCCAACATGAATGAACCGTCTCCACCAGAATAGAAAGGGAAAAGGATAGAAGAAGCATGTTGACTTTCACGGTTTTTACTATAGGCAACTGGTTGCATGTCAACTACCTTGCCAGTCATAAAGGAAAATTATACGTTGTAGTTTTTATAAAAATAAAGGGTCAAGAGCGACAAGCACAAATATCTCATACACCAGGACTCCAAAATATACAAAAGCTCAATTCAACGCATTCGGTAGAAGGCTTGAGGGAGCCCATTACTTCACATAGATAGACTTGCAGTCGGGATACCGCCATGTGCAAGATTGCCTCCCTTTATAACTTCCGAGTTTCTCTGGGTAATGCCTCAATCATTTTTTGTTAAAATATAAGTCCTCACAATCAAATTGAAAACACAAAATGAACCAAACTATATAGATTCAAAATTTGCTTAATAGCTCACTTATTTTTATTTTTTTATTATTTTTTTTTTCCCAGAGAATTCTTGGCTTGTATAAATATATAATAATTAATTCCATTGAAATGATTTAAAACTTAGAAAGAAAAATGATCAAAATTCTACTCTTCATTTATAATTCACAGGTTACTGCAGTAAGACATGATAGGTCAAAAAAGACTCCTGGGTGAAGTTTAACATAGCCGTACAATAATATCTTCCCAAGAAGAAGAGGGACATAAATTATGGTAACACCTAAACTTATCACATAACTTGAGGCTAAAAACAGAACACATAGGACAAAAATAAAAACTTTACTGAAAAAAGAAAATGTATATATATATATATATAATGAACACATGAAGGAAAAGAAAATTAATCATCCATATATAAAACTCCTTCAATATAGACGCAGCCTATCACACAGGAAGAATCCTCGCAACAACAAATATAGATGAATCAGTCCAACCAGCTTGAGGAGGGTATTAGTACCCTCTCAAATACCGCAACCTCATTTTATTTAAACAGGTTATCTCCTCCTCCAAAATCAACAAATTAAGTTCTCTTCAATCATATAATTGCAGATATGGCGACAAATAATCTCAAGATGCAGTATTTATATCATCAATAGGAGATGGTGGTAGAATCTGTCTCCACAATTTTTCTTTAAAGGATGCGAATTTACAATTAAAACTGTAGCTCCCTGAAAATATAAAAATAAAAAATATTCGTAGCTCCCTGGTTACAAGCATGAGGTAGAGCTCCATACTTAAACATCTAAAAGCATAGCAATCAGTATTGTCCAATGCATGATGCAACATACATATTACATATTTATCATACAGCACAGAAAAAATTTACATAATAAATTATTGTCAACTTATTTGAACGCAATATTTCAAAAAAAAAAAATTTTCCACAACCCAGTGTATGTCCCACCAATAAACTTATGCTTATCAATTTGAGCTTAGGCATGGATTCTCAGACTCCCTAATCTAGACACATGGCGCAACCTTGGCAATACAAGAACCCACCACAGGATGGGAAAACCAGCATATTTACAATGCCAAATACAACCATGATCTAAAAATTATGGACCTCTTTCTCTGCCCTTTTTTTTTTTTTCCAAATAATAATAATAATAATAATATTTTTGTCCAATGATTAGGTGTGTGCTTTGGTCCATCTCATGCTTCTGAGCCTCTTCGAATACTATGTGGTTTGACACTTGCAATGTAATTACAGTACTCTTCCAGGGACACTTTATGGTAAACTATTTTTTTTCAGAGAAGTTAACAAGAACAATCCATTTTACAAACTTTACCACTAGAATTCCCTTTTTTGGGTATTCTAGTTGAGATTTTCCCGGTGCTGTCATCTTTTCTCTCACAAAGATTAACTTTGATATCAAACAAAGCTTCTCAAGTTTGACAGTAATCTATATGTTTATCAGACATATCTATCCCTATCAACATCATCTCAAGCTTCTATGTATGGATATACTTTTCCCTGGGTTATTGACTCCCTCCCTCCCTCTCTCTCTCTCTCTGTGTCTCTCTCTCTCTCTCTCTCTATATATATATATATATATTACCATTTGTTTGTGTGTGTCTTTGTGTAGTTTTCGATATATAAATGTAAAAGCTGGCTTAAAGGTTCTGACACAGTAATCTAACATATAAAGAGAGATTTCATATCAATTGAAGTTTGAACCAATGTGCTTGTAATGTAGCCAAGGACTGCTTCTGGTACCATGCTGGGTGCTGGAATGATGGAACAAACTGAGTCTCTAAAACTGATGTTGATGTCTAGCCCCTGATGTTCTTGGGGGCAGACCTGTTCTTTTTTTCTTTTAATGATACCAAAATCTAAATATAAATAAAACTGAAAGGAAAACTTGAAATGAAAAAATATATAGAAATAAAATAAATGATTCCGGTTGTTGAAGGTTATGTAACTTATCATTTCAAGATATGACTTTACATATAATTTGCAAATTTTATAAATGAATATTATTGTATAGCAATAAATCAAAACCGTTGACCAAATTATCCAATGCCAATTTGATTTATTCGAATATAGAAGACAAAACACCAACCTAAATTGAACAAGATTAATAATGATTTATTTTCAGAGCCTGACCAACTCAACCACTCATTCAGCTAATCATGGACCATATGTATTTAAAATAATTCACACATATCCAAGATCTTCTGATCATCCGATTTCATAATATGTATCCATCATGATTACTCTCTCTCATTTGCTCAATAACTTGTGTATTCCATGGGTATACAAACAGGGGTGTGCAAACTAAGCTCCCAGCACAAACATCAAAATATCATGTAACTCGTAAGATAAAAAGAACAATAATATATTTCTCGTATAGCATTCAAATTCATATTCAACAAATCACCCAGACATTCTACAGATAACATTAAAAAGTAGTTTTATACTTCACTTACCACACACTCACGGCTGCGAAACTCATTATGATCATTCCCTAGAATAGGAGCAGTCAATGGATGAATTGCAAGTCTAGCTTGTACAGCTTCTAAGAGGTCATGTTCTTCCCTGCAAAAGAATTATTTATCAAGCATAGCACTATAACCTAGAATTAGTTTACCAACAGAATAAAGAGAATCCATAGTAAAATATGGTCAGGTGGACCATAAAAAAAAAGCCAATATAGATTCCAAATCGATACTCATGCCTTCTTAGATCATTTGAACAATTCTATCAATGCAGGACAGCCCCTCTGTGGAGTTATATCATATATGCAGAACACATGGTCACAGATGCTTAAAAGCATCGTCCGGTGATGGATTTAGAATAAGAGTGATGAATCTTGAGAAAATAAGACTATTTACAAAGAGATCATTCCAATGTCTCCTTTTGATCAATGACTCAAGTAAAAACTACTTAATACTTGATTTTCCAGCATAAAAGAACATTTCAAATGACCAGTACAGAATAAATAAACGTTTGGTCCAAAAGTATGAACAATCCCTTTCATTATCAATCACTTTACAGTAAAAAATGAAGTTTGTCTGATCAATTGTGATTGACAAAGTGGCCCTGAATCAGAAAATTTATCTATATTATACAAGCTATTTGGCACTTTGTTTTAATTCAGAAACATAAGACTCAACTTTTCCCTGTACCGAAGAAAATTCATTCTTTTTGGCATTTGGCTGCAATTAATTGGAATAGGCATCCCCAGTTGCTGTTAACTCATTTAGTTGGAGATGGGACTTCAAAACTCATAAAATCAGAATTCATAGAGGGAAGCAGTTGAAAGAAGGATGTCTTCTTATATAGGTTCTCACTGTTTATGTTAAGAAATTGCAAGTATTCCAGCAGAGATTTTAGCTCATCTTTAGATCACAATACCTTTTGACTCATAGCAATCCACTTTATCTTTTTTCTTTAACATTTTTCACATCTTTATCTTGATGGATTTGCCATTTACATGACATGATTTAAACATACAGGCATAAAAACATAAACAAATAACAACTAGAAAGCATCCAGTGCCTTCATCATTTTTAAATGCTCCAAAGTCCATCCCGTACTAATATTACTCTAAATGAGAAACTTTATTCCATACCTGGATATAGGAATCAAGACTACTATGCTTCCTAACAACGTACTGGCCATAATACTATTGTGAGAGAGATCAATAATTGAATTAGTGACATCACAGCCCATCGATGTATCATCTACTGGAAGTTTATATGAGAATGAACCCTACAAGAAAAAGGCAAAACTCATCCACTTAATTGGAACATTACAAGAAACAAACAAATAAATAGAAACAAACAGAAAACATAAAATGCATATAATCCAACTATCTTAAAGCCAAAAATAATGTCAAAAGCAGTCTCTAGAACAAAACAACATTTCAAATGTCAATGTAATATTTGGAGAACTTATAAGCAACTTTGTATACGGCAGTAGCAATGGGAATCACCCTAAACATATATTAGGGAATGCATGGAACTTTTCCTGCCCATTAACGACCACATCACCTTTGGAAACCTCCATCAATAGAGAATAATTTACTGTTCTGTTAAACTTCAAGATAGAATGAATTCTATCATGCAAGCAATATTATTGGGGATCTTTGAAAACAAAACAAGTACCATCCAATCCATATTAGTATTTGGATTCATATATGCAGGAAAATATATGCATAGTAGAAAACCAATTTTGAAGTGTCAGTCACCTTAGAGCAAATATCTGTCCGTAGGAAAAAACTACTTTCAAGGGTCACCTTAGAGCTTGGAGGTGTAATATCATATTTAAAAACAAGAGAGGGGCATATAAGATCTTCAGAGAAAAATATAATAATCAAGGAAACAAGATAACCTGAAACCTAGCAAATGTGCACACATGCCCACAATGTCAAACCCTTGAATGTGGTACTTCATAGCATCATATTTATAATAATATGTAGAGAAAACGTAACTCACAGAATAAATTATATGGCACCAAATAGTAGAATATGCATGCGCTACATGACTGAGAAACAAGGAGGTTCACATAGAGAAAAGTGTATATCGTGCAAAACCTTTAGAACCCTTTTACTGCAAAGCTATTCACCTCAGTCAGAAGTTCCATTTCTTTGTTTAACTTGCGATTGTTAGTTAACAATTCAGGAATAGATGATGACGTCCCATCCAGTTCAAGGCCCCCACCTCTAATTTAATAACTAACATAGGTATAAAACAGTAACATAAAACAGCCAAACTATAGGTATAAGTAATTACCTTCCTGATGTTCATGGCTATCTCACCCATATAATACGAACAACTCAGTGTTAGGTTGCATTCTGGACTTGCATCGTCTGTGACATAAATTTATAAACAGTAAAAAAAATAAATTTAATAATAATAATAATAAAATAACAATCTCAGTCAGAATAAGGAAATAAAAAAACTAAGGAGAAAATAGTAAATTATTTCTGGCATGGTATAAGGGAAAGCATTTTAAGTCAAAAAAGAAGTAAATAAAATCTTAAATAGGGGAGCATGTTTAATCTTGCACAGAAATGTTAACGCATAGCTTGCTCCCTTATAATCATGCTTCCACTATATGTAGATGTATCAGGGTTGTTCTCCAAGGATTTACCTTTTGTTCCTGCTTCTCACCAATAACCACATGGAAATAAAATAAAAATAAAAAGAAGAAAACAAAGCAGAAGGACGACATGAGATAGAAAGAGAGAAAAGGAGGAGTTGCTTTAAAAAAATTCAATATTTATTGCCCAGAAGAAACAAGAACAATGCCTTTGTGTAGTGGAAATGAGAATGTTAAGATGGAGATCGGAGTTACTAGAAGAGATAGGGTCGGAAATGAAAGTGTGAGAGGAAAACTAGGTGTAGCAGCCATTGATGAGAAAATTCGAGAGAATAGACTTAAGATAATTTGGACATATAAATCAGAGACCTAGTGATGAGTCAATCAAACGAGGAAGACTAGTTGAAGATAAGAGATGGAGGAGGCCGTCAAAAATGACATGGGATAAGGTTCTTACAAATTATTTCAGAAAGTTAAATATAGTAGGTGAATTGGCATATAGAAAAGCTTGGAGAGAGAGAATTCATGTGGCCGACCCCATTCATATGAGACTAAGGCAAGGAGGATGATGATAATGATGATGATAATAATTTATTGACTATCATATATGGTAACATTATTGCACAGAAATGTCAAGCATAGCTTGCTACCTTATAATCACGCTTCCACTAAATGTAGATTTTTCAGGGTTGTTCTCCAAGGATTTACGTTTTGTTCTTGCTTATCACCAATAACCATATTGAAATTTAAATAACTAAATACAAAGAATAAAATAGAACAAAACAAAAGGAGGACGACATGAGATAGAAAGAGAGAAAAAGAGGAGTTGCTTTAACAAAATTTCAAAATGATCCAATACTTAACGCAAGTCATCAAATTTTCATATTATCAGCCAAAGAGATTCTCTGGAGCTCTGCCTTCCTCTCCTCTCTCCAAGCAACCAATCTTTCATTCAATCCCTAACACCAACTCTCTGCCCAGCTCAATGCCCCGACAACCTAGCTTCATCCACTCTAAGCTACTGAAAGCCTTCCCAAGTCTTCAATCTACCTTGAACACTTTCCAACTCCTGAGCTACCACATACCCCAAAGCACCCACCAACTTGTAACTTTCCAACAGCTTCTGATTTTTTTCCCTCTGCCCTATTCTCAATCTAAACTGCTCTTTGCCCCTCCATAAGTCCCGTCTATCCAACGAAAATTTGAAGATGATCCAACACTTGCCTCTACAATAATGATTAAAAAACTTCTGAAATAACACTCCTTCCACTCTGGAACACCAAGAATTAGTACAATCTGGACAAAGAAAACAGCTATTCTTGGCCACTTGACCACCTTTGCCTTCTAACTGAAGATTTATAATATTTTGGAATTAGGAAAGAGTTTTTTTTTTTAAATGACACCACAAAATTCATCAGCTAATGCCAATCACACTACTAGACAACCTATTAAGAACCCAAGAATGACATACCATATACTTATAAAAAAAATAATAATAATAATATAAAAAGAAAAAAGAAAAAAAGAAAAAAGAAAAAAAAGAATACATACCATATAATCTAGTGCTATAAAAGTTTAAAATGTGTATCTTAATGCCTTGATAGGGAGTGTTTGAGGCGATCTCCCTACAGGACCACTACCTCAGACATGTACTTCAGAATAGTGTCAATAACTTCTCTTCCTTTTATAGTAGTAGCATTTACAGTACTATAACTTCCAATAGAATCAGCCAAATTTATGTTTTTTTTTTTCCCTAATTGGTACTCGCACATGCATGCCTCCACTAAGCCAAATTTATGTTCCAACACAAATGGAGGTGATAGTTCTGAGCCACATTGTGAACTCCAGAAATATAAAGAGTTGTATAGTAGTGGTTCTTTGTTGTATGGTAGTTGTTCTTTCTTAATATATAACACAATTACAAACATTTTCTGACCTAACAATTTTTATATTTTCCGAAGTTCAATTTTTTACAATCTGATGGTAGATCAGAATAGTGTCAATAACTTCTCTTCCTTCTATTTTATAGTAGTAGCATTTACAGTACTATAACTTCCAATAGAATCAGCCAAATTTATGTTTTTTTTTTTTTCCTAATTGGTACTCGCACGCGCATGCCTCCACTGAGCCAAATTTATGTTCCAACACCACAAATGGAGGTGATAGTTCTGAGCCACATTGTGAACTCCAAAAAGATAAAGAGTTGTATAGTAGTGGTTCTTTGTTGTATAGTAGTTGTTCTTTCTTAATATATAACACAATTACAAACATTTTCTGATCTAACAATTTTTATATTTTCCCAAGTTCAATTTTTTACAATCTGATGGTAGATCAGAATAGTGTCAGTAACTTCTCTTCTTTCTATTTTATAGTAGTAGCATTTACCGTATTATAACTTCCAGTAGAATCAGCCAAATTTATGTTTTTTTTTTCCCTAATTGGTACTCGCACGCGCATGCCTCCACTGAGCCAAATTTATGTTCCAACACCACAAAAGGAGGTGATAGTTCTGAGCCACATTGTGAACTCCAAAAAGATAAAAGAGTTGTATAGTAGTGGTTCTTTGTTGTATAGTAGTTGTTCTTTCTTAATATATAACACAATTTCAAACATTTTCTGATCTAACAATTTTTATATTTTCCCAAGTTCAATTTTTTACAATCTGATAAGATTATGCTACAGATCATTACTTTACACTTACTTAGTAATTCAAAATTTTAACATTCCATATATGGAACATCAAATATCTCTTTCCTGTGAAGCTAAAAAAAAACCCAATCTAGAATGTCAATTTTGACAGTACAGTAGTTTATGACAGTCCATTGATGATTCTTTACTTGTCTTGAAGAATCTAAAGTTTGATTTTCACAACCTTAAAGCTAAAGAGTCTTTATAGGAATACCAGGTGCAGATTGCATGACTTATTCAAAGATATTTTATGATTTTGTAGGAGTACCACTACTACAAGCAAACATTTGACAGTTACACAAGGATTTAAAAAGTTACCTTCTAGATGATTTAAACATGACAAGACAGCAATGCTTCCCTTACGATCTGAAACAACAGCAGTATCAACATCCATAAGAATACAATCAGCAACCAATCTCTGAACAGGGTCACAGTAAAGTTGCTCCAGTTTCCTGGCATCCTGGTATGCAAGAAAGTAGAGTGGACAGAGAAGATTAATAGCATCAGGCCTTAAAGTGCTCAAACCAAGCTAACTGTAACTCGAAATATTTCAGCTTCTAATACAAAAGCAGTGAGCAGGTAAACTCACAATATACAATACAAGGCTAAACTATACAAAAAGACAAGCTTACTGGTAAGAAAAGGCAATAGCTATTTACCTCATGATATGTAAAGAACAGGGTACCATCACGGCAATCACCAACAGCAATTCTAGTGAAGTGCGCAGTCAAAGTCATGATCATAAAGCGTGTCCTTCCTACTGCCAACCTTCTCACCCTTTGGGAATTGTCATGCGGAAAACCACATACATAAAACTGGGAAAAATGAAAAACATGTCTTAGCAAGTAATGGCAATATAATAAATGTAATTAGCCTGGCAATCTTATACGCTACAAACAGAATGTTGAAACTTACAGCATTACCAGCAGAGGCCAAGAAATAACGGTCAAGATAAGGGCATATTGCGAGTACCATTCCAGGCCATATAGTTGAAAAAGCTGCTCGCAGACACCACGCTTCAGTCTCTTCAAGCCTGATTCCATCACAACTATTATCATCCGGGCTGCTACAAAGACTACTGCTTGATAGCTGTTCAGCTGCGTACCCAACAATTTCTCGAAAAGGTGAAGTTCGTTGAGAAGATGACCCAGTCTTTGAATGATATGTCATAGAACCACTATCTGAATTTTGCTTATGTACAAGGCATAGGACAAGTAGACGGCCCCTAGTACTGCTAAAATTACATCCAGTTAGAAAACACACATATGGAACATATGGAATATATCAGACAGAAAAACCATTTTCCAAAACAGAATTTGCACAAGGAGTAAGGACTAGAAGAAAAATAAGATGTAAATGGTTTACAATCAAACTGAGCAGAAGAACCTCTTTTACAAAGAGCAAAAACACCGACAACTACAGCTCCCAAGATACATCTAGCATAAATACACCCAATAATAGATGTAACCATAACAAAAAACTTTGGACTGCAGAAAACACATTAGGGATGTAGCAGATCACTAACCTTTCAGCTTCTCCACTAGGCATTATAGCTGGACCAGCAGACAGACTAGTTCCCACCACTAAAACCTGTTCATTTCCAACCTTTACTAACTCCATTGATTTTCCTGTTTCCCCCGGTTCAAGCTTATAAGATGACAAAACTGACCCACTGAGGGGATCCACACAACATATATCGGACGAATACGAATCATTACTCAGTTCAGTCCTCATCACAAGCAGCAACCTGCTTTCACTATGATACAAAACCTTTCGTGGAGTGCCTCCAAGATGAAACTTCTGCACATTAAGCCTCTTGCTGTGCACCATCTCCACCTACAGTAGCATAAATGAACATATTCACTCGGACAATGATAAAAGCAAGTTTGAACGAAACATTAAATCATAAAGATACCCTAAAGCTTATTTAAAAAATACTTAAACCCCAGCAAGTTGCATTTCAGAACGTGTTCCAAAATGAGAACATTTTCCCTCCAAAGCATTGAATTTAGGTTGCAGGTTTTATTTAACCAGAAAAGGGGAAACATGACTATTTCATTTTTCATATGATAAGGTAATACTTAGTACCTAAAATTGTTGTGCTTAACTTGAGAACAAAACATGAAAATATATTTGGTAAAGAAGAGAGAATGACAGGTTCTGGACAAAATCTGCAATTCTTTTAAAGAACAAAACCAAAAGTTTATGTAAGAAAAACCAAAATATTATGGTCATAAGACATTGATGAAGAATGGAAAGCACAGAGAAGGAAAAACAGAGGGAGAAGGAGGGAGGGAGGGAGGGGGAGAGAGAGAAACCAATGAGATTGAGGTAACAAAAAAAAAAATATATATATATATATATATAAAACAAAACTTAATTCAATAATATTTGGAAACAAAAATCAATGGAGAGGAGAAATACTGGGGAATATAAAAGTAAAAACTGAGTGTGAAAACAGATCAACGAAAAAGTGGAAATAAGGGGATTGGAAAAAGGACCTATAGGAAAGTTTTTTTTTTTCCTTCCTTCCTTTTTTTGTTTGTGGGTGGGGTGGGGTGGGGTGGGGAGAGACAATGCAAGCAGAGAGGAAGAGAACATCAGCAATGAGAAAGAGAGAGAGCAAAATGGCCATGAGAGAGAGTAAATTCCATGATAAAGGAGATTATGGTCTATGGTTGAGGCTTTTGAGGGTAAAAAAGGGGCTTTGTTGTGTGGAGAGCCAAACCTAGAACAGGGTTCCATCTCTTGTAAGGCTATCTCCATGTTTTCACTTAATCCTGGTGCAAGTGAAACCATCAATTTGGTGTTTCCATTTCTCTAGAAAATTTTGCAAACAAATTCGAAATAAAAACTGCAAAAACAGAGGTCTGTCTTGTGTAATGATAACATTCCTCAAGAATTCCAAATCATTCTCTTCATCATATATGATCCACTTAGCCTTAGGTCACTCAAATTGGACTCTCCTTGCTATTATTCTTAGTCTCTCCTTTCTACCTAACTTGGGTGACCCTCTTTTGTGAAGGGTATGTTTCTTCTGTCAGCTTTTCATCTGGCGTCTGCGTCAATGGCTGGGGTTGGAGTTCTATTTCTAAGAGGGTCTCATCCCTCGCTTGTCGGGATAGACAAAGGTCTAGTAAACTACGCCGTCGTATCTACACAACTCTCGCGAAGAGGAAGAGATTTTCTTTCAAAAATGCATTTCCCTTCATATAGCGTTTGCGACTTGCTGTGTTTCTTATATATATATATATATATATATATATATATATATAAGTAATAATCGATTAAAAAAGCGTTCAAAAGGGGAAAGCGTCCCTTATACAAAAGCGGAACCGGGATCTAAGGACCCAAAGAGTCCAACTGATTAACTAAGTCATCGGAAGAGGAGCAAGAACTCCTCTTCACGTAACTAAAAATAGAGCGAATAATATAAAGTTTTAGCGTCGCTATAGACGTCTCCTTCCCTTCGAAGATTCTGCTATTCCTCTCCTTACAAATGCACCACCAAACGCAATGTGGAACTGTCCTCCAATAGTCGCGTATGCTTCTTCTCACGCGGCATCCCCTCCACGCGTTAATCAGACCCTTAGAAAATCGAGGCATTACCCAAAGCATACCAAATAAGCCAAATAAAAGGTTCCAACAGTCATACGCCACGGGGCAATGCAGGAGGATATGATCAACAGACTCACCATCTCGTTTGCAAAGACAACACCAATTAACAATAATGTTGCCTCTCTTCCTCAAGTTGTCAAGCGTCAAAATCTTGCCCCATACAAAGAATGCCACTCTAGGAGGAGCCTTGGAGCGCCATATGGTCTTCCATGGAAAATCAATGCCAACGAAGTTGGATAGGCATAGAAACATAGACCGTACATCAAATCTACCATGGGTAGAAGGCACCCACAGAAGATCATCACTACCTCTGCCACCTGCCTCCTGCTAATAAAACATATCCAGAAAAACACGTACCTCGTCCATCTCCCAATCCTGAAAAGAAAGCCTAAAACGCACGTCCCACATAATCCCACTACTATCAAGCCGATAACAGTCAGCCACCTAGGCATGTCTATTGGCGGCAATACTGTACAAACTGGGAAAGGTGCAAGATAACGGCTGGTCACCACACCATAAATCCTCCCAAAATCGAACACATCTACCATCACGAACTTTGAATTTGATATGAGAAGAGAAAACATCCCAGCCCTTCCGAATGAATTTCCACTCGCCAACTCCTCCCGCAATAGAGACTGAACGAGTAGACCAACCGCCCCTCTCCTCCCCAAAACGACATGAAACAATCCTTCTCCAAGGGTGATGCCTTTCCCTGCCGAATCTCCATAATCATTTGCCCAAGAGAGCTTGATTAAAGGGAACCAACCTCCGGATACCTAGACCACCCGACTTCATGGGTTTGCAAACTCGCTCCCAGCAATCAAAAAATATTTAAAAGGAGGGACAAAAAAAGGAACAGAACAATTGCCTACATGCCCTCAGCAATCAAAAAAGTTGTTTTATTTCTTAACTTATTTTTCCATCTAAGGGGAAAATAAAACAAAAATTATTCATCAAAAGAATAAGACTTAAATAAACCAAAACATAGAAGCTCAAGAAATCAACTTGAATTCTTTTATATCTCGAATTCCAATAAAACAAATTTCCTTAAAACAAACGGACAAACATCTACTAAATTCTTGTCCGCCTCCATATTAAAACCAGTGAATTGTGCTGAAACCTAGTGTTATACAGGAGTTTTGGACCTACGGGGCTTTAGTTAAGTGGGGGCGCCCCAAGAAGTTTCTTAATGCTGATACATTCAGTTTCGTTGAGCCCCAAGCTTGTGGTTCCCCTTTGAGAAAGGGCAGTATTTCTGACAGATTCGATTCTTCGTTCTATTATTGCCTCCTCTTCCTGAGGGTGTGGTCTCTTCTTGATTTTCTCTAGGTTCAGTCAACCTTCTTGGTACTCATCTTACACCTTATTTACTACAATCTTATCTATGGCTATATTTTTAGCATTCAAAGCATTTGTCAAAGAAAACATTCTTAAAGTAGAAGCACCCATTCCATTCCATTCCAACTATATCATCTATATAACCTACCACTACCCTAACAACATTTCTAGTATGTGCATACCACATTCATCTTCCATCCTGCAACAGTGTGCTTTCCAGGTAACCTTTGCCGGTGAGACATCCACAAAGAATGCAATAGTATACTTCCAAATCAATTCTTGGACAGCACATTATTGCATTTTCAACCATTTCAATGGTTCACTAGTAACAGTCAATGGGCAGATATCGCATTTCACAATCAATATATGTATATATATAGTGTGTGTGTGTGTGTAATCATAATCAATACAAGATCCGGAAAGCATGAAATATGTCATGAAAACAAGATAATTTCAGCAACATAGACAAGAATGAATATCGGTACTGCAGTCACAATAGTCACAATCATATTCAAGGGAAGAATATCCTTAACAGCCAACTGGTTTATACATAAATATCCACAAAAGTAAATGATACAACATATTTTGTTTCTTACCAAATGGAGACTGTTCTCTGCAACAAATAAAATACCCTGGGGACATTCAACAGAACAAACAGGAGTTACATGTGTTGAAGGTTGAAAAGAGATTGACGTATAGGAGAGGCTGTGCCTTGCAGTTTGCAATAACCAAGGCCTATCGCTGAGAGCAATCATGTCGGCATTGAGGGAATCACTCAGTGGAATAAGGAAAGCTGGGGTAATGCCTATGCGGCGGATTGCAATTATTTGAAGATGAACAGGATCTTCCTTCGTCTTCTCATACAAATTAGAAACATATAATTGTTGGCCTGTACTTTTAGATGAGGTAGAATCCGGATTTACCAGACATGAACTGGAACAACTCCATTCACTGTGTGATTCCAATGAAGACATTGTAGAAGCAGAAGGCAACTCAAACCGAAGCAGCATTCCATTCCTCAACCCTGAAAGAACATATAGTCGATCTACTAGCACAAGCCTCACATCTTGAGGGACACAGCCACTAACGGTAGTTCCCATAGTGTTTGTTAACGAAATTGTCCCTATAGCAAGAACTTTCAGTCCTTTATCAGGTATGAAAGACAGGATTTCCACTGAAGGCTTATGCGTACCAATAACAAAGCAATTACCGATGTTAAATCCAGCTGGAAGCGCAGGCTCAAAACAATTATCCACTAAATTAATTCGAGAACTAGGTGATTTTTGGTCAAAATGTTTTTGAGGTATGGAAATGCAGGATAATTCATTTTGCAATCTAACATGTTGCATCTCATATACTTCAATATGATATGATGATAGGTATCGGGCCCCAAGAATAAATAAGAAGCATGGATTGGAAGTAGCGACGGCGATAAAATTATGTCCAACTGCCCCCAGACTGATACTAATTTTGTCGGGGGACCAAGATGTAGAAATCGGAGAAGACAAATGGATTCCTTCAGGATGTGCGGCTGTAGTGGGTAAACAGAGCATAACTGCATTTTGGTAGATCTGGACCAGCAAACCATCAGCCACAAGGCCACATGCCAAAGTAGAGACATCGGGCAGGAAACCAACCGTATCAGTCACATCAGTAAAGCTTACGCCAACTGATAGCACCCTAGTCTCTTCAACAAATGATAGCACAAGGAACGAATGAGCAGAATCAGTTACTTTCATTTTCATTGTCCAGGTGCCAGTTATGCCTTGATAAATAGGGGGAGTTCTCAACAGCTTTTCCACACTGATGCCACTTCGAATAATCCTTAACGATCCCTCTGGTGCCATCCCACAGCAAGCAAACATTTGATCATGTTTCTCATCATGGTAATCCACAACCGACATATCCAAGATTGGTGCGATGTTTTGAATAGGACTTCTGTAAAGCAGCCTCCCCTCTTCCAATTTCAAGACCATCCCATCCCCCATCTCTACAAGAGCAGCCAAGAACCCACCTTCAACCCACAAAAGTGCCTTACATGGTAGACCATTGTAGAGACAATCAGACAGATCAACTTTAAGGCCATCAGAATCAGAAGAAATTTCAATCCTAAAAAATTCTCCACTGTCCACACAAAAGATCATCCTCAGATTTTTTCCATTTCCCGGTTCCCAGCTCCATGAGCACACATGTCCACAAGTTGACTTTACATTGCCACTGTCATTGTCTATACTCATGGGGTCATCATCTTTAACCATGTCACTTAGCTCCAGTAAAGCAGAGGCAGCAACATTAAACATACCTTCTTCATCGCAGTCATGTATTCTAAATGATTCCTCAACAAAATTCTGCTCCTCAACTGCAGTGGATAAAAAATTTAAGCTCGTTCTATAGACACAACGAGGGTTGTGAGCATCCCTAAGATCCATTAAGAGAGCATCACCAACCCTAAATAAAAAAGCCAATCCATAAGAATGAGGAACTTCAACAATATCATGTGCCAGGGGTCCAGCTTCAGCAAACTGAGAAATTACGTGAACAGTATTTTCCCTTGTAACCCATTCCACTAAAAGAAGCTCATTTATAAATGATCCCCTCCTGCAATACCAGAATTTAGCCTTCTAAATTTTAACACGATAGCAAATGAGTTAAGAATAAGTTGAATAACTCAAGCTGATAACAAGTGAATCCTACAGCTATGGAGAACATGTGACGTAGTATCACACCTGTTCAGAAGAATGGCTAATATAGGGTTGTGCTCCTCACTTGGTTGACAGAATTCTTTGGAAATAAAGCACATGCTCCAGATAGTACCAGAGATACTGGTACCACCTCTGGCAGTACTTGGGTCTCCCTCATTTCCAGAAGGATACAATATTCTCTGAAATAATGGCATGGTTTTCACAGTGAACTGAAAGCAATTATATACATAGATTTATATGTTCCTAGCAGTAAAAAATAATTAACTCAACCTTATCAATGATATTACTGCCAGCAGACGTTGAAACTGAGAACAAAGCCAATTGGTCCTCGTATGCACTAGCAGCGATGAAGCAACCACTGCAAAGAAAAAAAAGGGGGAAAAAAAAACACACGCACATCAATATGCATGTTAGATGATCTGAATAGCAGTAACACTATATGGTACGCTTGCTACTGCACACGCCCTCACCATTTTTTTAACATTGCAAAAGAAACCCAATTAATTCAATAGGGTTTGTTGGATAATATCATAATGAGTCAAAAGAGTTGGAAATATTTTGTAATATCCAATACTCTGATTTATAATGCTTAGTGCCCTCATAAGTCATGATCGTGGTGAAGCAGGTCATTGTGGGTATCGTCATGGTACCTATTAGAGGATTTAAACATTCAATTACACTCTCTCTAATAGTTCAAGTTTTTGAGTAGATGATGATTAACATGATATCAGAGTATGAAAGGTCCTGAATTCGAACCTCTGATAATTGACTCATAATGACAACTGAAACACGTGTTGGACCAAAAAGAAGGTCACACGTGAAAGGGCGTGTTAGAAGATTTAAATATTAAAGTTACACCCTCTCTAACAGCTTAAATTTTTAGAGTATAAGATGGTTAGCAGTACCAATCATAATATCGATCCTTGTTGGGATCTATATGGAAAACCGATATCGGAAAATTAAGCAGTTATCTCTTCTGAGAGTGCCTCTTCTCATTCCTCAATAATGAACGATCGTCCAACTTCTAGTAATTCCATCTCACAACCTAGTTCCTCTAACAGTACCACTGTCACACTAACACTTTCCCATTAGGAGTTAAATGCCCTGGTCAAAAAGGCATAAAATATGTCTACTGATAATGTTGCAGCATTTTTCCCATTCAAGTAATATTGCATGTTTTCAGACTTACAATCTCCATCTTCCTCTTGGATTATTGACCAAGGACTGTGCGTTTATGACTGGTGAGGATTTACTGTTTACTACTTTACACAAGTTTAATTCTACATCCTATGTTACTCTGGTACAAGTGTTTGTCGAGACACAATTAGACCTGCCTCCATTTAGTTGTCCCATGTGCATCTTGGATTCTTGTTCCTCAATTTCCTTTTAATTTGTTATGTGTAAATCAAATTACTTAAGCCCTGAACCGTTCAATGACCTTCGATCCTCAAAATGAAGAAGATTATTATTGGCGTTCAAGAATGAAATGGTCATTGCTACTTGGATTGTGCTTCTCCTATCAGAAGTGTGGCTCTCCACTCGAGGGCATCAACCCAACAGTGGCATTATCGACTTGGTCATCCTTTCTTGAAATACCTGAAGCCTACATTACCTTTTAGTCTAGAATGTGACGCTTGTCTACTTGACAAGCATCAGAGGATTTCTTTTCTTCTCAAGTCAATAATCGCCAGCCTTCTCCTTTCGATTTAGTGCATACTAACATTTGGGGCCCGGCCAATCATTGAAGTGTACAAGGTTTTTCATATTTTGTTACCATTGTTGATGACTATTCAAGAATGATGATTTTTTTTTTTTTTTTTTTTTTTTGAAAGATCGTTCTAAGTTTCTTTCCATTTTCCAATCATTTTATAAAGAAATCAAGGTTCAATTTGGATTTGTTATTCCTAGTTTCAACTGATAATGCCATGGAATACACCAAGGCTGTGTTTAGTATGCAAGAATGGAATGTAGGTGGGAATGGAATAAGAATGGGAAAGAATGGAATGGTCATTCTCATTCTACTATTTGGTTGCAAACATGAATTGATGGATGAATGGAGTCAAATTACCATTCCAGTATTTGATTAGACCAACTCAAAATCTAAAATGGAATAAATTTTTTCCATAATACCCTCAGTGGCATACGTTACTTTTTAAACACCGGTATTTAATTAGACCTACTTAATGGTGGAATTTCAAAGGAAATGGATTATGTGAGGAGCTCTTCGCAGGCAGGGGGATGTGTCCCATTCAAGTCATCTTTCTACTCAAACTCAACAAAGAAGCTTGTACAATGCGCCAAGGCTTCAGCCTCACTACCAATATAAAGGACATCGGAGACCCTGTGGTCATAACAATTCTGGCTGACGCCCTTGAAAGGAAAGATAATAAAAGAGGTTGACCCCGCTTCTATGTATTTCAAAGTGCTACAACCAGTTCAAGAACGACCAACGACGATGACGATGTTGATGGGATGACTACCCCAGCTATAAGGAATGTCGGGGATAGCAGTTTGGTAGCTCACAAGGCTCAAATGGGGTGCCACGGGTTCAAATCCTGTCTCCACAAAAAGGATTTGATACGCCCTCTGACCCCCTTTATGGATTCCCTCCCTTACCGTTGCAGAAAGTGAAACATTTAGATAAGGAAGATATTGTGACAAGCTCAACACTCCACCTTCAAGTCTCTGATTCGATACTTGAAGCGCATTCCTATACCTTTTATTTTTATAATATAACTTTGAGTCAGTGATTGGAACCCTTTCCTGTAACTGCTGATGTGACAAAGGGATTAGGGATCATCACATAAACTATTCTTGGGTTAGGAGCTGCTGCATCGTATTTTGCCTCTATTTCACTATTTCCCTGAAAAACAATTATAAGGTATGCATAGCCCTCCTTTTCCTTTGCGAAACCATCGTCGTTGGTCCTTCCGCGATGCGCTGGTCAAATAGGATTTTTATCCGTTTTCATTCGCTTGAACTTTATATACGAAATTCAATGACACGATTAGATGAATAACTGACTTTCATAATATGCAGGTGCGTATAGAAAGTCCCTACATTGGTAGAAAAACAAAAAGTAAGCCTAAAATCTAAAATGGAATAATTTTTTTCGATAATACCCTCAGTGGTATACGTTACTTTTAAAAATGGAGTGTTTTTTTTCCACTTAAAGAGCCACGCCCAGTATTGTAATACAAAGGAATTCAAACTTTAACAGACAAACGATGGTCGGGCCAAGTACTCTTCAGTGAGGACACCATCTACAAACTTCATATTCGTTTTCTGCAATCCAAATTAAGTCCTAAATCTGGCTTTACCAAAAGGTCAAAAAAAAAAAAAAAAAAAAGAGGAGATTTCTTAACCTAAATTCCCAAATTGTTTCATCCAAGTTTTATCCAAATCTGACTTTCCCAAAAAGGTAAAAAGAAAGGATAAAAACAAAAAAAAAACAAAAACAAAAAAACAAAACAAAACAAAAATAAAAACAAATTTTAAACCCACAATTTTTATTTTATCCCTCGATTGGGATTATGTTATCACCAATACACTGTAATATATACAATGTACACACGATAATTGATGCAACAACACGATGCATCACTTCTTTAAATCAAAAGAAAAAGGCAATAACAGATGGATTTGAATGCACAAAACGTGTAGAAATATATCACAATGTCAGTGAACCCCAGGTGATGCCCATGTCGTTCCTCCCCCACTCACTTCTGCCTCGCCGTTGCCATCATCATCAGGTATCCGATGATCCCAACAGCCCCGTGACGACTGCCTTGGTCACCACAACGATCGAAATCTCGTCGGCATTGAGGAGAAGCAACCAAGAAAAGAAGCAATGCCGGGAGTCAGTGGTCTGCCTCAATCACCAAAGCAGTCAAAATCTCACCGAACTGAGAGAAGCAACCAATAAAATAATAACAGGAGAGGGGTTCTAGAGAGAGAAAGTAGAGAAGAACGCTTGTGAGACGTGTGTGAGACCCAAAATGTGATTAGGTTTTTTGGTAACGTAAATTTTTTTTCTTTATTTTACTTGGGACTGGAATGGTTATTCTTTGGGTTAATAAGTGGAAGGATTTTTGTGGGAATGACCTTTCTAAGGGAATGGTGGGAATGGTCATTCCACCTTTAACTATCCTAGTACCAAACAAAAGAAAAGGAATAAAAAGTGGAATGAACATTCCATTCCATTCCTGCACACTAAACAGAGCATAAAGGTATTGTTTTAGAATTATATGATACACATGGTATTCTCCACAAACATCTTGCTCTTATACCCTCAAAAATTTGGAGTGACACAACGCAAAAGTATACATTTGGTCGAAGTGGCTCGCACTTCAATGATCCATACACATGTTCCAAGGAAATTCTGGGCCGATGTCGTTTTAACAAATTTCTCCCTAATCAATCATATGTCTTCTTCTATTTCATAAAGAGAAATGTCCTTATTCTGTTTTTTTATCCGGATCATGCTTTACTCATTTTGCCTCATTAGGTTTTTAATTATGTTTGCTCTGCTGTGGAACTAACAAATTGTCTCCTCGTGCCATCAAATGTCCATTTGTTAGTTAGTCTCGAACTCAAAAAGAATACAAGTGTTGGGATCCTAGCACTAGCCGATACTTTGTGGGTATGGATGTTACCTTCTTTGAAACCACCACTTTTTCTTTTCCTCCCTTGGTCAAATACTGATATTTTGATCACGTTGCCTATTATTTCCGATTTTAAACCTAAACCAGTAAACTGCTTCTGTCCTGCACTAATAAACCCCTTCAAGTATATTGTTAATACCAAGGGAAACAACACTTGTTCCCTCACACCTATCGTCTGCTTCAATTGAGGTTCCTTTTATTGATGATCTCCCTATTGCCTTACGCAAAGGTACTCGTTCTCGCACTCATCATCCTGTTGAACATGTTCTTGCTTTTGCAACTTATTTCCATGTTTTCAGTCATTGGTCTGTGCTTTGTCATCTGTTTTAGTTCCTCAAACCTATCTTCAAGCCTTGTCCTCCCATGGTTGGAAACATGCTATGGTTGAAAAAATGGGAACACTAAGGCTCCGTTTGTTTCGACGTAAAATATTCTTTTTGGAAAATATTTTTCTTTTTCAGGTAAAATATTATTTTAGTTTTACTTTGTCAGTGTTTGGCAAAGGTTTACGTCGATGTTGAGGTCAAGTCCATCAGGTGGGGCATGTAAAATAACTTGCCGAAAATTGATGGATAAGTTAATTTTGTTAAATTTTAATATATTTTTTTCTTCGTAAATTTTTACGAAAACCAAACACTAGAAAATAAAAAAATATTTTCTGAAAAATATTTTACGTCCAAACAAACGGAGCCTAAAGCAAAATAACTCCTTTACCTCAAAGGAAAAGTAACAGTTGATTGTCAATGGGGTATTCCATCAAAGATCAACCTAATGGTACAATTGAACGGTTAAAGACTTGCTTGGTAGCTAAAGTTTATTTGGGCTAGACTATTTTGAAACTTTTTTTCTATTATTTGCCTTAATTCTTCCATGTTCTTTTATCAGTTGTGACTTTACAAAATTGGAGACTTACAGCTTGATTTAAAATTGCTTTCTCACATGCACATCTTCGAGAAGAAATATAAATGGAGCTTTCACATGGTTTGTTGCTCAATGGGAATCACATATGGTGTGCTGGTTAACAAAAGCTATATATTGATTAAAATAGTCTCCAAAGGCATGGTTTCACAAATTTAGTGTTGTGGCAAGCATGTAGATAATATTGTTGTGATAGGATAAAAGTAATATTGACGAACTGAAGGAATTGTTTAAGCAAGCATTTTCACATAAAAACTTAGGCCAATTGAGATATTTTTGGGGAATATATGTAGCAACATCTCATAAAGGAATTTGCATATATAAAGGGAAGTATGTGTTGGATTCGAGTATTAGGAATTAAAGAAAATGACACTCCCACGGATTCGAGTATAAAGTTTAATCCATATGAGGGAGAACTTCTTGAAGACTAAACATAACTTCTGTTGTAGAAGTGGTAAGTCAATTTATTCAACATCCCCGACAACCTCATTTGTATGCGGTATATCGTATTTAAGATATTTAAAGGGAACTCTTGGTAAAGGAAGTATCTTTAAACAATCTAAAACAGAACAGTATGATTATTGAACAAAAAAATCCCACTTTCCAACCAAGGTAAGAAACTTACTTGGAATCAACAGCAAGCAATCTTCCAACTAGATGCCTTGAGTTACCAGGAGTCGAAAGTTGAATGTGTGTTAATGGGAAAAACCTATGCCAACAATAAATATACTATACAAATAAGCTTTCATCGAAAAAATGAAGTACCTAAACATTCAAAACCAATAAAAGAATTAAAAGAGTTCAATCCTTTCTTTCACATGAAGAAATATCTAGAGAAGGAGAAGTTTAAAAACCTGTGCATTTCATTGGAAAATGTGAGAAACGATAGCTTTCCGGAATCAGAAATAACAACCACAACATCTTTCCCCTGCATCTACAAAAAGAAAAGGAATTGTATTCAGGATAATCTGGTAAATGCCTCTATTATCGAGAAGCAACTCCTATGACGTGATAATTTTTCTCAATACAATATTTTATCTCTGAAAAAATGCCAAAAAGTGTTTCTGTTGTGGTGAGAATATAAACAAAATGTATTGCAAGGAAGTCGTCAAATTTAACAAACTAACAAACCTGAGGACTCCATTTGTGGAACTTCTCATTCCAGGGTAGAATGGCAAGATCTTTAATCGTGCCAAATACAGCCTGCTCACAGATAGATTGTGCAATCCCATCTTCATCAATTATCACCAACTCTAAGGTTGTCTCCTGAACAAAAATTCATTTAATGAAAGGTGTAGGTGTATCGGGTTAAACAAGTAGTGAAATGAAAGATAAATTGTACCCTGTTAATATACAACATAGAAACTAGTCGAGGGTGAACAAATTACAAATAGATCCAAAAGCCAGTTGAATATTATTTAGAACATCATAATAATCAATGCATGCATAATTCATACAACAATTACCAAAGCATTTTTCTAACTATTTGGAGCCAGTTACATGAATCCTATGTTTCCATTCTGCTAATGCATGCATCAATAATTATGACCTTTACACAGCCGGTCCCAAGCCCAGAGGAGGGTTGTGTTAGGTAGCTTGACAACCAACGTAAAACTTTTGCCATGACCATTATAGATATGCATGCATAATTCATAAAACTTCAAAAAAAATAGCTGCAATTGAAACCTTAGAAAATGAAATGCTTGACTGAACTGTGCCAGTTAGATCTATGTTCATAGTTGCAATGATTAGTTTGTAAGGAAACCAAAAAACACAAATCAACAACCAAACAGAGAATATAGGCTGAAAAATGATAGTAGTGATGTCTAAAATGTACAAACCCTTCTACTACATATTTATAAGTGCAACTTAAGTTACTCTCATACACAGGTATCATAATTGTATAAGCATGCACGCACGCACACACACACTGTAAGATAAGATATTGTGTGATCGGCATCACTTATCAAAAATAAAGATATTGTGTGATCGGCATCACTTATCAAAAGAAAAAAAAGATATTGTGTGATCGGCATATCCCTTTAAGACTGAAAGAGAAGTATAAAATGGATACTAGACCAACCATTCTTCATGTGAAGAATCTTGGCAGCCAAAAAAAAACATCACGGACGTGTGAATGTAGAGATAGATGTGCAGAAAGTTAAGATATGATAGAACTAGAAACAAAATGGCTGAAGTGACATCCATTGGAGATAAAAAGGAGAAAAAATCGATTAAGATGGTTGGAACTGCGCGGGCTAACATGAGCAACATTGAGGATAATGCTAGGGATTAAGATGGTTCGAACTGCACGGGCTAACATGAGCAACATTGAGGATAATGCTAGGGAAAGGGCAAGACCAAAAATAATAATATGATAAAATGTAATTTGAATGAGAATTTGATTTTAGATAGAGCACAATGAAAAAATAATCTTCACGTAACCTATCCCAAGCAGCTGGGAAAAGTATTTGTTATGTTGAATTGAGTGAGACAATACACTACTGTTGCTAACATTTTGAAGTCGTTGTGTAAAAGGCTTTGTTGTGCTGAGTTCATATAATCCACTACTTCCACTAACAATTTCCCGCCACCAAATGCAGCATAACAAAATAATCAACGATTAATTCCAATAATTCAACGCCACAAAGGCAAACGCACATATGCGTATGTAGATGTGTATGTATGTATTTATGTACTTATATATGAAATTCAAGTGAGTTTAGACCAAAAAAAAAAAAAAAAAACCTTGCCGAATACAACGTCGTTGGAGGAAGGAGAGCGAATGTGACCCTGGACCACTTGAAGAACAACGCTTCCTCTGAGAACGCATTTAGCGAGATAGTGGACTCCATTGGAGGTCGATCGAGACTTGGCGGACGAAGACTCTTCCTCTGAAACCGCCATTGGGACGGCACTTCAAAGTTAGGTTTTCAGTTTGGATTGAAAATGGAAATACTAGGGTTATATTGAATACATAAATGAAAAGTCTTCTGTGTATTTATTGTATGTGACTCGATCAGAACAAAACACGCAGATATAGATATATATAGAGAAAAGGGGCGTTGGAGTGAAGTGATCTCTGGAGATCCGCTAGCACTTTCTGGGAAGAGACCGGTTTAAACTTTAATGGTTTTTTCTTTTCTTATTTTCTTGCCGCTTAACCGATGGAAATCGTTGCTTTCTAGTGTGAAACCCGTCTTGGGCGTCCAGTTAGTATTATACTATGGATTAATCGATTACTGGATTTGGAGTGGTTTAATCGGGGACGGGTAATTCGCACCAATTTGGGCAGGGACAGGAAGGGTGTCCACCCATTTTATGTTCTAAATTACCATGATACGTTTATGCTTCATAAAAATTTATAATTTATAATTGAGTCGTATATTTCTCTAAATAAATATCACTAAAAGATACTTTATTTATTTATATATATATATATATATATTTGATCAAATATGATAGAGTTGTTTTGTTTTTCACAAGTTCATTTCACTTTATTAATAAAATATTAAATATATGTTTTTAAGGAAGAATAATTGAGTGAGACTGAACCACGCATGCATCGAAACTAGAAGAAAGAATGTAATAAAACTACTAAAGAAGGAGAATATATATAATATACTCGGTGCGTCGTTTATTGGGCACATCGCAATTCTTCATGTCCACGCATGTTGTTTTAGCTAAATCTTAGATATTATATTCTTACGAATCCCATTCTCTAATAAATAAGGAATTGAATGGCCGGGAATTGGGAGGTTTTACCTGTAGCCTACACATATCAAGAGCTCAGCTAACGTAATGCGTGAAACTCCATTTGCATTTATTAATCGGGCTTTCGGACACGTGCCCGCACGTGTATGACACGAATAGTTGTGATATGCCCGGTGTACAAAGAATTGGGCACATCAAATGCCTACTTTTAAACAAGGGTGAATGATATTACCATAAATGAGAATTAAGATGGAAAAGAGTGTCCTTTTTCAATCCTACTCACCTTCAAATATGATAAATTATAAATTGCAACCGTTACAACGATGATGTAATGCAATAGACTGCTACAAACACTCCAACGATGAGATATAGCTTAACAAAAAATTTCAGGTGCACGGTGAAAGAATCAATAATAATAATAAGAACAGTACTTGCATATCTGATTTGGTAATTAAAAATAACGTATCCATTTACTATTGGTCCACCTTAACAATAAGAAAAAGGTAAACCTTGGTGAGAACTTAAGTATTGTTCTAATAATAATCCTCTAAGTATTGCTCTAACAATAATTTCCTTAAAATATAAGTATTTTTGGATAAATTTCTCTAACGTGACAAAAGTCTCTTGTGATAATCTAAAAATTATACTTAACAAAGGTTAGTAAATTAAAACAAAATTTTCCCATACGACAATGAACATAGTCAATAAATCAAATTAGAGAATTTTAACCAAATATGTTTATATCAATTAGATTAAATTTTAAAATAGCATATTACCTTTACATTTTTACTTTAACTCTATTATAAACTAAAATGGTATTAACCATTGAGGGCAAAAAAAGGTAAAATTACACTCTTCACATTATGCAACGAAAATGTCAAACAATGTGGGTAGCAACGAATTTTGATTTAACAGAAGTGACCTGTTTATATCAATTAGATTAAATTTTAAAATAGCGTATTACCTTTACATTTTTACTTTATATTTTAAAAATGTCGGTAATTTGTCGTCTTTTTTAAAAAAAAAAAATTAAAAATATATATCTAAATCATGCTTTTTATGAGATAACAAACCTAGGTTATCCAGAGAGTTTGCAAATACCTCTTTACTATCATATAATTGTTTAAAAAATAAAAAATATTATTATTGACGAGATAAATAACTTTTTAATAAAAAAAAAAAAACCTTCTAAAGTATCATTTTGATTTAGAAACACATAATTCATTAAAAAAATTTACAAATAACCTCTCAATTAGATTTTCCATTTACAAATAATGAAATTTAGTTAATTTTGTATGAAAAGATTAATTAGCTGACCTCACGTTGTTCGGGAAAAGGGTGATGTTACCTTTTTTTTTGTTTTTTTTCCCTCGAAAAAAGTGTGGATTGATATTGTTGTCATTATATGTAAAGATTCGCACAACAACGAGCTCAATGCGGTAGCATTGCTCTTTATATAACAAAAGGATGGTAAGTCCATTGGTTTACACAATTTTTCATGTACTAGTAGAAGATTTGGCAGCTATAGCGGCCCCGCTACTTCAGGTGGAACTTCGGGTTCAGGAATCATACAGAATGCTGTCAAGATATAAGAGAATTTCCAACTGTTATGTATATATTATTTTTGTGTAAATATGATGTATCATAATAGATATATACAAAAAAAATTTAGTTATTTATTTTGAGTTACGATTATTATTTTATATCTTTTGTGTAAAAATATATCTTCTAATAACAATTAATCAGTGTCATGTCTGTACCTCATATAATTTTTATAAATTTACTTAATATAAGATTGATTAGTTAATCGAATAAGAAAGAGGAAATATGTTAATGTGATGTGTAAAAAAGTTGTGTAAAATACACAACAATTTTATACATTAGTGACGTAACATTATATCTTAACAGACTGCTTGATCTAAAAAATTTTATACATCGTGACTGTGTATATTTTAGTATTTTAACATATTGTTGGAGATGCTCTAAGTATCTTTGGTTTCGTAACGTTCTTTCATAGAAAATCAATCATAAAAGTGATAATTAATATTTACTTTATATTTTTGTGGAAGTTTACTAACCTTTTAGGACTAAATTACTCCTTTAAATTATTAGGTCTTTCTTTTTTGCCTTATTATAGATATAAATATATGTATATATAGCTAACCTTCATAGTCGCTCATCTCGTGATTGAAAAATCAAGTATAAAAATTATCATTAATGTATATTTCCTATTTTTAGGACCAAATTAACCTTTTAAATTTGTTCTTTCTTTTATTTTTTCAATTGGTTTTTTAATTATACATACATATATATATATATATGTATAATATATGTATAACCATCTACCTGTTACATAGTAATATTTTTTCCCTCTCCTCACTGTTTCCCATATTCGGTGAACAATTCAGAAAGAAAGAATATATATATATGTGTGCGCGCGCGCGCGCTTTGATGATTCTGCAAATTACCTCTAATTTTCCCGAAGATCTAATCCTCTACTCAATTGTTGTACTGTTTTAAAAATTTTATTTTATTTGAATTAGTCATTAATTACTTTTGGCGTAAAATTACTATAATAGATAAATTCATAAAAGTAAAAAAATCAGTTTTCTTTTAAACAGGCTTTCACGTATGAATATCTCATCCTATAATTGATTAATCACGAATGTCCTCATCTATCTTGAATATAAGAGTTCATCTGAATCATATTTATAAAATAAAGAAAGTAACCAAAAAAAATTGATAGATGAAACGTTCAAGAATGATGTATAAAAACTTTTTTTTGGAGTTAGCTAATCTAATTTTTTCTTTCCGGGCAAAATACGGAGTAATATATAAGAGACAATACTTGCCTATTCATTGGTGAGTAGATTGTACATACTTACTCCTAACGTGGTGCAAAATTAATGGAACACGTGTCCCTACAATATAAAATAATAAAAATTAAAAGATTTGATAAGTTATTCCGATTAAATCCAATGTGATCCAAATCTAACTCTTTTCCCCTCTCACACTATTCTTTTTTTTTTTTTTTTTTTCCAAAAAGTCGACGTTTCCTTTTTAGTTTTTATACATTATTTTTGTTTTATTTCTCTCTTCTTTTTTCCCAAAGAGTTCTTGTTTTAAACAAATTTTAATTTAAATCAATCTTACACTCTAGATTCTGGATTTCTTTATTAAAAAATAAACTTTAATTATAGACCTTGTGAAAAAAAAATTAACTTTTCCTGAATTAATATGATTATTTACAATTTAAAGTAGTTATTTTAATAAATAATTATTTTCTTGACTTTTCATGTTTTGAGAGTCACCAATAATTTGGGTATTAACTGCTATAAGAGTTGTGTGTTTTCAAATATCTTAATATTGAAGAGTGTTGACTTTTAGAAATTTATTGTTAATTAGTATTTAAGTACAATTGTTATTATTATTTCTTAATAGTTTGATACTAACTGCTATTTAAGAGTTGTACATTCTCTGTTACTATTGAGGAGTTGTGCCTTTTATAAATATCTTTTTAATTGATATTTAATAAAATCATACATTTTCACATCTCTTAATACAATCTTTGTTACGACAATTAAATTACGATGTCTACTATAGTTCTTGAAACCTAGACATTTTGGTGCAAAACTAATCAACCTTTCTCAAGTTTGGTTTTTTTTTTTTATTTTTTTTATTTAATAATTTTATTTCCTTTTCTAAAGATAATATTTCTAGATTTTTTTTCCTCATTGGCATGTATGAACAATTATCCATGAACTTCTTTATTTCTTTAAAGTATTAGAAGGATTTTATAATTTTATAAATTTGACCCACTTATAAATTATATATTTTTAAGCATGGCTTATTATTGTGATATGTTATTTGATCAATTTTTTAAAATTATATTTAAATGATCATCAAATCTTATATTTTTATTAGTCCATTGTACCTCGAATTGCAAATCCTCATTGTCTATGAAAAGCATCTCCACTTTAAGGTATCATTCTTTATTGCAATTCTCCTTTGCTTGTTCCATTGCAAATTAATAAATGGATTGTGTTGTTTTAAATGTGTGTAGCATTTTTACTCTCCTTCTCCAAAACTTCATTCTTTTTTCATTTTAATTTCCTATTTTCAAGGAAATATTTCTACATTTTTTTATTATTATTTTTATTTTTAAACTTTGACGCATATCAACCATAACTCTCTATCCCTTCAAAGTTTCAATATTTAATATTCTATATATAATATTTAACAATCAAGTGGAGTAACATTGAGATTGACCTTATAATCCAAATAGTTTTTCTTTTACTAGATTTTAATGTCTTTGTTATTTCATAAAGCTGATTCTAATATATATATATATATATCATAATTTTATTTTTATTTTTTTGAAGGCAATTTTTTTTACACTTTTCTCTTACATGTATAAGCAAACAAACACAAACTCTCTTTATCTCTTCAAAGTTATTATTATTTTTTAACTAAATTTTGAAGGTTGTTAGTATTTTATAAATTTGTTAATAATGTGATATATATATATATATATATAATATTTCATAATGTTTTAAAAATTTTATTTACTTGCATTGCACGTTTTTATTTATGTGCATTGCACGCTACCTTTTCTAGTATATATATATATATATATATTTTCTATTTTTGTGAGACTTTACAACTTGACTTTTTATTATTAGCCTTTCTTTTTTTTCTTGTAGATAGAGACATACAATAAAAAGTCAAGTTAAAGTCTCACAAAAATAGAAAGTAGGTATTAATTAAACTTTTTATAACTGATTTTTCAACCAATAAGACTCTGACTAGCCCTCGTCATAGTTTTTTACTGTTTATAACCATTACACGATTTCAATGACCATGCCATCAGTCCATTTTTTACTATCCAACAGTATAAAATCCAGGTTATGACCGTTGTCCAATCCAATATCTTTTTATATCTAATTTTGTATTTTATAGTTTAGACATGCGGCTCAGTTTATTCCTAAGGTTTATTTAGCAAGTGAACGTTTTTAACATTACAAAAATAAATTTTAATCTTTTTATTCAAAAAAAAGAATGAGTAAATCAGTAACAATCACTTAAAACTTATCTACTTAAAATTTTCAATACTTAATTTCGGGGTAATTAATTTTTAGTTTTATAAAACACCACCTTAATTGCAATAACCTAATTTTATTTCCTCTTGTTGGAACTGCGTTGGAACGCCATGCAGCTCTAGATTCAGGGGCTCTAGCTATAGCCGAACATGAGGGAAAGATCATTTATACCGATAATGACAAGATAATTTTATCAGGTAATGAAAATACTCTAAGCATTTCATTAGTTTTATTAGGTAATGAAAATACTCTAAGCATTCCATTAGTTATGTATCAACGTTCCAACAAAAATACTTGTATGCATAAAAAATCCCGAGTTCAACAGGGTAACTGCATTAAAAGGGGACAAATTTGAAAATACTCTAAGCATTCCATTAGTTATGTATTAACGTTCCAACAAAAATACTTGTATGCATCAAAAATCCCGAATTCAACGGGGTAAATGCATTAAAAGGGGACAAATTTTAACAGATGGTGCCGCTACAGTTGTTGGCAAACTCGCTTTGTGAAAAAACATATTAATAGCTTATATGCCGGGAAGGTTACAATTCTGAAGATGCAGTACACATTAGGTATATTAAGATGTTTATACTTCTTTTCACATACAGAAATATGAAGTTCTTATGTCCAAGTTATTTGCAAAAATAATAGTAAATAATTAAGATATCGCACTAAAATATCAAATCACATAACAGTGACATCAATGACACCCAATTTAATTTGGAACTAAAGCTCAACCAACAGGTACAATCACTAGTCCATTTACCAAGCTGAACGAAATCAATGGATGCATAATTTTGGAACATAAGTAGAGAGAAGAAAACGCTTGCTTGTCAAATCATATGAAAAAGAAAAAACTTGCCAATAACGAATTCCAATAATCCAAACTCCATTGAGAATTTCAAAACAGAGACAAAATTTTAGTACAATAAAATTATAGTTACTCGGGACTCAGAAACAGCAAATGAATAATAGAGCCGAGAAACAGTAAACCAATAACAATGCCTTCAACTCAAAAAGCAGTCGATGAACTAGATATTTGGATCTCACTAAGCACGAACACCCCTATTAAGACTGACCATTCGTGTTGAAGCATCCATCTGTGAACCCCTTGTCAAACCAGTCTGATAAGTTCTTCCATATGCAGCATCTTGATACCGTGTGCTTTGGTAGCCAGCAGAATACCCTCCCGTTCCTCTTGACTGACCCACCCGGTCTCTAGAATAGCCTCCCCCGGAAGTTTGGCCTGGAGCCAATGATCTCCCACCACCAGCATTATACCCCGATCGCCCACTGGTATTGCCTTGCCTCTGTGAGAATGACAAGTTGTCTTGCCACTTACCACCAACAGAAGAGGCCGCTGCAGCAGCATAGTCTTGGCCATCCCTCCGCCTCATGGGCAGGCTGTCCAACCCACCACCACCTATCCTTGCCTCTGTTGCCCTCTCATTACTTTCTGCCAGTATTGAAAGCTTCTCTGTCAACTGGAATGCCAGAGCCTGCAACCTTGTGTGCTCAACATCATGGAAGACCATGCACCGTGTTGGCTGATCCCAACTAGCATGGAGCTCCTCATTGACCATCATTTTGCTCGCAATGCTGTGGGTCTGGACATCTGAAAGATCAAACATCTTTGCAAGCTGATCCAAGTTCAGAGAATCATAGGATGATGAATAAGTGAAAAGATAGGTTCTCAAGGCCTCTTCCTTGATACTGGCCCCGACCATCTCAAGAACATTCTCTCGGTCCTTGAGGAGCCTCCAGACATCAAGGGATTTGATGACATCAAACGCTTTCTGGAAGTCTCCCTTGCTAAGAGCTCTGGTGGCCGCCATTACATGGTCCCTTACGTTTTCAGGGGGGCCAGTAAACGTTTGTCTCTCGCTCACCTCAAGTAATCGCCGGAAAGTCTTACTTATGACTTTGCGCTTGGCATCATGGCTGTTGGCTGCCATGTTGGGAACTTCCAGCAGCATTGCACATATTAGATGGACAGCCTCCAGAAGCTCAAGATTTATGTGCATGTGGTATGGCATCTGCCGCCTCCTTTCCAACCGTTCCTGACAAAATGCAATCATTTACAACAGAAACTTCTTGGGCAAATATATGAGAGAGAGACTATACTAAAGCAACATCTTGCAGAAGAGTTAAGGATGGTGGAAAACACATTTATCAAATCAACATAAACATAGCATTCTACAGCATGCATAACCAACAGTTAGCCCACAACTTAAATCATACAACTCCAATTAGGTTGTCATTCCTGCATAGAATTGTGACAAATACATGTAATTACAAATTTTGCATAATTAGTTTTATAAAACAAAATTACACATGATTTAAATACTAGAGATTGAGATGTATTTCGTTGACATATATCAACAGAAGTAAGAATCAGAAGGAGGAATTGGTCTGCAATGGTTGGCTAAATTATCTAGTGCACTTTAGGATGTATGTAGAGAGAAAGTAGAGAAAAGATTGGTGGTGCTGAGCGATGGATTTTAGTGACAACGGCCGGAGGAAGCTTAGACTTTTGGTTGGATAAAGAGACTATAATTGAAATTAATCAGAGACACACACACACATGTATGTATATATATCAGGTGTTTGCGGATTTTGATTTCTGATTTGGACTTTGATTTGTTACAAACACATGCACATGGATATGTAATAAACACTACACAAAGGAAGAACAAGAGAGGGGTGGTGGAGAGAGATATGGAGGTGGGGGCAGAAGTTGTGGCGGGGAGAGAGATGGTGGGGAATGGCGGCAATGGTGGTGGAGATTGGAGAGTGAGGATTGGAGACAATTAAACCAAGGGCACTTTATTCCTTTTAATTTTTGGGTCGCTTGCATCAGGATGACTTACTCAATTGCTGTATAAAATATGGGGAGTAATTTGGTAAATTGATTACTACGGTTAACCAACCTAATGGGTTTTATCTCAGACAGGGGTGCCAGGGTTATTTTTTAAAATGTTTAATCCGAAGATAATAAAGGGAAACCTTAGGAGAGGTTGGAGCAATTTGCCCAGAAAAAAGCCAGGAATTGTTCAGTACCTATATTGAAGATAGTGTTCTTACATTCACTAATAAAGCTCTCTTAAGCAATCAACAAATATATTTTGTTTGTACACAGAACATAAAGAGAACATCTTGACTTGATTATCATGTGTTAGTTTATAGGTTATGTTAAAAATTAGGAGAAAAGAAATGCTCCAAGGAAAGCGTGCAATTAGAGTTCTAAATTCTAACTGCAGTGAATACGAGTATTGAACAACCAAAACCAAAAGACCAGCTACATTCTGTGTGACAGAATGTGAATTGAGAAACAAAATGATAATAACTGCATTCCAAGCCTCAGACACTCTTTTTCAAGCAAAATACATAAAGGAATCCCATTCAAAAATAATATCCAGTATTATCTGCATACACAATTCTTGAAGAAGTCGTGGCAACATTTCCACAGCCGTAAGTTATTGCGATTATATTAAAGCACAATGGGCAGCCCAATTACATGTCCCAATGCAACAAAAGAATGAAGATGATCCTGATTCATAACATAAATCGATCTTAAATATATCTTTAAGGATTATCCACATCACTGCTTATGACATTCTCTCCTCTCATAGCCTTGACTACAAATTTAGTATCCCCTTCTAAAACATTAGACCATAAAACTTTGTAACTTAATAAGATTAGGAAAACAGCATTAGCGTTGACGATACCCAAAAATAATCAATGCCCAAAAAAAAAAAATTCCAATAAGAGCTTAACAAATCATTAAAACAAAAAATAGAAAGTCACATACAACCTTTCTAATTCAAAGCCAAAGGCAGCAGTAGGGCAATGGTATATTAACATGACAAGTGATCTACAAGCATAAACAAATAATAATAAATAAATAAAATTGTTTTTATTTTATTTTATTTTTTTCCATGCCAAGGAACTCACGTCCATTTTTGCGGGACTTGAATCCTTGACCTTCTACTTTAAGGTAGTAGAGATACAACTAGCCTACATCTCTTGGTGGTTATTAAACAAAGTTCAATGAGAACAAAACTCAACATAAGGTAACCAAACAACTAGACCTGTACACTTGAGCCTAAAGACAATTGCATGGCTACAAGACTTTACACATGGGTCCCACACAAGAATTGGATGCCACCAATGATCACCATCACCTCCTCCCCCTTCCCCAAGTTTTAGAAGTTCTCATATCATGTTCTTTTTAAACAGCAAGATTGCACTTATATTCATTACAAACACATTGAAAAGTTTGCAGCAACTATTAATATAAATACCTGTTCAGGAGTCCTCTCATGATATCGGCTTTGGGAGACACCTTGTGCAAGTAATTCCTTCACTCTACCACCTGAATACAGTTCAGAAAGGCAACCATGTCCTTCAGCAATGAGCCCGACCCTAAATGCACATAGACCAAGCTGTGCCATAGCCCGGTTAAAAAGTATCTGGGTTGAAATGTCCATATGCTGGATACTATCCTGCAAATGACTCATTAACAACAAATCACGGGAGTTTGAAAATTCATCCAGTACAGCATGGTGGTATATGTCACACAGCATTGCTCGGGCCTTCGTTCGCTCATCTCCGTACTTGTATATTAGTGACACTAGTAAATCCATCAACGTCCTGCTGTTCTCTGGAAAAGTGGGTTTGCGAGGCACTAGCTCAGGAGTAACAATAAATGCAGGCGGGCCCCTACTTTCCTCAACCACTTTGGGTTCCTCACCTACCTCTCCTTCCCCATTCTCTCCAGCTTCCGTCTGCTCAACCAACTTCCTCATAGCATCATATACCCCTTGCGGTTTATAATATATGAGTTCAACCCGCTTTAGTGCTACCTTTGCAGCAGCCTTGTAATCCTCAATCTGTTCTAGATATTCCTGGACATCCTGAGCAAGAACCAAGAACATAGGCTCATCCCTGAGCCTTTCCACATACTCACGAGTGTGTGGATCAATGCATTGCAAACTCCTAAAGAACTCAACATCTATCCTCTCAAGGAAGGCCACCAAATTTCCCCAAACTCGAATCGTCCCATTGAAGTCTGCTCCTTTTTGGCTTTCATTCTCTTCCGGCTCCACCGTGTCATCAACCACAATGTTGGGATACTCGACAAGGATGTCCAATATAGCAAGCATATTCTGAACACACTTCTTCCACACGTTTATAGGCATGTGACCACTAAGACTTGGATTTACATCAAACTGCGCAGAAACAACACTGAAGAGTATTTCAAGCTTCTGAGCAGGGGTTTTAGCGACCTTGGTCAGGAAGGTAAGCTGTTCAACCAGTTCAATCCTTCCAGTTCCCTTCCTACCCCGTGCCGCCACAATCTCTTTGAACTTCTTGTTAACTATTTCCCATGTAATCTCACGTGGGTCCTTCATGAACTGCTTGTCCATGATCTTATCTTTCTTGCTCATCATCTTCACCCAAGACCCACCGACCTCATGTGGGTCATCACCAGGATCTTCTTCATCCTCATCCTCCTCCCCTGAATCTGACCCCATGGCAATCTTAGATGGATCCTCCTCAAACTCCAAATCCTCATCTTCATCATCCTCTGTTTGCTCATCCTCATCCCTTTCATCCTCACTCTCAGGATTCTCCCTACACTTATTAATCAAATCCTCATACTGCTTGTTGTTCTTCTTCAGTTTTTGCTTCATCGAATTCAAGGCTTTAGCATTGCTACTACTCATCTTTTTCTTCGCATCTTTATTGGCCAAGGCCTGGCTCAAGAAGTCCTCCAACATCACAAGAGCTTTGATGTAAAGGGCTGGGACCTTTTCAGACTCCGTTACCCTCATGACCTTCTCTAGCTGTTTATTAAGCTTGTCAAAGCTCTCCTGCAAGCTGACCCAGTCATTAATCTTCATTGCATTCTTCATCTGATCAACAGTAGAAGACATTTCTTCAAAGCGTTTGTCTTTGGCAGATCTGACAACACGCTTCTGCCCGTCAGAATCATCGCTATCACTAGCATTTGCCTGAAGGTATCTGCTTCCAGCAGCTGTCGTGGTCGATTCACCTGCTCCCCCAGCACTTACCTCTTCATCATAATCACTCACCTCTTCCTCAGATTCACTGTCACCCTATTAACAGCAATGACAACAATTTTCTTAAAATTAATGAACATAAGATACGTTCATTGAGTACGAAAATAGTACTAACTTACATACAAACATAAAATAACAAAATTGGGATTTGAACATGTAGCTACGAACCTGAGTCCAAAATCGGGATGCCATTGTCCTGCCTGAGTTTTATCCAAGAAATAAAAATATAACAATCTGCATAAAAAGAATCAAAGATCAAATAATTAAAAATGTAACAAGAGAGAAAAATCAAATATTCACAGCTATTGCATTATAAGACACAGACAATAGGTCCATATTACTGCGTAAATAATTGCACCATATAATATGTTAGTAAATGACAATCCCTCATTACCCAAAAGCTGAAAGCACACCACACTTATCCCAAAAAACCTAAACTTTCGTTAGATTGCTGAGAAAATTTCAAGAAAATAAGAGAGAACAAAATTTAAAAAAAATCAGAACCTAACCACCGAATATATATACACACACGCATATGCAAATAAATACACAAACTGGCACACCACAATAATACATATAGTGAAATACACCAACACACACAGATACACACTTGCTTATCACCAATATATAAGAAGTGAAGTGAAATAAATGAACGAATTCAAAGAAAGAACAGTTAAAGCGTCCATACAAAAGTGATGTAACTTTGCCGCATCACAAAATACAAAAAAGATGACCCTTTCACTACTGCCAGAAAAATTACATACATAGGACCTTGTAAATTACTCCAATCGAAACTTTAAATTCTTGCTACTACCAAATCTTCTGTAAATAAATTTTCGTAACCAAGACAAGATTTTGTAGAAGATATAATCACTAAATCGACGAAAATCAACCAAAAATTTCATCTTTTGCGTGTGGATATATATATACGCAGAAAGAGATCAAACCTGAAGGAACGGCCAACGTGTGGTAGCACCGCGGCTGTGAAGTGTTCGAAGAGAGAGAGAGTCTGTGTTCAGGTAACGAGATGAAGAAACCCTAAAGTGGCTCCTTTTGATTTTATTATTGTTGTATTTTATTGAAGATGTGTTATGCGCCGTTAGATAGAGATCCAACGGTTGAATCAATGAATTCCTTGAAGACTGCAAACTGGACTGGGCCAAATCGGTCCAGTTTAAGAAACAGCTTACATGGCCCAATGAGAGGCAAAATTCTCCAGTTCCATATAATCAGCCTTCAAGGCTTCTCCAGTCATGCAGGTCATCACCCATTTTTAATTTCCACTGATTTCAGCTTGGGCTTAACCCAATAGTGGTTCTCCAAGACTCTTAGTCCAAATCCGTATCTAACCCAATTAAATTCTACTTGGGACGGCCCAATTGATATTGGTAAATTATACTAGCCTCCCCTAAGGTTTTAAAAAATTACACAGTTTAGATTATTCGGTTTTTATTTCTTTGACCTTTTTCTAAACCCATTCCCATAACTCCTCGGAAATCACTTTAAGCGTGAAAGTTCAATTAATGTCCTGATCTTAATTTTTCATACCGGGAATGCCCAACAAAAATTCATATAATGAAAGAGTAAAATTGTCATTTTATAAAATTTTGTCAACAGACCTATTAGAAAAATAAATAAATAAATGTTAGGGTTATCATTGAGCACATGCACCAAATTTCAAGAAGATAGATCAAAATAATGGACTTGGATGCTCCAAGTTAAATATTCTAAGTTATCCTAAGTTGAATTTTCTACATATTGACACGTGATATTTAAAATCTATCTACTAATTGCGTTAAACCACATCAACTAATTTAAATAAAGTTTAAAAATTGCACTATTTTGAGATAAGAAAATTTTACCAAATTTTGAAAACTGCACCGTTTTGAAATAAAAAAAATTCACTATTCTTTAACGATGATAATGCCGTTCTCTCTCCCTCGTTTTTCTTGCAAAATATGCGATTTAAATTTTTAAAAAAAAGAGATGACTTTTGCAATTTAAATTTTAAAAAAAAGAGAGTAAAAAAAAAAAGAGGAATTATCGTCGTGCACATATGACTCAGATGCTCATATGAGGGAGAGAAAACGACGTTATCCTATAGTTTTCAAACTTTCTTTAAATTGGTATGATTTAACATATGCAGTAGATAGATTTTAAATGTCACGTGTTAATATGCAAAGAATTCAACATAGAATGAGTTAGAGAAGATTTAACCTAGAGGATCCAACTCCCAAAATAATATACGTTGACCAATTCATTTATGTGTAATTTATCCAAACAACGAAGAGGTTAGTATAATTTACCCTCCTATGAAAATCCTACCCCATCTAAAAAAATCCATTAATTCAATATTCTCTCTCTCACACCTATATATAGTCTTTGTTGGCTTAACAAAGCCAAGCAACGATCCTAGCTTTGGAAAGAAATTGCTGTGCCAGAGAGAAAAAATGCAAAACACTCTGTAATCTTACATTCCTTGAAAAGAAACCATGCTCTCCAATCTTTTCCACCCACATTCTACGGTCTCTCTCACATTAAAACCCACCGCTCCATGTCTCTTGGGCTATCCTCCTTTTTCCCCTCTCTTCTCTCTCTCTCTATACCTTAATCCTCGTTTATTCTTCCCTAAAACAGACACATTTCCAGTTCTCATATAATAAGATATTAAGGCGAGTCTATTCTCTCTCTTCATCTCTCAAAATTGTTGGGCCTTTCTCTTTTCCTCAAGTTTATTGTCACTTATGTTGTATGATTGAAACAGGTATGATAAAAGAAATTTGCTTTATGGGAATTTTTTCTTCTGTTTATAATGTAATTTATATAGTTGGGCTTTGAAGTTCTTTCTTGGTAATGGTTGATGAATTATTTAAATGTATGTACCAGGAGTGTTTGATGAATGTTTTCAGTCAATTTTCTTCAATCTGGTGTAACCCATATTTCACACGGTGGATTAAGAGACTTTTTAAATTGTTTAAATTTGTGTTGGCATCTCTATGGACAAAATCATTTTTATTTATTTTTTATTTCTTGAAGAGGTTTAGAGATCATAGAACCTTTTGAATTCTCCATTATTGATTTATTGTTGAAGATTGGTATTTGTAGTTCTGGCTTCTACTATTACCATGTATAGGTTATTAAAAATGACTTTAGAAAGTTAAATATAGTAGGTGAAATGGCATCTAATAAAAAAAATTAGAGACTTAAAAATTCATTTGGCCGACCCCATTCATATGGGATTAAAGCAGTGATGATGATATAGGATTAAGGCAGTGATGATGATGACGACGACGATTTAAGGCCATTTAAATGCATCATTTGTCTTGAATTTGCAGTAAAAATCTTCATTGTTGTGTGTATGGACAGGTATTGTGATCCCCAAGATCCTGTTTTGTACACATCTTGGTCATTGATAGATTTGTGGTAGGATATCCTGACTTTGTAATAAAACAAGAGTATCCATTTTCTGCCCATTTGCCAATCTGACGAAGTGTTTTAGTTATGTCAATGAGCGTTGCAAGCGATGATGTGAGGACGGTATTGCAATCCATTAGTTTCAATGGTCAAGACTCTGAACCTGCCAAAATGGAACCTTTTGGTTCTGGAAAGATGACCTTTGATAGTTCTGTCAGTTCTAAAGGGATGGAATCGGAGACCATGATTTCATCTGGGACTCCTTCAGATATGGAAAACAATGTGGTTGTTAGATCTACCAGCAACCACATGAGTAGAGAAATTGGCGGTCAATCGCCAACAACAGATAGCACGCCCGAGAAAAAACCCCAAATGGCATCATTTGAGCCTGGTCACCAAAGGTCTCGAGCTGCAGTAAAGTTGCAGAAGGTGTACAAAAGTTTCCGAACCAGAAGACAGTTGGCAGACTGTGCTGTTTTAGTTGAGCAGAGATGGTTTGTATTAATCTCCATGCAAAATTATATTAAGGGAAAGTTGAAACCACATTGGGATGAAGTCAATTCCTTTTGATATCCTCAGCATTTGAAAGCATAGATTCTATCCTTCATAATGGAATTATTGCAATGAGAAAGGGAGTTTTTTCAGGACTTACATACTATAATATTGAAGTTTGAACTGTAAAGAAATCCAAAATGGAATTGTTTCATTTCAATGTGGTGTCCTGACATCCCTTCTCATTCTTCAAATTCTTTTTATCATTAGGTTTGATTTATTTTGACACATTTTTGTAGGTGGAAGTTATTAGATTTTGCTGAACTCAAGCGGAGTTCTATATCGTTCTTTGACATCGAGAAACCCGAAACTGCTGTTTCACGTTGGTCAAGAGCCAGAACCAGAGCAGCCAAAGTAAGTTTTAGACAATATTTGATGTGTGCTCTATTATCAGTCATTAGTCTCTAATCTGTTGGCTTTTGTCCTCATTGGCAGGTGGGCAAAGGTTTATCCAAGGATGAGAAGGCTCGGAAACTTGCTTTGCAGCATTGGCTTGAGGCTGTAAGTATATATATATATATTTTACCTTTAAATGACACCACATGTTCTTCTTCATGGGCTCTTTGTTGATTTTAGTCCTGCTGTGAATAGATTGACCCTCGACATCGCTATGGTCACAATCTTCATTTTTATTATGCTAAGTGGCTCCATTGCGAGAGTAAACAGCCATTCTTCTACTGGTAATATTTATTCAGACCAAAAACATTTGAAAACAAATTGTGTTTCATTCATGATCATTTAACACTTTCAATTTTTTTTTTTTTTTATCACTTTATAATTTCAGGCTCGACATAGGAGAAGGTAAAGAAGTCAGTCTTGACAAATGCCCTAGATCAAAGCTTCAACAACAATGCATCAAGTATCTTGGCCCGGTGAGGCTCATCATCCTTCATGGAACTCCTAAAGATCTTTTTAGAGGCCTAAAAAAATATACCTTAGGTCTTGAATTCTGGTTTATACATCAAACTTGAACCTGTTTGAAATCAAACCACCATCCTGAATTTGAAATTTTCTCAAGACTTGATGGAAATCCTGAATTTGGGAATGCAGAATCTTATAAGTTTTTAAGAATACCAACTACTATATAAATGCCTTGATATCAAATGAGATTTGAGGATTTTCATATTGAGTTGAAATTTGTCTTGCCAATAAACTCTGATTCATATTGCAGACAGAAAGGGAGGCTTATGAAGTTGGGGTGGACGATGGGAAGTTCTTCTACAAGCAGACAGGGAAGCTTGTTGATACAACGGAAGGAGATGCTAAGTGGATCTTTGTCCTTAGCACCTCCAAGACCTTGTACGTTGGGCAGAAGAGCAAAGGCACGTTTCAACATTCAAGTTTCTTGGCTGGAGGAGCCACTTTATCTGCTGGTAGATTAGTAGTGGAAAGTGGTATTCTAAAGGTACAGCAGAACTGAGACACATTCTTCTTTTTCAGATGTTTGAATCTTTTATAATATTAATCTGAATAATCAAATTCAACAGGCGGTTTGGCCTCACAGTGGTCATTATCTCCCAACCCAGGAAAATTTTGAAGCATTCATGTCTTTTCTTAAGGAATACAGTGTGGATCTCAATGTTGTCCAGGTATAATGACTAACCATTGCCTTTATAATATCGAAAAGATATACGCTGCTGCTACGTAGTAAGAGCATGAATATTTGTATCAAATAACACAATTGGCTTGTGGCTAGGATTTGTACTATGATATCTAATGGAAGACAAATGCATTCCCATAGCTTGCTTGTCACATCATACAACATGAACTTTTAATGCCTAATTTCATGGAAGATCTTTATAATCTCAAAATCTTAAAATGGAGCAAATATATACCACCATTGATTTACACTTTTTTGGTTATATTCAGAAATACCCAACCGATGAGGAGGAAGAAGCCCCAAGCAAGACGATAAGCAGTGTTTTCCTAATGAAGAAAAGCTTTTCAGAACCAGCTTTTACCCAAATGACTGAAGAAACCAGTGTGGACGAACGCTTGGCGCCAGAGAATAATACTGATTCAAGTAATCAAAACTCTCATGATGCAGAGAATCCGAATCCACCCTTGTCAAGATATTCTCGAAAATTGCACCCAACGTTAACTACACTTAAAATACCGACAAGGGAGGATGTGTTTGAGATGTTCAAGGAAGAAGAAGTACAGCCAAGTTACAGCTTTAAGCGTGCAGTATCTCCATTAGATGGATATGAAACAGCTGAAGAATTCTTATCAGATGACGATGAGTTCGTAGTTTCAAAACAGAACTTGTTTAACGAAGAACACGAAGAAGAATATGAAGAACCCATCCCGAAAGAAAAAATTCTTCAGAGGATAAACTCACATAAAGGAATGAAATCATACCAGTTGGCTCAGCAGTTATCTTGCAGATGGACTACAGGAGCTGGACCGCGGATTGGGTGCATGAGGGACTACCCTTCACAGCTTCAATTTCGGGTCTTAGAGGAAGTGAAGTTCCCTCCTAGAGCTAGAAGTGCTTATTCCTCTCCCCAGAAATCAGCCCATCCCAGTCCTACGTTTCCAAGTCCTACCAATTCATGTAGAGAAACAATTGCATGCAGAAGTCCACTTTCTTCGGAGCAAGCCATGTTTTCTCAGGTAGCAACACCATAATAAATACTTGGAATGACATCTCCTGACTGCATTTTTATCATTTGTTGGAGTAGAGAAGCTGCATCAGGAGATCTTTTTGACATCTTTAATATACCATTCTTACACAATTCTTTTTGTAGATTCTATGGCAAAATATTTGTATGATTTTTGAAAGAATTTGATGGATTTCACTAACCCCTTGATACATATATATATATATAATAGAGTCCTTTTTCAGCTCTAAAAATCTGTGTCCTTGTTTGTGTCTGTATGCATGTTTGCTTTTATGTGTATTTATATATCAAATTCAACTTCAAGAACTGGAATTGTAAATTAAACCATAAAATGGAACTGGGTATTTTGAAAGGATAACAACCCACTTGAAAAAGAGGCCTTCATTATTATTGCTAGATTACTTATTATTTATCCTCACCATGGATAGAATGGGGGAAAGGGAAGGGATCTTTTTCTGTGGTGTCAAAAGCTGATTCCTTTCTTCATGGTAGATTCTAACACAACCAGTGACGGATCCAGAAATATTGTTAAGGAGAGGTGCCATTGGAATTATGAAAACGCCCGTTTCGTATCTCAGAATAATCACTTCGTAACTTGGTGAATGTTAGATCTGTCTCGAGCTCTCTCAACGGCAACGGGACAGAATTGGATACTGTTCTTTGCCCTCTTATGTTTGCATCAATTACCTTGGGAGATTATTATGCTAACTGAATTTAAGAACAAGTCTACGGTAAGAGACAAATCTCTCAATCCATGCTAAGGTCGTTCCTTTGGTTTTTTTACTTCAATTAATCATCTTTTGATTTATGACGTTATTTTAGGCATTACGGAGATATGGGAAATCTAATGAATGATTGATTGCGTGCCTATGTATACAAGCATATGCGATTTAATTTTGTGCTTACTTTTCTATTCTTGCACTTCATTTCAAATTTTTAATTTAAAAATAAAACACCTCCTTTTCAAAATTTTGGTTTGTAATTATGAAAACAGGTTTATATTTTTAGGAAAAAAAAAAAAATACTCGATTCAATTTTCTGAAAAACAGTCATAAAAAAAACATGTTTTCAGATCACCATAAAAGTTATTATCTGAGAACTGTTTTCTGTTTTCAGAGTTACGAGTTACAAACCTAAAGTTTTATGACCACCATATATACGAAAAAGCAAGAAGAGTTGTTTGAGGGCGAGCCATTTGTCCCCACTTGCCAGAACCAACTTGATGGACCAGGTTTACGAGAGAATATGCCATATACTCCCTTGTCCCATAAAAAGTGTCATGTTTACCCACAGAATTACAAACCTAACAACAATGAACAAGCTTACAAAAGAAGCATGACCAATGTGCCATTGTTGCCGCCGGATTTACCATCAAATCCGTCCTAGCATGTGGCGATGAAGAAGAAGAAGAAATGTTGGAAGTGAAAATTCGGCCGTGAAGGCGCAAGGGAGAGGGAGAGGGATGTTCGACTAAGCTGTTTGTCGTCTGCTAAAGGAGCAAAGGATTATTGAGAGCAAGGAACTGAGGCCAGATGTTTCATTTTTAGGGTTGGAGAAGAGGGGCATACATTCGATTTAGTGTGTTCGGGACTCAGCACAGAAACTGTGAGTTACTAAGTAAACTGCATCAAAATTTAAAATTCGGTTGATGAAAACATTTTACACAAGAAGCTGTTACACCACCCTATCCAATCCCTACTACATGTTGAGACAATAAGCAGTTCATATAATGGAAAAACCATATTGCGCAACCAACAAGAACAACCGCTTCTCTCTTTCTGGGATTGATTCAGTATGGAGTAATCAGTGTTTTAATATGAGTGTAAGCAATTTATAAAATACAACATCAGGAATTGACTGACTGACTATCATAGCAAGGCCTGTGTGTACTCTAATGCTCTTAATCTGCGGTTGCTTGGGAGTGCATTCCTGACACCAACAGAACCATACAACTTGAAAGTTGAAAGTAACAACTTTATTAGATGAAAGGGAACATGATATACTCAGCATAAAAGAGATTCCATATAAACCGGTAGAACCCTGCAATTGCCTCCTGCAAGATTCAAAGTAAATGAACAATCAGACACTAAGAAATTCTGAAGTCGTCTAGTTGAAATTAAATGACCATGTTTTTATCTTTCTGGACAGCTTTGCACCACGACAATGTACTCATTTCACTATGCAAACAGGCTCCCAATTCCCATATGTTGGTCAGAGTAAGATCAATTTGAGAAGCCACAGCTTTGACATGGACTTGGATGCTTTCAAAATGAAACCAGATTCATTATATATTACAATGGCTGCCTAGGAGGGAGGAATCACATATGGGTCATTTTGTCGTCTGAGGAAAAATCTTCTCAGTTAATTTTAACTAATGACTAAAGATACAAACCCATTGTCTGAAATGGAGTCTAGGCTACACACACCTACCCATACTCGCAGGCATGTGAGCACAAAATGAAGTATTTCTTTTTTACAGGGTAAGAAAAGAAGAAAATCCAAATTCTGAATACCATTACCGTGTAAACTTAAGAGGAAAAGCAAAAGCTAATTTTCTTTTCTTCCCCACCCCCGCTCTTTAGTTTCACCTTTTTGTCCTTTAAACAACTTCAACATGTAGGGGTATATGGCTATTATAGTAAAAACAAGTGACACTTTTCCCATTTCCTTGACCAAAAATTCGGAGGGAAGAGTGCCTTCTTTCTAGAGGCCTTCTCCATCTCTCGCACCTTCCCTTCCTTCCAATATTCTATTCCTTGTACCGTAGGATGCACAAACACTTCTCCTAGGGGTGCCGTGGCGTATTGGACACGCGGAAACGCGTGGGACATGGCTCGGACATATGTCAAACACAGCTAGAAGTCTCACGGAATTTGAATACTATTTTTTTTTTTTGTTGGACACAGTTGAGACATATTTTAGACACTTTCAGGACACGACGAGGTGGTTTTGTAATTATTTTTTTTTAGAATAATGTAGTTCAATGCAATTAAAAGTATATTATGGATAACTTAGAAAAATAATTTAAAATTTTAGAAAAAAAATAACAATAATCTATCTCTAAGCTCCAAATTAGTGATTTCATTCATGATTAATTATATTACACAAAATGAGCAAAATTTATTACTTATATAATAAAAATATATTATATTATTAGTATTGACGCATTCTTGCTGTATCCGTATTGTGCTGTGCCGAAGCACATACCAAATGGAGCAAAAAGGTCCTAACAATACGACTTGCATTCACAGAAAAAATATAACCAACATAAATAGAACTCAATGTCGGGCATTACCTTGGTATAATTTGCTTCTTCCAATAACCATGTCTGAAACCACAAGATTGAAATATTATGCAAAAGAGAATAGATACAATAAAAGTAACCACTACCAGACTAATTTCTAGGAGAGAAATAAAGCATAGGAAATGCATGACTTACTAAAGACCATGATAATTGTATATATACCAAAACAATTTGCATATAAACTACAATACTTAAATGCCAGTGCAATTGCTGTGAGATATAAAATTTGTAATTGGCGAATTTCGTTGTCAAAACAAGTTTGATCGAGTTGAAATTTTAAGTTTAAATTCCAAGTTCGAGATCAAAAGCGGAATTGAAGAGTTGTTCGTGATCAATAGCTTGACAACTTTGAAAAGGGTAAGAACAACACTTTAGGAAGCCTAGTTAGAAGGAAAGGACACTTGCATGTTTTCAAAAAATTAGCGTTGCCAAATTTTTCTAACTATAAAACCTTCAGTTCAGGTATGGCCAACTTGAACCTGTTCAAGAGCAGTTGAACCGGTTGAAGCGTTAAAGCTTTGTTTTTAAAATATACACTAGCCAACTTGAACCGGTTCAAGGGCAGCTGAACCGGTTCAAGTCCTACAGTAGTTTTTGGTAACTTTGTTTCCTACTCTGTTTTAACCTCCTATTCTGTATAGACTTTCTCCTAAAAGCTTATGCACAAAATTGACTTGTTTTCCAAGTACAATTAGGGTTTCAAAAGTTTTTGGCAAGGACACTTGCATGTTTTCGAAAAATTAGCGTTGCCAATTTTTCTAAGTAAAAAATCTTCAGTTCAGGTCCGGCCAACTTGAACTGGTTGGCAGCTGAACTAGTTCAAGTCCTACTACAGTTTTAGTAACTTTGTTTCCTACTTTATTTTAACTTCCTATTATGTATAGACTTTCTCCTAAAAGCTTATTGTTTTCCAAGTAAAATTAAGGTTTCAAAAGTCTATAAAACATATTTTCTCACTTAGGGTTGTGTGGTTTTTGGCATTAAAATTCCGATTTTCATTAAGAGCCTTTTTGTGATATTTTTAAGAACATACATACTATACACACATGAGTGAATAAGGGTGTTATTCAATTCCTGATCGAGTTCAAGTCTATTGAAGATTGCATCTACAACGATCAGAGAAAGCAGATTTTATTTATTCTACAACAAATTCAGATTCGAAGAAAAGAATTTCCAATCACACTTTGAAGGGACCCTTGCGAAGTGTTGCTGATTTACAGCAATCCTTCTACAAGGTTTGAGGCATAAGTCTGAAGTCGAGAGTTGTTGGATGGGAAGTCGCAAAGCCAGGGACGTTCAGCGGATTGAGTCTTGGTAGAGTGAAGGGGTTTGAATCTAAGTCAAAGTTCGGTGTACTTTGCTTCATACATAGTGGATCGTTTTACGCTTGGGATAGCGCACAAAACCTCGAGGTTTTCCAATTGGTTTCCTCGCTAAAATCCGGTGTCATTCTAAACTTTACTTGCTTTTAATTTGTTTGTAATTGACCAATTAACCGGTAATTTAGTATAGTATAAATGGATAAAGAAACACTTGATTAATCCCTCTGAAAACTATTTTTAAACTCAACTTTCCACAACCTATTCCGTTGCACAACTCACAATTTCCACATAAGCAAATAAACTAAAAGAAAAAAACAATCAACAAGGTCAGTTGCTAAGGAACCAGTGAAATTTCGCTCAGGAAAAATGATTTATATAAAATCAATTACCAATGACATTTACGCTGGATAAAGCTGGTTCATATAATCATATTCATCCCTTAGAAGATGAAAGTGGTGGCAAATTCATTTCCATTTCCCCAGAACTGCCAGGAAAAGCTTCACTGCTAAGGTACCACTAGCTGTTAGCTTGAGTGGCATCTCCTGCCACCCCCAAAGGAGGAGTTGCAAGGAACAAATATGGGTTGGAAAGAGAACTTAATTGTTAGGGTTATAAAGACAACAAAAGGGACTTTTCCAAGGTTTATAAAGAAGAAGTTCTTATGTTGAACAAGTCAATCTAAGAGAAAAGTAGATGATAAAAGGTCTCAGAAGAGGAAATATTCCAATAAATTATTTGTCACAGGATATACTAAAAAAAGAGGTCGAAATAAAATTGTGGATGATGACAACAGGGGACTATGTTACTGTTTGTGAGATATATATATTTTGTAATTAGCTAATTTCGTGATCAAAACAAGTCTATGTCGAGTTGTAATTCCAGTTACTTGTACTGCAAGTTATCAAATTCGACAGCGTCTACAGAACTGGGAAGTTGTTCAAACTTACCATGATTGAAGATCATTTGAAGCAAAAGGTAAGAACAACACATTAGGAAGGATTCTAAACAGGTTATGAGACATTCTACACTTTCCATATTTTTCAAAAGTTTCTGTAGAATGATTTTAGGCTAAAGGAACCAAAGTTTCAAGTCTGCCAAACTTGAACCGGTTCAGCCTCTCTAAACCGGTTCAAGATGCTCAAGTTTGGCTTCGAAAAGTTTCAGCCAAACTTGAACCGGTTCAGCCCCTCTGAACCGGTTCAAGGTATCCTGTTCACTATATAATTTCAGTTTCCTTATCTTGAATTGTTTCCCAGTTGGTTTAGAATTGTACCAAATCCTATGCACAAATTTTTCCTTATTTTCAGAGGGATTAGGTCGTTCTATGCTCTATATAAACCATGTCATATACATTGGTTTATTCATAGCTTTAGGGATCATTAATTATATATTTTGAGAAAGCCTTTTAGAGAGAGAAATCCAGAAAATCAAATCTGAGTGTTCTGAATTTATTTTTGAGAGCACACACATTCATGAGTGATTTAGTTGTGTTGTTCTCTATCTCATCGGAATTGGAGATATATTGAAGATTCAGATATTCCGTATGAAGAACAGGATTTAATTCTTCTACATCGAGTTCAGATCTTGAAGAACAGAAGTAAAAGCGATCACACTTTGAAAGGGTTGGAGCATTCGAGAAGTATTGTCTGATCTACCTGCTACTCTTCTACAAATATCAAGCATAAGCCTGAGGTCAAGTTGCTGTTGGACGGGGAGTCGCAAAGCGAGAGGATTGTCAGCAATTGGTGTTTGGTGGAACGATAGGGTATGAGCCAGAGTCAAAGTTTGGCGTACTTTGCTTCAAACATAGTTGATCGATTTACTTTGGACTGCACAGTCCACGAGGTTTTTCCCATGCAAACAGTTGACGTATTTTAACAACTGGGGTTTCCTCGCTAAAAATCCTAGTGAATCTCTCTAAACTTTTACTTGCTTTACTTTACAGTATTTATATTTGTGATTGTGGATGATTAATTTGATCATATAATTTAATCAATCATAAATTGAGCAAGTTGACCTAATAATCAGATCTAGGTCATTAAAGGAGTTAATCACAATTAAAATCAACTAACTGTTTCCGCACTCCGCGTAACTCTATTTTCACACTGTTCAGATCCCAACTCAATGCAACTTAAACATGACAAAAATAGACCCACGGCACACACATTACAGAAAGAAATAATGCAGAAACAACCACATAAATGCAAAAAAAACAACCACATGAAATTCTCTATGCTGACAATAAACAAAGATGAAAAATTCAACGACATTTTATTACAAACTGAAACATACATGCATATTATACATAAAAGGGACAAGGTAACATATATATACATATAAGCATCCACGACTTTAGTGCATTGTTTACCAGTAACTATTCAATACCTTTGTAAAAAATTGATCACAGCACAGAGTAATGTTGAAGGATTTAAATATTTAAGTTACATCCTCTCTAACAACTTTAACTTTTGGAGTGGATGGTTGACAACATGGTATTAGAGCAGGCAAGGTTCAATGTTCAAACCTCACCGTCACCTTGATAATTTAAATTGAAACACGTGTTCAAACACCATTGCTTTGAAGTTTTATTTATTCGTATGTATGGATCTAACCATTCTTGATATGAAATTTGAAACTAATACTCAAAAAAAAGCAAGGGTTTTATTGCAGTATGGATTGTGATATTTGCATGCCGTAGCTCATTATTTTGAGTAATATCCAGTAAATTGTTTATCAATGACTGATATATGATTATGAATTGAATTATAAACGTACATATATTAAAGGGTAAATTACACAGACCTCCCCTGAGATTTGCCCTAATTACCAAGATGAGAGAGAGGGGATAGAACTGAAAGAATTGACGGATGCAAAGAATTCTCAGGAAATTTCATCTGTTAATACACAAGAAAAATAATTATAGATCTTACGAACAAACCTGGAAAATTAAACTCAATGCCAAGATGGTATGTGCAGGGATCATCAAGCTGCGCCTGAAAGCCTGAAGTACATGTAAATGAGAGACCACGTGTTTGGGAACATTTATTGTTGATAAAAAAGTTCATCATTTTTATATGAATGCTCGTAAGACGCAAGTAAATAATACATATATAATCAAATTTCATAAAATAACCAGGCATCAAAAAGTTAGGCTCCTATGTATTCACCTGGGGCATGTAGACTGCTAAAGATACAGAACCAATATAATTTAATAACAAAAGCCCAGAACCAAGGAATGCAATGTTTCTAACGCCGAGCTTTGTTGCCAAAGTAGATATCTGAAACCTAGGAAAACAATTAAATCAAAGACAAAGAGGAATGATTAGCACATTAGCAGTAACCATATGATTTGCTATTGGATTTGAATAAGTTGGTGACAAAAATTCAAGAAATGAGTGAGCAAATCTGGCAAAAAGTGTAGTACAAAAAGAGAGGGAAAAAAAAGAAAAGAAAAGAAAGAGAAAGAAAAAGAAAAAACAAGATAGAGCAGTTGTAAAAAACAATATAATAAACAAATATAGTAGCAGGCATTTTGTAATAAATTTATCCATTACTTACTTACGATCCCCCTCTACATCTGGAAGATCTTTAGTTATGGCAATGACCAGCGCAAACAATGTCACAAAAGTTGTGATGAAAGCCACAGGTAAGCTGCAGACAGAAATTGATAATGCAAATATGAGAATTTTTCTCAACAGTTGAATAAGTATAAAACATTACGCCTATCTCAAACACCATACCCAACATTTCAATTGCTCTAGAAGCGTACATTGCTTCTAGATTGTATTGGGGCAATAAGTTGTGTAATACTAGGGATATTCCACATCTAGGAGTTGGTCTACCAACAGAATTGGTCCAAGCAAGGACTCAGCGACCCCTTCTGGTGAACCCAAGTCATTCTTCATATATGTTGTTTGACTATGAAAGCTAGCTTATTTATATAGCTTCTTGTCATAAAAGTACAGGTGTACAGCATGAAGCAAGAAATATTAAGTGACAATTACCTCCATTCAAATGTAAGTCCCAATGCAGCTCTTGTGGCATAATATACGCCAAAATTAAGAAGAAAACCTCGCACCTGTGAAATTTAATTATATTAAATCTTTTTATGGATGCATAAAATATTCATATGGTATTACAGGCACGTAACAGAAATAAAATTATTATTTAGTACAGTGCAAAGTCATACCAAAAAAATAATAATACCTGTAGGATAGAACAATCAATAGTTGAAATTTGCATAAAGCGCAAGGTCTTTAAATAAATCAAATACTGTATATACCATATACCATTAATTACAAGCTTTGACAGACATTAAGTGGGTGAATGAATATGTTATTAGTAAGATGCTATTCTCTTCCTAAACAGCATTTGATTGATAATGAAATTTACTAGGTGACAGGAAATATCTGTAATTGACATTATCCCAGGCCATACAGGGACTGGCACCACTTGAAAATGAAATCCCATAGCTCTGAAATGACATCTTTTATTTTCCTATACTTTAGGAAAGGCTTTTTCTTTAAGGCACTAGATGACATCATGGTCATTCAGGAAGTGAATTAATGGTTCTGTCTCTTTCTCCATAATCAGTCAAGGAATTTTACACGGTGATATTAAATCTGCAGATGCTATGGGAATCATTAGAACACTTTTCCAACAACATGTAGTTGTCACGCATCACTTTATTCTAATAAAAACTAGTAAACTCTAACATAGAGGGATAACGAGAAGAACATACCATGGCAATTATAAGAAATGCTACAACAGGAAACCTCTTCATTCGAAATGGGGGAACAGAATAGATAGTGCCAAGGAAAAGGCCAAGACTATAGAGGGCAGTAATGAATGGACCGAAGTTCATCCCAACAATTAAAAGGCCAGTCACTGCAAAAAGTAACACCAAAAACCATGCAGACTGAACTGAAAGATCTCCTGCAGCTATAGGTAAATAAGGCTTGTTTACCCTGCAATTGAAATAGAAACCCATGGAAAATATCTTACTTGATACTATTTAGATAAATTAAAAAATAGAAAAAGAGGAAACACCTTGAGTCTTAAGTATATTAAGAACCCCATACGTGCAAATAAAAGGCCAACAGTTAAAAGAAGAAATTGAAATCACATGAGAATCTAAACAATGCAATAACTAGTGAAGCTTATCCGGCAATTGGTTTGGATGTATGAAGATTGAATGGGAGAGGATTAAGTTGTGTAAGGAAGTCCTGGGGAGAGAACATGGTAACAGAAAGGTTTCATTTTTCAATTTAAGTTTGATCATCTTATAGAGTACGGATTTGAAAAGGCATTAGAAAGGATTAGGAGGAGTTCTCTATGCATATTAGATAGGTTGCAAAGAATAGAGAAAGGGGGAGATTTTGGCATGATTATGGCTCTAAGGTTGGCCTTTTGAAGCTGACCTTTCCAGGATCAGAGTTGATAAGGAGATCTTCATATAGCCGATTATGCTGGGATTCCGAAGTGTGGGTGATCTGCAACCTTCACTTCAGTAGGTCGTTTTAGAATTGAGGATTGGAGGCAGGGGATGCTTTCGTCAGCATTTTGTACGCCATTACCTTTGATGGGTGGAGGTAGGACTCCTTAAGTTGGGTGACTCCAAAGATAGGGAAGTTGCTATGCATTATTTCTATAGGGTTTAGGCTGCTTCGCATACTGATGTCCGTTCCCAGGTCGGTTTCTTTGGGAATACAGTGGTTCTAGAGAAGACTTTAAGAATTGATATTTTGGCAAGTATGGAAAAAGTCCTGCAATCATGGTGTTGCATATGTAAGAGTATTGAAGAGAGTGTGAATCATTGCCCCATTCGCAGGGAGTTGAGGTGTCTTCCTTTTTCTCTTTCAAGGATCCATTTGGTTATGCACACGAGGTAGTCAGTAGTTGCTAAGTGACAGGCTGAGAAAAATTGCCAGACTGTTTAGCAGATATCATCAGTGTGCCTTTATTGGTGCATATGAAGAAGTAGAATAGGTGGTCTTTGAAGGAGGTGGAATAACTGATTTTCAAACCGAAGCATATGATATTGAACTCCTGTAAGGAATAAGCATTCTTTTTTTTTCTTTTTCTTTTTTTATCCTGGCAAATTAGGGAGAGGGGGGACTCGAACACGGGCACACCTGCTTAGAGAGCTAGGTGCTCTACCAACTAGGTCACTGGGTAATGCCCGGAACAAGCATTCTTTTGAAGAGGTGGCTTTGCCGGCTTTGTCATTGAAAGCTTAATACATGTAATGTGGAGCTCTATTACATTGACTATTTTAAATGCATAAAGTGACCATGTTGGTATATGACACGGTTACGGATATGAGATATGTCTCCAATATATTTAGATAAGTATCTGATATATTTAGTTAAAGATTCACCTACAAGTATGTGTATTAATTGTGCATTATGTAGTTGTTGATAAAATTCTTTTGTTCCTTCTCTTACATTGCAAAACTCTCTTCTAATTCAAGTTTCTTACTCTATGTTGAACACTATCTTACATAAAACAACATTTTATGCAATAAAGCAAAAGAGAATATTAAAACAATATCAATATTTAGTCGTTCCCCATATCCTTGAGTTTGGGAATTTGATTTATTTCCACACATGCCGTATTGCATTAAACATGTTTGTTCAGCTCACAATATTTTCGGCCAAAAGGAAGATCCTCAACTTCGGTTAATTCTTTTGTAGGTTTCATGTTATACATCACTTTATGCATATCTTATAGTTTGGTATCTTTTTGTTGTCCGTGTAGACATCAAGTGTACGTGGGTTGCACCCCCTTTGAAACTTCTTAGTAATTTGTGCTCATCTAGGAATTTGAACAAATAAATAAATAACAGAAGAAGCTAATCGAAATCTTTTTGAAAGAGTGCAAGGGGAGTCTCTAAACTAGTTATTCCATCATGAACCATTTTCCTTTTTTATTTTTCATTTTCTCTTATTTTGGAATTGAGAGTAGTTGACAGTCCTATTCTGCCACTAACTTGCCCATTTTGAGGTAGAACTAACAGTTTCCTATTATGGGCCCATTTGTTGCCAACCCGCTAGATATGATGATACAGGACCTATCCTCATGGAATATTATGTGAGATGTTTCTTGCATGTTATACTACAATGAAAAAGAACAAAATATGTTAGCATCACTTACTTGTCAATTCCAATATCATATATTTGATTGATGCCCACTATATAGCCATTGCCGCATATTAGAGCAAGAAGACCAGAAAGGGCCTTCAACACTAGAGACCACCTTATCAAATTTGAGTTCTCAATTAAAGCTCTTGCTACTAAAGAACTGTCAACAAAATAAAAGATGAACTAAAATCAATTATAACAAAATAAGCTAGCAAGAAAATTATGTAAATCAATAATGAGTGCTGCATTAACATGATAATTACTTACGTAGACCCCAATGCTGTTCCACGTATCGTGTGGGGTCTTAGAAATCTCCAGAATGCATCTTTGAACTCGGAAATTTTCTTTGAAACAGGATCAGATCCAGCAGCACCAATTTTAGTGCAGGCCTGGCAGCATCAACTTTCACATGAATGCCATATTAAATCTTTGAACCTCAACAGTGCCATGTCAACCAAAATGTTAACCACATTAATTGACCAAGTCCAGAATCATGTAAAGGGAGGGTCAGCACTAGCAAGAATGCCAAAAAATAATGTCAATCAAATAATGTCGACATTTAGATTTGCATGCTAATAAATAAACACTGTCTTCTATCCGTCATTTTCATTCACAGAATCATAGGGTGGTAGGTAAATGAGGCAATAAAAGATTTGCTTGTCAATCAGCCTTACCTGAATGTTTTAGTAAAGAACTTCACTTTCGGTTCTGATCCTTCTATATAACAGGTTTTAGGTTCACTTTCATTTTCTTAACCTGTTTATAATCCGTTGTGTTCCAAGACCAATAGGCTAAAATGATAGCTTTCTTTCAGATAATATATAGTACACAATTATAAAGGGGGACTAATAGTTATTGGATGTTCTTCTATTAAAAATATGCAATGTTAATCTATTTTATCATGATAAATTTCAATATTCAATTATCTACCATGTTACTAAAGTTAATACAATTAATGCTTTGACTATAATTATTCCTTAATAAACAAAATACATAAATTACTGCTATGAGATTAAAGAATACAGTTCCCTATCCTATCACATTATTTGGACTAGAGTAGTGATACTCACACCGAACACTTGCAGTGAATTGCCTAACTGAATAATTTTTAATTGTCTATTTATACCAAATACAACTAAGTGGAGGGCTCCACTTCCTTATTTGTTGCATAATTGACCAATTAAAAGAGTAGGTCTAACAATTCACTGCAACTATCGGTGCAAGAATCATTTTCCTTTGGACTAATGTAGATCCAGAACATAGAGGATTAGAGTGTAATAGGGGACATAAAAGCCACAACCACATTTCCCAGTTATATGTTTCATATGAGGTAAGTTTGATTATTAGTTCTAACTTCTAACCCTGTTTTTCTAAGTAGTGAAACATGTAATATATCGAACAGACAAAATGCAAAAGTGAATAAAAAATAAAAGCCTTTAAGTGATTTGTTATCATTATAAATAGTTCAAACGCTCCCCCACTCTTTTCCCCACCAAATCCAATTGTTCATGAAAAGAGAAAATCGGTTCAGGTCAGCATTACAGAAACCTGAAAGATTGAATATTACCTGCAGTCAATTGCTTCTTGACATATTTAATTGAAGTATGTAACTTATGCTACGTATTGCAAGTAGCAATAGAGGGCAGTAAGATGGTGATTTTGTAATAGAATAATTTGGTGCAATGACTCCAATAGTACACTTTTAGAGCATCAAAGTACAGTGCAATTGATACACCCTACCAAAATAATAATAAATAAATAAAACAACACCAACAACAATGCAATACAAATTCAAAGTAGTGAAGTATATAACAAATACAACTTCCATTGTAAAAAAAAAACAATAAATTAGAATTACCCAGATGATCAAACATGTGCTCAATTGTTCAACTGCTCAATTATTCAAATAATATTTTACTCCAAACTTAATCAATTACATCTCTGTGTCACTTTCTTTAGTTTAAAAAAACCAAACCAACCCAAACACATCGTTGGCAGATGAGGAAAACACAGATTTATGGCAATTTGAAGAAATTAGACATACCCAGGTGTAATTACGCTTGTAATTTCTGTATGAAACAGTTGTTGAGCTGGATCTGTGATCATACAACACAGTTGAAGACAATTTTTTGGAATGATTCAGTGGCAAGCCGAAAATTTTACAGTTGGGCTTACTGGGTATCTTTCTATAGCGGGAGGACGTCTCACAGTAAGGAGATGTAGCTGATATACGAAGGGAGGAAGAGAGTGAGAATGAGACCTCCATACAGAGCAAGAAGAGAAAGACAGGAATGACAAATGAGAGCCAGAGAACTCGTTCCAGTGGTTTGCTCCATTAAATTCTCCTCGTCCCATATTTAATTGTTCCGATTACCCCCAAAAAAATATATTTATCCGATATGAGAACTTGCAAAATTACTTTTAAACGTTTTTTTTAAAACCTTGACTTGACATTTGACAATGCAGCGTAGTTTATAATGAGTTATTCCCATTACTAAAACTAAAATAATTTTTTTCTTAAAAAATATAAAATAAATTTAAAAAATCATTTAATATGTATTTAATTTATTTGTTAAATATGAAAGCATTACTGTGATAATATATTATTTGGCAAAAATGTCAAAAAAAAAAAAAAAAAAAAAAAAAACTCTCCTGACCTATCAAGAAAGTTAAAAAATAAAAATAAAATTAAAAAAAAAAACCTCATAAACTATCTCAGATTGCAAATCAAATCATGAACTATTCAAAAGTTGCAAATCACCCTCTCTCGATCACATGATCATGGGACATCATTTTTCGAAGGTCAAAATTATCAAAATACTCCCATTTATTTTACCTAATAATAATAATAATAGCAGCAGCAGTAAAAATAATAATAATAATAATAATAATAATAGTAATAGTAGTAGCATTAGTATTAGTATTAATAATAACAATAATAATAATTTTACAAATACCAAAAATAAATTGCTTGATTAGTTGGATTCGTATATCTACAAAGAGTTTTTACAAGCTAATAAATTATAATAAAATAGTTCAAATAATAATAAGAAGAAGAAAAAGAAGAAGATGATGAACAAGAATAAATAATAATAGTAGTAATAATTATTAAGATAATAAAAATAAATTACATAGTTGCAAGATATGTGAATTACTTTTTAAACATCTGCAAATTAACTTTAGAGTTTGAAAGTGCCATAGAAGCAAGATTATTTTTGAACACCAACAAATAAATGAAGTACTTACTTTTGCTGATAAAACATATGCATAATTGCCATAAAAAATTCAGCAGAAATTATATGCCGCTGTACATCTAATCCTGTCCAATGTATAATATTTTTATATAATACTTCCTCCTAACAGAGCAACAATGAAATAGAGTGAATTAATCATATTGCTGCAAAATAATATCATTCTCTTCTAAATTTTTTACATGTGCATTCAGAAATAGAACAACCAAGTGATTTCTATAAAGAAGTAACCATCAATTCAAATTGGGTATTGACATTAAACCCGCATGCATTCTTGAATTATATAGTAGAAAGATAAATTAAAATATGATCACACTACAATTTAACCGATTTTCACAATGTAAATAAATTGATTACAATATATTTATGGTAGTTCCAAACTCCAGAGTTTCTATTAATTCCGGTTCTAAAAGTGATCCACATATTTTGCAACTAAACAATTTATTTATTATTTATTTTTATTATTAATTATATTATTATTATTTGAATTATTTTTTGATAAATTATGAGCTTGTAAAATCTGTTTGTAAACATATCGACCAACTAATTAAGCAATTTATTTTTGTTATTTTTTAAATAATAATAATAATTATTATTATTATTACTACTAATATTATTAGTTATTATTGATATTAATATTATTATTGATACTGTCTATTATTATTAGGCAAAATAAAAAAAATAAAAAAAACCTCAACTATTTGGTTAGTTGCAAGATGGGCGCCAAAAGGTACTAGGAGTATTGTGCATTAATGATATTTTATAAATTTTAAACACTCTGGAGGTCGAAAAATGACCTCTGATGATCGAGAGGGAGTGATTTGCAACTTTTGAATAGTTTAGGGTTTGATTTGCAACCCCAAATAGTTGTGATGTATATATAAATTTTTTTTTCACTTTTTTTATAGTTCAAGGGAATTTTTTTTCTTTTTTTCTTTTTTCCACTTTTGCCTATATATTTAGACTCGATACAATTTAATAAATTTACCAAAAAATAAAAAAGTACATTACTTAACATGTATCTTTAAAAAGCCCAAACCAAAAAATAAACTAATAATATGAAATCGAGGAATTACTTATTTTGCACATTTGATGCTACACTTTTTGTGATTTATTTCGTCACTGTCATGCTTTGTGTTTGGGACCATTAATTAATTTATTTTTGAATGGTAAAATGTTTGGTCATTATTGATTGTATATTTGAAGATGCAAGAAATTCATTCCCTCTTTCTCTCTCTAGAATTCTTACACTTCAACCCAAAAAGATTTTTTTATCTTTGTTATTCCTTCCCTTATTTATTGATATTTACAAGATATTTACTGATTGTTGGATCTGGGCCTGTTCCTCCATAAGTCCTGGTCGCCTTTGATGGGCTTATTTGCGTTCGGCCCATATGGCAGTGTCTTTTTATGGGCCGACCCAGCTGTACGGACCGGATGTCGCGCTTGCAAGTCAGATCCGGCCCATGTCGTTCTGGGCCTCCTCAACTGCCCCCATAATTGCCCCTTATTTAATAAGGGGGTAATTATTGATGGCGTCTCATCATGACGTTGACGGCTCGAGAAAACCACGTGGGGGAACGGACGGTCAGATCCAGAATCAATGTTCCGGGGCTCGAGGAATTTCTCGCCTTCCCGACGCTTCGGCCCTCGGGCCCCCCTCGCGTTTATAAAGCTCGAGAATACCACTTCACGTCCTTTTACCGTCTCCATCATCAGTCAAATCTCTCTCTTTCTAGAACTGTGCTAAGCTTTTTCTGGTGAAATCCTTCAAGAGTCTTTCTTCCAGCGATCTTGCAGTCCTCTGAGGTTAGTTTTGTTCCTTTTTACTTTCAGCAGGCTTCTATTTACCCCCTTTTAGATCCTTCAAGCCCTTCCACCATGGTTGTAGATCTGGATGTTCTTCGTATGAGACTTAGACTTCCTGACAACATCGAAGTTAGGGTTTGCCCCCAGGACGTTAACATTATGACCGGTGCCGGCCTCCTGCCCGGCGAAGTCTTATTCACGAACCTTCAATTGAATGTTGTTAGGTTCCCTCTGCACCCTTTCTTTAGTTATGTCTTCAATAGATTGGGGATATCCCCCCTGCAGGTCAACCCCAACTTCTTTAGAATCATATCCGTTATGCTCCTGTTGATGCGTGACAGAAATCTGGACCTTGACCTCATAGACCTTCTTTTGTGCTATAAGGTCAGTAAGATCCGTACTAATGAACCCTTCTACCACCTCTACCCGTTCGAGAAGATGTCCATATGTACGGACACAATAAAATCTGAAAAGGGTTGGAGGGATAGCATCGTGGGCATTAATGGGGCTTGGTCTTCGCCGGCTGCAGAGGGTTACCCAATCCCGAGCGCCTTTGGTGTCTATTCTGTCTCCTCCTATAAGAAATTCAAATCTCATAAACATGATTGCCCCTGCGAAACATGCGTTCCCCGTTTTTGTACTTTCTTATGCCGTTCCTTAGGAATACCTTGTGATGACTTGAGCTACAGTGTTTGCAGGGATAGGAGTAATTACTTGAAGAAATACGTTCTGAACGATATTCCTTCCTGCTCAGACCTCCTCACTTCAGACAACCTATTGGCGCTCTCATCACTCGGTTACAACATGAGCAGGCTTCAGATTCCTTCTTTTGGCAGGAAGAAAAATACTCCCCCAGCCACTCCTGCTGCTGGGGCGATTTCCTCTCCAGCATCAGCCTCTTCTTCAGCCACCATCTCTGATACTATCCCGAGCACAGTGGCTATTAACTATGTTGTCAGCGCCCCTGCTGCCAACCAGAGCGCGTCTCCCCAAACTACCACAGCTCCTGCGGCTGCGGGGGGCGTTCGGGACAAAGAACGAGGCAAAAGGCCTCATCCTGACAGTGAGGTCGATCCTGAGGAGGAGCCTCTCATAAGAAGGACCCGGGTTTCCGGGCCGGGTGCTCTCTTGCACCGTGCGATCAGAGCTCCTGCTCCCTCTGGGCCTACTGCAGCTGGTGGCTCCGCTTCTGCTTCAGGCCCACCTTCTATCCCCACCTTACCGCCATGGGCCCCTCGGTACACCCGAACGGATGGGACGTTCGTGAAACCGAACGAGACCATGCTGAAGGATGGCCAGACCGCCATAGCGTACTATAGGAGCATGTGGACCCCGAAAGACCTTGAGGCGGCAAAGGGCCTATCCCAGAAGGATGTGTTCAGCCGCTTTCACCAATCTGCTATGGAGGTGACTTTTATTTTCCAACTCATGAATTCTCTCATATTATTTGGTCTTGCCTTCGCCCGACCTGACTATTGGCTTAACCGTTCTTAATGTTCACCTATGCAGACATTGTTCGGAATGATGGCAATGCAGAAGCAGGTGGAGATGGGGAACGCCAGGGCTCGTAAGTTTTCTGATAGCCTGGAGGTGGCTAATAAAGAAAACGACCTTCTCGCCATGAAGAATACCGAGGTACTGGCTCGGCTTGACAAAATTGAACAAGAGAGAGATGTCCTAAAGAAGGAGAATGACTCCCTTCAGGATGAGAAGGATGCCCTCCAGCTTGAGAAGAGCGTCTGGCAGACTGAGCGTGAATCAATTAGAGAAGAAAAGGCAAAACTCCAGCGCCTTCTGGCTGATGAACAGTCTGCTCGGATGGCTTTTGAGAAAAGAGCTCTGGACGAGCGTACAGCTCTGATCGATGCGATCAACAGAGTGAGCGGTGGGATGCTGGCTCTTCACGCTCGGTTCTCAAGGGTCGGTGCTCTTAGGTATGCTCAAGGATTCCGGGAAGGTTTCGCCGACCGGGTTCCGGATGAGGGACAGACCAGCTCCACTCCGGATGAGGTCGACAAGGATCTGGGGATCGAACCTCTGGGGGTCTATGTCGACCCAGAACCCACCGAAGCGAAGCGCATATTCGATGAGTGCCAGGACATTGCTTCCTCAAGGATCATCACAGCTCCTCCTACCGCTCTGCCTCTGACCGCTCCTCAATCGTCAACCGTGGTACCTTCCATAGCCACTGCTGACGCTGAGCCCCAGCCGAACGATTCAGTCATTCATCTTGATTCCCCACCTCGTGAAGGTGAGACGGCTAATGGGGCCGAGGAGGCGAGTCGGCACGACCAGGATGCTGTTGGTACTGAGGCGTCTAGCTAGGGCTCCTTTGGACTCTTCCATTCCATATCTTTTTGTAATGATGGACATCTCTCTTTTGTAAACTCAATGCTCAATATCAATGAAATGACAGAACTCTTTTTCCCTATGTGTTGTGCTCTATTCAACTTATTTTCAATACATACATATCTTTTCTCTCTTTTTCTTTTATATTAGCTTTGCCGTGTGTTTGTTTATGGCAAGTGCCTGGCGCTCGGCTAGAATGCCACTTGCCACTTGGCTTTAAATTTTTAGCAAGTGTCTGGCGTTCGGCTTATGGTGCCAGCTGCCACTTATCTTGCTTAAGTGCCTGGCGCTCGGCTAGAATGCCACTTGCCACTTGGCTTTAAATTTTTAGCAAGTGTCTGGCGTTCGGCTTATAGTGCCAGCTGCCACTTATCTTGCTTAAGTGCCTGGCGCTCGGCTAGAATGCCACTTGCCACTTGGCTTTAAATTCTTAGCAAGTGTCTGGCGTTCGGCTTATAGTGCCAGCTGCCACTTATCTTGCTTAAGTGTCTGGCGCTCGGCTAGAATGCCACTTGCCACTTGGCTTTAAATTCTCAGCAAGTGTCTGGCGTTCGGCTTATAGTGCCAGCTGCCACTTATCTTGCTTAAGTGCCTGGCGCTCGGCTAGAATGCCACTTGCCACTTGGCTTTAAATTCTTAGTAAGTGTCTGGCGTTCGGCTTATAGTGCCAGCTGCCACTTATCTTGCTTAAGTGCCTGGCGCTCGGCTAGAATGCCACTTGCCACTTGGCTTTAAATTCTTAGCAAGTGTCTGGCGTTCGGCTTATAGTGCCAGCTGCCACTTATCTTGCTTAAGTGCCTGGCGCTCGGCTAGAATGCCACTTGCCACTTGGCTTTAAATTCTTAGCAAGTGTCTGGCGTTCGGCTTATAGTGCCAGCTGCCACTTATCTTGCTTAAGTGCCTGGCGCTCGGCTAGAATGCCGCTTGCCACTTGGCTTTAAATTTTTAGCAAGTGTCTGGCGTTCGGCTTATAGTGCCAGCTGCCACTTATCTTGCTTAAGTGCCTGGCGCTCGGCTAGAATGCCACTTGCCACTTGGCTTTAAATTTTTAGCAAGCCGTTGGAAAAGAAAGTTATTTTTTTTTTTTTGTAAATTTCAGTAACTTGCTCATTCATACGTATTTGATTGACAACAAACAACATCCAATTAAAGCCGAAACTTAGCTTTTATTAGTAGTACCTCTTCAGAGACGTGGCGTTCCAGGGCTTGCTGACCAACCTTCCCGCCATGGTTTCCAACGTATATGCCCCCTTGCCTATGACTTCTGCAATTCTGTATGGGCCTTCCCAGGGTGGCATCATTTTTTTGACCATCCCCACCTTTCTTTTCAGAACCAGATCGCCAGGGGCAAAATTCCTGTGTTTTACTCTTTTGTTGTGACTATTCGCTAATACTTGCTGATACGATGCTAACCTTATAGCCGCTGCGTCCCTCCTTTCGTCTATCATATCGAGGTTCAATCTTAACATCTTGTCGTTCTGATCTCGACTCCATGCTAAGCTTCTGATAGTGGGGACCAAATGCTCAACCGGTATAACTGCCTCGGTACCATACGCCATTGCAAACGGGCTCTCCCCAGTCGGCCGCCTTGGGGTGGTTCTGTAAGCCCATAGAACGTTCGGGAGTTCATCCAACCACTTCCCTTTATGATCCTCCAGCTTCTTCTTAATGCAGGCGAAAATGGTTCTGTTTGTGATTTCTGCTTGTCCGTTGGCCTGAGGATGACTTACTGCAGCCAACTTCTGGTTGATTCCATACTCCTCCAGCAACTCTCTTACTTGCCTGCTGTTGAGGTTTGTGCCATTGTCCATGACTATTGATCTGGGAACGCCGAAACGGCAGATAATATTGTTCCAAATAAATCGTCTCACATGAGTCTGAGTCACGCTAGGATATGGTTCTGCTTCCACCCATTTAGTGAAATAATCCGTGGCCAGTAACACATACTTGTTCTGAGCTCTTGCAGTTGGCAGAGGACCGACCACATCCATCCCCCATTGCGCGAAAGGCCATGGCGAGGCCATTACGTGCAATTCCTCAGGTGGTTGGTGGATCAATGGTCCATATCGTTGGCATTTATCGCACCTTCGAGAGAACTCCTCCGCATCTCTTGACATGTTTGGCCAGAAATACCCTTGTGTCATTGCTTTATGTGCTAACGAACGCCCCCCAGAATGATTGCCACACACACCCTCATGAATAGCTCGCAATACCTGCTGCGACTCCGCGGGGGTGACACACTTCAAGTATGGGCCAGAGTAGGACCTTCTGTACAACTGGTTACGCACGATGGCGTACTTTGCAGCATTCTTTTTGAGTCTCCTAGCTTCATCCCTCTGCATAGGCAGAACACCATCTCGAATATAGGTAATGATGGGGTCAATCCAACTCGGTTCATATGGTATGACGTTGACTTGCCAAGGGTCAGAGTCCAAGGGTTCTTCGAGAATAGATGGCTGGGTCAGTATTCCTACTGGAATCACCCTCGCCAATGTTTCACCGGAACTCGAAGCACTACATGCTAACCGGTCCGCATCTGCATTCTGTTCCCTCGGTAACTGTATGAATTCAATCTTGGCAAAGTCCTTGGCTTTATGCAGAACGGCAGAACGATATGCCCCCATCGTGTCATCCTTGGTCGCGTACTCATCATTTACCTGCCGAACAATCAACTGCGAGTCACTATACACAGTCAAACTTTTGATCTGCAGCTCTCTGGCCAACTTTAATCCATTTAGCAACGCCTCATATTCCGCTTCATTATTGGTGGCTCGGAACTCAAGTCTGAGTGTTTGACTCAAGGAAGTACCCTCTGGGGTTTGTAGTTTGATCCCAATTCCAGCCCCCATCTGGTTGGAGGAGCCATCCACAAAAAGTTTCCAAGAGCCGCATCTAAGGTCTTCTTCCTTATCCTCGGCATCACATTCTAGCAGGAAATCGGTCACTGCTTGCCCCTTAACAGCTGTTCTCGGCTCATACGTTACGTCAAATGAACTCAACTCTATGGCCCACTTTGTCATTCTGCCCGAGAGCTCTGGCTTGTGCATAAGCGTTCTGATTGGAAAAGTTGTTAGAACAGCTATGGGGTGGGATTCGAAATAATGCCTCAACTTTCTTTTTGCATTTACAAGTGCAAGTACCACTCGTTCGGCCTTTGAGTATCTTTGTTCTGCCTCTGTCATAGTTTTGCTTACATAAAATACCGGGTATTGCACCCCCTCCTTGCAACGAATCAGAACGGCACTTGTCGCGACACCAGATACTCCAAGATATAGAAATAACTTTTCTTCCGGATCTGGGGCTGACAGGACTGGTGGATTCTGCATATATTCCTTCAAATGAGTCAATGCTTGTCGTTGCTCATCCCCCCAGACCTGCCTTCCATGGCTCCGAATCGTGTCAAAGAACGGCTTGCAATGATCAGACAATTTCGAAATAAATCGACTTAATGCAGCTATTCGTCCTGTGAGGGCTTGCACCTCTCTGATCGTCTTTGGCTCGGCATTCTTAATCAAAGCCTCTGCTTGAGCGGGGCTAACTTCGATGCCTCTGCGGTTGACCACGTGTCCCAGAAATTGTCCGGAACTCACACCGAATGAGCACTTGGTTGGATTGAGCCTCATCCCATATCGCTTCAGTACATCAAATACATCTTGCAGATGCTTCAGATGATCATCCTTCTTCCTACTCTTTACCACCATATCATCAATATAGGCTTCCACAATCTTTCCCATTTGATTCTTAAAAATTTTGCTAACAAGTCTTTGATAAGTTGCTCCCGCATTCTTTAGTCCGAAAGGCATAACTTTGTAGCAGTATGTTCCTCGCTCGGTGACAAAAGAAGTTTTTTCTTCATCTACGGGGTCCATAGGGATCTGATTATAACCTGAATAAGCGTCCAAAAAGGTTAAACGCTCATACCCGGTGGTGGCATCCACCATTTGATCAATCTTAGGCAGCGGGAAGCTGTCTATCGGACAGGCTTTGTTCAAATTGGTGAAATCAATGCATACTTGCCATTTCCCATTCTTCTTCTGCACGACAACGACGTTGGACAACCAATCAGGGTAGTGCACTTCTCTGATAAATCCCGCATCAAGCAGCCTATCGACTTCTTCCGCTATGATCTGATTACGTTCTGGAGCAAATCTTCGCTGCTTCTGTTTCACTGGTTTGAAATTGGGATTGACATTCAGGGAATGACAGGATACGGAGGGACTAATTCCAGGCATGTCTAGGTGACTCCATGCAAATACGTCGGCATTGTGGGACAAGAAATCCACTAGCTCTTGCTGCTCTTCTCTGGTCAGTCTTATACCTACTCTGGTAGTTCGTTCTGGCCTGGACTGATCGATCTGCACATCCAGAAGGGGCTCCTCGGTCAAGTCGACTGACTCCTCCACCCTGTTCTGCTCGGGCGGAGGTTCCTGTAATTGCTATCTGGGGCTTGCCGAACGGACGGGCGCCTTTCCTTTCCCAGCATGCTTTAGTGTGACGGAATAACACTCTTTGGCTGTAACCTGATCCCCCCGAATGTCTATCACTTTATCTCCATCGGGTCCGAGGCACCTCATGACGTGATGCAAAGTTGAGGGTACACCTTGGACTCTGTGAATCCATCATCTTCCCATCAGGAGATTATACGAGGGGTGAATTTCCACAACCACAAAAGTTTCCATAAGAGCTCGTTCTGCAGCTTGAACTTCCACTTCCACCATCCCGACGGGCTCCACCCTCTTCCCATCGAACCCTAACAAGGGATTTCCAGTGGGCTTGAGCCTCTCTGGTTTAATCTCGAGCCTGTCAAATGTGTCCCTCGGCATGACATTCGCACTGCTCCCAGGATCGATCAGAACTCTGCGCACCAAGCAGTCTGCCACTGTCAAACTGACTACCAACGGGTCTTCATGGGGCAGTTGAATACGCTGCAGGTCTGTCCAGTCGAACTTTATCTGCATCGACGGGCTCTGCTGGTGTAGAGTATTCACACTGCCGACCCTTTTCTTCATCTGCGCCTACCGCAGGCGCGCCCGGAGTAGCTCATCTGACTCTTCACTAGGCTCGGGTCGACCATGGATAGCATTGATTATACGAACTGGTTGTGAATTGTGGGAGCTTTGTTTATGACTCCTTTTTATTTGTTCCACCGGTCGATTCTGCTCTATTGCCGAACCTTGAACATAACTCGCGAACTCCCCTCTAGCTATCAACATCTCCACTTGCCTCCTCAGGTTCCTGCATTCGTTAGTCTGATGACCGAAGTCAGAATGGAAAGCACAATGTTTAGTTTAATCCCTCTGTTCGAGGGGTTGCCTAATTGGCAGTGGTGGATGAAACTTATCTTTGTTCTCCTGATACAGCCTCGCCAGAGTGACCTTCAGCGGAGTAATCAGCTCTTCCTCCCTGGACCTTTTTTCTGCCTTCCAAGAGGTCTGACGTTGCGGCTGAGCCTGCTTCTGCCTGATCTTTGCCTTGGACTTTTCCTCGGTCGACACGAGCGACGTTGTCCGAGCATTAGCTGCCTCCTCTTCTTCTAGGCGCACAAAGCCATCGGCTCTTTCATTGAGTTCATCCATAGTAGTCGGCGTGTTCACTACCAGACTGGTGTGAAACGGAGTTCCACGTGTCATAGCTAACTTGAAGGCTTGAACTGCTGTAGAAGGGTGGCATTCGATCACCATACTCTTAGTGAGATTAAACCTGGTAAGAAAAGCCTGGAGACGTTCATCCTTGTGCTGCCTCATCGTGAATAGGCTCGAGATGTCCTTCGGCGGGCGCTTGTTCCCATAGTACTGGCTTATGAACCGATCGCACAGGTTTCTGAAGCTACCAATGGAGCTCCTAGGCAAGTTTTTGAACCAGCTGAGCGCCGGTCCGGCTAGGTTTGTAGGGAAACATTTGCACATTAAAGAGTCGTTTTCCGTATTTAGGGCCATTTTCAACTGGATATGGTACACATGATCGATCGGATCGGTTGTTCCGTCAAACAGAATAAAGACTGGCATAGCAAACTTCCTTGGATGTGGGGCATTCAGGATCTCGTCGGTGAATGGTGAATCAACCGTCCGAGCTGCGGATCGGAGAGCTTCATTCTCTCTCTGGAGTCCAGCGGTAGCTCTGTGAGTTACGGTTCTGCCCTCCGAACCGCGATGAGTGATAGTAGCCATGGAGGGCCGGTAAGACGGATCGAACGACCGTTCCTCTACGACCTCTCTTTGCCAAGGCGGCGCTACTCGACGGCGATCAACCTCTATCACTTCCTCTCGGTCGAACCTTTCCCGATGCGGATCGAAGGTTATGGCTTCATTCCGTCTAATCTGCTCATGTCGCGGATCAACGTGAGTCGATCCTTCGTGATCCTCAATTCGACGAACATTTGGCGGCAAATTGTCCATCATCCTTTCATCACGATGGTGAGCTGACTGATTGTTCTCGTCGTGCTCGCCTTGACGCGCGATATTAGATTGAACACCTCCTTCACCGACCGGAAGTGGATGCGAAACCGCAGGTATTTGCCGATGTTGCATTCCAGCTTTCAATTCTGCATTCTCTTTTTTGAGAGCTTCAATCAAGTTCATCAACTCCTCAAGCTTTGTTTGCTGGACAGCCTCCATCGGATTGGAGCTTTCACCTATCATTATTCCTGAACGGAGTAAAGGCATTAATCTCAAGTTCGCGAGTAGATCCGAGCTTCGTGAGTGGGAATTTTTCAGATCTGGCTTCGAATTCTCCGAATTATGCTCACTGTTTACGAGATCTGAATTGTCTGAACTCTAAATCCGTCAGATCCTGCCACAATCGAACAACTCGTTGTTGTGTAGATCTGAAGCCACTTCTGCCAAAGCTTCAAGAATTGTAATTCCTCCAGAGTAGGTCACAATCGCTCAGATCTGGATCCAAATCCCAAAGATCGAATCTCGATCAACCGAATTGGTCTGAATCCACTCGATATTCCTCATTGATCATCCAAACCTCCATACGATTCCCACAGACGGCGCCAATTGAAGATGCAAGAAATTCATTCCCTCTTTCTCTCTCTAGAATTCTTACACTTCAACCCAAAAAGATTTTTTTATCTTTGTTATTCCTTCCCTTATTTATAGATATTTACAAGATATTTACAAGATATTTACTGATTGTTGGATCTGGGCCTGTTCCTCCATAAGTCCTGGTCGCCTTTGATGGGCTTATTTGCGTTCGGCCCATATGGCAGTGTCTTTTTATGGGCCGACCCAGCTGTACGGACCGGATGTCGCGCTTGCAAGTCAGATCCGGCCCATGTCGTTCTGGGCCTCCTCAATATTAATTTTTAAATAATTAATTTCTTAAAAGTTTGTTCATTATTCATATATGTCTGTTGAATTCAGTTGAATAGTGTAAAATTAAAGCTTGTGAATCCGCATATTAAAATTAAAATGGGAAAAAAATTAATTAAAATTTTAAACTTAAAACACAATTATGAAATTTTTAATTTTTAATTTATAACCAAAAGCATAAAAATTTATTAAAAAAGAAGAAAAGATGATACAATCAACCTAGAAAGCATGAACACTTCTACGAAGAAGCCGTACCCATGTTGAACAGCGACACTCCACGGACACTCCTCAAATACGTGTCCGATACTTTATATACATGTTCATAAAGAAAATTTAATTTTATTATTTTTGATACTTCGCCGACACTTTTCAGATACTTTGTCAACACTTTGCCGACACTTCTTGAACATTTCTAACACAAGTCTTTACAATGATATTGAAAATAATATGAATACTATTATGACAAAGTAGTAAAATAATAATGTATATATATATATATATATATATATATATATATATGATATAAAAATCATTACAATAATGACATAATTTTATTTTCTAATTCATTTCTCATTACAATAATGACATAAAAATTTATATTTATATATAATATTCACGCCATAGTTGTGTCTTACTTTTCCAAAATTTGACGTGTACATATCCGTATTCTATTGTGTCCGTGTCTCGTATCTAGGTTATACGGCAATCAACGAAGAAGAAAAAAACAAAAAAAAAAAAAAAAAAAACCCAACAACCAGTTTGGCTAAACATTCGGAACAAGATCGGACTCTTTACACCGAAGAGCCCATCTGATCAATTCATGAGCAACTTGATTTTCCAACCTGGGACATCAACATAGTTTCACATTAACCGAAGCCTAGCTACTCGGCTGAAGAGTTGGGCCTAGGTTGCTATATTTTCAAACCCTAACAAGCCCCCGCGTTTTCTGCACAATTCATGCGTGGGTAAAATAGTCATTGAAACAAATTCTGCTTCATAAATATTCGTATTAGGGTTCCTCTGATTTTGTGCACGCACTTAAGCGATCTCTACTCTTAGTGGCCTCCACTTCTCTCTTCGCTCTAACCAAGGTTCGTTCTGATTCTCATCTCGACAGCTCTTTATTGTTCTTGCTGTATATATAAACACTGATCTCTGTAATTTCTGTCTTTCATTTCATGGATTTTTTTCTCTCTAATGCTAGGGTAATGTTTATCTATTTCTTTTGTTTGGTTCCTGGAAAATCATGAAAAAACGTAAGAAAATCCTTCTTAACTGTTGAAAAATACAGTCACTGTTATTCTTGTTACGGTGCTATGCACATATTAGCGATTTTTTAAAAGTGAAGTATATACTATTGTACTTTGAATTTTAAAATGTATACAAACCAATTTGTATATATATATATATACACATATATATTCCAGATATAATAAAAGGTAGACGGAAGGTATATAACTAATTGTTCATTATCAATTGTATATAAAAAGCATTTACGTAGTAGTATCAATTAGATTGTTAATTTCAAATTGAACTTAATTAGGGAGAAAAATATCATCTCGGGTTGGCTTCTGATTGTTTCACGTGGTCTAGTTTACTGATAAAATTGAGAAGTCTAATTTTATTTCATATAGCTTTATTGAAGTGTGGTCTCTGCATGTTCGTATTGGTCTAGATGTATTGGTCTATATGTGAAGGCATGTTTTCACATACTCGGCACGTATATGTGTGCATACATTGGTATTTATTGGTATTTAGGTATCTTTCTTTCCAGCTTTATTGAATTCAAGACTTATATACACATTCACATGGATCAATACGTGAATAAATGTATGCAAGCACACTAATGTGTGTGTGTATATGTCTGTGTTTGTATGTTCTGTATTTCATGTCGTGTATGCTTGGTCTATCTCCCCTCTTTCCATGTCAGCACCTTGGTAATGCACTTGATATGGATCTGCGCGCGCGCGCTTTTATAGTATGTGTTCAATTTGAGTAAACTTTGTTGTTCTCTGTTAGAAAATGGAATGGTTCAACTCTTTTGCTAGAGTATTTTACCCGTTCTTTCATTAGTCTGGTTATTGCTTTTCTTTGGTTTGTTATAAACATATCAATTGAATTTAAAGTTGTTTGTCAATAAACCTGTATGTTAGTCCTTGCTTTGAATGTTTTGTTATACAATGTTATAGCTTACAAATTTTTTATGATATTTCACTTCGATTCATAATTAACGTTTCTACAGCAATGCAATTCTGTCAGTCTGTTGTTAATTATAAGTTTAACCTCAATTTATATTTTCCTTCCCACACTGCTTCTGTAAATTGTTTTAGCATGTGTTCTATGCGGTTTTGCTTCTCACAACCATGTTTAGAGTCTTTTGCTAAAATTATTTTCACGCCCTTCTTGCTACACCCAAAAAAGAAAGAAAAAGAAGAAAAGACGTGTGAAGTATTTTAAGGTAATGATGGACAACCATTCGTCGATGATGTATTGACCCGATGGGTAGGAGTTCAAACACAGACATTACTTATCCAAAAAAAAGGAAGACATTATCTTTACAGTTGCAAAGCTGCATGTTTGATAAACCATAAAGAGAAATTACTCAGATTAGTCATTGCAATGGATGCATGAATTATAGTTGCAGAGATGAATCTTGAATTTTCATTGGAGATTCATCCCTGAATCTCGCCATTCAAAATGTAATTCCTGATAATTTCTTATGTTCTGAATCTGCATAATTGAAAAATCATATTGCTTTCTTAAAGGGCCTTCCAATTATCTTATAAATCAATGAGGATGCTGACCATATCGTAAGCATCACTCTCTCTCTAGATGAAGAGTGTTTCTCTCTCTCTCCTCTTTCTGTTCTGACCATATCAGAGACTTGTGTAATAGTAGAAAAATGAATTATTTAGCAAGTCAAAATAGAATTTAATTGATACTAAATGTAGAAGTCTTAATTTGTCCTTGTAAGTTAGAACAAAAGTTAATCAGCTAGAAGCATGGAATTAATGTGTCATCAAGCTTGTTGGTTTTGTTTTTCTCTATATTTAGTATGATTTGGCCCTAGTTTTAGAGTGACTATTACCGTCAAATGTGTTTTATATGCTAGATACTGGCATTTTATTTGTAAATAGTTTTTTTTTTTTTTTTTCCTAATGAGAAGCCTTTGTCTTAGATTATGTACCAGTGTATTTGTAGCTCTTAATCTTGAAATGTTATAGCCTTGTCGCAGTTGGGATATTGTCGTGTAATGTACTCTACTCGTGAAACTTTTGTTACTTTCTTTGCTTTAGTGATCGGTTTTTCTTTAATTGTAGCGTTCTGTTTTTCCATCTTGTTTGAAAATACTTCGCCTGATTTACCGCAACACAAGTTGTCCATTGGAAGAGATGAAATTCTGATTATTTTGTTTTGAGCAACAATTTTAATTTCAAAGTACTCAGTTACACCTGTATTCAATGTAGTGGTGAGAAAAGTTATCCAAACATGCCAACCTGCCCAAGCCCGCCCACTAATAATGAGTTATTGGGCGAGTGATTTAATTAAACAGGTCAGATAATAATATAAAAAAAGTATAATTAGTGGGTTCATAGCGTGTACCCATTTCTAACCCGTCCAAACAGAAACATCAAAAAACTTACTCCTACGTTCTCTCCCTACACAGTCTCTCTTCAACTGATACTAAGTACTAACCTATCCACATCCCATTTTCTCTCTTTACCCTCCCTCTTTACTTTTTCTCTCTACACTCTCTAATTACTAACCCATCCATACCTCTCTCTACTTTCTTTCTCTACCCTATCGCTCTCTCTACTAACCCAGTATGGAGTGACAGTTACAAGCTATTGTTTTCTTAGCCTTAACCTTTCGTCTCTTCTCACCCATTTGTTCACATTTTATGCTTCACTGGTGCCACAGTTACTTTCTCACCGAACAATGTTGCTGCAAAAATCCTAGGATTATAGTGAAAAGGAAACTGACAGTTGCAATTTTTTAATCACGAAATGTTATTAAAAATTCACATGCAAAACAAGTTGTTTCAGAATATAGATCAAAATTCTCCAATTATCCAAAATGATCATACAAAAATAGAAATGCATATATCCTTGATTCTTACACAATGTGCAAAATTAGATAAACATACAATTAGCCAAGTTAGCCTGAAAGGAACAATTTGTGAAATTAGTATTTAAGTACATTGAGAACATGCTGTGTAATGTAGGACAATTTACACGGGTTAAGTTCAATTTTTTGATGTATTTTATTTTTACTTTTTTTACTTTTTGCTTTTTTGGCTATTGGTTTTATTCTGTAACAGGTTTGGGCAATGTCAAGCAGTGCATTTCCCCATTAAAAAAAAAAATCATTTTCCGGCTATGTCTGGGTATAGTATATATAATGGGTATATGCCGTATATGTATGTTGTGATGAACTAGTGTGTGCATGCGTTGTATATGCATATATGTGTATATAATGGCCCTAACAATCTCGTCATATGTTTAAAAAGATTTTAAATTGTTATTTAATTTGTAGGATGAAATTTCTATTTACAAGCTCTTGCTGATTTAACACCCTTTGTTTGAGGGCAAAAGCTCTGAACCCCAACCCCCCACCACAACCACACGTGCAAAAGGAGGGGGTTGTGTGCAGGTTGACCTGCCCATTTAACACACACGTGTGTGGGGGTGCGCCTTGATTACCATCTTAATTGTCTCTACTTTTGCAGAATGGATACCCAGATCAAGCATGCTATAGTAGTTAAAGTTATGGGTCGCACTGGATCAAGAGGGCAGGTGACTCAGGTGAGAGTCAGGTTTACTGATGATCTCAACCGTTATATCATGAGGAATGTGAAGGGCCCCGTCAGGGAGGGCGATGTCCTCACCCTTCTCGAGTCTGAGAGGGAGGCCAGAAGGTTGCGCTGATGGCATTTCATAGATCTTACTGCCTCTCCTTTAGGTTTTCATAAGACAGTTCTGGTGTGTGTCCTATCGTCTTTTATGATTTTTGAATATTTTCTTAGGATTTCTTTTTAGAAATGGGCATTTACCTACTGGTTGCATTTTGTTTTGGTTTGTTTTGTTTTGTTTGAGAAAGATGTTATTTTTATGACTTTGAGTGCTTCAAATTTGAGAAATGTTTTGCTTGCTGCAAATTTTGGAAGATATGCTTTGAGATTCTTAGTGAGACACTATCTATTTTGTATAACTTGAACCTTTTTGTCTCCTAAATATGGCCTAACCTATGTATGAAGCACGGACACTCCAACAAAGGAGCCGTATCTGTGTGGTGTCTGTGTCGGATAACGACACTCATCGGACACGTGTTTGACACTTTGTGTTCGTAAATAAAAATAAAATTTTATTACTTTGGACACTTTCCGGACACTTTGGGATATTTCGCCGATACTTCTTGGATACTTAGGCCGACATTTTCAAACATTTCTAATACAAGCTTACCCGATAATCTTGAAAATAATATGAACACATTTTAAAGTGTTTTTAACTTTTTTTTTTAACAAAAATTGATATTAAGCATTAAATGACATTTTTTTCATTTAAAATAAAAATACTATTGTGATAAAATAGTATAATAATGGTATTTATGATATAAAAGTTATTACAACTCTTATATAAAATTAGAAATGAATTAAAATTTTATAATACTATTACTCAATACATGTATATAAATAAAAATTCATATTGATATATCCTACTTATTTAAAATTTGATGTGTCTATCCGTGTCATAGTCATATCCCGTGTGCTTTTTGTGCTTGCTATACGTGTATATCTTCCATATTTGAAGAATTAATGTGGTTGGGAAAGCCTTAAAAATGTTTCATTGAAAGTAGCTCAAACAAAAATTGGTATGTGTAATCTATCCTACCATCCTTTTGGTTTTCTGTTATATGTTTTGTTATCCATTCTTTTTATTTTCTTTCTTTTCCGTTAGGGAAATTTTGTAGCAATTTGCTTATTGAATATGGAAACACTTTAATATAGTTTCATTGGTTTTTTTAATTTTTTCTTCTGTCCTCTTTGATTTCTCCTTTTATATATAATATTATTGATATATATGAAATTATTATATAAATTTTATTCCCTGTTTGTTTCCTAAGCTTTCTAGAATCAGGTAGCTTCTGTTATAAAAAAGTACATAAATAAAAGTTGTGCGTCCAGTGTAATCAACCAAACTTTAGTAAATTAAAGAAATTAATCAATCTAGGACTTGTAACAAAAGCCGAGTGTTCATGGATGTCCTTGGGTGACCCGCACAAAACCTAATTGACACCGACAAGTAAATAAATGAGATTTAAATTGGAGAAAAATTCGTTGCCTTTTAGTTTGGATCAATTGAACCGACTTGCTAAAACTTGGTCAAAGAACCTTCACAAAAATCTAAAAATCGATCGATATTTGTTAATAGTCTGCGAAACTGAATTGAAGATTGAATAATTGAAAAATTAACACATCTCGTCTCTCTAGATTTTTTACCTTGGACATTCTTTAATAATATTATCAGGTGAAAATAAAATAAATGAAAAATTAAAAAATAAAAGGCTTCTTGTGAGTGAACGGTTGGGGACATAATCATGGACACCCACTTGTAGATTTTAAATGAGATAATGTTTATTATTTTGGTGGCCAAATTCAAGAATCATGCCATTGCCAAGGTGGTCCCTAAAGATGCATCTTTTGGTTCACACACACACACACACACCACCTTATACGGTGCCATTTCAAAATTTAAAACTATTTCATCTATTTCTCAACCTTAAATTTCCTATTGTTTTCATTCTGTGGGCTTAGTATACCATAGATTGAAAATAATATTAATTAATTAATGTGGGCTAGATATATATATATATATATATATATATATGTGTGTATGTATGGTTTGTTGATGTAAGTAGAGGTTAGAAGAAACGCAGCGTGCACGATAAGATGTTGTTATTGTCCAGGTCATCATCATCAGACAAAGTCTTTGTCATATCTTCGAACTTTTAGTTCTTGGTATCATCTAGACCTTTTCTAGTGTGCCTCCAAGTGGCAACCCTTCGTGCCTTCACGATTCTCCTGTCTTATGTTTGACCTAGTTCCATACACCAGTCTCTCTAAATATTGTGTGTGTATATATATATATATACACACACACACATATGTGTGTACATAGAGAGAAATAGGGGACAAGGATTAAGATGTCTCAACCAATGCTAAGTAGTACCATAATTAAAAAATGGGATAATTCATGAGCCCACTGTGTGTGTCCAACTTTGTGTCCTAGTGAGCCTGATAATGACTTTCATGTCCCCCTAAGAACATATCAATAATTTTAGCTTTGTTAGCCATAATAATTTCATCAATGGGATGAGTTACATCAGTTACACTTTATAATGTTATTTTCAGCTAAAAAAAATATATCATTATCATATATAGTTATTTATAGCGTTAAAGATAAAGTATAGAATGGTCGAAAGTTAGAAGGTCTTCATATTATTTTAATAGTTGTGATACAAAATTCGAACCCTAAATGGTAAAAAGAGAGCCGGGTGTGGGATCCATCAAACTTTCTCTTCCATGGAGTGTGGAAGGAGCAAGTACAAGAATAAGAAAAACAGAATGTTTTGAAATTTGAAAGTTTTTACATAGGGAATATATACCATCAATCTACTTCCAACAACTAGTCATCCTCGAAAATTTGGGTCGGTTTGGACAAGGCAAAAGGGTTCTTCCAAAAAGTCACGTTCACACCTAACCCACAAATCCAAAGTTATGTAGTAACCTTAATTGTCCAAGTTGACCAAGTCAGTCAGATAAAATACACACACACACACACACACACACAATGGATTAGCAATGTGCAATTTGAAGTAAAAAAACAAATTCCGGGGCAGATCAGTCTTCTGATAAAATTTAGAAAAGGACATGCAATGCATAGACGAATAAGTCATCCATCCATCTTTGATGTATAATTTGTCTATGTAGAGAAAAAGAATGTGTATCATTAGACACCAAACACAAAAGACAACACAAAACATATTTGTAACATTTGAGGTTAGCCCAACTTGTCATAGAAAACTCAGCACTCCTTCACACGTATATAAACATACATGTATGCAACAAACCTTCCACTACCACCATTTGATTCAGAGCTACAAAACCTTCCTATTTTTTTTTTTCTTTTTTTTACTTTTCTCTCTAAAAACAAATCAAACCCATTGTTTTAGACGCCACAAAAATGGAGATTCAATTCCAACAGCAGCCAAAAATGAGCAAGTTCAAGGGGAGGAATAGAAGCAACAGCAACAAGAAGTTTGTCGGAGTGAGGCAGAGGCCTTCAGGGAGATGGGTAGCTGAGATCAAAGACACAACACAGAAGATAAGAATGTGGTTAGGAACTTTCGAAACCGCAGAAGAAGCTGCGCGCGCTTATGATGAAGCTGCTTGCCTTCTTCGTGGCTCCAACACGCGCACCAATTTCATCACACACATATCAACAAACTCCCCTCTCGCTTCTCGGATTCAGAACCTCCTCAACAGCAAAAAAAGTGCAAAACAGCCAATTAGTCCTCCTAATACATGTACCCCCACACCCACAAGTAGTGCCACCATTGATAATAGTCCCAAAACTAGCACTACGATTATAACTACTACTACTAGAAGTTGCAGTTCTAGTAGTACTAGTGGTGAGTGTCACTCTAGTGGGAAGGTAGAAGACACACAGTTGTTTGATGATGCATATAAACCTGATTTGAGCAACTGCACTGAGGAATTCAACTCGGGTTCTTCGTGGGGATTTGATCAACAGGGGTTTGATCGGTTTCCGTTCATGAGTGCTCAAGAAATATTTGAGTTGCCAAAGAATATTGTTTTGCCTGCTGCTGCTGCAGAAGCATGTGATCAGTTGGAGTTCTCAGAGTTTGAAAGGATGAAAGTTGAAAGACAGATATCAGCATCACTTTACGCCATGAATGGAGTGCAAGAGTATATGGAAAGTACTCATGTTGATCAAGATTCTATTGAAGCCTTTTGGGATCTTCCTCCTTTGTGTTCATTGTTTAAATGACTGAAAATAGCATCTATCTTATCTTCTTTTTTTCTTTTTTTCCTTGGTTTTGATTTAATTGAAAATCTGAGTGATCAAATACTTCAGGATTGACTCCGAGGTTAAAATAACAAAGAACTTCCATATTTCATAGGTAAAAGAGGAAATTCTCTTTTTTGTACCCTGTTCTTGATATTATTAACATGTACAAGTAACATAAAGAAGTCACTGCATATTTTTTGGAAGCTCTCTTCAATGATGATCAATGTATGCAAAGCCTAAGCTTTTTTTTTCTTTTTTTTTTTGTTTCTGGTGAAGAAGAAATTTCTATTAATATTTATGTGCGTTTGTAGGGAGACATATAGTAGTATTGAGGTTAATAATTGATGGGTTTGCTAGTATAGACGTCAGCAATATAAAGAGAGGGCATTGAATAACAAATTGTATCTTTATATAAAAAGTGGTATGGCATACCTACTACAATGGTTTTAGATCATGGTGAGGTACTATAATATTTTTGGATCAGCTCTTTTCTTGGTCATGGTGGCAAAATGTATATATAAATTGCCCTCTTTTAAAGTCAAGAGCTCGAGGTGGTACATAATAAGTATATATATCTATGGTCATAGCTCCAATTATTTATGGTGGTCTAGTCCTCGATGATGGAACTAGCTTGATTGTTATGTTAAATATGATGGAGCAATTCAATTTCTTTCTCACACACACATTAAGTGAAGTGCTAGTCAATTCAAACGGAAGAAATTTTTGTCCTTCTTCTTCTTATTTCTTCTTTTTTATTTTTTTTAAGATAATAATTTGATCAAGAAATCAAATTACAATATGATTCAACCTAATAATTTGATCATGAAATCAAATTACCGTCTAATTGAACCTCCAACATTACATAAGACAAGAGGTTCTTTATATTCTCATCAATACGAAAGTTTTGAATTACATGAACGGTAAAGAAATGAACTGAACTGATAATCTCATGAGGAGAGTAAATTAATGAACTGAACGAGGAGGGTAAATTAATGACCAATGGAATCAGGACCTCATTATCTTTAGAGGTTTCGTCAAAATTCTTCTAAAATCATTCAACAACTATAAAAGAGTTAACATACATTTATACTCGCAACACGTTTTTAACGAACTCGAACTCTCGATCTCTCTTTGAAAGAAAGAGAAGAGAGAGATCATATCACCTGACATTGAGAAATAGTGATAGCATATATATGTGTATTATATATAGTTGTATCTTGAATTCCTCACCAAGGATTAAATCGGACTCTTAGTCCTCCATGATGAAAGTAACTTGATTGTTACGTAAAAAATGATGGGGCCATTCAATCCCTCTCTCTCTCACGCACGCACTTAAGTGAAGTGCTGGCCAATTCAAATGGAAGGACTTGTTCCTTTTTATTTTTATATATATATTTTTTTGGTAAAGATAATAATTTGATCAAGAGATTAAAATTACAATCTGATTGAACCTCTAACATAATATCAAATAGGAGGTTCTTTGTATGAATAACATGAGCGACTAAGAGATGAACTGAACTAATAATCTGACGAAGAGAGTAAATTAACGAACTGAACGGGAAGGGTAAATTAATGACCAATGGGAACATTATCTTTAGAGGATTTGTCAAAACTTTTCTAAAAGTATTGAACAACTTTGAAAAAGTTAACACACATACTCACAACACATTCTTAACGGAATTCGAACTCTCAATCTCTCTTCTGAAAGAGAGAGAAGAGACGGGTTATACCACCCAACATTGAGAAGTAGTGATAGCATGTATATGTGTGTGTTATATATAGTTAAGTTGTATCTTGATTTCCTCACTAGGGATTAAATCACACTCTTGAGTCGCATATAAACGACAAGAAGATGTGTCTAATTAATTAATTCAGCACCAAAGGACAAGAAGTATTCATTCCAAATGGGTGGTTGAGGTTTCGAATTTTCAATGGGATAAAATTTGTCTCCGAAGTAGCTACTAAAAATATAAAAAAAATTCAAAAAAATGTGTTTAAATTACACCACCCATTAGCTTGGGCCAAGCCTGACCACAACCCAGTATTACATAGCCCAACTTCAGTTTTTTTAAACCCTGAGATGAGATTTGGGCCACAACTTCAGTTGGGCCCGCATTAGCAGTCAATATAACCATGAATCTTACAACTTACAATGTCCCATTCACTAATAGAGATACATTTGGGCTTTTTCAATTGTTTGAACTTAGACTGAGGCAAGGAAAAGCCCACTTTCAACTTTTTGTATCAAAATTTGAGCGTGAATTTGGTCCAACACATAGCATGGGTCATCTTAGCAAACGTTGAATCCATTAGGTCTGTTTTGCAGCCTGTTGTTTTTTTGCACCCAAATCTGTAAAATGCTTTGCCCATATTATGAGGTTACAAAACAAACAAATTTTTGTTATTACCCTAAAAAAACCACAAACAAATTTTTGTCATTACCCAAAAAAACACAATAAATTTTGGAATTTTTTATGTCAAAAAATTTAGTCAATGCGGGAAAACTTAATTTTCGTTTCCACAGCCAACTCAAGAATGAACAACTTCAAAGGTATTTTCGTTCTTCCTAGAATGAACAGGGGAACTCTCTCCGTATTATTTTTTTTTTTTTCCTGAATAATTTTCTTACATTTGACAGGAAAAATTGAACCAAATATAATTTTAATTTTAATATTATTTTACACAAAGTGAATGGCTTTTATTTTTAAGCCTGCTTCGCTCATTTGACTATCCGAACTTTTGCCATTAGATTATGGCAGTTACTGAGGGATGTATAATTGTAAATGATGGTGATAGATTCTTATGAACACAATTATATATTTTATTTATTATATTATATAATTGAAGTTAAATAATCTCAAGGATACAACTACTGTACACGTAATAATGAAACTATAATCTATAACATCACTTATTTATATGCATAATTATTGTCTTGTAAATTTACAATAGATTAAGCACATGAGCCATGTAAAGAAATATCATAGTAGGGTATAATTATTCAAATATAACTTTTCAGAAAGCAATTAATTCAAAACCAATAGTTGTTTTGTTCACAAATCTCAACATCACTATAAAACACATAATAATTAACACAAACACATTTAATAATTTTACAAATGCAACAAAGTCCGCACCAAAAGTACCCACAACCAATATTCCCTGCACAAACTGAAAGTGAACTTTTTCTCCATAAAGTCTTAATCATGTTAGATTTATACATAGTGTGTAGACAGTACTGAAAACAACTTTTATAACATGTACTAGTACTAATACAAGGTTCATCCTAACAAGGAAGGACACACTACAACACCAAAGATCATATAACTAAAACTCTCTTTTGAACTTGTTGATACTTGATATACACACACACACACACACACACACACACATATATATATTATATAAATATAAGTATAAATTTGATATATGAAATTAAACTCTGCCAGGAGCTTTTGGGTCATGGTGGTTGTTTGCTCCTGTTCCTGGGTAGTCTGTGCTTTCCATAAGCATCCTCCCCTCCATGAACCCTTCCTCTAACACCTCTCCATCACTTCCCATATCCATTGCATCCTACAAAGTCACAACAGAACAAAAAATTCAAATTATTATAATAAGGTACTGAAATTATAGATTTTATCCAAAATACAATTATGGGAAAATTTAATGAAGAAAGACTAAAAGAGAAGAAAAAACAAAAATTAAAAGAATTACACAAAGAACCCTTGTTTTCGATCTAGAAAAAAAGGGTATATATCCATAATCATGCATGTCATTTCATAGAGTCATGCATACAGTATATAAGTAAAATTTGAAAATTAAGTTAAAATAAGGAGAAAAAATGGAACTACACAAAGAATCCTTCTTCTCTACCTAGAAAAAAAGAACCCAGAAGGTTAAATGATTATAGTCTAAAGTGACTAGCGGTTGGTAGATTATTGTTTAGAAACAAGTATGACATCCATAATTATGTAAGTTCACAAGGTTTAACACACACCCACACACCCACACAGAGAGAGAGAGAGAGAGTGAGAGAACCTGAGCAAGTAAATCTTGGACTGATGTGTGTTCCTTAATGGACTTGAGGCTTCCTATTAATCATAGAAATTAATAGATGAGAAATCATTTAAAATGAAAGCAGTGATTTATATAGAAAACTAAAAAGATGGAATACTACATTGGATCCATTGTTGGAGGCTTACTTGAGGTAGGAACGGCAGCAGAGGACACAACAAAGGAGAAAACCAGAAACAGTACAAGCAGCAAAGGAAGGTAAGCCCTGAGTTTCATTTTCATGGTGAGATGATGATGGTATAGATCTGAAAGCAGATTGGAGAAGAGGTGAGCTGAGCTGAGGTTAATTGGTTGGTGATGGGTTTGAGAAAAAGTATGTGGGGATGCTGTTTATATAGAAGTACAAAACAAAAAATATATGCATATTATATATATATATATATATATATATGTATATATATATATATTTGTATCTAAGTAGTACTGCTAACAAAAAGAAAAAGTCAACTTGTATATATATATATATATATATAAAGTTTTTTTCTTTATATGTGGCAAGTTTTATTTGTCATGTGTGTGGTGAGTTCCAACTTGCCTAACTTTATCCCATTTTGTCACTTTCATATGAGTGCAGTTATTTTTGTGCTAAGAGACAGTGTCACAGTGATATATTGCATTCATAATGCATATAAATATAAAAATGAACAGGGCACAATGCATGAGTGATCACGGGACACACTAGTATTTATTTTTTTTTTTATCCCCCCTCCCCCTCTATATTTTGTTATCCTTATAATTAATGAGCTCAGTGGACAACAACAAATATATATATATATATATATATATATATGACACTTTCTCCCAACTAAATGGTAATGGAATTTAAGAACTCAATCCGTGTCAAATACGAGACTCTCATTGATTAACGGGGGATACCATTGTCATCCCTATAACACTTTATAATAGACACTTTTTTCTTGCATTACTTATCAAGGATTCAAAGTTGATTAATATTAAAAGTTGCTTGTATTAGCAAACTATTTCAGTACAATGCCATTTAAAATATGTGTAAATACAAGTAAAATTTATTTTTAAACGTGAAGCCAAATTGGTACAATCAAATTTTCCGTTAATGCCGTCCACCAAATAGTTTAACAGAGAATGTCAATTGTAATTTTAAAATACAAGGGAGAGGTTTTTGTAATTTCACTTAATTAAAGAGGAAGTCAATGTAATTGCTCCTCATATAAGTCAAAGCAGAAACGAAATAGAACATTGACCGACTGGACATCATTATTTTGTGTGACAAGATGCCGATATTATTATGACACTAACTTGCAATTTTTAAAGTTTATTTTTTTGTGGCATTAATTTATTTTGTTGGAATTTTGTACATTAATCTTAAAAGTGACTATCGAAGTACGGACTGTTTAAATACACATTAATTAATAATAACACCAAAAAAAAATGTAGTAAAGAAATAAAAAGGAATCTTTTGATGTTATAATTGATGGGAAGACCATGCAATCATATATTTGGGCGGTGCTTGGACAAACATCAGATGTGAAATGTTTATTTGTCTCTTGGGTTACCTCCAATTCAAATGAATTCAAAGGCCGGTACCTTCACCTGTCTAATTCTTGTGGCCCTCTCTCTTGATATTAAAAATCCGAGACACAACATATCTACATACACAGGAAGACTATCAGGCTGTTAAAATGAAAAAACTTTTCAACGGACTTAATTTAGTTATACTTTAACAGAATTAATCATAATTAAAAATATTAAATAGTACCTAATAGATTATTCCTGTAATCCCAGTAGACTACCCTGCTGTAGGTTGTATCATAGTCAACTAACTCTCAAAGGTTGTATGAAAAAACAAAAAATAGAGAAAAGTTGCACATATAGTAACCAATGTTACATAAAAAGTAGAGAAATGTTGCACTAATTTTTTTCTATGACACGTGTAATCTTTAACTATGACAAGTGCAACTTTTATCTATTTTTCGTGCAACCTTAGCTATTATATACGCAATCTTTATATATCTTTCATGCAACCTTTATTTATACTCTCTTGCTTCTTTTCACTTGAAGAAAATACAGAATCACTAGGTAAAGTAAAAAAAACCCAATATCAACTCTTTTCATGGACTGTAAAAGTGTTGCAGACTGCACAACTATCCCAAGGAAAGATATTGGTTAACATGAAGCGCAAAAGCTAAACAATCCCTTTAAATTGAAAAGAAAAAAATTACAAGAGCAAAAAAAAAAAAAAAAAAATTCAAAGTACTGAAAGAAGAGAGAGAAAGAGATAGTGACCGGGATTTGGTAGTTTTGGAATTTGATTTTGGAGAGTGAATATGATAATTGTGTTGTGAATGTAACGATGAAGATGGTGGCTATGACGGTGTTAAAGTTAATATTATTTACTATAGTTAATTCTGATTAAGTGATAATGTGCAACTAAATTAGATCCATTAAAAAGTCCTTTATTTTAGACTTCCTAAGAACCTTTATGTCAATATATGTACATGTGTATTTGACTTTATGTGTGTTATTTTCTACCACTTGCTTTTAGCCTTTGTGAGTGAAGCTTGGTGTGCTCTATTATGATATTATAATTAAAAGATCTCGGGTTTAAATCACATTTTCTAATAATTGAAATGAAATAACGAATTGCACTTAAAAAAAAGGTCCACACTTGAGGAACATGTTACAGAATATTATATAAAATATAGGTGTATATATATATGTTACAATATATTACTTTTCAGATGTCGTGTGTGAATGAAACGTTACATAAAAGAACGTATAAGAAAAACAAAGACGGAAGGTGGCCCTCGCCCTTCAATTATCTATTTGTTGAAGTTACTAGGCCTTGAAGTTATGAACAAGTAGGTTGTAGTGGATAGTCTAAAAGTGGTTGTGTGTGTGTGTGTGTGTGTGTGTGTGTGAGAGAGAGAGAGAGAGAGAGAGAGAGAGTTGTGTGTTGTGTGTTGTGTGTTGTGTGCTGTGTGTGTGTGTGTGTGTGAGAGAGAGAGAGAGAGAGACCATGTCAATTGCACCTATTATTACATATTACTACCACTTTATGGGCAGGGCATGGCATGGCATGGCAAAACGTAGGTGGGTTGACTTGGGGGTAATTTGTCGGTTCAATCAATCCAAAATTAGACAAAAGTGTGGAACTCTATGGACTAAAACGATAAACAAGAATCTAAAAGTTGACAAAGTTAGGTCTCAAAACATAGGGAATGTTGATTTACCAAGCAAAGTTTCTTGTCACAAATCTACAAATATTTCAAATAACCAACCAACAATCATATCACGACGAATGGTAAAAATAACAATCATATTTTATTTTATTATAGGCAAAATAACAATCATATTAAGGGACTCATAAACAAACATAATTTTGTCGATGTGAAATAGAGAAGTAAACATTAAAAAGAGACGCAACTTTTATTAAAGTGATTGTTCTGAATTTAATTCGGGAAAATACTTTTTAGTTCGAGTTTTTATCATTTTACCAAGTAATTAACCCCTTTCTTAATTATAAATTCTACCATGTTCCAAAAATCATAAATTCATGAATAAAATAGTAACAGCAATAACAACAATGCATGTTGTAGCTTAAAAATACCCACAACAATAACTACAATGCATTATGCATGTTATAGTTTAAAACACACCATGTTCTCCTCCTACATATTAGGGGTGGCAAATTGTGACACGATAGGACAACATGACATGATTTAACAGGGTTTGAATTTGTCATAAACAGGTTTGGATCATAAAAGGGTTGACACGATTAACCCATTTACTTAACCGTGTCGGGTTAGAATTAGGGTTAGGGTTGAGGAGTTCAACCCGTGTAACCCGTTTATAACCCATTTAACTCAACATATTATAATCATGAATATGACCTATGTAATATATTACCTGTTTAAACCCAATTACTATAGATAATTAAGTCATTTCAACATAAACCTTATCTATACCTTATGATTTTTTTTTTTTTTTCTTTTGAATATTTGGGTTAGTTATGACAATTTTTTTTATTTTTATTTAGTATTTGATTAAATATTAAATGTCTCATTTTGATAAATAAATCATTAAACGGGTTAACATGTTTACCTATTTAATAAATAGGTTAGATTAATGTTAATAATTCTTGATACGATTATTAAATGAATTAAATTTGAATTTACTTATTTAATATAATATTTTTATATCGATACGAGAATTACCACTCCTACCATATACTATTGGGTTATGGAGTGTATAGTATTTCTAAGGGACAACACAAGCAAACACGTTATTATATATATAGACAGCTCATTGTCATTCGGGTCAAAAGATATAGACATTTTTGTTTTTAGAAGTAAATGCTTATTTATAGAGCTAATCACTAAAATACAATTAGATAGTAGATATAGGTATATGTGAGAATTGTATCATGAAATTAGATATTTGACCTCTCAAGTAGATTTATGTAATGCATTAGATTTATATATCTAATAATTCTAAAAGAATGTTAGGAACACGAGGGCTCAAAATATATAATTTGGTGGCCCTAATTTTTTGGCATAACAATATCCTAAACTACTAACTATATATATATAATTAGATAGTAGATATAGGTATATGTGAGAATTGTATCATGAAATTAGATATTTGACTTCTTAAGTAGATTTATCTAATGCATTAGATTTATATATCTAATAATTCTAAAAGAATGTTAGGAACACGATGGCTCAAAATATATAATTTGGTGGCCCTAATTTTTTGGCATAACAATATCCTAAACTACTATATATATATATATATATATATATAGTGGTAATGGGTCTGACTTTTTCATTTTTTTCCCATAATTAATGGATCTAAGTTTTCGTGTGAATTGATATTGTAAGACCCTAAAGGCTACAGCTAATGTGGGGTCAACACGAGCACTAGTACTAATGTTGGACAATTCTATTCCAACATTAAAGAAGATGAAGTTAAATAACTTTCTTAAAAATAATAAAATAAAATAAAATAAAATCCTGATTTCAATAACTTTCTACTGTTCTACAGCCAAGAAACACACGTACATATTATTATCTTTATATGAATTCCAACCCTGAATCACATCCCCAACCATCCAAACATAAAAATCTTTATAATGTTCTGAACCATTCATGAACATGATGGTAAATCACTCTATTGTTAAAGAACTATCGAATTATAATATTTTGGGTGAAGTGCAAAAAATCATTCTGAACTATAAAACAATTGCACAAAACTCTCTTAATTAATAAATGCCTCCTGAATTATTAAAAAGTTGCTTTTAAGGATAACAGGCAAGTCCCTGGCACCGGAAAAATAAGATTACAAAATTACCCTCCGGTGAAACGACAGTGTTTTGGTGCTTTAATTATATACTCAGTATATTATATATATTATACACATTACAACATCACCGGCCGGGCAGGCGCAGAGGTCGTCGGCCTCCACCGCCGTAACTCAGCGTCCCTTGCCGCCACCACACCTACCCACACCGCTCTCCTGGAGTGGCGCCACCGCATCCCCAAACGACGAATACGATCAAGGTCAAGGTCTGTATTGCTCTCCTCATCTCCGGGAACAATCACAACGCACCAGCAGCGGAGCGATAGGAGTTTCGCCGAAATCCAATTGGCTTACCAATTTTTTTGAAATCCAAACTTCCTCAGAACACCAATTTGAAACCCAATCTGCCAGTTCAACCCTAACCCCCAAATAGAAACCCCATCGGCATTTACAGTACGAAAGGTGCAGACAATCCATCGCCATCGCCATCGCCATCGCCGGTCGCCACTCGTTCTTTGGAGCCATGTTTTGATGACAATTATTCACCATTTACAGTACCAAGGTGAAGACAACCCATCGGCATCGCTGGTCGCCACTCGTTATTGGGAACCATGTTTTGATGACAATTGCTACCTTCAAACAAACGACACCAACAAACAGTTCATTGACGGAACCTGGACTACTTCCCATCCTCGTTGATTTCTTCCAAATAGAGGTGCTCTTTGTTGCCTCCCACATGCCCGAAAAACTCCTCAACAGAGAAGCCATGTTTTATAGCCTTTTTGAACACGTCCGACCTGCAAAGTGAGTAACAAACTGACCAAACCCAATTGCAAAATTCCCATCCTCGTTGACTCCTCAACAGGCCGATTCGACGCTGGAGATGGAGACGCGCGCTGCCGGCAAGTTCGCAGCGGTGGCGGCGACAGCAGGTTCGCAGCGTTGATGAGGTCGCGACGACGATATCGAGAGAGAGAATGTGGCTGAGGACACGGCGGTGGTGAAATTCAGATCTCGTAAGAGATTTTGTCTTAGGCTCAGTTTGGTAGGGTGGGTTTGAAGGGAAAGGGAAGGGAAGGTGATGGAGAGTTATAAAAAAATTGTGTTCGGGTAAAGTGAGTGGAGGAAAAGGGAAAGAGAGGGAAGGGTTTGGATGGGTTCTTCGTAACAATGTACAGTAATTTCTTTAACCTTCCAAAAATGGGAGGATAAGGAAGGAAAGGGAAGACAATGGCTCATATAATATTTGTCATGTCACTTTTATCCTCAAAATTGCACTTGATATTGAACATGTATTTAGCGCGGGAAGCTTGCGAACAGCGGACGGCGAACTCGAACTGGAACAGCGATGGAAACTGAAAGATGTGAGTTTTGATTTTTTGAGGCGGACGGCGAACCCGAACTGGAACAGCGATGGAAACTGAAAGATGTGGGTTTTGATTTTTTGAGGCAAACGGCAAACCCGAACTGGAATAGCGATGGAAACTAAAAGATGTGGGTTTTGATTTTTTTAGGCGGATGGCGACGGCGAACCCGAACTGGAACAGCGATGGAAACTGAAAGGAGAAAAAAACACACACTTGATCTTCATTCTAGTAGCTAAAATTGGTTCCCAGAACAATTTTTCTTGAAATGAGCCGCCTCCCATTTTTGGGAGCCTGCTCTACTCATATTGGAGCCTCCTATACTTAAAGTAGAGCCTCCTCCACTTTTACTTGAGCCGGCTCCATTCATATTGGAGCCTCCTCTACTTAAAGTAGAGCCTCCTCCACTTTTACTTGAGCCGGCTCCTCTTGGGGCAAAAATATTGTTGCATATTTAAATCTCAAAATTCATCTTTTAAAATATAAAAGGGCATAATAGTAAATTTATTATTATCCTTCCCTTTCTTTTCTTTTCCCAAACATGATTGTTATCCTTCCCTTTCTTTTCTTTCATTAATCAACCAAACACGATTGAGGATTAAACTTATCATTCCCTTCCCTTCCATTCCCTTTCCGTCGTAACTAATGTTATCCTCCCCCTTCAAACCCACCCTACCAAACATAGCCTTAGGGTTTGGTTTGTGACGGTTGTGAACCAGAACAGATTTTGCTTTTAATTTGGGATTTTTTTATTTTTCAATTTTAATTTTATACATTTAATAGTATAAGGGTAGCTTTTGTCATTTTAAACATATATTGCTGGCATGTGTGCATCACGCGCCTGATTCGTCTGAGAAATCAAAACGGAACATCACCGGTGGGTGCTTTTTGTAAAAAAATTGATAGTTTAAGGGGTTAATTGTAAAAAGTATGGGATTTTCAGGAAGAGAGGGTAAAGTTTAAGGGTTTTTTTTTCACTTTACTCTAATATTTTTTACTTTTTTATTTGTTAGTTTTATAATTTATAGTTTACACAATCATATATGGGCAGATACAAGATACTGACATGTTATCATATTATGTAAGGTACACATACACAATTTTGCATTGCTTAAGTGTGAAAAATGTAAGTGTTATATGTAGATTCTAACACTGTTCCATGATATATCACGTTTTATGGTCATGAATCAATCAAAATTTTGAAATTAAGCGAGTTTAATCCGAAGTAGTATTTCAACGGCACAAACTCTTTATGTATTACACGTGTTGTGTATATAGGGATTTCAACTGTGGACCTGCTTGCTTCTAAGAACCATAGAACTACAACAAGTATTTTTATTCATTTATTGTTTTGTTAGGATGAAATTTGTGGTTCACACAATCATGAACCCAGAAACACTTTATGTATACAATATATGAACACGTCTGTGGTTGTCAAATGTCAACCTCTGAGAAGGTGAATGCGAACAGCACATATAAAGTAGAGAGTATAATGGAGATTTTGGAAATGTAATGTAGGCACATTCACAGACAATATAATGAATGGGTTGGAGTCACTGTTGACGTGTGAATGTGATGACACCAAAACATACCAAAAAAAAAAAGTATGACCACCAATCCAATTAAACAAGATATGGAAATGTCTGAGCCCACCCACAATTAAAGTGGGTTGTGGTGTTTCATCACTGTCATTGAAATAGCATTAAGAGCACTAATCTATCTTTATAAATTGATAAAGACTTAGCCCCCAAAAGCAAGGTGATTCCCACTTCATTCATTCATGAAAAGTCAATCAAGCAAGGTATCTATAGAGACATTGGTTTCATCACCCTTAATTATGGTGCTTCTTCTAAAGTCAATACAATCTAATAAACAAATCCAGACAGAGAAATGAGAAAAAATTATTATATATGATTTCGAAATTAATGGTCTCGACCAAACTTTCAAAATGAATCTGTTAATCGAGATTCATCGAGAAAATCCTACTTCACTTTAATTGTTATTTGAATAAATAAAAGTTATATCTTAGTCGATGTGGGGTAACATTTCTCTTCTCTATATCTATGGAGCTTTAAAAGCTTTGAACCAATATTTTTTTTGCAATTTCAATTTGAAACATCAATTCCATACAACCGAACCAAATAAACGGTTCAACTCAGTAATATATATATATACTACGTATAATTTTTGAAATTCTAATAGGAGTGACTGTGTGTTAGTTGGAGATATTTTTTATTTTTTTTGCCCTTTAAATTTCAAGACACCTATAATAGTTTTATTATAAAGCCTGCACTTGACCCCCGCAGATATCACAAAACACAGCACAAGCTACCACCTTTTGTATTAGTTGCCAATATAATTCATGCCTCTTGCTTTTGTGACATGATAATTAACCATGCAATCCTTGGCCATAATGATTGAAGTTTCTATAGAATTATCTCTTTGTTTAACTTAAAAAGAAAATTAAATAAATAATTAAAAAAGTTGTTCTTATCTTCTCTACTTATATTAGGAGGTTCTCCTAGTGGATTCACTGAACAGTGACACTGCAATAATATGATGATACTGTGGGGTACTGGCCGTCCATAACTATTGTTCACAAGGTTCCATGGTGGAACTACAATGGACATCAAATAAATAGTCAAGATTCTCTACTGATAGAGTGGTTGATTCCACGAAGTTTGATCCCTACATACATACATATATATATATATATAATATGGAATTTAGCTCATCCGTAATACAACACGTGTTGTCTGATCGTAGAAAACTCGGCAACCCTGTACAAAATTTTCATTTATTTCAAAAAGTTTAGTTGATAATGTATGTATTGATACATCTACATCGAAAGAGTCTATATCGTATCTGTACCTAGCTATTTTCTAAAAAATCAACTCTCAAGTCTTAACTACACTTATTTTCTGAGACTGTTTCATATTGTCATGACTCATGACCGGAATGTAGTCCAATAATTCAATTTCCATGAGGACAGGTCTGAGCCGGTCCTACATATTAATACACAAATGGTTGGCATATATATGAGAGAGATAAATAGCCTATATAAGCAGCTGAATGGATGGATAGCACTTCTGTTTATATAATCTCTCAAATTTGAATTCAATGTATTTGCCCTCATCATCAAATGAGTCCATAATATCTTAGCATCTCCTTTTAATAACATACAATATTGCTCAGTCCATTGTCAAAGTGTGAGAACACGAATTTTAACCTTGAAAGTAGTCACTTTGTACGAATGATGTGAAAATGTTAGATATATCTTCAGATTTTTCAGTCTCAGGCTTCCAACAATCTTAATTAGTGTGGACCATATCGGCTATGACCTAACTTTTATTAAAAATAATAAGAATAGAGAATTGCTCGAAGGAATAAAAAAAAGAAATCCATGTGGCCGACCTCGATTAAATGATATTAGGGCAATACTGATGATAAATTATTCGACAGCATGGGACCTTATGAGTTTTGATATAAAACATTCAACTAATTTCCTACAACGTTGCCAGTCAAAGTTAACTTTCTTCATTTCATCGAAGGAAGGAAGAGTGCACACACAAACGCGCGCGCACCCACACAAAGAGGATCAAAATAGAGGTATAATGTTTCTTTTTGAATGATTACTCTTAAATGTGTTACATATTTTAACCTTATCAAATTCCGGTTAAGCACACATTTGGATCCTTTGTGGGGCAGCTCATCTCAAGTAGTGGGGATTGAGAAACACAGAAATAGTGGCTGCTTTTCATCATCACTTCTATCATCTTGTCTGTATGATTTCTTTCTTTGATTTATCTTATTTTTCTATTCAAATTTCTAATGCAGTGCCCAGTTTAATATAACAAAGGCAGATGATGACATTTGTTATATGCAAGCTTAGTGGATAGATCATTGCAAAACTTTCTCTCGTGGAATGCTTTGTCAGCTCATATATGATACATGTGTTGCGTATAAATAACCAACAACCCACCTTTCATGGAAAAAAACCAAAAAGTTCAAGTTCATTCAAGTGTCATGAGTGATGGTTTTTATTTATTTATTTTTTTTCTCATACCACATTGTGCGTGTCAGATTGCGTGTGTGTGTAGCCCATTTTTAATTGTTAATTCACCTCATGATTTGATCTTAGTAATTCATTAACTTTTAACACTTTATAAAACTCAACCTAGACTAATACATGTGAAAATTATATATAAACACGTCCAAATTTACTATAAACAATTTGACAGGTCACTTCAAGAAAAAAATGGATATGCAACAAATACAATCATATGGTAAGTTTTCCACTTAATTATTATGTGTGCACCTGTGGCTATGAACACAATCCTTCACCTATAAAAAATTCTTGAAATAAAACATAAATTTTTTATATCTAACTATTAGCAGATATGATTGCCACAATTTATGAAGTGAATTACCATAAATAGCAGAAATTTGATAGTCACAAATCATACCATATAATATGTTGTGATTTGATTTAATTTTCTTTCTTATAACATGAGCATGTGTTTTTTTATTTATAAATACTAAAGTTGTGAAGAAAATAATTTATCTCATTCAAACCTTAATACAATTTTCTCCTCCTTTTTATGTTTTTACTTGGTATCAGAGAGTCAGGGTGATCCGACTGCATTGAAGGCATCTATAAAGTTGTGAGTGATTTATCTCATCCAAGCCTTTACACAATTCTCTCCTCCTTTTTATATTTTTACTTGGTATCAGAGTCAGGGTGGTCTGACTGCAATCAGGATATTGCGAGTTCGACACCACTAATTCAGGAATGGTCTAAGGTGACATCGCCCATCCGGGAGGTATCGGGTAGGCAAGGTGGTCCAACCTCAATGAGGGCGGGCGTTGCGAGTTTGGCATCATCTATTCAGAAATGGTATGAGGAGACATAATTGTTTCTTTTTATAGTCTGAGGAGATATTGTTGGTTCTTTCATCTATATTGTTTAAATATGTATATGAAGGGGAATGGTCTGAGGAGACATTATTGATTCTTCTATCTACATGTTTTAAACATGCGTATGGAAGAAAATGATCTGAGGAGACATTGTTAGTTGTTTACGGTTTGAGGAGACACAATTAGTTGTTTATAGTCTGAAGAGACATTGCTAATTGTTATGGTCTGAGGAGACATTTTTGATTTGTTGATCGGCACTTCATCTGAGAGAAAATAATTACTAGTCACATTTGCACTCTGCAGCCAGAAGAAGGGTGTTGGGCATCTCACGCACCAACTTGAGAGAGAGTGTTAATAGACCTGATTGCTACGATTTATAGAATGACTTACCATATTAGTAGAGATTTGATAGTGACAAATCATAGCATCGAATATGTCATTAAATATGTTATGATTTGATTTAATTTACTTTCTTGTAATATGAGCATGTGTTTTTTTATCTATAAATATTAAAATTATGAATGAGTGATTTACCTTATTTAAAGCTTTACGCAATTCTCTCCTCCTTTTTATATATCTACTCTAACCATTCCCCCCCCCCCCCCTAAAGAATAAGAACGGAAAACAAATCTCAAATTAAAGGAATCTTATCACCATACATCAAATTACTCTAGCATGTGACATCGTTAGTTGTGTCATCATATGAGCCACAAATCTAATTCACCTCGAAAAAAAAATGCAGGCGGGTAAAAATTATTTTTAATTTTCTATCAATTAAATATTTTTGATTGATAGAAAACAATCTACTGCTCCTCTATGTTATATATGGAGATATGAAGTTTGATTGTATATGCGTACTCTGATTCATTTCTTTTTTGCTGCTGTATGGCTAGTTGTTGTCATTATTGTACGAGTATGATTCAGTTGGAGTTCTCAGGAGCCATCTGTTAGGATAAACCAATTTATAATTTTAGTACTCATAAATGAAGACCAAATTAAATTAATATATGAACATTAGATGCTTCACAAATTCCACAACTTTTCTCAGAAGAAACCGGACAGAGAAAACTTCTTATACGAAAAATACGACATCTGGGAAATTTGATGGTAAATAACCCTATAGAGATTTAACACACATTCTTTTCTGGAGTAATGACAGAGAAATAAAAATGGGAACAGATGAGCAAATGACCCAAATGAATAATGTAAGTGGGATTATGTGGAAATTGAATATGGTACACTAATATTACTGCATCACCTTCTCCTTCACAATCACATTGTCTTTTTTTCTCAAGCAGATATCAAGCCTCCGATACATAAAAATAGAAGAATCAAGATTTGAGCCTAATTGTTGAATTGGAACTTTCAATACTTCAAATAGTCGGTAAATTTTTCGATCTTTGAATTTTTCCTGTTTCCACTTCGTTCTCTAACATAAAATAGTGTTTCGTGTTATTAGTTCTCTAACATAAAAATAGTGTTTCGTGTTAAACCTATCAGCCTCGTTCATGAGTCTTATTCTGGAGCTTCCGATTTCTCATATCATTCCTAGATTTTCCTCAAATGGGGTAACAAAGTAATTTACATTATAAAATCATGTAAAATATATTTCTTTTTGTGTCATACTTTTACAAAGTGCTAATTTTTTTATTTTTCCAGTTTTTTATTTATTTTTTTACTTATTATAATTTTTACTTGATTTTTTTTATCTGTAATTTATTTAATTAAGTTATTGTTTTATTGTTTTATTTTTCTTTGGGACATAATTATATTTAATTAGTAAAATGATAGTTGAAAGATTATGTTAAGATATATATAATAGACTATATAGCATAGCATAGAGGTATAGTATACTTCCTTAATTCGTACCTTCTTTTTCATTTTGGTTTTTACAAGATGAATCATTCATCCTAGAAGAATATGCAGTTGGTGTATTATATATTTATAGATATATAGTTTATATATTATTGTGTATTCTTCTTTAGATTGCAACTGCACATGCCTGTGACCAAAATTGCAGGTTATGTGAATATTTTCGAGTCTTTTGGAAGGCCTTGTTTGCACAATTGCACATGATTTAAACCTTCTTTTTTTGTAATGAGATTTTTACCGTTTTAGTTTCTCAGGTAACAGTTTGTGTCATCTCTATTCTTTTGATTGATTAATTATTTGGATGGTTGATGTAGGAATGCCTAATGACTAATTACATTAAAAACCACTAATCAATTAATAATCTTCCAACAAATCACGGACAAAGGAGATCTATACACCTTTCACCCCCTAGGTCTCACACCGTGTACGCAACTCTTACCCTCCATCTCCAGAAAGGAGCCCAAATCAGCGAAGTTACTCTTCATGGTTACTACAACGACCAGAACAACCCATAAACTTTGCCACCCTTGTCTAACTAAAGCCTCAAATTTATACCCCCATTTTACTAAAGTTTTTGTAAATCCTAAACCACCATATCTTGTTAACCTTTTAGTTAAAAAAAAACTAATTATGGTTAGTCCCTCTGTAGGTTATCATAATTTGTAGAAGAGTTTTTCAAACTTCTCCTACATTTTAAGGCACTAAAGTTAGTCCATGCGTTAGTTGGACTGAGAGACGCAAAATCTTGTAGAAAGAGTAATTTTTCATTTCTTCTACATCAACTAAGGCTCAATAGTGGAGACCTTGTAATTTATAGACTCTAGGGCAAGACTGTCAAGGAAACACTGTCAAGCATTCCCTTGCTATCGCTGGACTGATCGTCTATCAATCCAATGACTACAAGGAAGAGCTCGATCATCACTTGATAGTTGTTTCCTAGCTTAACTGATTTTCCTTGACTGATTATATATACACGTTTCTAAATGCCTAGAGAGTCAAGACAAAATTCATAACATTAAATGATATATATATGGACTATTATGTATATATATATATATATATATATATTATAAGAATATATTATAAGATTTTAAATAAACATCTGGCAGAAGTCGTCAGAGCCAAGCGGAGCGGATTTTGGTTGAACTAAATAACCTTAAAGGTGCAAGCAAGGTAAATATTATTAGATAGGAGCGTAGGTGCAAAGCGATCATAGATACGCATTGAATGTGATCATCACATTTTTGTTTGTTTGATTATTGTTTTTGGATTCTTCAAGACCTCCAAAATTATTGTTTTGTGAAGCATTAGTAGCCCACTGTAGTTTGTCTTCTGAAATTTCTTACATTATATTCTCATGATGCCATACAAATTAGTTTTTTCAATAGGTTCTGCTTTAGTTATATGAATGTTAGTTTAGGTTAAACTTTGAACCTTTCATAACTACAGATTGTGAAATACAGTAAAATTCTTGGTTTAATAAATATTATGTTCTCTTAGCTATTGGAAGTATTATTTCTTATAATAAAACCAAACCTTATATTCTTTTTATCTCATTTCATTATTGAGAATACAAGTAATGCCAATTTGGTGTTGCAATTTTAATAAATTGGCATCACATTCAAGTTGTTGCATATTATGTTGTCATTGGCTTCTTATATTAGTACATATATGTCCTGCTTTGGCTTATCCACGCAGGTTGAGCTTCCTCATCCTTCCACGTGATATTAGTTATAAACTTTGTTTCAAATGAGATTACTTAAATGGTAATGTTACTTATAAGCCAAGGTCGAACTGAGATTACTAAAATCGTGATAATGGAGTTCCTTTATGCTATATGATTATAATTTGATTAGCCCAACTTAAACTGGTAATGTTACTCTGAAAATAATCCCACTCCAAAGTCCCACCTAAGTAGAATGAAAAGGAGGGAGGGGGCAGAAGCTTCACTTTTGAGTGCAAATATCACCCCCTACATTTTTAATAGTTCCCCAGAAGTACTTTCCAATTTGAAAACCTCCAACTGACTAATGTATAATTTTTCTACATTAAATAAAAAATATATGAGATTAACTTTGAACAAAATGTAATGACACAGGAGAGGGAAAAAAAAAAAAAAAAACAAAGGCCATTGCCAAGTGTCAAACCCCTTAAGAGAGGATGTTGGGAAAGGTGTATTAGATACAATCCAACCTTCAGAATTAATCGCATATAGTGGTTGACAATTGAAATTGAACCATATTTTCACACTTGGTAGCCATATGGCATATATTATAAGCAATTGATGAATACAAGCCAAAACCTAAGTCTAAGTGGGGGCACTCAAAAGTTCACAAAGATCTAAGATAACAAACTACTTAAAGATACAAAAGAAAAAGAAAAACATAAAAAAACTACAATCATAATCTAATATAAACTTCATCAGGGAACAAAGAAGTCATAGTGGTCTTCTTTTTTTCTTTTTTTCTTTTTTTTTTTTTTTTTTTTTTGACTGAAGAAAATTATTTTTAATCATTCAGCATGTGCATAGGCGGAAGTTTCAATATAATAACAACATATCAATAATGCTTTTAACAAGATTAGATGAAAAGCGTACCATCAGTCAAATTTCTTTCCTGTGAAGCTGAGCAATCAATTTGAACAGTTCTCACGAAATTTCTTGAAAATATTCACTGGAAAATATTGAAGCTAGTGAGCATCGAAAACGAATACACAGTAAAATGTAAGAAGAACCGCTATCATGATGCAAAAAAAAAAAAAACTACAAATATTACTCCAAATAAGGACAAAAAACAATTTATGTAATTTAGATAGTCCATATGACATTTAATTACCGAAAAAAAAAATTAGTCCATGTGACATTTGGCATTACAATATTATTAGAAAAAATAATTTATTTAGGGTCAATATTACAAAAAGAATGGGAGACAAATGGTGATGTAGTAAAATTGGAACAGGGTAGAACAAAATGGAGGCAAGTTTCTTGCATCCTATGCGACCAACGAATGCCAAATAATTTAAAAGAAAAATTATATAGGACAGTTGTAGGGTCAACTTGTATGGAGCCGAGTGTTGGGCATTGAAAAAAAAAAAAAACAAAGCATTCATGTAATAGAAATGAGGATATATGCTACAATGGATAATAAAAACGGCTAGAAGAGAAATGATTAGTGATGAATGAGTGAGTGGAAGACTAGGAATCCTGCAAATCAATGATAAATTAGAGTAGACTTAGTTGGTATGCTTATAAACAATGTAGTAGATCTGAAGACAGGCCAGTTGGAAGAGGAAGAGATGTTTGCCTAAATGGTAAGTGACAATTCAAAGAGCCTCACCTAAACTTTTAAATAATTAAATTAGAAATGTCAATTTTTACCGCCCCGCCCCATTAATAAAGAATATGGGAATACTTTTTATACCGTTAGAGCGGACATGGATACAAATTTTGTACCCGTCGCGGGTCATAGGACAGGTAAGAGTTCAATATATATATCCTAGGGGCCCCGTCCCGTCCCACCCCGTTAAGTATATAATTATATTTAATATATATGTGTGTGTATATATATATATATAATATTAATAACTTATTTTAGCGACTTACCCAGTTACCCATCTCTTACAAACCTATTTTGGGATGTAAACTTGATATTAAATTTGTTTTTGTTTTAGTTATGGTGGAAGTTGGCGCTTAGAACTTCTTGTGATTTGATTGTATTAAATTTTTATTTTTGTTCACTATATTTTCTGAATTATGTTATATGCATGTTATTTTTTTATTTTTGTTGGAATACATAATTTCATTTATATTGTATCATTCCCAGGCTTTCCACATTTAAATAGTAGGAACTTAAAGTTCCAAAAAGTGGGAGAAAAAAATTTGTTAGCGGGGCGGGCACGGCATAGTATTTCCTAACGGGGCGGGGCTGGACATGAAAATCCAACCCGTCGCGGGTCTCGGGGTGGGCATGGACTTGACAAAAATTAAAAAGGGCAGGGTAAGTGTACACACAAATTTTGTAAGTCTGCAATAGAAACAAAATATGGAGCAAATAATACAATAATTTATTAATTTGGATAGATGGGTACACTCCTCTGTAATATTCTTTACAAAAGAAAGAATTTCTCCTCTGATTCGATCCCCTTTTTTTGGTTGGTTGGATCCAAGGGCTGCACGAGCTTATTCTTGAATCACTGTGGAATTTGATAAAGAACGGCACGTTGTTGGATGTGCTTGATGTTCTTCGCTTTTGGGTTTCGATTCTGAAATTGTGTCTGAATTCTGAGTCTCTGGATTTCTGAATCTCTGAACTTCTGAATTCTGAATTTGTGTCTGAATTTGTAGAATTCTGAATTCTGAATCCTCTCTCTTTTTCTTTCTCCAGGCCTCTATTTGTATGCTTCTTGGATTAATAGGATAATGACACGTGTCATCTCCTGATAAGGATAAAACTATAACTGGGCCGAGCCGGTTATATTGTAATAATTATCCTTAAAGATAATTATTCAAAATATATTTTATTAGGAATAATTATCGTTTCATTTAATTATCTGAGCTGGGCTAATTAAATAATTTAAGTGGACCAAGCCTGGTAAATTAACTAATTTATTTAAACATTAGGCCTATATTTAATGGGTCAATTCGTTAAAACCAAAGCCCACTAAATTTTAGTGTCTACAAATTGCCCCCACTTCAAGTCCCAATTTTGACAAGACTTGTCTCTTTTTCCAAGTGGGACTTGAAGTTTCCTTTTTTTTTTTTTTTCATCTTAATTGTACTTTCCTATTTAAATTGAATTGTCCAAATCCCAATACAACTTGGAGGTATCTTGTTGCCTATATATATCCTCAATATTGTAGGGTTTGATATCAATTCCAAAAAAAAATCTCTGAAGACTTGTCAGATCACAAATAATTGGTACGTGTGTTTCTTCTTCTTCTTCTTCTTCTTCTTTTTTTTTTTTTTTTTTTTTTTTCACGCATGTAGGAGAATTTTTTTTTTTTTTTTTCTCTCTCTCCACACATGTAGGAAATTTTTTTTTTTTTCTCTCTCTCTCCACGCATGTAGGAGAAATTTTTTTTTTTTTTCTCTCTCTCCCCACGCATGTAGGAGAAATTTTTTTTTTTTTTTTTCCTCTCTCTCCACGCATGTAGGAAATTTTTTTTTTTTTTTTTTTTTTTCTCTCTCTCCATGCATGTAGGAGAATTTTTTTTTTTTTTTTTTTTTTTCTTTTCTCTCTACGCATGTAGGAAATTTTTTTTTTTTTCTCTCTCTCTCCATGCATGTGGGAGAACAATTTTTTTTTTTTCTCTCCACGCATGTAGGAGCACAATTTTTTTTTTTTTTTTTTTTTCTAACCCCTTTTTTTTTTTTTTTCTTTGCAGGGCTTGATTGGGTATAACAACTTGATTTGTGTCAACCGTAGCAGAAATTGAGTCCTCCTTCTAGACAACACCGATTTGAGCTTTGTTATCTATCATGGTGGTGTTCAAATGTTTCGCAAAGCAAAAGCTGACTATCTTAGAGAGCGAAAATAGTCAACGAGTCCAAGGAACGACATTAAGTGTATATGACTCACTTTTTGGTCGCAATGTTATTCAAGTGCCTGATTCTAACAATAAACATTGTTCATCTCATTGGACATGCACGGCCACATGCGAACTCACCGACTTTGGTCCTGATCAGATTAATGAAGAATCTATTGTCTCTAAAGCCTTGATACTAAATTCTTCACTTCATGAGAGAGTTGTTGAAGAGAACTAGTTTTCACTATTGGGTCTTAACGAAGGAAATATCATGGAGTATTTCTTATAAACTTCCTGCTGAATTGCTATACACCGAACTATATTGGGAGTGGTTAGAAGATGTCTTGGCGCGTTTCCATGACTTTCTATCAAAACAACAACTATATGGTGCTTTATTCGCCTCCCTATTTTCCTATGATCGTCATGAAGATGTATTCAAAGCATTCCTTGAATGTTGGTGCCCAGCCACTAATACACTTCATTGTTCTATTGGCGAGCTATCAAATTCTCTTCAAGATCTATATATGCTAGGTGGTCTCCCTCACCAAAGAACAATTTATGATGAAGTTATTCCTTGTGCAGATGAACTATCAAGAGCTGGCAACAACAAAAATTCTATCCCTTTGAGTTGTCAACACCTATTTTTGGCCTTCCACAGACTTTCCAAGAAGTATAAAGGAGATCAGAATGTGAAGATATCTGACTGGATTAATTTCTGGTTTAAAGGTGCATCAAGACATGCCAAACCTTCAAAGAAATCAACAAAAAATAAAGTTCACCGCCCTATGAGGACTCAAAATCCGTCTGGTGTTATCCCTCCTGTCCGGTCGATGTCCACCAAAGAGAAAGAAGTATTTATTAACCTTGGTGTAGATGAAACATCGAGAGATACCACTTATCTAGCTGCTTTTTTAGCCTGTTGGCTCTGCAAATTTGCCTTACCTGCACACCCTGGCAACATAATTCGTCCTGGGACTTTCAAGGTCGCAAGCATGTTAGCAGATGGCTACAACATTTGTCTTTCCATCCCGGTTCTGGCCAGTATTTACAGAGGCTTGAACGAGATTGTTTCCTCACCAGATCCTGGAAGCTGCTCTGCGATATTTCCTATTCACTATGTATTCGGATGGTTGAGTGAATATTTCAGAACTAATTTCACCATTCCTAATACCAACTATTGGCATAGAATGACATAATATGCAGGCGAAGGAGGAGCAAGATACTTTGACCATTTTGAAGCCCAAAATTTATTCAGATCATGTAAAGGAATAAACTTAACTCGAATGGCTAAAAGATCTTCAAAAGAGCGACTTATTGTAGATAATGGCGAGATGAAAAAGGCTGACTTTGACACCCTAATCAATCTTCGATCATGTTATTTGACATTGCGCCAAAATGACCATCTTATCATTGAGCCGTATAGTCCACATAGATTTAGCCGACAATTTGGGTACCATCAAGATATTCCTGGAAAATTAAAAAATGACTTTCGTACTTGCACCTTAGAGAAATTTTTAAAGCATTGGAACTCATCCGTTCATTATTCTTCTGGTTGTGATGCGTTGCTTCCTTCAACCTTCAGCCACCAAAAATCCTCAGTTACCAGAGCATATGCCAAATGGTGGTCCAGCGTATATATTGATCCATTTACACAGAAAGAAACTACTTCAAAGCAATCTAAACGCACGATTTCCCCACCAGAGAAACCAACTAAAATCATGAAGGTTTTAATTAAAGGGCTGAAGTCAAATCTCCCATCTAAGCCAGTGCCAAAGTTAACCATCAAATCTCATAATGATTGTGACGTTGTTGGAGGATCTAGTAGCCATCACCAAACAGCAGAAGATGTCCCACCACTAATCAATAACCGTCGTCGTCGTCAGTTGTCAATGGAGTTAGATGAGAATGTGAAAGCTTATGATGAGGATCGTAACTGGAAGCATGTCACCGACAAAGTGAGACTTGATTCAGTACAGGAATGTGTTGCCACTTCTCTTGATTAATTTTTTACTGGGGTACCTAGCAGTTCACAACCTATACAGGTAACTGTTATTTTATATATATATATATATTGTACTGCAAATTACCATTATTTATTATTATTATTATTTTTTTTTAATAGATAAAAGACAGCAAGGGATTTCTTGGGGAAGATGTCGTCATTGTTGCTAACCCAACATGTAGTGAAGAATCTATTTATGGACCGTCTGCCTTAGAGTTGACCACTGCGATAGGAAAAGGTACAGAGATTTCACTACAAAGAAGCAGAGTTAGTCAACACTCGGATGTTTTGGGGGTTGCTGAAGTGACTAGTCAAGCTATGGAGGTGGTTGAAAATATTGGTAAAGATCATGTAGTTATCCCTTCTTTGATTTTAAGAGAACAGGGTCCACCCTTGCATCGTGTTGCCCCTTCTGAAATGTCAATTTTCAATGCGGAAGAGATCGTTCTTGATGTTCATCATCGTGCTGCTTTATTCTTTATTGATTTCATAAAGAATATCATACGCGATACTCCTACCGATAAAATACCGTCTCAAGCACCTAAACTTCAAACACTTTATGAAGGACTCGCAAAACTCCCTGGAGACCATTCAGCTTTGAAGAGGCGAATTGACTCATATATCAATAATGCGGCCAATTATATTGCTACATCTTCTTCATATGCCTGTATGATGAGTTCAGACTCTCAATCCCAACGATTGGCCAGTGTTGATGCACAGCTCACCAACGCTAGGTCTATAGAAGATGATGGTGCTAAGCGTATAGAATCACTTCAATCTAGTTTGAGTGAAGCTGAATTTAAAGAAGCTACATTAGTGAAAGAATTGCAAGAAGCCAGGGAAGAGACTCAAGGGCTTAAAGTCCTCCTATCGACAACGGATGCACAGTTATCTCAGAAGAAGGAAGCCATCACCAAACTTTGGGAAGATCGAAAATCAATAGAAGAAGCTAACGTCATCTCGAATCGCGATCTTGAAGTAGTGAAGCACTGGAAGAGATATTATGGCAAGAACGTGACGAAATTATCGCTATGGAATTTTAGTATTGATCATCATTGTTTTCCAAAAAAAGTTGTAACTTTGAATTTTAGCAATAAAACAAATGATTTATTATCTCCATTTTATTTACAAAGATATTATCATTATTTATTTGTTTCACCGTTCACAGTTTATACTCTTGCGGGCCAGGAGTTTATAAAGAAATTTTTTTTTTTTTTTTTTTTTTTTGGGCGTACTGAACTTAGAATAAAAGTCTAAGCTGCCTACGTACTCTCAAAAGAGGGATCAAGTCATCACGTAGTTCAAATAGAGATAAGGGTTTTTTTTTTTTTTTTTTTGGCAATCACAGTTTTAACTCATGTAGGCCAGGAGCATAGTGCAGTTTAAGCTCGTACGATCAAGAGCATTGCCTTCATGGGTAGTAGCGCTTCAGGAATTTGCCATTAATGGGCCTCACTCTTATTCCGTCTTCATCAATAATGAGATATGCGCTGTTAGTATAAACTTCGCGAACAACATACGGTCCATCCCATTTAGATACAAATTTATTTCCCTTGCAATTTATGACAATCGGTCTACGAACAGCTAATACTAAGTCTCGAACTTGAAATGACCGAGGTCGAACTCTCTTATTGAACGCTTTAGAAAGTCGAGCTTGATAACACTCTAACTGTTGTTGAGCTTCTAATCTCTTTCCATCCAATGCTTCCAGTTCTTGAAGACGTAAGATGGCATTTTCTTCACTTGTAAGACTTTCTTGTATGGCTATCCTTAATGAAGGGATTTGTTGTTCCAATGGAAGAACTGCTTCTACGCCATAGACCAGAGAATATGGAGTTGCTTGAGTAGGTGTCCGATGAGTAGTGCGGTATGCCCATAATGCTTCTTCCATTCGCTCATGCCAATCTCGCTTTGTTTGGTTGACTACTTTCTTCAATAGCTCACATAGAGTCTTATTGAATGCTTCTGCGAGACCATTTGCAGGGGCATTGTACATGGAGGATTTACGTTGTTTGAATCCAAATTTCCCACAAAGGTCAGTTACCCAACTGTTTTTAAAATTCGTCCCGTTATCAGTGATGATGTATCAAGGGACACCATATCGATAAATAATGTTGGATTTGATGAAGTCAACAACTGTTTCCTTTTTCACATGTTTATAGGGTGCAGCTTCCGCCCATTTTGAAAAATAATCAGTTGCAGCCAAGATATACAAGTGGCCTTTTGAAGACTTTTCTAAAGGACCAACTACATCTAATCCCCATGCATCGAACGGCCATGACGTCACAGTAGGGTGTAATGGTTCCGGTGGTTGGTGTATGAAGTTGGCATAGAATTGATAGGCTTGACACCTTTTTGCATACTCCAAGCAATCTTTGACCATGGTGGGCCAATAATAACCCATTCTTTTGACGCGAAAGTGCAGCTTTGGACCAGATTGATGAGCTCCACAAATCCCAGAATGTGCCTCTTTCATTGCATGCGTTACTTCATCATTTCCAAGGCAGCGAAGGAAAAGGCCCTCATAGGAACGCCTATACAATGTATCGTTGTAATAGATGAAACGAGGTGCTCGCCTTCGTATTTCAGTCTTATGGCGTAGGTCTTCGGGAAGCTTTCCATGTTCCAGATAATCAATGATAGGGATTCTCCGGTCTTCTTCCTCTTGTGTCCAACAAGAAACCACATTACTTTCTTCAAATTTATCCTCCAAGACTTGTGGCAAGACCCATCTTTGACATACAGGAACATCAACCAGGTCTTCATCAGTTAACGCCAATGTTGTAGCCAAATTTGCCAAAGCATCAGCTATCCGATTTTCTTTTCTTGGAATGTGCTCTAGTATGACGCTATCAAACCTTTCCAACAAATAAGAAGCGTAATGATGGTACGGTACTAGATCATCTTTCTTAACCTCATATTTTTTAAAAAGTTGGTTGATCACCAACTTAGAGTCTCCATATATTTCGAGGTCCGTGATGTTCATCTTATTCGCCATTTGAAGGCCGATAATCAAGGCTTGATACTCAGCTACATTATTTGAGCAGTTTTCAGCAAGTGCAAAAGAGTATGGAATGACATATCTCTTTGGAGAAACAAAAACTACACATGCTCCAGCCCCATCTGATCGTGCTGCCCCATCGAAAAACATCATCCATGGAGGGAGGATGTCCACAAGGAAGACTTCTTCATCAGGAAAATCTTCAGAAATTTCCCAATCGGCTGGAATAGGATAGTCAGCTAAGAAATCAGCTAAGACTTGTCCTTTTACTACTTTTCGTGGCACATAAATAATTTCAAATTCGTTGAACAAAATTGACCACCTCGCCAATCGTCCGGAAAGGACCGGTTTAGACATGACATATTTAAGAGGATCTGCCTTTGCAACAAGATGTATCGTATGAGCCAAAAAATAATGCCTTAATTTCTTAGAAGCGAAGACAAGTGCGAGGCATGTTTTTTCAATTGGAGGATAATTTCGCTCCGTCGGGGTGAGTCTGCGACTTAAATAATACAATGCCTTCTCTTTATGTTCTTCATTATTCTGAGCAAGTAAGGCACCCAGCGATTCTTCTTGCGCAGTAATGTAAAGTATGAGTGGCTTTCCAGGTACCGGTGCTCCCAATACCGGAGAATTGAGAAGGTACTTTTTGATGCTATCAAAAACATTTTGGCATGATTGGTCCCAATTAAATGGAACATCTTTTTTTAGGAGTCGGTTAAAAGGCTGACAACGACCCGCTAAATTTGAGATGAACCGACGAATGAACGCAAGTTGACCTTGTAAACTTCTAAGTTCACGTAAATTCTTTGGTGGCGGCATCTTTTGAATGGCCTCAATTTTATTAGGATCAATCTCAATACCATGATGACGTACGACGTATCCCAGGAATTTCCCTGAAGTCACACCAAATGCACATTTAAGAGGATTCATCTTAAGTTGATATTTTTGAAGGCGATTAAAGACAGTACGTAAATCCTGTAAATGATTTCTTCGTTCTTTTGTCTTAACCACCAAGTCATCAACATAACATTCAACAATCTTGTGGAGTATGTCGTCGAAGATCCTTTGCATAGCACGCTGGTATGTTGCTCCCGCATTTTTTAGTCCAAATGGCATAACTTTGTAACAATATATGCCTTTAGAAGTGCGAAAGGCAGTTAACTCCTCGTCCCTCGGAGTCATTCTTATCTGATTGTACCCAGAGTAACAATCCATAAAAAAGAGAGCTTTATGTCCAGTGGTTGCATCTACAGTGAGCTCAGGGATGGGAAGAGGAAAATCATCTTTTGGGCATGCCTCATTCAAATCACGAAAGTCCACACAGATTCGAATCTGTCCATTTTTCTTCTTAACTGGAACAATGCTCGAAATCCATGTTGGATATTTGACCTCACGGACAAACCCTACTTTAATCAATTTGTTGAGTTCTTCCTCTATCCTTGGAACTAGCTCTGGACGGAAGAAACGTTGAGACTGCTTAATCAGACGTGTCCCACGTTTGACAGCGAGATTGTGCACTGCAATTTTAGGATCAAGACCGGGCATCTCTTTGTATGTCAAAGCAAAGACATCCTTGTACTTAGACAATAATTGAAAGTAATCATTTTCTTATGAGGGGTTTAGGAATGCACTAACAAAAACTGGTTTGGGTTGATCGTCAGTTCCTAAGTTGATTTCTTTGAGTTGATCAACAGTAGCCTGCCCCCCGTCTTCTAGTGTTGGTGGAGCTTTCTCGATATCATCTGGTTGTTCACAGTCAGGTTCCTCTTCAACAGTGATGTGGTATGAAGTAACACAAGACGATTCGCCAGTGCCTTCTATTATATCCACTTCTGCTGATTGATTAGTAAATGCAATGGTTCGCCTTCGAGCTTTCAATGTAACATCATTGGTGACATCTATCTCTGTCTGACGTTTCATTCGCGAAGGCACTAGGCTCTGAACCTCACTATTATTCACCACGTCGATGTTAGCTTCTTCTGACTTCACAATCTTGCTGTTTTTTAGTGGTGCATCATGGATAGTACTAATTCGAGAAAATACTGACTTTCGAGATTGAGGTTGTGCAGATTTTCTTCCTTGTTCATGAAAGTTCATTCTGTTAAAAACAGAGTTACGAGGCAAATTGTTGATATGAGAACTTGAAACATTTGATTCTCGGCTTGACAACCTGTTGAATACAGATGTTCGATCGCATGGAGCTTTTATACGGTCAAAGATTGATTTTTGATGCCCAGTCTGCTGATCTTGTTCATCCTCAACTTCTTCGAACCCAATGTATGAGGTGCTTGACTTCTTATCCCTCTTTGTGATTTGAATTCGAAGTGGCTCAGAAGTTACAAAACCGAGACCAGACTTAGGTGAAATGATTTTATGCCCTTGATCTTTCAACTTCTTCTGTGTCTCATTGAAGCCGTGCACTTTGTCACCGGTGATCTCAACATTCAGTTTTCCAAGGCTTGCAGGATTTGTAAAATCATACCCCGACTTAGCCAAGAGTTGGTATGCTTTAGGATCGAATCCTTCGTCGGTCCTTTGTGTTGGAAGTGATAAATGATCAACCATAGATTGAGAAGGCCGCACGAACCCTTTTAACAGAGACTTGGAAGGCGAAGACTTTTGAATCTTAGGGAGAGGAAGAGTTAACTCTCCTTTAAGCTTTTGCATATCTTCTTTTTCCTTGGTTTGTGACATCTTTAATTTAAATTCCTTAGTTTCAATTATCTCGATAACAGGTGCCTGCCCTTCTTGTCGCTAAGATTTTGGAACATACTTTAAAATAGGTTTCGTCCGATGTGCTTTTACCGAGACCCCTCGCGTTTTAGCTACCTTTACAATGTCTGTCACTGAAACGTCTAGTGGATCACTTAATGCTTCTTTTGCTTTTGTAGATTGAATCTCTTGTGTAGACGGAAGGCTTGGGATGGGCACTGCCAAAGGTGTATCATGATCGATATAGAACTTGGCATCGGCAAAATGAGATTCTGCCTCTGTAAATGGCTTATGATCCGCCACAACCGTTTGTACGCCATTTTTGTAGAATTTGAAGCACTGATGAAGAGTCGATGGAATGACGCCATTACTATGTATCCAAGGCCTTCCCAACAACAAATTGTAGGACGTTTTTACATCAATCACATGGAATAAGGTTTCTGCTTGGAGCTCGCCGATAGTTAGCTTTGCCCGAATCATGCCGATAGCTCTCTGTCCTCCTTGGTTAAAACCTTGAATAATAAGACGGCTACGCGATAACTCGTCAATTGTGATGCCAAGATTTTTCATCGTAAATTTTGGCATTAGATTCACCGCCGAGCCACCATCAACAAGAATACGAGTAACTCTTCGTTCTTTTATGTAACCGGAGACGAAGAGAGGACAATTGTGCGGCTTCGAACCCAACTGAAGATCCTCGTCCGTGAAAACAATTGGTGCACAATATGACTCAAACGTACCTCTGACCATATCATCATCAGATTTTTCAATGATGGCTGTATTATGGTTCTCTACAGTCTGGACTTCATCTTGATCCTCGTTCTTCTCATCATTAAGGCTTGTTTTCTTAGTTGAAACCATGTAAGTTGTTACAACTTCGTCATTTAGGTATCCTTTTGGAAAGAACTCTTGCAAAGTAATAGGCTTCTGACTCTTTTTGCTTATAGAGGTGTGTTTAGTTGACTGTGTCTTCTTGACCCATTTTCTATTATGGCCAGACTGTTTATGGTGATATTGGGGTTTCTTCTTCCTTTACCCTTCATCATCCTGAGGAAAAACCCTTCCAAATGTTGAAATGTCACGTACACTCCCTTGGCCAATATAGATTGGGATTGGTTCCAATGAACCAAACTGGATAGTTGTGCAAGATACCTCCGAAGTTAAAGGTTGAGAACGAGCATTCCCCATGACAGAGGTTGTCAAAGTAGCAGTAGTATGATTTGAAGTTACAACTTCGTCTGTATCCAACAAGATTTTTCCTTGTTTTGCCAGATTCATCACCACCTCCTTGAAGATAAAACACTTCTCAATTGGATGACTGATAATGCGATGATATTTGCAGTATTTTGGATCGTTGATACGTCCCATCTCTGGAGGACGTTTGCATTCAGGGAGTTCTATAACTTTACTTTCAAGTAAACATTCCAAGATGCCAGGAACATCGGAATCGGGGAAGGGGTATTCTTTCTTCTCTAACTCCTTTAGCGTAGGACGCTGTCTCTCCCTCTCTTGAAACTGGCGAGGCTTTTTATCATCCTTCTTGTCATCTTTAACAGATATCTTGATTGGGGTGGTTGAGATAGCCATTGAATCTTTAGCCGTATTTTTTGATGACTTGTCGCCCTTCTTCCAGTCCTTCTTATCTTTGCGTGGTTCTATAGTCACGGGACTTTTGCCGTCATGGGATTTCATACTGATCTCCATGTCATGGGCACGCGTAGCCAATTCCTCAAATGTGCGAGGTTTTATGCCTTGCAGAATGTAGAGCAGGCCCCAATGTATTCCCTGCATACACATCTCCACAGCAGATACTTCTGACAAACGGTCCTTGCAGTCAAGACTGAGGGCTCTCCACCGATTAATGTAGTCGATTACAGGCTCATCCTTCCATTGTTTCGTGTTAGTCAACTCTATCATACTCACAGTACAACGAGTGTTATAGAACCTGTTCAAGAATTCTCGTTCCATCTGGTCCCAACTATCAATTAATTCTGACTTTAGGTCAGTGTACCACTCGAACGCGTTTCCTTTAAGGGACCGGACAAACTGTTTGACTAGTAAGTCCCCCTCTGTTCCGGCATTGTTACAAGTCTCGACAAAATGGGTAATGTGTTGCTTGGGGTTACCTTTTCCGTCAAATTGCTGAATCTTCGGAGGTTGGTATCCTACATGCATTCTCATACTGTTGATTCTCCTTGTATAGGGCTTTGAGTACATGAGAGTGCTCTGTGAGATACCACCATATTGAGCTCGGATTGTATTCGTTATCATATCTTGCAATTGTTCGACAGATAATGAAGAGACTGAAGAAGAGGTATGATTGGTTTGACCAGTCGCCTGTTCTATCCCCGGCGTCTGGTTTTGACTGGTCGCTTGTTCTGTCACCGACGTCTGTTTGGGATTCTCCCTGTGAGTACCTTGTACTGTAGAATTAGGATTCTCCGTTAGTATTACTGTGGAAGATGTAGGTTTCCCAGACGGTGGTGGTGTGAAAGTTGCACGATTCCCGGATGGCATTGGTGTTTCACCGAAGGTCTGAACTTCCAATTTATTCATTAGTGTAGCGATTTGCAAGTCCTTTTCTTCAATAGTCTTTGTGAGGTTCTCAATGGAATGAGCCATAGTTGCTAGTTGTTCCTCCACCGTAGTAGCTCCAGTCATCATAGCAGCAACCACATCTGAGCATGATAGGCCTTGAGAATCCACGTTCCTTGAAGTGATTGATTGCTCCGAAGTCTGACGTGGTGACTCTGGGGGTGAACCGACACTAGAGTGAGCATCATAGATAGAACGAAGTGAATCTGGTGGTGGAGCCTCCTCTGGAACAATGTCAAGGTTTTTGACATGTTGAGTTTCCACGTTCGCCGGTGTTGCAGGATTAGTTTTCACCACATCTTGCTGAAGTTTGAATAACGCCATCGCCTGGGACTTGCTACGTGTCACAGGGCCCGTCAAGGTACTTCCATTGCTTAATTTGGTCTTCGTGCCACTTTTCATGGTGGCTTTAGCGTCGACCTTTGCAATAGCGATGTTCTTTTGGGCTTTCTTGTCTGTCTGAATCTTAGGGGGAGCCATAGAATCTGATAGAGAAGAAACTTGATGGTAGGAGAAAGAGATGAGAGGCAAAGGTGGTCCCACCGGGCGTGCCACAAATTTGTACACACAAATTTTATAAGTCTGCAATAGAAACAAAATATGGAGCAAAATAGAATTTTATTAATTTATGAATGTGGAGTACAGTCCTTTGTAATATCTTTTACAAAAAAAAAGAATGGTCCTCTGATTCGATCTCCTTGTTTTTGGTTGGTTGGATCCAAGGGCTGCACGAGTTTGTTCTTGAATCACTGTGGAATTTGATGAAGAACGGCACGTTGTTGGATGTGCTTGATGTTCTTCGCTTTTGGGTTTCGATTCTGAAATTGTGTCTGAATTCTGAGTCTCTGGATTTCTGAGTCTCTGAACTTCTGAATTCTGAATTTGTGTCTGAATTTGTAGACTTCTGAATTCTGAATCCTCTCTCTTTTTCTTCTTCCAGGCCTCTATTTATAGGCTTCTTGAATTAATAGGATGATGACACGTGTCATCTCCTGATAAGGATAAAACTATAACTGGGCCGGGCCGGTTATATTGTGATAATTATCATTAAAGATAATTATTCAAAATATATTTTATTAGGAATAATTATCGTTTCATTTAATTATCTAGGCTGGGCTAATTAAATAATTTAAGTGGACCAAGCCTGGTAAATTAACTAATTTATTTAAACATTAGGCCTATATTTAATGGGTCCATTCGTTAAAACCAAAGCCCACTAAATTTTAGTGTCTACAGTAAGATTTAGAGAAACCCGCTCTAAACCCGCCCCGTTGCCATACCTAAATTAAATATTAGAAAAAACCTGGTGTATAAAAGAAAAGAAAGAAGGACAAAAAAAAGACTTCATGTTGCCAACCACATTCATATGGGATAAAGGTAAGGATGATGGTGGTGGTGGAGTCACGTCAAAAATTGTATATAGTGTGTATCGTATGTATATACGTATTTTATGGTGACGTTTAAAATCTCATAAATTCAGGCAAGCACAAGGCTGATTCTGAATTGGGATAGCCATTGTTCAGACCAGCACGATAAAGAAACTAACAGAAAGGCCATTTGCACCAAACTAACCAGCTAGGTTTTATTAAAAAAAAAAAATTAGGTTTGCTCATTTATGCTAATGAATAAGAAGAAGAACCGATATATAAATATCATTCACAGTGATAAGAGCTCCTAGCATGTGCATTGTTTTTGTGATCTACGGGATAATGTTTGATACAAGGAAGGAAAAAAGGACAAATTTCCGAGATACAACATATTGATGTAAATGCAATTCCAGGAAGATGAACAAATGGTTAACAGCAACAATCACTGTAAGCACAAATTATGCACATGATCAAATACTTGAAAAATATCAGTGGACGGTTTACCGATAAAAGGAACATCAGTGAAAAGAACGTCAGTGGAAGAGTATTAACAATCACCAGCAAGCAGAATATATAAATGACAATAACAAAACTTACCACTGCTCTTTTAACAAGGGTGGGTTCATTTGGAGATTTGACACCATCTAAAACTTTTCCACATGAGGTACAACCTCTGAAGAGAGTGAACAAAGAAACAGGCATTCAGCTGTTGCAGTAATATATGTAATCCCTCGCATCTTGCCAAATATACAACAGATTTCGAAATGAGCATGTCAATTTGAAAGTATGAAGAAGAAAATATAGTTTCCTGAAATGGAATGCACTCACATATGTGATCGTGGTATACCGCTGGATTGTTTTCATTACATGACCTACACCAAACCATTCTGGAGTAGACCTAACTGTTGCAACCAACATGGTAGGAATAACCTAAAATTAAATTCTTCTAATATAAATAGTTGTAGAAGCAGGGAAAAAGCTTAAGTTCTTTGCAGCATTGAGTTATAAAAAGAGATCAAACTCCAATAGGAAGCCAATGGCACTAAAGCTTTATAAACCATAATATATAATAATAATGATGGTGATGATCATGATGATAAATGTTACTTACATAAACACCCCTTAACTATGAAGAATTTCACATGAGCTTGCACCGAAGGCGATTAGTGTGTGTTTTTCGATCCAATATCTAATATTGAATAGTGTGTTACTTAAAATGTACGAGTTCAAGTGTTACTAACTATTCAATACAGTATTTTTTTTTATATATAAATGATGTTATATGAATTTCTGCATTTTTTTTTTTTATTGTTTGAGTCCATTTTTCATAAATACTAGCCAATTGTGTTGAGAAATTCCTTGAGGGTAGCTCTTTCGGAGGATTGCATCATTGCATTTCTTTATTTTATTTTATTTTTGAGTACTTTCCTTTATATAAATACATATTTATCTATTTATTGTGGGTATACACATATTTTTCCTAACTCATCAAATTTTTTCAAAAGACTGAAGTGTAACCTAATAATATTTAAGGTTCAACTCCCATGGGTGTGGTCAAAAAATAATAATAACATATTGTCAGATTATTTTGTCCAATTTTTCATCCGAAACTGATGTGGTTATGTTAAGTCATCCAAATTCTTTATGCGTTAAAGTAAAAGACATAAACTAAAACATTTTCTCTCTTCGATTTTCTCTCTTTGTAAATTTTTGAAACCTTGCAAATCAAAACGAGGTAGAGCAAGTTGGCACAGGAAGTTCCAATTTATTTTTGAGTAATTTCCTTTATATAGATATATACGAGTATCTATTTATTTATTGTGGGTATACACATATTTCTCTCAACTCATTAAATTTTTTCTAAAGACTGTAACCTAATGGTATTTCAAGGTTCAACTCCCATGGGGTGTGGTAACAAAAAATTACCTTAATTTTTTGGAATAATAACATAGAATTAATTAAAATAAATGAAATTATAAAAGAATACTAAAATGTAGTATAAATAAATTAATTTTAAGAATAAAAAAATCCCAATATCAGTGTGCAATATAAATAATTAAAATTCAGTGTGCACTGGATATTGGAAAAAATAAATAGAATTATAAAAGAATACTAAAATGCAGTATAAATAAATTAATTAAAACGTCTATAGATAGAATATAGAATTCAAAATTAAATTCTTAAAATTCGTATTGAATAAGGAAATACAACTAGAAAGAAGAAATTGATTTTTTATTATATATTTTATTTTTACGTCTACTATATCTTTACTAATTTTAATAAAATAGGTAATTGTTTATAAAAAATACATGTTTGGTAAAAATTCTTCTACTAATTTTAATTTCAGTAGGAAGAAATCTAATTAGAAAATAATTCATGTTTGGTAAGAGTTAAGGGAAATAATTCTTCTATTTACGTATTGAAATATATAATACTCCGTATTATGAAAAAATACAAAAGTCTAGACACAAGAATACGTAGAATATAGACACAGAATACATAGAATATACTTGAATTCAAAAGCTATTGTTAGAACTCGTATGGATTAAGGAAATAAAATTGGAAAGAAGTAATAGTATTATAAAAGAATACTAAGATGCATAATAAATAAATTAATTAGTTGATTAAAAAATCTATAAATAGAATATACTTGAATTCAAAACTCAAAATAAGTAATGGAATTAAGTAATTAAAAATAATAAAATTGGAAAGAATAAATAGAATTATAAAAGAATACTAAAATGCAGAATAAATTAATTAATTAAAACGTCTAGAGATAGAATATACTTGAATTCAAAATTCTATTATTAAAATTCATATGGAATAAGGAAATATAATTGGAAAGAAGAAATTAGTTTTTTATTATATATTTTACTTTTACATCTACTATATTTACCCCTTTTCTCTTTGTAATTAGTGTTTAGATTTTTTTTCTCACAAGTGGCTAGGTGCTTGATCGGGTAAGTTAGATAGTATTATTAGTTTTTATTCTTATTTTCTCAGAAGCATCATGAAAGTATTTTATTTTTTGAAAATGATTCTTGCTCGGAATAGTTGCACTCTTTTAAGGACTTAGATATTCTCTAAGTTATCCTAAGTTGAATTCGCTACAAATTGACACGTAATAATTAAAATCTATCTAGTGCTGATGTTACTCTAACAATGTTTAACGTCCTTATCTCTCCCTCATCTTTTCTTGCTCATTCCCACGTACATGTGGATAGATATTGATGGATCTTTTCTTGCTCATTACCACAGATATGTAGATAGATATTGATGGAGTTAGGAAAATACAACCAAAAGCCCTATATATAGAAAATATGAGAGAGGTCAGGTTAAGAGAGAAACAGAAACCACCGCCACTTGTTTAAGATATGAATAAAAAGGAAAGAGAGGGAGGATTTTTTTCTAGAAATAACAGCGTAGTTAGAGTATGGTGAATTTTTCTTAATTCAAAACGGTACAATTTTTAAATTCTGGTAAATTTTTCTTATCTCAAAACGAACGGTACAATTTTCAAACTTTCTTTAGATTAGTTGACACAGTTTAACAGTAGCAGTAGATATATTTTAAATGTCTTATATCAATCTGTAATAAATTCAACTTAAGATAACTTAATGAATATTTAACTTAGAGATCCAAGTCCCTTTTTTAATTGGTCAATTATGCAACAAATAAGGAAGTGGAGCCTTCTACTTATTTGTATTTGGTATAAATAGTCAATTAAAAATTATTCGCTTAAGCAATTCATTGCAAGTGTTCGGTATGAATATCACTACTCTTTATTTTTTTATGGTGTGTTATATGTTTGGTTGGTGACAACATTGATTAATCTTGTAAATTTAGTTTGCATTGTGATTTAGTTTTTATTATTTCAAAAGTATCATGAAAGTATTTTATTTATTTTTTATTCTGTATTTTACCTCTACTATACCCATCATTTTTCTTTGTAATTGGTGTTCATTTTTCTCTTAGCATGCGGCAATCGTGCATCATATGATCCGTTCATTAGGATTATGCTTTTCTTCTTTAGTTATTATTATTATATTCTCATAAACACTCGAAACTGTTTTTTTTTTTATTCTTTGTTTAAAGTTTAATCTTGCAAATATATTTTTTATTTTTTCAGAAGTATCATGGAAGTATTTTATATTTTTACAGGGTTATGTTTTTCTTCTTTAGTTTTTATTTTTATTTTCTCATAAACACTATGAAACGATTTTATTTTTTATTCTTTGTTTAATGTTTGATCTTGCAAATATATTTTTTTATTTTTTCAGAAGTATCATGGAAGTATTTTATATTTATATGTAACTTGAATTTTTTAACTTTTTATTTCTCTTATTTTTAATTCATATTCTCTATTTTGTTTATAGAGTTGCTATTGTTTTGCTGATAGGGTTTGCAGCTGAAGAAGAATCAAGAGGAAGAAGAATAATGAGAGAGAATAATAAAAAATTGTAAGTGCAAAGTTATGATTTTTAATTAGATTTATGCAACCTTTTCTATGCTATTCCATACAAAGTTGTGATTTGTTTATATATATATATATATATATATATATATATATATATATATATATATATAAATCAGTATGTTACATTTTCTTTGTTATGAATTTTTTCAATTCCTTCTCTTTTTTTATTTTTTTCAATAATTGATTAGCAACCTTTTCTCTATTTTGAGATTAAAAAAAAAAAATTTAAAAGTTAATTGATTAGAAACTTGACAACAAATTAAAAAATTTAAGTAACTAGATTTTTTTTCTTTAAAATTTTAATTTCTCTTATCCCTTTTCAATGTGATTTGTGTAATTGATTAGCAACTTGATAAATTATTATTGTTTTGTTTAGTTTTGGATCACATCTATTTTTTACATATAGAAGCTACATTATTTCTATTGATTATTGTTTATTTTAGTTTTGGATCACAATTATTTTATTATTAATTCTACTTGATTGTTGTTTATAAAATGTATTAATAAAAAATAATAATAAAATTGAACTCTTATAAATATATATTTATAATCACTTTATCCAACTTGATACAAAGATAAATATTGTACTACTAACTTGCATATAATAATAAAAATAATTTACATCAATTCACAAAATATATTAATAATTTTCGTTACTCCCTTCTATTACTAGAATTTGTGCTACTAAAATTTTTTAGAAAATAAAAATAAAACTGAAAATATTTTACACACAGTTAGTCTCCACCACTCTTCCTCTATTCCTAAAATTCAGAAGAAGAAAAAATGTACATCTCCTCCGCTCTCTTATTTCTACAATTAAGATTTAAAAATAAAAATAAAAATTAATAATAAATATATTTTAGATATGCCTTACAAAATAATTTATTCTAATAATAAAAACAATTCTCCTTCAATTCCTAAAATTTAATAAAAAATAGTATAATTATAAAAATAATTTTCATCTGTGAAAAATCAATACAAAAAACATACTTCGATAGTTTTTTCCATTGTTGTTTACTTGTATTAAAAACTATTATAATAAAAAATGTTTAATAAATAAAATTTAAGTGGATTATTGTTTATCAATAAATTAAACTTTAAGATTTTAAAGAATAATTTATAATTTTGTTTCAAATTCAATTTTTACTCACGTGCAAGCACGTGTACAAATAAATAAAGGTTAAAAGATCAAAGCAACTTGATTATAGAGGCGATTTGGACAGAACCACCCCCATCCCACCTATAAAACGTATTTGCGCAACTCCTATTTCTGCTCTTCAAATAAAATGAAAAATTAAATTCAGTTTCAGTTAATTCGTTAGCAGGTGAACAAAACAATTAAAACAAACACACACCGCCTCTTATTACACACAAAAAGGAAACAACGACTACTTTTTACTTCTCTTTATTTAACGACCAAACGCATTTCCCGGGAAAATTCCAACTAACTCACGAGCACCATACAGTTATAGAACACCCTTCTCCTCACTTCACCACTTCTATCGTCCACATTCATCACGCCACGTCATCCAAATACCAACTCTCACGCCCAAAGGCACGTGAAAATTTGGATTAGTTCCTCTATTATTATTTTTTTGCCAGATTAGTCTTCGAAAGAATTTGTATTATGATATGTAGGACTCTGTCAGCAGTATAATATATATCTATAAATATATATAATATATACGTATACGTAATGTGTTTAAGAAGATAAGAAAGAGTTTAAGTAATATAATATGTGGGTTTGAAGTTGAATATCTCATTCCGGCATTGGAGGAGCCACTGCCACCGGTACTACCTTAGACACCATGTTCATCTTGGTGATTCTGCTAAGCCTAGCATGGACAATGCAAGTGATCAAGAACACACTGCAAGTAACAATCTCTCATGTCAAATACATGCATTTCTCGTGTGGGGCGGATCTTGACACGAGCATGGCTCTCCATGACACGTTTAAGCACTCAATTGGGAGCATCTGCATTGGCTCAGTACTCGTACCGGTCCTTGGGGTCATCCATGGTTCAGCCCAGGCCACAAGTCTGATTTCAGGGGATGCAGATGAGTTCATGTTCTCATGTACTAATTGCTACTCAGGAGTTGCTTCAAGACTGATAACATATGGGAATAGGTGGGGTTTTGTCCATCTAGGGGTTTACAAAAAAGGGTTTGTGCAGGCATCGATTGATACTTGGGAGACGTTCAAAAGAGCTGGGTTGGAACCATTGATAGACTCAGACCTCACCAGTTCATTCTGCTTCCTGTGTGGAGTGGCAGGTGGTGCAATATGTACACTAGTGGGTGGTTCATGGGCACTAGTGGTTTATAAGGGATATGCAACGGAAGTGTCAATTTATGCATTCTTAATAGGCTATTTCATGGTAAGAACATGTGTTTACATAAGTGTGTGTCTGTGTGTGTGTGTGTGTGTGTGTTTACAAATCTATACATTCAATTACTAACTTGAATTCTGATGGCTGAACTGCAGTGCCGGGTCGCCATGGCATGGCCACAAGCTTGTGTTTCAGCTTACTATGTGGCTTATGCAGAGAACCCACAGAGCGTTCAGTTTGATCAGACTATACCAGCACGCATTCAAGTGCTACTGAGATCTCAAGCTTAGCCGTCGTTGGCAGCTGACTCAACCCAGCTCTAGCAGAAGCAGCAACCTCCCACTTACCAGAGATACATACTACATTCATTTTTAGCTACAATATGAACACAGACAAACTATACAATGATGAAAAAAAACAAGGACAGAGAGAATAGGAAGCTGTAAAATTTCTGTAATTAGTTCCCTGAATAGCATCGTGTTTGAATTTCTGTAAATCTGATGGAATTCTTTGTATCAAGGATTCAAAGTTGATTAATATTAAAAGTTGCTTGTATTAGCAAACTATTTCAGTACAATGCCATTTAAAATATGTGTAAATACAAGTAAAATTTATTTTTAAACGTGAAGCCAAATTGGTACAATCAAATTTTCCGTTAATGCCGTCCACCAAATAGTTTAACAGAGAATGTCAATTGTAATTTTAAAATACAAGGGAGAGGTTTTTGTAATTTCACTTAATTAAAGAGGAAGTCAATGTAATTGCTCCTCATATAAGTCAAAGCAGAAACGAAATAGAACATTGACCGACTGGACATCATTATTTTGGTGACAAGATGATAATATTATTATGACACTAACTTGCAATTTTTTAAGTTTATTTTTTTTGTGGCATTAATTTATTTTGTTGGAATTTTGTACATTAATCTTAAATGTGATTATCGTAGTACGGACTGTTTAAATACACATTAATTAATAATAACACCAAAAAAAAATGTAGTAAAGAAATAAAAAGGAATCTTTTGATGTTATAATTGATGGGAAGACCATGCAATCATATATTTGGGCGGTGCTTGGACAAACATCAGATGTGAAATGTTTATTTGTCTCTTGGGTTACCTCCAATTCAAATGAATTCAAAGGCCGGAACCTTCACCTGTCTAATTCTTGTGGCCCTCCCTCGTGATATTAAAAATCCGAGACACAACATATCTATATACACAGGAAGACTATCAGGCTGTTAAAATGAAAAAACTTTTCAACGGACTTAATTTAGTTATACTTTAACAGAATTAATCATAATTAAAAATATTAAATAGTACCTAATAGATTATTCCTGTAATCCCAGTAGACTACCCCTGCTGTAGGTTGTATGATGGTCAACTAACTCTCAAAGGTTGTATGAAAAAACAAAAAATAGAGAAAAGTTGCACATATCGTAACCAAGGTTACACAAAAAGTAGGGAAATGTTGCACTAATCTTTTTCTATGACACGTGTAATCTTTAACTATGACAAGTGCAACCTTTATCTATTTTTCGTGCAATCTTAGCTATTATATATGCAATCTTTATATATCTTTCATGCAACCTTTATTTATACTCTCTTGCTTCTTTTCACTTGAGGAAAATACAGAATCACTAGGTAAAATAAAAAAAACCCAATATCAACTCTTTTCATGGACTGTAAAAGCGTTGCAGACTGCACGACTATGCCAAGGAAAGATATTGGTTAACATGAAGCGCAAAAGTTAAACAATCCCTTTAAATTGAAAAGAAAAAAATTACAAGAGCGAAAAAAAAAAAAAAAAAAAATTCAAAGTACCGAAAGAAGAGAGAGAAAGAGATAGTGACTGGGATTTGGTAGTTTTGGAATTTGATTTTGGGGAGTGAATATGATAATTGTGTTGTGAATGTAATGATGAAGATGGTGGCTGTGACGGTGTTAAAGTTAATATTATTTACTATAGTTAATTCTGATAAAGTGATAATGTGCAACTAAATTAGATCCATTAAAAAGTCCTTTATTTTAGACCTCCTAAGAACCTTTCTGTCAATATATGTACATGTGTATTTGACTTTATGTGTATTATTTTCTACCACTTGCTTTTAGCCTTTGTGAGTGAAGCTTGGTGTGCTCTATTATGATATTATAATTAAAAGATGTCGAGTTTAAATCACATTTTCTAATAATTGAAATGAAATAACGAATTGCACTTAAAAAAAAGGTCCACACTTGAGGAACATGTTACAGAATATTATATAAAATATAGGTGTATATATATATGTTACAATATATTACTTTTCGGATGTCGTGTGTGAATGAAACGTTACATAAAAGAACGTATAAGAAAAACAAAAACGGAAGGTGGCCCTCGCCCTTCAATTATATATTTGTTGAAGTTACTAGGCCTTGAAGTTATGAACAAGTAGGTTGTAGTGGATGGTCTAAAAGTGGTTGTGTGAGAGAGAGAGAGAGAGTGTTGTGTGTTGTGTGTTGTGTGTTGTGTGTGTGAGAGAGAGAGAGAGAGACCATGTCAATTGCACCTATTATTACATATTACTACCACTTTATGGCAGGGCATGGCATGGCAAAACGTAGGTGGGTTGACTTCGGGGTAATTTGTCGGTTCAATCAATCCAAAATTAGACAAAAGTGTGGAACTCTATGGACTAAAACGGTAAACAAGAATCTAAAAGTTGACAAAGTTAGGTCTCAAAACATAGGGAATGTTGATTTACCAAGCAAAGTTTCTTGTCACAAATCTACAAATATTTCAAATAACCAACCAACTATCATATCACAACGAATGGTAAAAATAACAATCATATTTTATTTTATTATAGGCAAAATAACAATCATATTACGGGACTCATAAACAAACATAATTTTGTCAATGTGAAATAGAGAAGTAAACATTAAAGAGAGACGCAACTTTTATTAAAGTGATTGTTCTGAATTTAATTCGGGAAAATACTTTTTAGTTTGAGTTTTTATCATTTTACCAAGTAATTACCCCCTTTCTTAATTATAAATTTTACTATGTCCCAAAAATCATAAATTCTTGAATAAAATAGTAACAGTAATAACAACAATGCATGTTGTAGCTTAAAAATACCCGCAACAATAACTACAATGCATTATGCATGTCGTAGCTTAAAAAACACCATGTTCTCCTCCTACATATTAGGGGTGACAAATTGCGACACGATAAGACAACACGACATGATTTAACAGGGTTTGAATTTGTCATAAACAGGTTTGGATCATAAAAAGGTCGACACGATTAACCCATTTACTTAACCGTGTCTGGTTAGGGTTAGGGTTAGGGTTGAGGAGTTCAACCCGTGTAACCTGTTTATAACCCATTTAACTCAACATATTATAATCATGAATATGACCTATATAATATGTTACCTGTTTAAACCCAATTACTATAGATAGTTAAATCATTTCAACATAAACCTTGTCTATACCTTATGATTTTTTTTTTGAATATTTGGGTTAATTATGACAATTTTTTTATTATTATTTAGTATTTGATTAAATATTAAATGTCTCATTTTGATAAATAGATCATTAAACGGGTTAACATGTTTACCTATTTAATAAACAGGTTAGATTAATGTTGATAATTCTTGATACGATTATTAAATGAATTAAATTTGAATTTACTTATTTAATATAATATTTTTATATCCAACAAGAATTACCACTCCTACTATATACTATTATAGACAGCTCATTGTCATTCGGGTCAAAAGATATAGACATTTTTGTTTTCAGAAGTAAATGCTTATTTATAGAGCTAATCACTGAAATACAATTAGATAGTAGATATAGGTATATGTGAGAATTGTATCATAAAATTAGATATTTGACCTCTCAAGTAGATTAATCTAATGCATTAGATTTATATATCTAATAATTCTAAAAGAATGTTAGGAACACGAGGGCTCAAAATATATAATTTGGTGGCCCTAATTTTTTGGCATAACAATATCCTAAACTACTAACTATATATATATAATTAGATAGTAGATATAGGTATATGTGAAAATTGTATCATGAAATTAGATATTTGACTTCTCAAGTAGATTTACCTAATGCATTAGATTTATATATCTAATAATTCTAAAAGAATGTTAGGAACACGAGGGCTCAAAATATATAATTTGGTGGCCCTAATTTTTTGGCATAACAATATCCTAAACTACTATATATATATATATATATATATAGTGGTAATGGGTCTGACTTTTTCATTTGTTTCCCATAATTAATGGATCTAAGTTTTCGTGGGTATTGATATTGTAAGGCCCTAAAGGCTACAGCTAATGTGGGGTCAACACGAGCACTAGTACTAATGTTGGACAATTCTATACCAACATTAAAGAAGATGAAGTTAAATAACTTTCTTAAAAATCATAAAATAAAATAAAATCCTGATTTCAATAACTTTCTACTGTTCTACAGCCAAGAAACACACGTACATATTATTATCTTTATATGAATTCCAACCCTGAATCACATCCCCAACCATCCAAACATAAAAATCTTTATAATGTTCTGAACCATTCATGAACGTGACGGTAAATCATTCTATTGTTAAAGCACTATCGAATTATAATATTTTGGGTAAAGTGTAAAAAAATCATCCTGAACTAACAATTGCACAAAACTCTCTTAATTAATAAATGTCTCCCTAAACTATTAAAAAGTTACCTTTAAGAACAACAGTCAAGTCTCTGGCACCGGAAAAATAAGATTACAAAATTACCCTCTGGTGAAACGAGAGTGTTTTGGTGCTTTAATTATATACTCAGTATATTATATAAATTATACACATTACAACACTACCGGCCGGGCAGCGCAGAGGTCGTCGGCCTCCACCGCCGTAACTCAGCGTCCCTTGCCGCCACCACACCTACCCACACCGCTCTCCTGGAGTGGCGCCACCGCATCCCCAAACGACGAATACGATCAAGGTCAAGGTCTGTATTGCTCTCCTCATCTCCGGGAACAATCACAGCGCACCAGCAGCGGAGCGACGATGAGGAGTTTCGCCGAAATCCAATTGGCTTCCCAATTTTTTTGAAATCCAAACTTCCTCAGAACACCAATTTGAAACCCAATCTGCCAGTTCAACCCTAATCCCCAAATAGAAACCCCATCGGCATTTACAGTACCAAAGGTGAAGACAATCCATCGCCATCGCCATCGCCATCGCCGGTCGCCACTCGTTCTTTGGAGCCATGTTTTGATGACAATTATTCACCATTTACAGTACCAAGGTGAAGACAACCCATCGGCATCGCTGGTCGCCACTCGTTATTGGGAACCATGTTTTGATGACAATTGCTACCTTCAAACAAACGACACCAACAAACAGTTCATTGATCGGAACCTGGACTACTTCCCATCCTCGTTGATTTCTTCCAAATAGAGGTGCTCTTTGTTGCCTCCCACATGCCCGAAAAACTCCTCAACAGAGAAGCCATGTTTTATAGCCTTTTTGAACACGTCCGACCTGCAAAGTGAGTAACAAACTCACCAAACCCAATTGCAAAATTCCCATCCTCGTTGACTCCTCAACAGGCCGATTCGACGCTGGAGATGGAGACGCGCGCTGCCGGCAAGTTCGCAGCGGTGGCGGCGACAGCAGGTTCGCAGCGTTGATGAGGTCGCGACGACGATATTGAGAGAGAGAATGTGGCTGAGGACACGGCGGTGGTGAAATTCAGATCGCGTAAGAGGTTTTGTCTTAGGGTTTGGTTTGTGACGGTTGTGAACTAGAACAGATTTTGCTTTTAATTTGGGATTATTTTATTTTTCAATTTTAATTTTATACATTTAATAGTATAAGGGTAGCTTTTGTCATTTTAAACATATATTGCTGGCATGTGTACATCACGCGCCTAATTCGCCTGAGAAATCAAACGGAACATTACCGGTGGGTGCTTTTTGTAAAAAAATTGATAGTTTAAGGGGTTAATTGTAAAAAATATAATTCGGGGGGGGTTTTTTAGGGAGAGAGTAAAGTTTAAGAGTTGTTTTACACTTTACTCTAATATTTTTTACTTTTTTATTTGTTAGTTTTATAATTTATAGTTTACACAATCATGTATAAGTTGATTTTATGTGGTGGGTGTGAGATACTGAGAGGTTATCATATTATGCAAGGTACACATACATAATTTTACATTGTTTAAGTGTGAAAAATGTAAGTATTATATATAAATTCAACACTATTATATGATATGACACATTTTATGATCATCAACCAATCAAAATTTCGAAATTAAGCGAGTTTAATCCAAAGAAGAATTTCAACAGACACAAACTCTTTATGTATTACACGTGTTGTGTATGTAGGGATTTCAACTGTGGACCTGCTTGCTTCTAAGAACAATAGAACTACAACAACTATTTTTATTTATTAGAACTACAACCGTTTTGTTAGGATGAAATTTGTGGTTCACACAATCATGAACCCAGAAACACTTTATGTATACAATATATGAACACGTCTGTGGTTGTCAAATGTCAACCTCTGAGAAGGTGAATGCGAACAGCACATAGAAAGTAGAGAGTATAATGGAGATTTTGGAAATGTAATGTAGGCACATTCACAGACAATATAATGAATGGGTTGGAGTCACTGTTGACGTGTGAATGTGATGACACCAAAACATACCAAAAAAAAAGTATGACCACCAATCCAATTAAACAAGATATGGAAATGTCTGAGCCCACCCACAATTAAAGTGGGTTGTGTTGTTTCATCACTGTCATTGAAATAGCATTAAGAGCACTAATCTATCTTTATAAATTGATAAAGACTTAGCCCCCAAAAGCAAGGTGATTCCCACTTCATTCATTCGTGAAAAGTCAATCAAGCAAGGTATCTATAGAGACATTGGTTTCATCACCCTTAATTATGGTGCTTCTTCCAAAGTAAATACAATCTATGGTGCTTCTTCCAAAGTAAATACAATCTATTAACAAATCCAGACGGAGAAATGAGAAAAAATTATTATATATGATTTCGAAATTAATGGTCTCGACCAAACTTTCAAAATGAATCTGTTAATCGAGATTCATCGAGAAAATCCAATTTCATTTTAATTGTTATTTGAATAAAAAAAAGTCATATCTTAGTCGGTATCTTAGTCGGTGTGGGGTAGTATTTCTCTTCTCTATATCTATGGAGCTTTAAAAACTTTGAACCAATTTTTTTTTTTGCAATTTCAATTTGAAACATCAATTTCATACAACCGAACCAAATAAATGGTTGAACTCAGTAATATGTATATATTACGTATAATTTTTGAAATTCTAATAGGAGTGACAGTGTGTTAGTTGGAGAGATTTTTTATTTTTTTTGCCCTTTAAATTTCAAGACACCTATAAAGCCTGCACTTGACCCCCGCAGATATCACAAAACACAGCACAAGCTACCACCTTTTGTATTAGTTGCCAATATAATTCATGCCTCTTGCTTTTGTGACATGATAATTAACCATGCAATCCTTGGCCATAATGATTGAAGTTTCTATAGAATTATCTCTTTGTTTAACTTAAAAAGAAAATTAAATAAATAATTAAAAAAGTTGTTCTTATCTTCTCTACTTATACTAGGAGGTTCTCCTAGTGGATTCACTGAACAGTGACACTGCAATAATATGATGATACTGTGGGGTACTGGCCGTCCATAACTATTGTTCACAAGGTTCCATGGTGGAACTACAATGGACATTAAATAAATAGTCAAGATTCTCTACTGATAGAGTGGTTGATTCCACGAAGTTTGATCCCTACATACATACATATATATATATATATATATATATATAATATGGAATTTAGCTCATCCGTAATACAACACGTGTTGTCTGATCGTAGAAAACTCGGCAACCCTGTACAAAATTTTCATTTATTTCAAAAAGTTTAGTTGATAATGTATGTATTGATACATCTACATCGAAAGAGTCTATATCGTATCTGTACCTAGCTATTTTCTAAAAAATCAACTCTCAAGTCTTAACTACACTTATTTTCTGAGACTGTTTCATATTGTCATGACTCATGACCGGAATGTAGTCCAATAATTCAATTTCCATGAGCACAGGTCTGAGCCGGTCCTACATATTAATACACAAATGGTTGGCATATATATGAGAGAGATAAATAGCCTATGTAAGCTGCTGAATGGATGGATGGCACTTCTGTGTATATAATCTCTCAAATTTGAATTCAATGTATTTGCCCTCATCATCAAATGAGTCCATAATATTTTAGCATCTCCTTTCAATAACATACAATATTGCTCAGTCCATTGTCAAAGTGTGAGAACACGAATTTTAACCTTGAAAGTAGTCACTTTGTACGAATTATGTGAAACTGTTAGATATATCTCCAAATTTTTCAGTCTCAGGCTTCCAGCAACCTTAATTAGTGTGGACCATATTGGCTATGACCTAACTTATATTAAAAATAATAAGAATAGAGAATTGCTCGAAGGAATAAAAAAAGAAATTCATGTGACCGACCTCGATTAAATGATATTAGGGCAGTACTGATGATAAATTATTCGACAGCATGAAACCTTATGAGTTTTGATATGAAGCATTCAAATAATTTCCTACAATGTTGCCGGTCAAAGTTAACTTTCTTCATTTCATCGAAGGAAGGAAGAGTGCACACACAAACGCGCGCGCGCGCACACACAAAGAGGATCAAAATAGAGGTATAATGTTTCTTTTTGAATGATTACTCTTAAATGTGTTACATATTTTAACCTTATCAAATTCCGGTTAAGCACACATTTGGATCCTTTGTGGGGCAGCTCATCTTAAGTAGTGGGGATTGAGAAACACAGAAATCGTTGCTGCTTTTCATCATCACTTCTATCATCTTGTCTGTATGATTTCTTTCTTTGATTTATCTTATTTTTCTATTCAAATTTCTAATGCAGTGCCCAGTTTAATATAACAAAGGCAGATGATGACATTTGTTATATGCAAGCTTAGTGGATAGATCATTGATGATAATTGCAAAACTTTCTCTTGTGGAATGCTTTGTCAGCTCATATACGATACATGTGTTGCGTATAAATAACCAACAACCCACCTTTCATGGAAAAAAACCAAAAAGTTCAAGTTCATTCAAGTGTCATGAGTGATGGATTTTTTTTTTTTTTTTTTTCATACCACATTGTGCGTGTCAGATTGTGTGTGTGTAGCCCATTTTTAATTGTTAATTCACCTCATGATTTGATCTTAGTAATTCATTAACTTTTAACACTTTATACAACTCAACCTAGACTAATACATGTGAAAATTAGATATAAACACGTCCAAATTTACTATAAACAATTTGACAGGTCACTTCAAGAAAAAAATGGATAGCAACAAATACAATCATATGGTAAGTTTTCCACTTAATTATTATGTGTGCACCTGTGGCTATGAACACAATCCTTCACCTATAAAAAATTCTTAAAATAAAACATAAATTTTTTATATCTAACTATTAGCAGATATGATTGCCACAATTTATGAAGTGAATTACCATATTAACAGAAATTTGATAGTCACAAATCATGCCATATAATATGTTGTGATTTGATTTAATTTTCTTTCTTGTAACATGAGCATGTGTTTTTTTATTTATAAATACTAAAGTTGTGAATGAGTGATTTATCTCATTCAAACCTTAATACAATTCTCTCCTCCTTTTTATATTTTTACTTGGTATCAGAGTCAGGGTGATCCGACTGCATTGAAGACATCTATAAAGTTGTGAATGAGTGATTGATCTCATCCAAGTCTTTACACAATTCTCTCCTCCTTTTTATATTTTTACTTGGTATCAGAGTCAAGGTGGTCTGACTGCAATCAGGACATTGCGAGTTCGACACCACCCATTCGGGAATGGTCTAAGGTGACATCGCCCATCCGGGAAGTATCGGGTAGGCAAGGTGGTCCAACCTCAATGAGGGCGGGCGTTGCGAGTTTGGCATCTCTATTCAGAAATGGTATGAGGAGACATAATTGTTTCTTTTTATAGTCTGAGGAGATATTGTTGATTCTTTCATCTACATTGTTTAAATATATATATGATGGGGAATCGTCTGAGGAGACATTATTGATTCTTCTATCTATATGTTTTAAACATGCGTATGAAGGAAAATGATCTAAGGAGAAATTGTTAGTTGTTTACGGTTTGAGGAGACATGATTAGTTGTTTATAGTCTGAAGAGACATTGCTAATTGTTTTGGTCTGAGGAGACATTTTTGATTTGTTGATCGATCTGAGAGAAAATCATTACTAGTCAGATTTGCACTCTTCTTCTAGAAGAAGGGTGTTGGGCATCTCACGCACCAACTTGAAAGAGAGTGTTAATAGACATGATTGCTACGATTTATAGAATGACTTACCATATTAGCAGAGATTTGATAGTAACAAATCATTGCATCAAATATATCATAGAATATGTTATGATTTGATTTAATTTTCTTTCTTGTAATATGAGCATGTGTTTTTTTATCTATAAATACTAAATTGTGAATGCGTGAGTTACCTCATTTAAAGCTTTACACAATTCTCTCCTCCTTTTTATATTTCTACTCTAACCATTTTTTTTTTTTTGGAAGGTCCTCCCTCTTAAAGAATAAGAACGGAAAACAAATCTCAAATTAAAGGAATCTTATTTTATATAGCAAAAAATCACCATACATCAAATTACTCTAGCATGTGACATCGTTAGTTGTGTCATCATATGAGCCACAAATCTAATTCACCTCGAAAAAAAAATGCAGGCGGGGAAAAGTTATTTTTAATTTTCTATCAATTAAATATTTTTGATTGATAGAAAGCAATCTACTGCTCCTCTATGTTATATATGGAGATATGAAGTTTGATTGTATATGCGTACTCTGATTCATTTCTTTTTTGCTGCTGTATGGCTAGTTGTTGTCATTATTGTAGGTGTATGATTCAGTTGGAGTTCTCAGGAGCCATCTGTTAGAATAAACCAATTTATAATTTTAGTACTCATAAATGAAGACCAAATTAAATTAAAATATGAACATTAGATGCTTCACAAATTCCACAACTTTTCTCAGAAGAAACCGGACAGAGAAAACTTCTTATACGAAAAATACGACATCTGGGAAATTTGATGGTAAATAACCCTATAGAGATTTAACACATTCCTTTTCTGGAGTAAGGACAGAGAAATAAAAATAGGAACAGATGAGCAAATGACCCAAATAGAAGAATCAAGATTTGAGCCTAATTGTTGAATTGGAACTTTCAATACTTCAAATAGTCGGTAAATTTTTCGATCTTTGAATTTTTCCTGTTTCCACTTCGTTCTCTAACATAAGATAGTGTTTCGTGTTATTAGTTCTCTAACATAAAAATAGTGTTTCGTGTTAAACCTATCAGCCCCGTTCATGAGTCTTATTCTGGAGCTTCCAATTTCTCATATCATTCCTAGGTTTTCCTCAAATGGGGTAACAAAGTAATTTACATTATACAATCATGTAAAATATATTTCCTGTTGTGTCATACTTTTACAAAGTGCTAATTTTTTATTTTCCAGTTTTTTATTTATTTTTTTACTTACAATAATTTTTACTTGATTTTTTTTACCTGTAATTTATTTAATTAAATTATTGTTTTATTGTTTTATTTTTCTTTGGGACATAATTATATTTAATTAGTAAAATGATAGTTGAAAGATTATGTTAAGATATATATAATAGACTATATAGCATAGCATAGAGGTATAGTATACTTCCTTAATTCGTACCTTCTTTTTCATTTTGGTTTTTACAAGATGAATCATTCATCCTAGAAGAATATGCAGTTGGTATATTATATATTTATAGATATATAGTTTATATATTATTGTGTATTCTTCATTAGATTGCAACTGCACATGCCTGTGACCAAAATTGCAGGTTATGTGAATATTTTCGAGTCTTTTGGGAGGCCTTGTTTGCACAATTGCACATGATTTAAACCTTCTTTTTTTGTAATGAGATTTTTACCGTTTTAGTTTCTCAGGTAACAGTTTGTGTCATCTCTATTCTTTTGATTGATTAATTATTTGGATGGTTGATGTAGGAATGCCTAATGACTAATTACATTAAAAACCATTAATCAATTAATAATCTTCCAACAAATCACGGACAAAGGAGATCTATTCACCCTTCAGCCCCTAGGTCTGACACCGTGTGCGCAACTCTTACCCTCCATCTACAGAAAGGAGCCCAAATCAGCAAAGTTACTCTTCATGGTTACTACAACGACCAGAACAACCCATAAACTTTGCCACCCTTGTCTAACTAAACCCTCAAATTTATACACCCATTTTACTAAAGTTTTTGTAAATCCTAAACCACCATATCTTGTTAACCTTTTAGTCAAAGAAACTAATTATGGTTTGTCCCTCTGTGGGCATTTGATGGCTACAGAAGATGTGGTTATCATAATTTGTAGAAGAGTTTTTCAAACTTCTCCTACATTTGAAGGCACTAAAGTATAGACCACTTGTAATTTAATGGTGAGGCTGTCAATGGACCACCAGCTATATATCCATGCATTAGTTGGATTGAGAGACGCAAAATCTTGTAGAAAGAGTAATTTTACATTTCTTCTACTTCAACTAAGGCTCAATAGTGGAGACGTCGTAATTTATAGACTCTAGAGCAAGACTGTCAAGGAAACACTGTCAAGCATTCCCTTGCCATCGCTGGACTGTTCGTCTATAAATCCAATGACTACAAGGAAGAACTCATCACTTGATAGTTGTTTCCTAGCTTAACTGATTTTCCTCGACTGATTATATATACACTTTTCTAAATGCCTAGAGAGTCAAGACAAAAGTCATAACATTAAATGATATATATATATGGACTATTATATATATATATATTTTAAATAAACATCTGGCAGAAGTCGTCAGAGCCAAGCGGAGCGGATTTTGGTTGAACTAAATAACCTTCAAGGTGCAAGGAAGGTAAATATTATTAGATAGGAGCGTAGGTGCAAAGCGATCATAGATACGCATTGAATGTGATCATCACATTGTTTTTGGATTCTTCAAGACCTCCAAAATTGTTGTTTTGTGAAGCATTAGTAGCCCACTGTAGTTTGTCTTTTGAAATTTCTTACATTATATTCTCATGCCATACAAATTAGTTTTTTCAATAGGTTCTGCTTCCTATTTAGTTATATGAATGTTAGTTTAGGTTAAACTTTGAACCTTTCATAACTACTGATTGTGAAATACAGTAAATTTCTTGGTTTAATAAATATTATGTTCTCTTAGCTATTGGAAAGTATTATTTCTTATAACAAAACCAAACCTTATATTCTTTTTATCTCATTTCATTATTGAGAATACAAGTAATGCCAATTTGGTGTTACAATTTTAATAAATTGGCATCACATTCAAGTTGTTGCATATTATGTTGTCATTGGCTTCTTATATTAGTACATTTATGTCCTGCTTTGGCTTATCTATGCAGGTTGAGCTTCCTCATCCTTCCATGTGATATTAGTTATAAACTTTGTTTCAAATGAGATTACTTAAATGGTAATGTTACTTATAAGCCAAGGTCGAAATGAGATTACTAAAATCGTGATAATGGAATTCCTTTATGCTATATGAACTTCATTAGGGAACAAAGAAGTCATAGTGGTCTTCTTTTTTTCTTTTTTTCTTTTTCACATATCAATAATGCTTTAACAAGATTAGATGAAGAGCGTACCATCAGTCAAATTTCTTTCCTGTGAAGCTGAGATCCAATCAATTTGAACAGTTCTCGCGAAATTCCTTGACAATATTCACTGGAAAATATTGAAGCTGGCGAGCATCGAAAACGAATACACAGTAAAATGTAAGAAGAACCGCTATCATGATGCAAAAAAAAACTACAAATATTACTCCAAATAAGGGCAAAAAACAATTTATGTAATTTGGATAGTCCATATGACATTTAATTACCGAAAAAAAAATTAGTCCATATGATATTTGGCATTACAATATTATTAGAAAAAATAATTTATTTAGGGTCAATATTACAAAAAGAATGGGAGACAAATGGTGATGTAGTAAGATTGGAACAGGGTAGAACAAAATGGAGGCAAGTTTCTTGCGTCCTATGCGACAAACGAATGCCAAATAATTTAAAAGAAAAATTATATAGGACAGTTGTAAGGTCAATTTGTAGGGAGCGGAGTGTTGGGCATTGAAAAAAAAAAAAAAAAAATAGCATTCATGTAATAGAAATGAGGATGCTACAACGGATAATATTAACGGCTAGAAGAGAAATGATTAGTAATGAATGAGTGAGTGGAAAACTAGGAATCCTGCAAATCAATGATAAATTAGAGTAGACTTGGTATGCTTATAAACAATGTAGTAGATCTGAAGACACGCTAGTTGGAAGAGGAAGAGATGTTTGCCTAAATGGTAAGTGACAATTCAAAGAGCCTGACCAAAACTTTTAAAAAATTAAATACTAGAAAAAACCTGGTGTATAATAGAAAAGAAAGAAGGACAAAAAAAAGACTTCATGATGCCAACCACATTCATATGGGATAAAGGCAAGGATGATGATGGTGGTGGAGTCACGTCAAAAATTGTATATAGTGTGTATCGTATGTATATATGTATTTTATGGTGACGTTTAAAATCTCAGAAATTCAGGCAAGCACAAGGCTGATTCTGAATTGGGATAGCCATTGTTCAGACCAGCACGATAAAGAAACTAACAGAAAGGCCATTTGCACCAAACTAACAAGCTAGGTTTTATTAAAAAAAAAAAAATTAGGTTTGCTCATTTATGCTAATGAATAAGAAGAAGAACCGATATATAAATATCATTCACAGTGATAAGAGCTCCTAGCATGTGCATTGTTTTTGTGATCTACGGGATAATGTTTGATACAAGGAAGGAAAAAAGGACAAATTTCCGAGATACAACATATTGATGTAAATGCAATTCCAGGAAGATGAACAAATGGTTAACAGCAACAATCACTGTAAGCACAAATTATGCACATGATCAAATACTTGAAAAATATCAGTGGACGGTTTACCGATAAAAGGAACATCAGTGAAAAGAACGTCAGTGGAAGAGTATTAACAATCACCAGCAAGCAGAATATATAAATGACAATAACAAAACTTACCACTGCTCTTTTAACAAGGGTGGGTTCATTTGGAGATTTGACACCATCTAAAACTTTTCCACATGAGGTACAACCTCTGAAGAGAGTGAACAAAGAAACAGGCATTCAGCTGTTGCAGTAATATATGTAATCCCTCGCATCTTGCCAAATATACAACAGATTTCGAAATGAGCATGTCAATTTGAAAGTATGAAGAAGAAAATATAGTTTCCTGAAATGGAATGCACTCACATATGTGATCGTGGTATACCGCTGGATTGTTTTCATTACATGACCTACACCAAACCATTCTGGAGTAGACCTAACTGTTGCAACCAACATGGTAGGAATAACCTAAAATTAAATTCTTCTAATATAAATAGTTGTAGAAGCAGGGAAAAAGCTTAAGTTCTTTGCAGCATTGAGTTATAAAAAGAGATCAAACTCCAATAGGAAGCCAATGGCACTAAAGCTTTATAAACCATAATATATAATAATAATGATGGTGATGATCATGATGATAAATGTTACTTACATAAACACCCCTTAACTATGAAGAATTTCACATGAGCTTGCACCGAAGGCGATTAGTGTGTGTTTTTCGATCCAATATCTAATATTGAATAGTGTGTTACTTAAAATGTACGAGTTCAAGTGTTACTAACTATTCAATACAGTATTTTTTTTTTTATATAAATGATGTTATATGAATTTCTGCATTTTTTTTATTTATTGTTTTAGTCCATTTTTCATAAATACTAGCCAATTGTGTTGAGAAATTCCTTGAGGGTAGCTCTTTCGGAGGATTGCATCATTGCATTTCTTTATTTTATTTTATTTTTGAGTACTTTCCTTTATATAAATACATATTTATCTATTTATTGTGGGTATACACATATTTTTCCTAACTCATCAAATTTTTTCAAAAGACTGAAGTGTAACCTAATAATATTTAAGGTTCAACTCCCATGGGTGTGGTCAAAAAATAATAATAACATATTGTCAGATTATTTTGTCCAATTTTTCATCCGAAACTGATGTGGTTATGTTAAGTCATCCAAATTCTTTATGCGTTAAAGTAAAAGACATAAACTAAAACATTTTCTCTCTTCGATTTTCTCTCTTTGTAAATTTTTGAAACCTTGCAAATCAAAACGAGGTAGAGCAAGTTGGCACAGGAAGTTCCAATTTATTTTTGAGTAATTTCCTTTATATAGATATATACGAGTATCTATTTATTTATTGTGGGTATACACATATTTCTCTCAACTCATTAAATTTTTTCTAAAGACTGTAACCTAATGGTATTTCAAGGTTCAACTCCCATGGGGTGTGGTAACAAAAAATTACCTTAATTTTTTGGAATAATAACATAGAATTAATTAAAATAAATGAAATTATAAAAGAATACTAAAATGTAGTATAAATAAATTAATTTTAAGAATAAAAAAATCCCAATATCAGTGTGCAATATAAATAATTAAAATTCAGTGTGCACTGGATATTGGAAAAAATAAATAGAATTATAAAAGAATACTAAAATGCAGTATAAATAAATTAATTAAAACGTCTATAGATAGAATATAGAATTCAAAATTAAATTCTTAAAATTCGTATTGAATAAGGAAATACAACTAGAAAGAAGAAATTGATTTTTTATTATATATTTTATTTTTACGTCTACTATATCTTTACTAATTTTAATAAAATAGGTAATTGTTTATAAAAAATACATGTTTGGTAAAAATTCTTCTACTAATTTTAATTTCAGTAGGAAGAAATCTAATTAGAAAATAATTCATGTTTGGTAAGAGTTAAGGGAAATAATTCTTCTATTTACGTATTGAAATATATAATACTCCGTATTATGAAAAAATACAAAAGTCTAGACACAAGAATACGGAGAATATAGACACAGAATACATAGAATATACTTGAATTCAAAAGCTATTGTTAGAACTCGTATGGATTAAGGAAATAAAATTGGAAAGAAGTAATAGTATTATAAAAGAATACTAAAATGCATAATAAATAAATTAATTAGTTGATTAAAAAATCTATAAATAGAATATACTTGAATTCAAAACTCAAAATAAGTAATGGAATTAATTAATTAAAAATAATAAAATTGGAAAGAATAAATAGAATTATAAAAGAATACTAAAATGCAGAATAAATTAATTAATTAAAACGTCTAGGGATAGAATATACTTGAATTCAAAATTCTATTATTAAAATTCATATGGACTAAGGAAATATAATTGGAAAGAAGAAATTAGTTTTTTATTATATATTTTACTTTTACATCTACTATATTTACCCCTTTTCTCTTTGTAATTAGTGTTTAGATTTTTTTTCTCACAAGTGGTTAGGTGCTTGATCCGGTAAGTTAAATAGTATTATTAGTTTTTTATTTTTATTTTCTCAGAAGCATCATGAAAGTATTTTATTTTTTGAAAATGATTCTTGCTTGGAATAGTTGCACTCTTTTAAGGACTTAGATATTCTCTAAGTTATCCTAAGTTGAATTCGTTACAAATTGACACGTAATAATTAAAATCTATCTAGTACTGGTCTTACTCTAACGATGTTTAACGTCCTCATCTCTCCCTCATCTTTTCTTGCTCATTCCCACATATATGTGGATAGATATTGATGGATCTTTTCTTGCTCATTCCCACAAATATGTAGATAGATATTGATGGAGTTAGGAAAATACAACCAAAAGCCCTATATATAGAAAATATTAGAGAGCTCAGGTTAAGAGAGAAATAGAAACCATCGCCACTTGTTTAAGATATAAATAAAGAGGAAAGAGGGGGAGGATTTTTTTCTAAAAATAGTATGGTGAATTTTTCTTAATTCAAAACGGTGCAATTTTTAAATTCTTAGTAAATTTTTCTTATCTCAAAACGAACGGTACAATTTTCAAACTTTCTTTAAATTAGTTAATGTAGTTTAACAGTATATCAATCTGTAACGAATTCAACTTAAGATAATAGTGAATATTTAACTTAGAGGATCCAAGCCCCTCTTTTAATTGGTCAATTATGCAACAAATAAGGAAGTAAAGCCTTCCACTTATTCGTATTTGGTAAAATTTATTCGCTTAGGCAATTCATTGCAAGTGTTCGATGTGAGTATCACTACTCTTTATTTTTTTACGGTGTATTATATGTTTGGTCGCTGACAACATTGATTGATCTTGTAAATTTAGTTTGCATTGTGATTTAGTTTTTATTATTTCAAAAGTATCTTGAAAGTATTTTATTTATTTTTTATTCTGTATTTTACCTCTACTATATCCATCATTTTTCTTTGTAATTGGTGTTCATTTTTCTCTTAGCATCATATGGTAAGTTCATTAGGATTATACTTTTCTTCTTTAGTTTTTATTATTATATTCTCATAAACACTCGAAACTGTTTTATTTTTTATTCTTTGTTTAATGTTTAATCTTGCAAATATATTTTTTATTTTTTCAGAAGTATCATGGAAGTATTTTATATTTTTACAGGGTTATGTTTTTCTTCTTTAGTTTTTATTTTTATTTTCTCATAAACACCAGGAAACTATTTTATTTTTTATTCTTTGTTTAATGTTTGATCTTGCAAATATATTTTTTTATTTTTTCAGAAGTATCATGGAAGTATTTTATATTTTTACGTAACTTGAATTTTTTAACTTTTTATTTCTCTTATTTTTAATTCATATTCTCTATTTTGTGTACAGAGTTGCTATTGTTTTGCTAATAGGGTTTGCAGCTGAAGAAGAATCAACAGGAAGAAGAATAATGAGAGAGAATAATAATAAATTGTAAGTGCAAAGTTATGATTTTTAATTAGATTTATGCTACCTTTTCTATGCTATTCCATACAAAGTTGTGATTTGTTTACATATATATATATATATATATATATATATATATATATATAGATAGATATAAAAATTAAAATTAAAAAAAAAAAATCAATATGTTACATTTTCTTTGTTATGAATTTTTTCAATTCCTTCTCTTTTTTTATTTTTTTCAATAATTCATTAGCAACCTTTTCTCTATTTTGAGATTAAAAATAAAAATTAAAAATTAATTGATTAGAAACTTGACAACAAATTAAAAAATTTAAGTAAATTGATTTCTTTTCTTTAAAATTTTAATTTCTCTTATCCTTTTTCAATGTGATTTGTGTAATTGATTAGCAACTTGATAAATTATTATTGTTTTGTTTAGTTTTGGATCACATCTATTTTTTTACATATAGAAGCTACATTATTTCTATTGATTATTGTTTATTTTAGTTTTGGATCACAATTATTTTATTATTAATTCTACTTGATTGTTGTTTATAAAATGTATTAATAAAAAATAATAATAAAATTGAACTCTTATAAATATATATTTATAATCACTTTATCCAACTTGATACAAAGATAAATATTGTACTACTAACTTGCATATAATAATAAAAATAATTTACATCAATTCACAAAATATATTAATAATTTTCGTTACTCCCTTCTATAACTAGAATTTGTACTACTAAAATTTTTTAGAAAATAAAAATAAAACTGAAAATATTTTACACACAGTTAGTCTCCACCACTCTTCCTCTATTCCTAAAATTCAGAAGAAGAAAATATGTACATCTCCTCCGCTCTCTTATTTCTACAATTAAGATTTAAAAATAAAAATTAAAATTAATAATAAATATATTTTAGATATGCCTTACAAAATAATTTATTCTAATAATAAAAACAATTCTCCTTCAATTCCTAAAATAAATAAAAAATAGTTTAATTATAAAAATAATTTTCATCTGTGAAAAATTAATACAAAAAACATACTTCGATAGTTTTTTCCATTGTTGTTTACTTGTATTAAAAACTATTATAATAAAAAATGTTTAATAAATAAAATTTAAGTGGATTATTGTTTATCAATAAATTAAACTTTAAGATTTTAAAGAATAATTTATAATTTTGTTTCAAATTCAATTTTTACTTACGTGCAAGCACGTGTACAAATAAATAAAGGTTAAAAGATCAAAGCAACTTGATTATAGAGGCGATTTGGACAGAACCACCCCCATCCCACCTATAAAACGTATTTGCGCAACTCCTATTTCTGCTCTTCAAATAAAATGAAAAATTAAATTCAGTTTCAGTTAATTCGTTAGCAGGTGAACAAAACAATAAAAACAAACACACACCGCCTCTTATTACACACAAAAAGGAAACAACGACTACTTTTTACTTCTCTTTATTTAACGACCAAACGCATTTCCCGGGAAAATTCCAACTAACTCACGAGCACCATACAGTTATAGAACACCCTTCTCCCCACTTCACCACTTCTATCGTCCACATTCATCACGCCACGTCATCCAAATACCAACTCTCACGCCCAAAGGCACGTGAAAATTTGGATTAGTTCCTCTATTATTGTTTTTTTGCCAGATTAGTCTTCGAAAGAATTTGTATTATGATATGTAGGACTCTGTCAGCAGTATAATATATATCTATAAATATATATAATATATACGTATACGTAATGTGTTTAAGAAGATAAGAAAGAGTTTAAGTAATATAATATGTGGGTTTGAAGTTGAATATCTCATTCTGATTTTGGTGAACCGTGGCTGCCAAGAGTGCGGAAGAAGAACTCAAAACATTTATATAAAGAAATTAAAGACTGCACATCGATCACTATCACATGGCAACAATCAAGGACTCTCACACTCCACATGCAATCCAAGCAACTCATCATAGTCAACAACACAACCTACAATCAACAAATCCCATCAAGGTTCTCTCTCTCCCATTTCTTGTTTCTTCTCTTTCTTGCGTTCCCTGCGTATTGAATCTTCAGCTGTGTTATATGTGAAAACACACACAGATACACACACATATATATCAATTTGTTTGGTCTGAATGCAGGTACAAGAACCTAACACCCAGTTTGAAAGGAGAAGGGGGAGACGCTTCTTGAGGAAGCTCCTTCAAAGTCTATTCTACCTACACATTTTCCTAATAACTATCTTAACGGTCTTCCTCACCGTCCGGGGACTCATCTTCGCCCCCGATGATCACCACTTCCGCCCTCGGCGATGGTATCCGCCCCTCCTCACTGCCACGGCGTGTGCCGGAATTATTGCCTTTACATGGCAATGGATCACTCGCTGCAACCCTGCAAAAGCCATAAGAGCAGCATTTTGGCTCGGCCCTCTGTCAACGTGCGGCGCAGGAGTCATGTTCTTCTCCATTGGCTCCGCCGCAAGTTTGGCCGCAGCTGTATTGGCTCTTGTTTTCGCCATAATCCAATCCCTTTATGTTTGTTGGGCCAATCCCCGGTTTGATCATGCTGTCCGGCTGTTATCAGTTTCAATTGCATCCCCTCCTGCTAAAACAATCCTGCTGGTTGTTCATTCAATAGCCGCCAGTACCCTTTATTCGTGTTTCTTGGTGTCCGGCATTGGAGGAGCCACTGCCACCGGTACTACCTTAGACACCATGTTCATATTGGTGATTCTGCTAAGCCTAGCATGGACAATGCAAGTGATCAAGAACACACTGCAAGTAACAATCTCTCATGTCAAATACATGCATTTCTCGTGTGGGGCGGATCTTGACACGAGCATGGCTCTCCATGACACGTTTAAGCACTCAATTGGGAGCATCTGCATTGGCTCAGTACTCGTACCGGTCCTTGGGGTCATCCATGGTTCAGCCCAGGCCACAAGTCTGATTTCAGGGGATGCAGATGAGTTCATGTTCTCATGTACTAATTGCTACTCAGGAGTTGCTTCAAGACTGATAACATATGGGAATAGGTGGGGTTTTGTCCATCTAGGGGTTTACAAAAAAGGGTTTGTGCAGGCATCGATTGATACTTGGGAGACGTTCAAAAGAGCTGGGTTGGAACCATTGATAGACTCAGACCTCACCAGTTCATTCTGCTTCCTGTGTGGAGTGGCAGGTGGTGCAATATGTACACTAGTGGGTGGTTCATGGGCACTAGTGGTTTATAAGGGATCTGCAACGGAAGTGTCAATTTATGCATTCTTAATAGGCTATTTCATGGTAAGAACATGTGTTTACATAAGTGTGTGTCTGTGTGTGTGTGTGTGTGTGTGTGTTTACAAATCTATACATTCAATTACTAACTTGAATTCTGATGGCTGAACTGCAGTGCCGGGTCGCCATGGCATGGCCACAAGCTTGTGTTTCAGCTTACTATGTGGCTTATGCAGAGAACCCACAGAGCGTTCAGTTTGATCAGACGATACCAGCACGCATTCAAGTGCTACAGAGATCTCAAGCTTAGCCGTCGTTGGCAACTGACTCAACCCAGCTCTAGCAGAAGCAGCAACCTCCCACTTACCAGAGATACATACTACATTCATTTTTAGCTACAATATGAACACAGACAAACTATACAATGATGAAAAAAAACAAGGACAGAGAGAATAGGAAGCTGTAAAATTTCTGTAATTAGTTCCCTGAATAGCATCGTGTTTGAATTTCTGTAAATCTGATGGAATTCTTGATTTTAAGAGCTTACAGTATTGATACTTCCAGGCGCAGGCGTGTGTGTGTGTGCGTGTGTATACGTATATATGTACTTCTATATGCCAATGCACTGTGAGGATAGGGGAGAAGGAACAAACCAGATTCTTTTATCTGTTTATAAAGCAAACCCAACTTTGGACTCCAAGAGCTGAAAATGATTTAGAGAACAAGGTAAAGATACCCTTAATAAAAATTAACCTGTTTGGATACAATAAAATCTTTATTCTGTATAGCTTATTTGTCATACATGAATCAAACAAAATTCCTCACCAAGGAAAAAGGCATGTCTTCAGTAGGTGTGTTTTCAATGTTAATTTCCCTACTGAGTGTTACACCATACAAGTATAATACATAAAACAAATAAAAGAAGTGTAACATATGTTCATCAAGGATGACCGTGACCACCATATTCTGAACAAATAAGCTACCGGCCACCTCACAACCTCAACGGTAACAATTAACACACTAATCATTGAATTGCCAAAACTCAGCTCAGCAAGACCTTGTGCTCAATCATTTGTATCTGCACAAGTTATCAAAAACTACAGTCGCCAAAAAAAAACAACCACCATCCCAAGTGACAAGGTCAAGCAGTTGATTAGAAACCATGTTTGTTCATAATTTCCCTTCAAGTTTAAATTCTACACTACTTAGTCTTGCAAAATAGGCATAATATTGCATCGAAACACATACTTCTATATGTTTACGTATATACATATTCTCATCTTATACCAGTAATGTGCTCCTAGATGAATGGGAGTGATTTAAAAAGTCAATGAAATGTGGCAGATATGAAGAAAGACTACTGGGAGAAATCAGAATTGTTATAGCAACTGCAGTATCAAATTTATGAGCACTTGGGAACTGTAGAATATAGGGAGAGCCAAAACAAATTAAATTATGAAAAAAAAGTGTAGCTTCACGAATTCAATATTTACAACAGAGCTTACTTCAAAAAATTAATAGCTCTAAAAGAAGAGAAAAAAGAGACGGAGAGACAAGAAAGAGAGGACTTTTTCAAATCATCAAGGACATGCATGAGGAACAGAACATATTCTGGGCATAGAAACAGAAGACACTTCCACATTATTAAGGACATGCATGAAGAACTGAACATGGTTCAAACACTGTTTCCTGTCCAACACAAGTTTTTTCAACAACAGTAGTTTTGCAAAACGAATCAACTTGGTTGGTAAGTGTAGCAGTAACTACAGACAGTAAGTTCTGCAATAATCATAAATTGCTTTCAAATAGAGGTCCACGTTACAATTGCAGATGGAACACATAGAATCTAACAATTTAATATGCAAACACGAAAAGCAACTATATAAAGACACAATCAGTAGATGAACAAGAAAACGGTTGATCTCCAAAAGACTAAAAAGAATACAAACGAGAGATAATATACCTTCACAAATATGAATTCAATTAAATATATTTAATAATGTAGAACTGGCATGAATTTTTGTTTATGAACCAAACAAATTTTAAAACAGCATGTCTTCAATAGACATATAACTGAGAGAGCATCTCCACACCAAATGTTAACACATAGGATGCTCATATAAAGTTAAAGAAAAGACAAAACCGAACCTTAATAATTACTTGCGGAAAAGATGACCTCGGCCTCCACATTCTGAACACATAATGTTACCAGTTCCACCGCAACCTACATGGAAATGATTAGCACATTAAAGAGCATTGACGCAGCATCTTGATGGTAAACAATTTTGCAGCATCTCATTTGAGAACTTTATCCAGAAAAATCCAAGAAACCATCAGCCAACAAAGGTAAGATAATAATCATTAACATATGTGATTGTCATAATTTTCTTTCAAGTGACACTCAATCACTGTTAAATAAAACAAGCTCAACGAAATTCAAATTTATCTCAATCACTGTTCCTAAAAATGATTTTAAACCAGAAGTAGAAAAGTTCAAAAGTTCCTTTTTGCTTATAAAAAGTACTTTAAAAAAGTGGAACAAACAATATCATTAACGTACCTTCAATTTCCACAATCCCTGAGTTAAAGCTAAAAAAATTGCCTCCTCGAAAGCATGAAAGTCCGTATTTTAAGATTTTACTCCGTGCGTAACAAGACGGTATGTTTACTTTCATCTTAAGAGCATTTCCAAATTATGGGAAAAAATTTGCCAACCATATCCATCTTGAATAAGTTCAACACATTGATTCTCAATTTTTTTTTTTTGTTAAATAAAAGACCCATTCGAGATGCCAAAGCAAGTATTAATGACAATATGGTTCAAAATGATATAACAAGAAACTGAAACAGGACAACTACCCATACTTGCTAGCCTACAACTTCAATGTCAATATGTATAACAACATGGATGCCAATATGTAAAATGTATGCAGTTTCTATCTCCATATCTGTAGAACAGGGCATAAGAAATTACCAAGACATCTGACTTTAACAATGATTCCCTGGCTCTCCAATATAGAGTCAACATACAGGCCAGAACCAGAGCATGTGCTGCATAGGACAGCACCTTTGGCTTGGCAACCAGAGCAGCAGGGGTTATCTCCAATAACTTTCTCAGCCAAAGATAAACCGATTGGCTCCTCAATTATTTCCTCAGGAATAGCCTTATCATAACAAAACAAATTATCAAGACTGCTTCTTTGCCTGTTAATATCCCCAACTGAACTAGATGAAGCCTGCAACAACACAATATGTCCTTTCAAGCCTCATGTACCTTTTCTTTCTTATATGAAAGCCATTTCTACCAAGCCAGCTTATGTTCAAGGGACAGGAAAAGAAGTAGAGTACCATGGTTTTTTTTTTTTTGGTAACAGAAAACAAAAATCTTTTTGCCAGTTTCAGAAAACAAGCTGACTCACACATACAGACTACGGTAGATGGAGCATTCACACACGTGCACATAGTGATTCAGAGAAAGATGGTAAAATGCTTGCACAAGCTACATATGAGAGACGAAGATGGCACATGAACACATAGCATATGTCGAATTTACGATTTTGAACACTATAATTCCCCATTGTCCTAATGGACCTTTATAAAATTCAGAAGAAGGAATGGAATTCAGTATCAATGATATGCACAAACACAGAAGAGGGCACGCATGAAAGGAAACTATATGAATCTAACAAAATTATGGAGATAAAGGAAGAAAAATTAAAGAAATACTATCGGACTAGAAAATCAACTAAATGTGCAACCCAAGACAAAGAAATTGATAAAATGCATAATATAATACATTTGAAAGATCAATAATTTTTTGTTATAGATAGGAAAGGGAACCAGTATTTTGAATCCCATTCGAAATGCTGATGAGTAACCAACTAGTGAAACAATACTACATCGTAGTTGAAATTTTCATTCTGGAAGAGGCTTAACAACATAAATCTCACTAGCCAGACCACGAAGGACCACTGAAATTCCATTGCAAGTCTTGAGTTTATGAGATCCTGACATCTATTGTCTAACCCATTCCCTAACAGCTTAAACTTTTGCGTTTCTGTGTTTTGCTTGACCATATGTAATAGCAAGGTTCTTACTTGTACTATCATATATATATATATATATATATATATATATATATATATATATATAAACAAAATAACCAAGTTACAGCTCCTTTCGATTGCTTACAAAATGTGGGAAATCAAAATAGAATAAAATTCTGGAATTTTTAGTCTTCCCAATTTCATTTTGTTGGACTAAAGCGGGGAGGGTTATTTTCTTTTCACATGAACCATAACATAAAAGTTGAATTGTTTTCCCTATGTATTCTCGGTCACCAAACAAAGTTCATAAACAAATATACACACACATACATGTATACACACAAATATATATATAAAATGAAAGAGTACTAACCCCTTGGGAGCAAGAAACAGCGCCATTATTGGAGAAGGCATGGATTTTCGTAATGGGTTCTTTTCCTTTTGGACCAAACCATGAAAACCTGTGAAGATTGTGAGAACTGAGTGAGGAAGGAACAGGCAAGGCCATTGATGAAATCTTCAGCGCACAATCCATTGTTTGGTTCTTCAGAAAATAGACAATTCAAGGTCGCAAGCCAAAACCCAGCTGATAAATGAGAATTGATAAATTTTTCTTAAAAACTGAAGCCAGCAATCGAAGCGATTTTAAGCCTTGGAATGATCGATTGGAGTTGGGGGTTTATTTGCTGCCTCGTTGTTAACGATCCATACGGAATTTGGGAACTTGTGGAAATGGGTGATTCGCAGGCCGATCCGGATCTGCTGTCGAGACTTGGAATATGAAACGGGTTCAGGTAAAATAATGAACCCTGAGTTAAATAAGGGTTAATTACAATGACATCCCTGAGGTTTGCTATAACAATAATCATATACAAATTGAGTTTTTTTTTTAACAATGACAACCCTTATCAAAAAATGGACCCAAAGAATCCCTTAAAAGATGTGAAATGTCAATATTACCTTTACATATTTTATTATAAAATCTCTAAATTCTTAAATGACACTTGTACCCATCAAAACCTCACCAATCTCTCTCCTCTCTCGCCTTCTTTCATTAGAAGCCCTTCTCTCTCTAGGAGTGGAGGATGGCGAATAGAGTCGGCGGAGTCGCTGAGATTGCGTTACCTATTGTTGACGAGTTGTCTGAGTTCCTCACTTTTGTTCTCGATCTGCTTCCAGGTACTGGCTCTACATTGCGGATCTCGGAGATTGGCGGGAAGAACGATTCAACTTGTCTGTCTCGGTGGTGTCCCCCTTCATCGCCGCCGACGGCGGCTCCATCAACGGTGGATGGTGACGAAGGTGGGTGGTGGTTCGCCGGATTACTTCTTAGGCACATAAGGAACCAGCCTAACATCTTTTAAATCGAAATCCACAAATGGAAGGGTTGGATTTTTGACTATCAGAAGATCATGGGCTATCAGAAGATGAGATCCATGAAAGTATCGACAAGTCCGCCCTGTCCGAACACCAAAAGCAACATCAAAATGTTGGAAACGGGGGTATTAAAAACATAAACTTTGGATGAAATTTGAAATAAATTCCGCTAATAATTTTTTACGGATCTCTAGACAAGCGCGTTTCTCTCCGCAAGGAGATGAACGTGGTATATTTACTTTCTGAAATCCATTTCCGGATGAATGAGAAATTAGCTCCAAAGTGTGGTGTTTTAATAAGCCTAAATGGGTATGCAAAATGTGGGAAGTGTTTGTCCCACATGGAAAAAATGTTGAAACAAATTGAAATTTAAATAAGCTGAGTTTAGGATTTGGGCTTGGGCTTGGGCCTAATTGTAAAGTCCAGATTATTCTTTTTTTTTTGGAATTTTGGATTGGGCCTAATTTTGGGCTGGGCTTATTTAAATGGGTTTCACAAATGAGTGGGTTTTTTGAATTAAAAAAACTACTTTTTAGTTTTTCTAAAAGGTTACACCTTTTAAATTAAAAAAAAACCATATTTTAGTTTTTCTAAATGGTTACACCTTTTAAATTAAAAAACCACTTTTTAGTTTTTTTCAAAGGGTTACACCTTTTTCCGAACCATCATGACCCATGGTTGCACCCACTCGAAAAGGCACATTGCAACCTATTGGAATGGATGTGTCTATTGGTGAACAGACACCATGTGAACCATTGCAACCTATTGGAATAGATGTGTCTAGTGGTGAACAGACACCATGTAAACCATTGCAACCTATTGCAATGGTTGTGTCCAATAATGAAGAAATACACCCAATCCGAAAAGGCATATCTGTTTCTATAAATACCCCCCTTTGGATCATTTGCAATTCATTCATTTTCATTTTCTTCTATCTCCCTCTCTAGACTGGAACCCAACCCAAGAGGGTTCAAACCATAGGTTAAGTGGTTCGAGCCACTTCGACCCTAATCCAATTTCATCGAGCCATATTAAGATTGGTCCGAACCATTTGGTTCGGATTACACCCAATTCAGCATTTATATAGTATATAGATGCATTTTTGAGTCAGAGAGAGTATTACACGGAGGAGGTTCGCCGTATCCACGAGTTTGTAGTGCTGCTACTGGTGGATGTAGACCGTTGTATCCTGGGAGATAGACGCCACTGAGTCCGTTAGCACCATAGCTGGGCGAATCTGTCTTAAGGACATATTATCCAATACTAGCCTCGGTTCAGGTTCATTCCTTGCATATTATTATTATTTTATTGCTTTATTTTGCATATTTAATTAAATATAGAGTTGCATATTTAATTAATGATTTATTAGTATATTGTTAATTATCTCATGACATATTAGTATAAGGGTTGTTATATCTTAAAAGTCACATTAAGCATATATTTTACCAACAATCTTAAGACAGATTCCTTCCTTACATAGATTTTATTATATGTTTCTATTTAAGATATAAACAAGTAGATATTATACTAATAGTTGAGATATGGTAAAATAATGTTATATACATTATTATATGATAATATGTTAAATATTAATGCATTCAATATTATGTGAAATTGAAGCATGTTATATAAGTGGATTATTGAATTATTCAATATTGGTTGAATTATTTAATTTTGTAATATGATATTATGAAGTATATGACATTACCTTAAACATGTACCTACTAGAGGTGAAAAAAGATACTTCGTTACTTTTATCATTGGTTGCACAAAATACCGTTATGTGTATTTGCCACGAAGCAAAGATGAAACCTTAGAAATGTGACACCATATGAATTATGGAAAATTCGAAAACCTTCTTATAAATTCTAAAAAATGTGGGGGTGTCTAACTAAGGTTGTACTTTCTCCTAAGAAAGTTTAAATTGAGACCTATAATGTGGCAACCATGTGGGTGGGTGTGCCGTGGGCGGGTGCAAGAGGCACTGACATGTTATCACATTGAGCAAGTTACAGGTGCACAGTCCCACACCACCTATGTAAAGGAAAGGTAAAGTGATTTTATGTAGTGGTGTTATCTCTAATTGGTATGAGGCCTTTTGAGATAAAATCCAATAATAAAATCGTGCGGGCTTGATCCCAAAGTGGACAATATCATACTATGTGATGGAGTGGATCGTTACATAAAACCTTTGATAGGTTATAACATCAGTGCATATCATTTTCTTGTAGGCTAGAACGTCTACATCTTTTGGTCCTAATTTTCTAGTATGTTTATTGGAGAATGAGGCACAAATCTTTTTTTCTTAAATTAATTATGTGATATAATTAATCATGTGATATAATATGAAACTATATTGTTATGCAAATTCAATATTATTTTTACAAAAGTTTATTATTTGAGATTATAATATTGAGATATGTAGTTGAATTACTTAGTGTACGTAGTAATTTAATTTTACAATATAGCTTATTTAATATGTGATATTATTAATTTTGTATGAGTTCATGACTGGTTTGTGTATTTAATACAACAGACAAAAATTGATTAGTCTAAGTATGTCAATTCTTCTAATAGTCAAGGGAGAAAGATCTATACTAGTGTCTAAGACACGTATAGCTGTGAATGGGCTAAATAAGAAAAGATTTTCCGATAACTCTAAAGAGTTTAATGTTATGGATACACTAAGCTAGTACACTAAGACAAGCTAAATCAAACTCGTTAACTCTAATGTACAATTTAGCTAAAGGCTAAAATGTTACTAAGTTGCAAATAAGGTAGCTTAGCTATAAGCTAAAATAATTAATGAGGTGCACAGAACCTAAGAGGAAGATGGAAAATCTGTTAGTTGGTTCTAGCTCTCAACTTGGTAGTAAAAAACACGAGGGTGATGAGTAGCCATTTTAGCCATAAGTTATTTAAGTTATACATCATATCTGCTCATGTAGGAGAGAATAATACTACTTGTAAAGTAGTAGTTTTTGAAGAATATTCTTCAAAACAAATTACTCTACTACCAAGGTAGACTACTTAGATAAGTGTGTACTAAAACTATGAACTACTAGAATTGATAGCTAAACAAATTTAACTTCAAGCTAGCAGTAATAGCTAAAAAGTGGGTGCTCATCATAACCTAGTAGTGAGATATGAGAAGAGTATGCTTAATCTAAGCTAGTAATGATAGTTAAGAACTCACTTTTGACTAGTAATGATAGCTAAGAAGCGAGTGCTCACTCTGTGGTGATTGTATCCAAAGCTTAAATAATAAGATAATTATTTGTTTAAACGATTGAGTTATGTGATGTGTGACACATGAAAGGTTATAACATGTTAATATGACTGACTTAACATGAACCTAAACATGAATAATTCAATTTATAAATATAAAAAGATGTAAAAGCAAATATTAATTAGAGCCCATTGTAATTAATATCTTTAGCATTAATTCACGGTAATGTCGGTGAATTATTATAAGAATATGCTAAAGATAAAGTGAGTACATATGCACTAGAGACTGTTATATATGCTTGTTGAGAAGCGAATATGGAACTTTGGAAAGGTAGATGAGGTGAAATATTTAATATATGGTATTTCAAGAGTTAGAAAACCATAAGAAATATATCATATATAAAATTTCAGGATTATCTCAAAGTTGTGGAGGGATATTGTCCATAGATAAAATTTGCTATGAGTTACCTCACCAAATAAGAAATACTTATGAATGTAGGGTTCTTAATCCTATGAAATTTTAGATAGAACCAAAAATCATTTATAGTATTATAACAATAGTGCATGTTGTTTCCTAGGAGGAAAATATTATGGAACAACTAGAAAAGTTCTTTTTCCAGTGGAAGAGCTGAGTTATTTGTTCTAGTTGAAGAGTAAAGTGTGCAAACTTATAAGTCCTTGAGTGGATTAAAGCTAGTACCAAGACAATGACATAAATGCGATGTATAAGTCATTGTATGCCTTAAAAAAAAATAATAATAATGATATACTAATTAGTATATTTGATATGAAAGATTTAACATCTAATAACATAGTATATTCTCAATAAAATGAGATTGAGATAATACTAGTTATGATAACAAAAGCCTAGCTAACTTTTGTAGATGTAAATTTCAAATATAAATACTAGTCAAAGTATATCATTGGTTGAGATTGCAAGGCATCTTAATAACTGTGTTTAATTGCACATTTTCAATCCAGGATCGGATCACTAAAAAACAATAAATTGGGTAGTTGAGATATACCCTAAATCCAATATTGCATAGATCGAGGTATCTAACTAAATTGGAGGTGTAACAGTGACACAATCTGGATATGGGATATTAAAGACTTCAAATCCAATATGTCTTTTATATTAAAGGTATAGTTCTATGTTCTTAATATAACTCAAAGTTAGAAACTTTGAATAAATCAAATAGGGAAGTCAATAGACTTCACCTAGAGGAAAATTCAAAGTAAGTCTACTCCTGTGCCACTAAAGAAAATGATATTGCTAACAATAAGCAATTTTAGGGCACAAAGTATACAATTGCTCTCACCTGGAGAAATCTTTGCAGAGTGTAATATTTTTAAACACAACCTTGTGGCCACATATAAAATTGAAGGTTGTACTAGAAAGCAATTGTACAGTTCATCGAGGGGAATGGGGTTTAAAGCCGAAAGCTAACGAGTCACCTTAATGGACACCCAACCTAGCTGATTGGAGATCCCAAGATCTAGGTTCAAAGGGACAACAGAAATTCTGAGTGACTCACCAGAAGCACTGGGAAGATATAAATCTTCTACCCATTTCTATGATGAAACAGTGCTACCTACAGCGATGATCAGGATAAGCTACGCTTTTAATGACTCTTATACCTTGAAAATTCAAGTGAGGTTTGGTAGGATACTCTTAATAAGAAGTCACCTATATGAGTGTGAAGTGGGGCCGCTTCTATGAGAATTATAAAGGCTAAGTTTTCTAGAGCACTCATTGAATACCAGGACTTGTTCAGGGCCAAAATGAACACAACAATGAGAACCAACTTTGTGAGGAAAGCTACTGTGTGTTTGTTATTGTCTTGGTTTACACAAACGGCTGAATAGTTCAAGACATCGCGTTCACTGGTTAGCCAGTAAATCCGATAGCAATACACTAGGGAAGGTTCAAAGCCAAAAGCCACCTATCCTGATGCAGTAACTTTTCGACTATACTCTCTCTAGTGTCTGCATGATCATCTTTTGCATTTTACGCAAATTCCATTCATGTGGGGGATTGTTGGAAACGGGGGTATTAAAAACATAAACTTTGGATGAAATTTGAAATAAATTCCGCTAATAATTTTTTACGGATCTCTAGACAAGCGCGTTTCTCTCCGCAAGGAGATGAACGTGGTATATTTACTTTCTGAAATCCATTTCCGGATGAATGAGAAATTAGCTTCAAATTGTGGTGTTTTAATAAGCCTAAATGGGTATACAAAATGTGGGAAGTGTTTGTCCCACATGGAAAAAATGTTGAAACAAATTGAAATTTAAATAAGCTGAGTTTAGGATTTGGGCTTGGGCTTGGGCCTAATTGTAAAGTCCAGATTATTCTTTTTTTTTTTTGAATTTTGGATTGGGCCTAATTTTGGGCTGGGCTTATTTAAATGGGTTTCACAAATGAGTGGGTTTTTTGAATTAAAAAAACTACTTTTTAGTTTTTCTAAAAGGTTACACCTTTTAAATTAAAAAAAACCATATTTTAGTTTTTCTAAATGGTTACACCTTTTAAATTAAAAAATCACTTTTTAGTTTTTTTCAAAGGGTTACACCTTTTTCCGAACCATCATGACCCATGGTTGCACCCACTCGAAAAGGCACATTGCAACCTATTGGAATGGATGTGTCTATTGGTGAACAGACACCATGTGAACCATTGCAACCTATTGGAATAGATGTGTCTAGTGGTGAACAGACACCATGTAAACCATTGCAACCTATTGCAATGGTTGTGTCCAATAATGAAGAAATACACCCAATCCGAAAAGGCATATCTGTTTCTATAAATACCCCCCTTTGGATCATTTGCAATTCATTCATTTTCATTTTCTTCTATCTCCCTCTCTAGACTGGAACCCAACCCAAGAGGGTTCAAACCATATGTTAAGTGGTTCGAGCCACTTCGACCCTAATCCAATTTCATCGAGCCATATTAAGATTGGTCCGAACCATTTGGTTCGGATTACACCCAATTCAGCATTTATATAGTATATAGATGCATTTTTGAGTCAGAGAGAGTATTACACGGAGGAGGTTCGCCGTATCCACGAGTTTGTAGTGCTGCTACTGGTGGATGTAGACCGTTGTATCCTGGGAGATAGACGCCACTGAGTCCGTTAGCACCATAGCAGGGCGAATCTGTCTTAAAGACATAGTATCCAATACTAACCTCGGTCCAGGTTCATTCCTTGCATATTATTATTATTTTATTGCTTTATTTTGCATATTTAATTAAATATAGAGTTGCATATTTAATTAATGATTTATTAGCATATTGTTAATTATCTCATGACATATTAGTATAAGGGTTGTTATATCTTAAAAGTCACATTAAGCATATATTTTACCAACACAAAATAGTTTCATCATAAAAACTAATTTTTCAGCATTCATTTTTTCTATAAGCCTACAGGGTTCTTTGCTTGGTTTCATATAAACTTCTTATATATATAATTTTATGCTTCATTTTGGATTTGGTTGAATGTGATTTTTTTTTTTTTTTTTTACAATTATGAATTGTAAAACAAATGACAATGTTTACTTAATTGTATATCTACGCATCAACCATTTCAATCTTTACTGATAAACTTTTATTAAATTTTAGGAGCTAAAAAAAAAACTGAGAAAACGAGAGGAAAACAACTGAGATACTGGAGTAGACTAAATCAAGTCTATAAAACTTTTGTTATTTTTATTGCAGAACATTATAAAGCTGGTTGATGATACCTACTCTTCTTTTCTTTTACCACTACAAATTCTAATACTCATCTTTAGAATTGATTTTGATTGGAATTGCAGTAATCACGTCGATGCTCCCTGATATAACCAACCCCTCATAGTGAAAGGGTTGGATTTTTGACTCCTGAATCTGGACCATTTCCATGGATTTGCAACAACTAAAAAGAAGCAATTCCTTATTTTCATCATGTGTCTATGCGAGCAAGAAAGAGAAGGGGGAAAGAAAGCAGCATCTTGGATACTTAATTGGAGGAACTTTTTGCCCTAATTGGCGAGATTTTACTGACAGAGCCGGTACTAGAGAGAATAGGAAAGAAAATAGTTTGTTTGTTTTTTGTTTTTATTTATTTTATTTTATTGATAAAGGTTAGAAAGGTAATTTCATCACTCAATTTGGTCCATTTATAAGTCAAAGGGTAAATTTGTCAATGCAGATGTGGCATGCCATCATTGGGGTGTCTTTGTTATCTTTATCAAATTATGAGGGGTGTCATTGTTTAAAAATAGCCCAACTTGTATATACTTGTTATTATAGTAAATCTCAGAGGGTATCATTGTAATTAACTCTAAAATTAAAAAACAAAAACAAAAACAGCTATACAAAAATATGTGCAATAAGTATTCCTATTTTAAAAAAATGTGCATTCATGGATTATTAATTAGCAAATTACCTCTGAGTAGAAAATAGTCAATAACATGTCATACTTTTTAGAAAATTCAAAATTATCTTTTTTAAATGACAAAAATAATTTTCTATATACTTGAACCCTTAGACCATATTTGGTAAGATGAAAAAGAAAAAAAGAGATAATATTGGTTAGGAGGGAAATGAAAACAAAAGAAAGGGAATGATAGTGTTTAGTTGATTAATAAATAAAAAGAAAGGTTAATAATGGGAAAAGAAAGGAAAGAAAATTATTTAAATAAATTTATTATTATATCCATTTATATGTTAAAAGACAAATTTATCGATTTAAGTTTCTAATATAAAAATAAATGCTGTGTTATAATTGCTAACAAACAATCATCATTCATATTTTTAAGTGTACGTATATTCAAACCCCATGGATAACCATTCAGCGAATTTGCTGCAATTGTTGTTTGATATATCACAGAATCTACCTTAAAACTTCAAGCAACTACAAAAATAAATAAATCAACAACGCCTTGATTGGTTTGTGACAAAAAAAAAAAAAACTTGTTTGTAAAACTACCAATAGGATCAATAGTACCTTAGACAACCACCATCAGCACTATATTTAAAGCTCTTACAGTTTCAGCATCAAAACTTATAAGATCTCTGTACTTCCTCCTCCCAAGCACGCGAGACCACAACATGAACCCACTTCCCCCCTCATTCTCTCTCTCTCTCTCTTATTTCTCCGTGGCTGGTAGTGAATTTTGGCGCCATTGTTTTCCACCGGCATTGAAATTTGGCGCCTTTGTTTTCCCTGTTCAGCAAACTGATTACATGCCCTAGAATCAAGTGTAAATTTGATTTTGTGTTAAGGGTAAATTTGGCATAAAAAAGATTACATCAAGCCACACCTTTTCTTTCTTTTCATTTTCTCTCATTTTTTTTTTTTTTTTTAGAGAATAAGAAAGTTACTATTTAAGTCTTATAATATCATTCTAAAACCATTCATTTTCTTCCAACCATCTGTACCAACCACAATTTTTCAATCACCCTCCATTACTTTTCCTTTCCTTTTCTTTACTTTCATTTCTTCCATTTTCTATTGCACCAAACTGAGCCTAATGGCTATGTGCTCCCAAAACCTTCCAAAAAATACAAATCTCTCTCTAAATTTTTTCTCTCTGTCGCCAATAGTATTCTCACTCTCAATTATCTTTGTAAATTGTTTTTACTTATCAAAAATAAATTTTGTAAATTGTTTTCTTCTCTCTCTGAAATTTATGACTTACGGACAATCTCCAAAGGAAATGAAGGTGATTATTTGAGGGAAAGTGACTTCCATGTCATTTTACTCCTTAGACTACTGTATAACCATTCAACTTCTCCATTATAGTCCATACATTTTTTTGCATTGTGAATTTGTGATGAATCTGATTATGGAATCAACCCAAAAAAATAAACAAAAAATCTGATGGATTAAAGGACTTACACCAGTTCAATCAAATCCAAGTGTACGTCTACCACGGAAAAACAACTCAAGCGCACTCAACAACGCACTTATCAAGTGAAGAGAGAGATGATATCGAAGGGACATAAGGTATATGCATATATTATTATATAGGGTTAATTACAACGACATCCCATGAGATTTGTCATATTGACAGTCATAAACAACTTAACTCCTTTTTTAACAAAGATACCCCCTAAGTTTACAAACTTGAACAATGACACCCCAAACATGATGAAAGTACATGTTTACCCTTTGACCACATAAAATGACCAAATTACCCTCATTCAAAAAAATCCCTTCTTCCAAATTTTCCATCTTCCCATTCATTCCCTGTGAGCCTTTCTTCCCCGCCGTCCATCAAGCCGCCACAGCCCACAGCCGAGCTCATCACCGTCCCGCTGTCACCCTCATTCGAGCCATCCACAGGTGCAATCTATTACCCTCCTTGAGTCATATATGGATCCGGCAAACAGGAGAAATGTGCCAGCTGAACCAATCGCCTCAGCTAATGTCAAGAACATCTCACTTACGATGAGATTGGAAATCCAGTTAGAAACTGCAGCGATTCCTTTACAAATGCCTCGGTATTTCAATGGGTATATCTCCGAGTTCACAATCCAAGGTGCAGTTCCCATTCCAGGTGAGTAACTTATAATATATAATCCCATAACAAGAACTGCAAAAATCCCAAATTTGCTTGGACAACCATTTGTATACCAGGTACGGGTTTCTGCACCACATGTTCTTTTGGTAACATCATTTGAAGCTAAGCACGCCCAGGGATGATACTAACAAAAAAAAAAAAAAAAAAAAAAAAAAAAAAAAAAAAAAAACAACTTTAATCAGTAATATACCATGGCAGAGAAGACTAGACGAAGTTCATTAATAATGGAAATGTAATAGGCATCCAATGTTATATGTTTCAAAAAATTTGAGGGTAACAGATTGCAAAAATGTTTGTATAGTAGTATATGTTGAAAGAGGGGGGAAAAATGAAGTACCAAAGTACTAAGTTGATTGATAACACATAAAAGGTTGAAATAGATTTCTAAATGACCAAACGGGCGAGTATGGAGAACGAACTTGATTCATTCCATTAGCACAAAATGCACAATCCGAGGATGCTTTTAAGCACGTCATACAATTCCAAGACGATGCATCTAGAGCCGTCACATTTGATTATTAGAATCAAAGCCCTAATATTTCAGTTAGTGTAATGTAGATTATTGAGTCAATTTGAAGATAGATGGAGCTAGGGTTTGGGTGAAAAAAAAATTGCAGAAAAAATAACAAGGGTGGTGCGTAGTGTGTGGAGATGATGGTGAATGGGTAGAGAGAACTCCATCTTTTTCGGCGTATTCCATTATTGCCGTTGTTTGCTTAGAGCATAGAGAGGTTAGAGAGAGAAAGTACAGGGTTTGAGAGAGCTCGTTGCCATCATCCGCAAGCTCACAGTCGAAGCCACAACCAGCCCATCGCCGTCATAGCCAGCCCATCTCCACGTCGGGGTTCACAAGTCGCCTTCGCCATCATCCACGGCCGAGTCCACCGCTGCTGCCATCTCGTCACGAACCAGACCATCACGGCTAAGTCCTCCCCACAGCCCATCGCCGGCACCACCTTGCCCGAACCAGCGCGTCCTCACCGTCCGATTTCTTCGCCATCCGTGCATTTTGGGTGGACAGCTATGGAGCACATTTTTTTGTCAAATATTTATTCATAAGGTTGTGTTTGGTTAAGAGGGACGGAAAGAGAAACGACAGAGAGAGAGATGAGATGAGAGGGTAGTTTGGTCATTTTAGGTGAGGATTAAAATATATCTTAGGGTATATTAGACATTTCATGTCACTTAAGGCTGTGTTTGGCTTTATTTTTTTAAAATGGGGTGTCATTGTTCAAGTTTGCAAACTTAGAGGGTGTCTTTGTTCAAAAATAGACTAAGTTGTATATGGCTGTCAATATGGCAAACTTCAAGGGGTATCGTTGTAATTGACTCTATTATATATTATTACGTATACACAAAAACATAGTGAAATCCTTGAATGATGAATTGACAAAACCTGGATCGAAAATCAACAACAAACTGGGTGGTATGTGTTTTAATTGTTTGGTGGTAGGTGCAAGGAACACAATAATATAGGGATTATAAAATGAGCAGTGATAGGAGAACCGAAAGGTATCTTCCGAATTAATCATCGAACGTGACCTGATCTGGCCACATCAGATTCTCACCCTTTTTGCGTGAGGGAGCAAAAGAGTCCATCATGTGCAGGTAAAAGAAAAAGAAAAAAAGAAAAAGTGGGAATGTGATCATGAAAAAGGAATACCGGAAGTTCAGAAGTCTCAAAAATTAGAGAAAACTTATCTTTATCCTATTTTTTTATTTTTTATTTTTTAGGAATTGACTTATCTTTATCTTGTTATGTAGTATATTTTAGAATTTTTTTTTTTTTCATAATTGATATATTTTAGAATTTACACTGAACTAGATATATCAAATTAAATCACTATACCGATTGAATTATTGCTGGAGAAGAAAACTTATTCAAAACCCCAGATAGAGAGAAAGAGCCAATCCCGAATCAAATAGTGATGTTGTGAATACTCTCGAAATTTTGTGCGTGATTCGAATACAAGATCATCATGTAATTCTTAAAATCAGATCATTGAGTAATACATAAATCTATTGAGAAATTTGTAGAAAAAAATCTTTGAATATTTATGATTTATTACTAACATATATGTAATTGTGTGTATATATATATTTCTATTTGTATATACCCCCGACATTACCTTCTCAAACAAAATTTTTTTTTTTTCAATTTATTTTAGGGTGAGCAAAGCACGTGATGGCTTTTTTTACTCTTCACGCGTAAGAAGTTTTAGAGAATCTGACGTGCCAACCCACATTAGATTCGATCGTTTTTTCGGGGGTTACCCTTCGGCCCCTTATCATTTTCCATATAAAATATTGTTATGTCACTACTTTAAGGGTGCTTTTGACCTTTTGCCTTTTTATTTTTTGATAATAACAAAATAAGGATAATTTAGTAATTTTATTCTTCAATCATGCCAAAATTATGAATTGTCCTTGTTTGCACAAATAAAAAAAAAATATAGAAAAATTTTACTAACAATAAAAGAGTAATTGCCCGTTTTGGGATTATATTTTGCACTTAACCCATAAAATAATATACACTTGCAAGTTATTTTTGTATCTCAAATGAGACAACACAGTCATTATGTGTGTATATATTTGCATAAAATTATTGTCAATCTCTTCTACTTTTTGTTAAAATTGTGGGATTGATTAGGAGTGTTGATTTTACTCAAGTAGTTTCTATAAATAATTAAAGGCTAGTCAGTTCATAATAAAACATTAAAATTTCAATAAAAACTATTGTGAATATAAAATTTTTATAAAAATAGTTTTGTTATGATTGCTTTGGCTAATTTTTCGAAAGTTGGTATCAATTGTAAGGCACTAAAATAGGGGGGAAATTTTTGTAAGATGCTAGTAGTACGAATAAACACATCATGCTATGTTTGAGAGAATTGAATTGGCATTTTGAATTTAAAATAAAATAAAAATTAGTGTAAAATTTAATTGAATTACTTTCAAATTCAAAACACTGATTTAATCCTCTCAACGCAAAATGTAAGTAATCAATTATTCACCTAAATTATGACTACTTTAGTCATCTTTTGTACTATGAAATCAAGTTGGAAGACCAAATAATTTGATTATCAGCCTTGTTTTTCGTATAACAATCTTAAGATGGATGAATAGAAATATAATATTTTTATGGGTAAAGTGCCTAAAAAACCTCAGTTATATAAAAATAAAATAAAAAAAATGTGCTAGAAACGCCCTTACTATTTATTATATGCATATCAATCCCTGTATTTTTAAAACTTGGAGCATATTTCCCGTGGTTGTTAATTTTGATCAATTTTTTTTAATAAAAATTCCAAAATACCCTTAAGAGAATTTTATATATTTATTTATTTTAAAAGATAAAAATTTTAAAATATAAAATATAAAAATAATAACAAAATAAATTAAAAAAAAAATACCAAAATAGATATTTTTTTGGTTTTTTATAAAAATTTTGAAAATTTTCCTTAATTAATTATTTATTTATATCTTTATTTTTGTTATTAATTTTTAATTAGTCTAGAGGGCATTTTAGGTATTTTAATCTCAAATTTGAAGAATTGTCCTTATTTTCTTAATTTGAAAAATGTAAATTTTTTGAACAAGATAAATAAATTTTTTTTTGGCACTTTACCCTTTTAAAAAATATATATATATAGAAAATTTTCCTTAATTAATTATTTATTTATATCTTTATTTTTGTTTTTAATTTTTAATTAGTCTAGAGGGCATTTTAGGTATTTTAATCTCAAATTTGAAGAATTGTCCTTATTTTCTTAATTTGAAAAATGTAAATTTTTTGAACAAGATAAATAAATTTTTTTTGGCACTTTACCCTTTTTAAAAAAATATATATATATTCTCCTCATATTTCTAGTTTAATAAGAGGGTAATATGCCATTTGATTATTTTATTAAACTAATTGTGATTTAGAAAAATTAAAACAAATATTAATCAATGGTTTCAAAACATTATAATTTCTAATATGTTGAACTGGAAATCAGCACGATCCGGGACGACACCGTTTTATTGCAAAGAAGGGAGTAGAAAATCAATGAATATTGACGGCATCAGTGTGGTATCTACCAATAGCTCTCTGACGATCAAGTCAGTCACCGGAGGTCTAAAAGAAAGGTAGGGATTTAATATATCATTTTTTCTCATACCTAATTAACTGGTAGAGTCCTCTTCTTATAATTGGCTCTCCCTTAGTTTGGTGCGAGATCAGATGAGATTTATTTGTTGCGAGATCATATGAGATTTATTTGTTGCGAGATCATACGAGGATTTGTTGGGGGAAATTTATTATATGCATATCAATACCTGCATTTTTAAAACTTGGAGCATATTTCCCGTGGTTGTTAATTTTTTTTATTATAAAAATTCCAAAATACCCTTAAGAGAATTTTATATATCTATTTATTTTAATAGATAAAAATTTTACAATATAAAATATAAAAATAATAACAAAAAAATAAAAAATAAATACCAAAATAGATATTTTTTTGGTTTTTTATAAAAATTTTGAAAATTTTCCTTAATTAATTAATTATTTATATATATATTTTTGTTTTTTGTTTTTAATTTTTAATTAGTCTAAAGGGCGTTTTAGGTATTTTAATCTCAAATTTGAAGAATTGTCCTTGTTTTCTTAATTTGAAAAATGTAAATTTTTTGAACACGACAAATTTTTTTTTTTTTTGGCACTTTACAGTTTTTTTTTTAAAAAATTATTTTCTCCTCATATTTCTGTTTTAATAAAAGGATAACATGCCACTTGATTCTTTTATTAAACTAACAACTTTGTGATTTATAAAAATTAAAACAAATATTAATTAATGGTTTCAAAACATTCTAATTTCTAATATGTTGAACTGGAAATTAGCACGATCTGGGACGACGCCGTTTTATTGCAAAGAAGAGAGGAGAAGATCGATGAATAATGACGGCACCGGTGTGGTGTCTGTTAATAGCTCTCCGATGATAAAATCAGTCATCGGAGGTCTAAAAGAAAGGCAGGGATTTAATATATTATTTTTTTCTCGTACCTGATTGACTGGTAAGGTCCTGTTCTTATAATTGGCTCTCCCTGAGTTCGTTGCGAGATCAGATGAGATTTGTTTGTTGCGAGATCATACAAGATTTGTTGAGGGAAATTTATTATATGCATATCAATCCATGTATTTTTAAAACTTGGAGCATATTTCCCGTGGTTGTTAATTTTGATCAATATTTTTTTTGTATAAAAATTCCAAAATACCCTTAAGAGAATTTTATATATTTATTTATTTTAATAAATAAAAATTTTTAAATATAAAAATAATAACAAAATAAATTAAATAAATAAATACCAAAATAGATTTTTTTTTTTTTTTTTTTTGTTTTTTATAAAAATTTTGAAAATTTTCTTTACTTAATTATTTATTTATATCTTTATTTTTGTTTTTTGGTTTTAATTTTTAATTAGTCGAAAGGGCATTTTAGGTATTTTAATCTCAAATTTGAAGAATTGTCCTTATTTTCTTAATTTGAAAAATGTAAATTTTTTTAATGCGATAAATTTTTTTTTTTTTTGGCACTTTACCCTTTTAAAAAAAACTCCTCATATTTATGGTTTAATAAAAGGGTAATGTGCCACTTGATTCTTTTATTAAACTAACAACGTTGTGATTTAGAAAAATTAAAACAAATATTAATCAATGGTTTCAAAACATTCTAATTTATAACATGTTGAACTGGAAATCAGCACGATCCGAGACGACACTGGTGTGATGTCTGCCAATAGCTCTTTGACGATCAAGTCAATTACCGAAGGTCTAAAAGAAAGGTAGGGATTTAATATATCGTTTTTTCTCATATCTGATTGACTGGTAGGGTCCTGTTCTTATTATTGGCTTTCCCTTAATTCGTTGTGAGATCAGATGAGATTTGTTTGTCGTGAGATCATACGAGATTTGTGGGGAAAATTATTTATTCCTTTGAATTTGAACTTGTACCGAAGTTATCTTTGCCCAATTGAACAACTTTGTATTTATTTTATCTGCTTATTTAAGTTCTCCTTATCATAACATTATAATTTATAAATCATTTGAGAAAATAGAAAAAACCAATGGAGAGAAGATATTGGTTATGCCGGACAAGGATCCTCTCCAGCACAGGAGAGGTTCAGCACAGTATCTAGTGGTTAAAATTGCATCATTATTAATTGATCCTCTTTATCAATTCAATTTCAACTATTGAATATTGTGCTGAACCTTTCCTTCGGAGAGAATCCTTGACCAGTTGTGCCCAAGTGCGGTCTCATTTGAGTCATACTTGCATAAAGGCTATCCGCAGCGGGCTCGCGGAAGCCTAATTTCTGCGAGCTAATGGACTAAAGGCCGCGCAACAGCCTAGTTAGATAGACTGGGGCCCACTAACGATCGCGGGTCGGCTAGTGGTATTCAGCGAGCCGGCCTGCGATCGCTGTAATTTTTTTATTTGTTTTTTCCTAATGCAAAATGGCGTCATTTTGCATTAGCGCGTGTTTTGTTTTTTTGTGCAACGGCTATGCACTGTTACCAAACAGTGCCTCAGGAAAAATTTTTGAATTAAAACCTAAAAATAGGTTATTTAGAGCTCTTTTTTTTGGGAAAAAAATATAGTAAAATTTATTAAATAAAGAATATATTGTTTAGGCATTGTTTGTCAAAAAAAAAAAAAAAAAATTTTGGGCCAAAAAAAAATAAAAAAACTTTTTTTTTTTTTTCCCCCCTTAAAATTTGGTTTTTTTTTTAAATTTTTTTGCTTTAAATTTTAAATGTGTAGGCCAAATAGTGTATTTTGCCGTCAAGGCACTGTTTCTACAGTACCAAATAGTGCCTTAACGGCTATAATTAAAAAAAAAAAGTTTAAAAATTCAAAATTTTTTAACTTTATTAAAAAAAAAATTAATTAAAAGTTTTAAAATCTCTATAAATACCCTAACTCCTACCATCACTCATCACATCTCTATTATCTACCATTCAACTTTTTTTTTCTTTTATTTTCTCAATCTTAACTATTATTTTTAAAGTTATTTTGATTCCATGAATCCTCGATATCCATTTTATTACAACACCCAATTCAACTCATCAAACGATGAGTTTTTGCCATTTCCCGAAGACAATATCAATTTTTATGCAAGAGATTCTCAATTTCATTCTCATCAATCATCCTAACCTTCTTATCAAACATCCCAAACTTCTCTTCAATACTGTGGTACTAGTGTTCCACAAACAAATAACTCAAAACCCCTGTCAAAACAACTGGCTATCTGGCATAATAATTGAACCAAGGCTGAAAATGAGGCTTTATGTTGGGCGTGGATGTCGATTACTTCTGATGCGATTACGGGGGCCGACCAAAGTAAGAAGAAGTTATGGGAGCGAATTCTGGAACAATATAAACAACATATTGGTGTTCCAACTGAACGAAATGATGGAGGTTTGATGAATCATTGGTTGGTGATTCAACAAAAAATTAGCAAATTTTCCGGCTGCATGACTACCATAGAAATGAATCGTTCTAGCGGCTTCAGCAGTGATGATATGGTGAGTTATTTATTATTTAAATATAACTCGTAAATATTTTAAATAGTCGGCTTTTAATTTTTTGTTATTTTTTTCGTGTAGATGATAGCAGTTAAAGATCTGTTTCTTAACCAAACAGGTGGTGAATTTAAGTTAGAAAGTTGCCGGGAGATCTTGAAGCATAACAAAAAATGGAATTCATATCGTGCCGAACAAGTAGGAAAAGGAAAAAAAGAAAAAAGAGCCGAAGAAGAGGAGTGGATTTGACTTTGACATTAATGAGTCTGTTGGGCACTTATTACCATTTACTTCGTCAAGTCATGCAGCCACAACAGATGGAGCTTCAACTTAAGAGTCACCACACACAGGGGAAAATGATTCACCCGGTGTGGAAGAATATCAACTACAAAGACCAGCAGGAAAAAAAGCGGCAAAGCAGCGTCGAGCAAAAATTAGTTCAGCGAATGAATTACAAACTTGATTTGTTTTGAAATTTAATAATATCACCACCCATTTTGAGAGTCGTTAGGAGAAAATGCAGGATGCCCAAGTGGTAAGAGAGGTAAGAAAAATGGAGAAAAAGAAGATAAAGCAGCTAGAGATTACAGAAATAGAGACTTGAAGAGAAGGAGCTCATGTTAACAGATTCAAATTCGGCACCAACAGAAGCGGGAAAAGCTTGGATTATTGCACGACAAAATGAGATATTGACATCTTTGAATTCACGGTCCGCCTCAAAGTTCCCATAGGATTTTGTAATCCTTGATCTATTTATTTTCTCATTCCAATTTAGGATGTTGTATTGTTTAAGTTATTTTTAATTATTTTGTTTAATTTGTTTTTTTTTTAATCCATAATGGATAATGTATTGTTTCAAGTTCTAATATAAATCGTAATTTTTTTAATAATTTGCAAAAATATTGTTTGATTGAAAAATATTGCCGTTGAGAAAATATAGCCGTTGCAAATATAGTTGTTAAAAATATACCCGTTACGAATATAATTGTTTAGGAAAAGTTAAAAAAAAAAAAAAATATTATTATTATTATTTTATTTGGAGAGCGAAAATTGGGAGAGCCTGATGGAGTTCATATTTTTGGAGAGCAAAAATTACTTACGTAGCTCTTGAAATTGCTGATATAACTCTTGAAAAAGTTACTGTAGCATTTTCAGAGAGGCAAAAGCCGGATAGTCTGGTGCCGATGACTTAAGAATGTACAATTCAAATGGGTATGAGTTGGTGGAGTGTGCCCGAATACGGTATATCCATTCCTTCACCAAGGACAACTGATCCCATCCAATGGTACTCAACCCCGTGGGTTGGAGTTGGACCACTTAACGATGGGTTCATTGGCTAATAAAATGAAACTATGGTGCATCGCTAGCCCCGATGGACCCATTTTGACTCTGCAACGTCGCCATGTCTATAACAATAATAAACGCAAAAAAAATCAAAGCCCACACACAATACTCTACTGTAGAGAGAGAAAAACGGATAAGTCTCTCTCTCTCTCGCGCGCTCACTTGGTAGCACTGCTAGTGCTAAGCAAAAATGTTGGCAAACCCTAGTTTCCATGGCAGACCTTATTATCCATCCTCTCGATTCTCTCACTCTACTTGTCGCAGACTTTCTCTCCCCTTCTCCCCTTGTCCTCGCAATGTTCACTGCAGAAAATCTTTATTTATTCCTTCTTCATATATTATTTCATCAAGAAGAAGCTGTCGTGGATTCCGTATTAAAGCTTCGGCCGAATACGGGGCTTCACAACCGGCTAGCAATGGAGCACAGTATATTTCGCAGCCGTACTCTGTCAGAATTCCAGTAGGCGATAGACATGTAAGTTAGAAGTTTTCATTTTTGATGGAGTTTTTTATTTCTCCAATTTGCAATTGGTGTACGGTAAGCCAGGATTTCATTTCAGTAACTAACATGACAAAATATAGATTTTGTTCAAATCAAAAGACAAACAAGAAAAAAATTATTGCAAAATAATATGTTAATCAAGGGCAGCTACCCTCTGTTTTCTTTAAGGGAATCAAAGGAATTTGAAGAGTAAAAGGGAGAAGAAAGAACAAAAGTAACATTTTTGAAACTGTTTGGCCATTCATTGTTGCTTTGATTTTTTGAATTTATTTATTTAACGCTGGGAACTTGGCTTTTTATCAGTAGCTAATAAGACAATAATAAAGGAAGGGAATTTTTTTCATTCATATTCTCCTACTAGTTCTCAGCTTAGTGGTAGGTTGGGTCATTACCGAGTGGATTCATGTGTTAAATGCCATCTTTCACATATGTCAGAGTAGGAGTGTGCTGGAACAATTTAAATGAGGCTTCTATTGTTTTTTTTTTTTTTTTTTCAAAAGTTGATTTAGGGGAGGGATGTGTCTTTTTCCTGATGGCAGGCAAAATTATTTTCTTTATATAAAATTTGAATAATAATATCGCTGTTTCGTTATTTTCTAGAGGTTCATAGAAGATTAAAGATATTTACAAACTCCTCCGATATTTATTGTGATCCACACCAAAAACATAAAAAATAAGAAGTACAAACCTGCCGAAATGGAAGAATCATTGTCATTCACTCCTAGTGAAGCAAAAACATTTTGTCACGTAAGATGTTGTGCCGAATCTACCTTTTTAGGGATCTTTTCCACAGTGGACTGTATACGAATCTAAGCTTATGTCATTGATGCTTTTCCTAAGGGATAAATTGTGTGCCAAATGTTCTTTCGTCCAATAAATATTTAATGTCATTACATTTTCACAGATATTGGTTGAGACGGGTCATATAGGGAGACAAGCTAGCGGTGCTGTTACAGTAACAGATGGAGAAACTGTAAGTTTTAACCTAAATGATATGTTTATTTATATGTATCTTCATATATTAATGGAATATCTTTGTGCCATTTGAGTATTTAGCTGTGGCGTGAATGCCAAGTTAGATGTTTATTTCTGATTGGTTAGACCTAAACTTACAAGAGTGCAACCTTATTCATATCCTGTGTGGATCCACATGCATTTCTTTTATGTGCATTTTTTTCTTAAATTTATATTTTTATTCTCACTTTCATGATTCATCAACCAAGTAGAAACACAATTCCTAGTTGGCCCGATGTTAGTCCAAATATAGCAAGAGAAAGTATTGCCATCTGTTGAAACTGTGAGGCAATGTTCATGAACTTAGACTGTTATTAAGATTAATAGGTGTGAAACTGAAATTTTTCCTTGATACCAACCAATCTATTAAACAAGAAGAAGATATAGAAAGGAATATGAGACATCCTTCCAATCTTGGTAATTTGGCAAGGAAAAAGGAAAATGACACTGAACTGTACTGCAAAAAACACACTTTGGGAGAGTGATCTCCTTGAAAGGCTTTCATATAATGGTCACGATCTTTCTCGAGGAACCTGCCCCATATTTCCTCCAGCTGCACATCCAAATAAAAGACGCTTGCATTCGAGAGGCCATATTTTGTATTTATCTAATAATGTCACGTACCTACAAGAGCCTTTTCTTTTTCCATGAGTCTGCCCAACTGCAGTTTTGGAATCATTTTTAACCAGCAAAGCTTCAAACCCAGGGAATCAGCTTCCTTGAGATCTTCAAGCACAATAACGACTTCCGCTCTCAGGATAAAATGACTGCTGACATACTTGAACCTGCATCCTCACATTTGTTAACTGGAGTTCTTACTAGTGCTATGGCCCCTTGTATTGGGGAATTCGTTTTTGTTATAGATGATAACGGAGTCTATATTAGTTCAGCCCCCTAAACCCTTGCATGCATGTTATTTTGGCAGAACCATGTTTCCTCAACTTCTGCTTTCTGTTATTTTCTTGAACTCTAATACTCTAGTTGTTGCCTTTGGTGATACTATATTCTTCCATATGATTGCATTATGTGCGATTTCCAGAGAAAACTAGATTCGTGGAGAAAGAATGTTGCTCCTTTTCTAGTTTGTAGTTATCAGAACAAAAGAGAGACTTTCTCAACTTTTTTACGGTTTTAGAAATTAGGCCAATGTTGGAAGAAGTTTTTTTAAAGGGGCCCTTTAAAATTGGCTTGAAGTTTCAATTAGCATATAATTTACATGTATTGCTTTGTAATTGTTACCATGATTTGAAACTTACAATTAAGCATGTTGCAAAATATAAAACATATAAACATAATAAACATCCACATGCACATGATTTTTATGTGGAAAATACATGGGGAAAAAAACCACGAGATTTAGTCAATACAAAGAAAAATTTACAACTAGGTTTACCAAACTCTGTTACAAGAATTCGCTAGTTACCTCTGACCCAGACTCACTCCAGATGATAGTGTCTACTGCTGCCAGTGAAGGAATCTCCTAACTCATCTAATGGTATGTATGCATGCATGGGAGACCCCTATTTGGTCTCTCAAATACAATATACTGGTTTCTTAATTCTTTTGGGTGAATGGGCAAAAATTGTATATCTATGGATAGTCTTTTGGATTTTGTGTATAGTTTACAGCTATGGTGTTGCTTTAGGCGGCTTGTGTAACCTTTCGGGAGCTCTCCCCTCTCGAGCGCCTTTTATGAATTATTACTTATAAACAAAAAAAAAAAAACCCTAATTTTGGTGAGTTCACAAATTGAGGTTTGAATTACCTTTTCACCCTTGCTTGAAAAAGCTTTGATTTTTCATTTTGCCCTTGAACAAGAGGTAACTCAACTAAATACTCAAACTTTTGAAACAATTATCAAAGGCTAAAATAATCAAACTGACTCTAGTTTTGAATAAACTAGCCAAATATGTCATATTGACATAATATGTCTATATGCTCATAAAAAAAATAATGGATTTATGTTTCTTCTTGTAGATTGTATACGCATCTGCTTGTTTGGCTGATGTTCCGAGTGAGCCTTCTGACTTTTTCCCTCTTTCTGTACATTATCAAGAACGTTTTTCAGCAGCTGGCCGAACTAGGTATCTCATGTATTCTTTTCTTCTTCTTTAATATAATTCATTAATAATGTGAAAAGGAAACTTATATTTAATGCTATTTTTCAGTGGAGGGTTTTTCAAGCGAGAAGGAAGGACAAAAGATCATGAGGTACTAGGCCCTGCTATTAGTAGCAGGTGACAGCCAGAGCTGTCTTGGTAGACCATAATCATTTCATATGCCATTATTTTTTCTTTTTTCTTTGTCTTCATGTGACTGCTTTTCCCGTTTATCGATGTGAGTTATGTTGTGGATTGCAACTCACTTTTGTCGTTTCTATTTCTGAAGAAGAAACTTATGTTTCAGTATTAAATTGACAGTATGGCACCAGTAATTTCAGCATTTTAGCATTCTTCCTTTGGCTTGATATGTCTGTTCACAGACAAATGTTTACATACATTATCAAGGGCTTGGAAGCCTTGGATAATATTAAATTTAATTGCAGTTCATTAGGATAAGTTTTAATCTTGTTAGCATATAGAATGGGATTTAGATCCATTATCTAATGTATATAGTCTGGTACATTTGTGTGCCAATAATCAATTCGGTGTGATGAATTTTATCCATCCCTTTCAAAAGTACTTTTCTATTTAATATTTTAGTTTTTTTTCTCCATTCAAATTGAGAGGACTAGTTTAATGGGAAAAATTATTTATAAATATATTTAGTCAAAATGTCTAAAATTCTCTCTCTCACGTCCTTTTTGACTGTATTACGAGGTGCCTGATATTTTAGTAATGTTCACTATATATATTTCTTTCTAATTTCTACAAATTAATTGATATGGATCAACACACACACACACACACATATTCATTAATAGTCTAGATCAGAATCCAATACATACTTTTATCCATCTTGGTGTTTAGAGATAGAGGTATACCCCTCTATGTTATAGATTGGTAAAGTATTTTCTTCTTCTTCTCCTCTTGCTCTCTCGCTCTTTTTTTTTTTTTCATTTAAGTTTTAAATCAGAATAGCAAAGTAAGAAACCAGCTCCTTTAGATTTGCAGAATGATATTCTGTTGTGCATACTAAAACAATTGTTACTCTGTGTGTATATATATATATTTTTGGATAAGTGTGTGTGTGTGTGTGTGTGTATCCTTGTCTAAACTAAATTTCCTTGTTGTATGTAGGTTCTTATCTGTAGATTGATTGATAGGCCTTTGCGTCCAACTATGCTTAAAGGCTTCTACCATGAAACTCAGATATTATCTTGGGTATAGTCCCTCTGATTTCTCTTTGCTGAAGTAGTAGTTGTTCCCAGCTTCCTGTTTGGTTGTAACTGCTTGTTCGAAACACGTGATTGTAATATTCTTGTGGTATCATATTTGACCTATACTAAAATTAGGAACCTAATAATTTGTTGGCTTGCATAATGTTGCTTGACCCCCTACGCAACCATCTTTACTCTGCATTTTCCTTGCGTCTTGGATAACCAATCAACTTTACTAGGGGAGACATGAAATTTCTCTCTCTCTCTCTCTCACGCACACACACACCCTCACTCCCTCCTAGAGGTGGAAGCCCAGGCTAATTTGAGAGAGAGAGAGAAGATGGTAGTGTGCTAGTACACCATTGACTCCCTTGGTAAAGGTTTAGTGGTTGTGAAGACAACATGTATGAGAGAGTCTTAGAGCTCTCAATGTCTACGAGGTTCTGTCCTCCTTCCTTGCTCTACCTCTCTTGGCCTTGGAGCATCTCCTTTTATAGCCCAAGTGAGAGGGTGGGTGATGTGAGCTAATTAATATAATAATTAAAAGAGATAAATTTCTCAAATAATTATAAAGCAATATTAATCAAGATGGGGATTCTTTGTAAGGGAGTCAAAATGGTATTTCTTTCTCTACAAGTCAGGTTGAGGATGGACTCGATGGACCCTGAATTTCTGCCACAAAACCAAGTACCTCCTCGGATCCCAAGTATTCCCGAGTCCTGCTCCCAACTCAGGTCTTCAAGTCTTCAGTCTTCTGTTCGAGGTATACTGATGACATGGTAAGTGCCACGTGATTTTGACTGTTGACCTTTTGACTGTTTGACTTTTGCCGTGTGGGCCATTGTTGATGATGCGGTGTTGCCATGTGGACTAAAATATATTTGACACCTACAACTGTCAAGAACATATCTTATATTTGCCAAAGGATCAGCTGCCACATTAGCCTCTCCATATGCACATGGTTAATTTCATCATGTTTAAATTTCTTCACAAGCTTTTTCCTATATAAAGAGCATGAAAGAAAAATCCTAAGAAGCTATCGTCGCTGCAATTTTTAATTGTCTATATTATTGGTAGAATTTATGCAAACAGTCTATCTCAAAGTGCGATGCATCCCATTGCATCTATGTTGATATAAAACATATATTTTACCAAACAAAAGTTTAGGACTTAAAGTTGGTCACATGGAATTAGGCCATCAAACTGCCACCGTGAATTTCACATTCCAAATTATTGTGCTCTCTGTAGTAGCCAGGTCCGATTTGTTCTGACGTCCTGTAAGCACCTTCTCTGATTGTAAGCATTCAAAATATTGTTCTAATGATTTATTGTAGTACACTATTTGTGGGCGGGCCAGCAATTCTTTGTATTGATTTATGTGGACTATTGCGTAATATTCGAGGTTTATGCCTTTGGTGTTGTAATATTATTAATAACAACTGCTCTTGATAGATGTAAGGACTTATGTGAATGAAGTGTGTAACTATGTATGATTTGCCAACCTAATCGTCGTTATTTGATTATGCATCTTATCAAATGATTTATATCAATTGCAGACATGTGATATAATTTGCTGAGTTGCTTTCTTATTCTGTAACTTTTTTGGCTATAGAAGATTAGAACTTAGAAGTACTGCTTGGGCTCTTGATATATATATTGTTTTTCCTATGATTTTGTATATACCTTACTTCTTTAAGAAAATAAGCAAGTGATAAATGTAGGCTGAACTGATGTAACAGGATTACTTTTGCCTTTGAACTCCTTTTTATAATGCTTCGTTTGGTTGGAGGGATGGGAAAATGGATGGAAGAGAGAGGGGGAGGGATGGACTAGGCATCCTTAGGGAAGGGAAGGTGTCTCCCCCATTTTTTGTTTGGTTGGAAGGAAGGGAAATATAGTTTTTATACTTTTTTTACCAATACACCCTCATTATATAAAATTATAAAAGGTAGATATCCATTTCAATTTTTTTGGGAAGGTTAAAATTGTAAATTATATATTTGTAGGTAGTTATCCCTTCTTTCTCTCTTCTATTCCCCCCAAAATTGGAAGGATAGAAAAACATAAAAGAATGAGGGATGCTTCATCCCTCCTTACTTCCTCCCTCTCTTCCCTTCCCTCCAACCAAACTCGAAAAGGTTCATCCATCCCTCCTCTCATCCATTCCCCCTCAAAATTGGAAGGATAGAAAAACATAAAAGAATGAGGGATGCTTCATCCCTCCTTACTTCCTCCCTCTCTTCCCTTCCCTCCAACCAAACTCGAAAAGGTTCATCCATCCCTCCTCTCATCCATTCCCCCTCAATCCTTCCCTCCAAGCAAACATAGCGTAACTAAATATTTGAATTTTAGATTTTCATGCGTTTTACTACATCTTTGCTAAGTTTAAGTAAGCTTGATTGTGAATAAATACATTTTCTCAATTGTGTGCTTCTATATTTGATAATTAATTTGTAACTCTTTCTAAGTTCATATGTTATCTTGATCTTGATAAGAACTGCTATCTTCCTCCTATGCTTGCAGGTTTTGAGCTATGATGGGTTGCATTCCCCTGATTCCTTGGCACTTACAGCTGCTGGAATTGCGGTGTATGCTTCATTTGTTTTCTTGCTAAATTATTTTGGCATTTAGGAACAAATTATCAGTGCCATTTTGAGACACTTATTCTTCATTCCTAATTATTGAAATACAACAGAGCTATTTCAGAAGTGCCAAATTCAAAAGCTATCGCAGGAGTTCGTGTTGGTCTGGTTGATGACAAGTTTATTATTAATCCCACAACCAAGGAGATGGAAGACTCGAAATTAGATTTATTGCTAGCTGGCACAGACAGTTCGATATTGATGATAGAGGTAAACTTATCACACTCATTCATCCATGCGAAGCTGATGGATCTTGATGTCTATGGTTCTATGCACACACATGCATATTCTGAACCACGACTGTTCTCAAGGGGGATTGATTTGGGGTTGAGTTGTTATAAATTTCTCAAATTTGTTTTGCACAACAAATTTACAGAATTAATCAACTTTTCTTTTATTCATATGTTCATTTTTCTCTCACCATATTGTCATCGTGCACAAAATTTCTCAAAGTGCCAATATAGCAGTATGGCCCATTTGTAGCAGAAGCAACAGCTTCATGCTTATCAAAATATGAAGCGAGTCAAGCATCCTAATTAGGAGATGCCAGGTCATCTTCTCTTATGTGGTTAATAAGTGCAAGTCCATGGAATGCGGGTGAACTCAAATTTTTTTTATCCATGTGGGAATATGTCATAAATTTTTTTTTTTAAAATAAGTGGGAATATGTCATAATTTGATGGTAAAATACTAATATATATATATATATATATATATATATATATATATATATATATATATATATTGATAAGTAAAAAATATTAGAAAAGCGTTCAAAAGGGGAACGCGTCCCTAATACAAGAAGAAAAAAAAACAAAAGGACCAATAGCATCCAAAAGATCAAAGAAATCATCAATCGAGGAGCATGCGCTCTTCTTACATAACAGAACAGAGAACGAAGAATATGAATTTTTAGATTTGCTAAAGACGATTCTTTTCCTTCAAAGGTTCTGTTATTCCTTTGACACCATAGACACCACCAAACATAATGTGGAACAATCCTCCAATAATCAGGAGCATGTTCTTTACTTATCAAAAAAAAAAAAAAAAAAAAAAAAAAAATCACGAGCATGTTTTTTAACCGGACATTGTCTCCATGCGTTGATCAATTGTGAGGAGTGCTTAGGCATTACCCAAAAAAGGCCAAATATGCTAAAAATAAAACTCCAATAATCAAAGAATATGATCCACGGATTCACCATCTGCTTTACATAAACAACACCAATTGACAATGATGTTGTCTCTCTTTCTCAAGTTATCCAATGTCAATCTTTCCCAATGTGGCAATCCAAACGAAGAATGCGATTCTAAGAGGAGTTTTAGAACGCCAAACAGACTTCTATGGGAAATCGTGACCAACGAAGTTGGACAGACACAAGAACATGGATCGGACACCATACCTACCATGAGCTAAAGGAACCCACACAATATCATCACACCCTCTGCCAACATCCTTCTGTCTATACAACGTATCCAAAAAAACACAAGCTTCCTCCATTTCCCAGTTCTGAAAGGGGCGCCTAAAACGCACATCCCACGTAACTCCACTGTTATCAAGTTGATAACAATCAATTACGTAGACATACTTATTGTCTGCAATACTGTAAAGTCTAGGAAAGGAGTGAGACAGCAGCTGATCTCCGCACCAAAGGTCCTCCCAAAAACGGACATGTCATCACGAACTTTGAATCTAAATGTGTTAACAAGCTACTCAGCTGTCGTTACTAATGTATCTGGATGTAGTAGAAACAGAGCTTTATAGTTTCTTTTTCAAAGAAGTTGAAGAAAGATCGTGAATATTATGGGCTTGCTTGGTTTGCAACTCTAAGAATAGTTTTCTGTTTTCAGAAAATTGAAAATAGAAAACTGTACAAAAACTTCTGCTTGGTTCAATTTTTTGAAAACTCAGTTATAAAAATGTCTATTTTCAGAGAATTATAAAAGATTGTTCTATGAGAGCCGTTTTCCGTTCTCTGAATTCTTAAAACGGGATGGAATGTTTTAAGAGTAGGGTGATCGATCGAACTTCAACAGTGATGGTTGATCAATCCTTTGATCAATTCAACATTTTGTTGCCCCCCCCCCCCTCCTCTAATTAACATGTTTATATGCATTTGAAATATGTCTAGTGCATCTTTTCTTTTTCTTTTTCTTTTTCCATAATTGGTATGTGTCGTGCATCTTAATCATGATGTATTAAAACCCGGACTTTTAATTTAGATATTAAAGTGATAAAAGTTAGCTTTTTACCCTTGTCATGATCTTCAAAGTCCATGGATCAATATGTATGTCTAACTCAAACAAACGTAACTAGCATTTTTAAAACAATTTACTTGATTTGTACAGCCTTTGGCTATTGTTTCAGAATTTGCCAACACTGAGTCTTAATGACCTATTAGTAACCCAATCCAACAAGATAGAATAATGTATATTGAGATTGATAAATACTTCATTAAATAAAAGTTGAAGAATGGATTAATTTGTATACCGTCGGGAATGTGTTCACGTAGGGTCTCAATAGTAATCTTTTCATTCCATTATATATGTTAACAACCTTCTACTCCTAAAGCTTAAGTTATTAGAGAGGGTGAAACTTTAATATTTAATCCTTCAACACGCCCCCTCACGTGTGACCTTCTAATGGTCCAACACGTGTTTCAATTTTAATTATCAGGGTGGGGGCGAGGTTTGAACACAGGACCTTGCCTATTCTGATACCATGTTAACAACCAGCTACTCCAAAAGCTTAAGCTTAACTTTAATATTTAATCCTTCAACAATATACAAGTTGGGATGGGGGATATCCATGCACCAATTTGAGGGGGAGTTTAGATAGAATACGTTAGAATATTGGTGATTAATATCCAAGAATTGTTAGTATTCTAGAGTGGGGTATTCTTGTAAATGTCACTTATTCAATAATTTATGAATATTATTGGGTGCAGAGGATTTTTTTTTTTTTGATAAGTAAAAATGTATTAGAAAGTGTTCAAAAGAGGAACGCATCCCAAGAAAATGCAAAGGCCACAGCCTAGAAAAAAGAAAAAGAAAAAAAGAAGAGGGATTTAAGGACCCAAGGAGCCCAAAAGATCAACAATCTCCTCTAAAAATGTAGAATATCTCTCCCATCCCCCAACAAAAAAGACAACTAATAATACAATATTTTAATATCCAATGGGAGATTCCTCCCCATCAAAAGATCTACTATTCCGTTCCTTCCAAATGCACCACCAAACGCAAAGGGGTGCCACTCTTAAAAAATGATGAGCATGAGAACCCACACCACTCCCTCTCCAGGAGTCAATCAAACCTCTCGAAGACTGGGGCATGACCCACTGCATACCAAGCAGACTAAACATCAGACTCCAACAGTCACGAGCCACGGAGCAATGCAAAAGAGGATGATCCACGACTCTTCATCCCTATTACACATGCAACAACAATTCACCGTAACCTGTCTTCTCCATCTGAGGTTATCAAGATTCAGAATCTTGCCCCAAACTGCTGTCCAAACAAAAAAAGCTATCTTGAGGGGAGCCTTCAAGCGCCAAACCGTCTTCCAAGGAAAATTAGCCCCTGAGAAGCCTGAGAGGCAGCAGAAAAAGGATTGGACATCAAATCTCCCCTGAGCAGATACAGCAAGTCAGAAACGTCGTCCAATTCCCAATCATTAAACTGTTGCCGAAAATGCAAAGCCCAAGTGATCCTCCCGCTGTCAAGCCAATAACAGTTGGCCACCCAAGCATGTCTGTCAACAGCAATCCTGAAAAGCCTGGGAAACGAAGAAGCCAACGCCAATCTATCTCTTCTTCTTCAACGCCAATCTCAATGAATATCAAATTCCATCTATATCTTTTCAAACTCTATCTCCACTCATGAAGCATTGCAGCGAGTTATTCTATTTTATCATATATATGCCTCAAACAACACTTATAATTTAAGTACTTAGATATGCTCAATTGAGTGTTTTTGACACTTGGCACTGCCAAAAATGATATTAGGTTGTTATTTTTCATTCCAGTATTAGATACCATTTTTCAAATAATTTATCCTTTTCCCCACTTTTTCCTTTAGGCTCAAGTGTATCTTAATATGCACTACTGAATTCAATTAGTGGTATGGAGCATACAGAAATTGATACACAATATAATAGTCAACGTCACAATTTCATTATAATAGTTGCTCACTAGGCCCCTATCCATGTTAATCGATACAAGTTTGGAAATGCTGTTTTACATGCTCTCTAAAGCCGTATAGTTTTTACAGTTACTGTGCTTATTTATTCATGCCGACTCTAGCCTCTGGTGGTGTTCATTGTAGGGGTTTTGTAATTTTCTTCCCGAAGAGAAGTTGCTGCAAGCAGTTGAAGTTGGACAGGTTGTTTATTTCAATTAAGTATGTTACTTATTTGTTTCTGTTTTGTAACGCTCTTTAACTCTTTGCTGTTTAGTTAAAGACAAGACCTCCAGTTTCCATCATTTCAGCTTTGTGCTCAACTGCTCATGAAGGATACGTTGTTTTGTGGTTCCTAAAATGCATTTACTTTTCAATTTTAGATTATTATTTATCTTTCAGATATGGTCCTAGAAACTTTATTATTTGTCAAGAACTTGAGTTCATCTTCTTGTTGCGTTCTTTCATTCTCTTATTTATTTGTATACCATAATTTACAAGGGGTCATTGCTTGCTGCAATGGTAAAAACTTGAGTTGACAGGCGCGAGATGTGAGTTTGAGTTTGGAAGCAGTCACATTGTCCAAAATAATGCCAAGGGGTTAGGTTTGTCTCTAATCTTCCTCTCCTTTAACCTTGAGGAGGTGGGAGGGAGATACAGTCCCACACTGGAAAAGGTTTTTATTTATTATTATTATTTTTTCATTGTTGATTATTTCCCGTGTTTTTCTTCTGTTTCATGATGTCTTAGAATTCTCAAAAAAATAAAAATCTCAAGGAATTGAATTATGGGAAGGGATATCAGCAACGGAAAGGCCTGATTGCTCCAGTAAGCTTATGAAGGTCACATGAGCTCTTTAAAGGAACATCTTTGACCACAAGTTTTTCCAAACCCAAATTCTTAACTCATTGCTAATGATGAGTCTGTTCTTGTTTAGGTAGTATTGGAGTAAATATTGTTATTATAATTGTTGCTGAGAATTTGTTTGAAGGATTTGTGTGATTTGGATTCAAAATATATTATGTTCTCTTTTACCTGTTATATGATCTAAAAGACTAAAAGTGCATTACCCAATATATGTCCTGCCCATGCCAAGGTGTTTGGAGGGAATGATTTGTGTGACAAACCTAGCTTTGGAAATTATTTTATACAAAGTGGCTGCTCTCACTTTAGGCTTGTTTGAGTTTTTACCATTGTACAAGGCAATGACCCCTAAATGATCATGTAAAAGTAGTCTGCCATTGGCTTTTGTTTAATTCAATTGTGGTTTTTAACTTTCTTGTTCTTTTGAACTTTTTAATAATACTTTGGGAGGTACTTATCAAAAGAAAAAAAAAAAAAAAAGCTTTGGGAGGTAGGTCTGTAACTCGCTGCTGACTCTTTAAATGATCATGTAATCTTTTTTACGTGTCTAAAGTTCTGCCTGTTGCAAATATTAGGATGCAGTACGTGCCATTTGCAGCGAGGTGGAGGCTTTAGTTCAGAAGTGTGGGAAACCAAAAATGATTGATGCAATCAAATTACCTCCTCCTGAGCTATATAAGCATGTTGAGGTATATATTTTATCTTCCTCTTTAATGAACCCCAATAATCTATCTTCTAGAATTAAATTCTGGTGTTCTCAATATTTATGCAACTGATGATTTATATTTATTGCGTTCTTTGTACAATTAGCTATTGATAATACTATTTTTTTCCACGTTTAGGAAAATAACAGCTTTGTCCCAAACTATAAGCGGGTGAGATTACCCTTTGTAAATTCCATCTCAGTCATGACATGGGATTTTTTAGATTTTTACACATTTACACACTTGTAAAATGAATGTAGCGAAAATGAGAATTGAGATGAATGCGTGGCAAGGCAAGAAAGGATAAAATTATAAATGAACTTATTCATGGCATGGTTGAAATAGCACCAATTGGAGATAAAATGAGAGAATAGATTAGCATAGTTTTATCATCTGTAGTTATAAAATGAGAGAATAACTGCACTGGTGAAAAAAAATGATCGATTAAAATATTTTGATATGGTTAGGAAAGATTGATAGCATGTGTTTAACTGAGGTTATGATCTAAGTAGAGCAGAATGGTATAACAAGATTCATATAGTGACCCCAAATAGTTCGGAAATGGATTTGCTTAGTAGTTTTAAGTAGTACACACAAAACTCTAGAATTAATCGTTCTAAGACTCTACTCATTCTCCTCTCACCTTACTCCCTCCCTTACTGGGCGAGAGATTCAATGCCAAATCGGTGTTAAAAATTATTATCCCATAGTCCCATACTCATGGATCGGCCATCAGGAAACCATTGCTCTGAACAAAGATGGCTTCTTTTCATGGTGCTGCTCTCTCTTGAGTATACCTGGAGGACTCTTTAAGCAATTTTGATCTGAAGAAAACCTTTCTTTGTGGAGACTTGGATGAAGAATTACTCATCATTGTTCCTCCAGGCTTCATGCAATTCTCGACCTAATTGATAGTTTGAGAGTCTAGTCGAGTTCTGCATAAATATAATTACAAGCCTAGTAGATTGAATGCAACCTATTTTTAAAAAGCATTTGCAGGTAAAATTACCATTCTCATAGTTTCTGGTGATAATGTTGCATTGACTGGGAACCCTAGGGGAAATACAAAGGTTGAAGTTGAATCTTGAGTGTATCTGAGAAATAAGATTATAGGGAGCATTAAGCACTTCCTTAACATTGAAGGAGCCAGGTCAAATAACGGTGTCTTTTTCCTTCTTTTTCTTTTTTCTTTTCAAATTTCTACAAGGAATTATGTCACTGATTTTTCGGAGGCAGGAATTTTGGGGCGTGGAGCAAGTGATGTTACTTCTTAAATGAACCGTAGACATTGTGTTGCATGCTGCTTATACATGTTGTTTGGGCTGCTCACATCCGGAGAATCATTTCTAGTTCGTGACAAATTTGGAGTCTGATATCATATTAGGATTTTTTTATTAGCCTTATTTGACACTCTTTAACTGCCTTTTGTCTATAATCATGTGTACTACTTTAAAATTTTGTATTATAGACTATTCTCTCTCTCTCTCTCTCACTTCCTGCCCTTAGTGTTGTATCTACAGAGATTATTGTCATTTCAAGATATAATAGCCATTCATTTTTTGGAGTTGTTGTATCGCCAGGAGATCATGGGTGGAGTTTCTGTTGGCTGGGTGTGGGTCCCCACTTCTCAGGGTCGTTTTGATATTCGGTCCTTCTATAGATGTCTCACGGAGGAGCAAGGGCTCCTTTCCCGTGGAAGGCTGTTTGGCGCTCTAAGTCCCCCCTCAAGGTGACCTTATTTGCTTGGACCTCTGTTTTGGGGAAGATCTCGACCCAGGATAATTTGAAGAGGAGGAATCAGGTTGTGGTCAATTGTTGCTGCATATGCCTTCGTGATGAGGAGACGGTAGATCGCCTTCTTTTGCATTGTGCCATGGCTAGGGATTGTTGGGATTTGATGCTTTTTGTTTGGGTTCAGTGGGTCTCCTCTAGAGCGTTCATTGAGTTTGGAGAGGTTGTACAGTGGGTGCCCAAGCCCGGGATGTTTGGAGGGTTACACCATTGTGTGTCTGATGGTGTCTTTGGATTGAGAGAAACAGGAGATTCTCTGAAGGAAAATATTTCCATTCTTAAGTTCTCTATTATTACCACTCTTTTTTCTTGGGTTGTAAGGAAAAATTATAGATCTTTAGAGGAGATTGTAGATTTTTTGGACTCTTTGAAAGTTTAGAGGCCCTATTTGGTCTTGTGTAGTTCTCTTGGGATGCGCTCCCTTTTGAGTGCTCTTTATACAATTTTACTTGTCGAAAAAAAAAAAATGACTGTTAATTTTTTTTTTAGTAGAAATTTTTTTGTAACATTTATTTTCTTTGTATCATGTTGTGCAATTCTAGATTGAATTTTCTTAAGTTATTGAGTCTTTAATTGCGCTACAAGGTGTAAAGGGGTACCTAACTCACCTCAAAATTTTTTTTTCTCCACTTCAAGTTTAAGGAGGCCTTAAGAAACAAAATATTTCTTTAAAAACTAGGAAAAAATATGTCTTAATTGTGCCTTCAATTCCTCCCCTAAGCGTTTGTGAATCTCTGCACTCACGTTCTTACCTGAAGGAGATGGATATCGAATTGTTAGATCGGGATTTGAATATTGAGACTCCAGAGAGATGGAGAGGAAGGAGTTAGACTGGGATTTCAATTCAGGTTTGAGGAATACTTGGTGGAATTTGAATGTGATGATTGATAAGCTTTGGGAAATGATAAAAGGGTTCTTTTTAGATTATTAAGAAGTTGGTAAAATGGTTCTTTCCAAGAATATTCAAACAAGGGGGAAATGGTGATAGGAGTGGAGAGGATGGAGTTAGATTGAGATTTGAATTGGATTGAAGAGTACTTCAGATTTTCTGGAGAATCTGAAAAATAATCTTTTTTTTTTCTTTTCTAATTCTCTTTTCTTTCCACTCTTATCAAGGCAAAAAAAATTACTTCAACCAAAAAAAATTCATAATTATTTGTCTGTTGAAGTTATCTAATATGTTTCTCACAGGTCAGCCATAAATTCAAATTTGTGTGTAGGACTTTGTCTTATCGAGTTAATGGATTTAAAATATCTGCTTTATGTATTACGCAGTGTTCTCTAGGATATATATTTGAGTGCATGTCATGCAAGTACTAGGATTTCAGTTGTCAAGAGATTTTATATTATGCATACAGCACAAATAAAAGCATGAATTATAATATGATCTTTGAACTTTGCTTACACTGCACAGCTGAAATGCAATTATGGCAGAAGCTAAGTCAATAAAATTAAATACAACTTTTTGAATTACCAATTCATTCATCTAATTTGGTGCAATATTTTACGATTTCAATTTTACAAATGTTTCTTTCTGTATTTGTACTTTCCCTGCCCTTTATAAGCTGTGGTTACTTATATTCTGGTTTGGTCAACTTTTCATTAGGATATTTTCTGTCTCGTAGTGGTAATTGGTATCATATAGTTTTTAATCATTGCAGGAAATTGCTGGTGATGAACTAGTGAAGGTGCTACAAATTGAAAACAAAATACCAAGAAGAAAGGCCCTCTCATCATTAGAAGAAAAAGTTTTAACTATACTTACAGAGAATGGTTATGTCAGCAAGGATGAAGCTTCTGCAGCTGCTGAACTGATACCAGACTTGATTGAGGATGATGACGAGGATGAAGAAGTAGTTGTGGATGGCGAAGTTGATGAAGGTGATGTGCACATAAAGCCAGTTTCACGAAAACCTATTCCCTTGGTAAAGTTTAGCTCTGGACTTGATTTCCTTCCATTTGTGTTGTTTCATGAGATTTTGTCTTATAAGGTTTTACCTCCTTATCTGGTTGTAATCAGTCCCTTCTTCTCAAGTGGAATATGCCTCCAAAAGGTTTTTGATTTGCAGTTTTTTTGTTAGATGTAGAATTAATCTAACTAAGGTAGGTAGCACAAATTTATAATTTTTATTCTTTGGCATATATGAGCTTCAATCAATTACTGATATATATATATAAGCTTCAATCGATGGATAATGTTTCAAACAAGCTAGAAGAATCATCATTCATCTGATAGGGTGGTTTTTTCTGATTAATCATAGGACTTGTAGTGTTTGATCAGTTCCTAGGAGCTTGAGATCTGCAGATCTAAGGCACTTGAAATGTGGACTTATAATTAATGCCTAAGCAGTTTATATATATGTACACACACACACACACACAATAATGATCTCTTGCTCATTGTTTCTCCCAAGATTTTTGTGTGATTCAGTTCTTTTCCATTGAATGCAATCCAACGGCTGTATTTCAAATCAGCTTTCCTTATTAGTTTAGGCACCCTAGCACACTAGGTTACATCTTCCGATTTTCGAAGAAAACAGGATTTCTGAATACAGGAAGAGTAGAGAAACTGGATAACATCCAACAGCTGCTGCGCACAAATCTACCTCCACGACGGGGAGCAGGAGATCACATTTGTGTGTGTGTATAATATAATTGCAGTGGTTAATATTTTTGCACTTCTTTTTCTTTTCTTTTTTTTTTTCTTTCTTTTTTTTTTCTCGTTTTCTGTAAGGAATATTTTTGCAGTTGCATTTGGTAATTTATGGAATTATATATAAATCAACTGCAACTTTACATGAACAATCATGTTTTATTTATTTATTTATTTTTATTATATGATTACCTTAGACCAGTTACATCGGGTCTTTAATAATGTTGATTTATTTACATATAATATCACATTGGTTATATTATTTTGATGAGAAATATTATCTGTTTATTTTATATAATGTTAAACAGCATCATCAATTCTGTTCTTTTATTTAACCTTGTTGAATTTATAAATGTTTTTTTGGTAGTTTATTTACATGCAATCTCATTTATGTTTTATGAATTAAAGTATTTATTCTTTTTTATTATTTTCGTCTTCTAGCTGTTTTCTGAAGTTGATGTGAAGCTGGTTTTCAAAGACGTTACATCCAAATTCCTGCGAAAACGTATTGTGGAGGTATAACTGCTCATTTACTGTGACAATAATATATAATATTCAGAACAAAGATTTCCCTTATAATTATGGTGTTGTTTATTGATTGGTTTTTACATTAAATTGCTGTTACAGACAAGAAGTTAGCAATTGTTTTGTAATTTCACCATATTGGGTTCACAAAAGTGTAACCACGGAAGCGTTCTAGTGGTCTACCAACTGGAATTGTAATGTACTTTTATTGATATGAACACGATGAGTAGGCTCTATCTTGATCTAAATGATGGAGGTTTTGTTTGACGTCAAGTGTTTGAGTCGTTCTACTGATGTTCTTATATGTACTGTAAATAAACTGTTACTTTTATTTGAACATATTATATTTATAATTTTTTAATGTAGTGTTTCTGTCTTTATTTTTCATCATTAGCATCAATTATCTTTCTTCATGAATGACCAGGAGTTGGAAAAGTTGGAAAGTGTGATAAATTAGAGGGCAGACTTTAAGATTGACTAAAATGTGTGTCTTCCCATCGATATACTTAGAGTACTAAAGATTTTACCTGCTGGTTATTGTTGTCAAAGTAGCAAAATTGTTAGAGACTAAATGATGATGCTTACTAATAAGCAAAATATTAATTTTTATATGTCGTTATGGGGTCAAGTCTGGAACCCTTGACCTTGATGGGAAGTTGGTTTCTCACCAGCCATACTTGCTATATATTGAAGCCATCATGTTGCTTATACTGTATTTCTGTTTTGTTTGTCACAGGGGGGAAAAAGAAGCGATGGGCGAACTCCAAACGAGTTACGCTTAATTAACTCACGATGTGGATTACTTCCTAGAGCACATGGAAGCGCTCTTTTCACACGTGGGGAAACACAGGTTTGTTGAAATTCTTTTTATAGCAGGGAAAAAAAAACATTTGGAGATGACCAGTTGTATGCATTCTCTCTCTGGAGTGTTTCTTCCAATCTGTAACATTTTTGGGGCAATATTGTAAACATATTTTGTGATTATGGCTGTTGATATTACTAACTTTTAGAGGGATGAGGTTTCATGAATGTGTTTGAGTTGTATTTTTTAAGCCATATGGCTCTTCAATGGTGCTCCAATTGTTACAAGGGATGGAAATGTGGAAGGAATGATAGGAAAGATGAAGGAGATTTTTCTAGGGAGAGAGAACATGTGATTTTTATTTTTAACTTTTACATGTTAAAGGGATTTTTATTGGGCAAAAATGTCAAAGAGGAGAAACCCCCCCCTCCTTCCACTCTTCTGTCCTACCAAACAGACCATACCTCTTCCTACACTGACAAGATTTGTTGATTATCTCAATAGATTGAAATTGCAATTATTTTTGGTCTCATTAACTTTAGTGTTGACATGTCACTCGGGACACTCTAGACTATTTTTTATGGGTGACTCATTTTTTTTTCTTTTTCCGTGTTTCCCCACTCAGCCACCTGAACATCCTTATAATGGTTATACCCCTTTAATCTAATTGATAAATTATTGATTGCCCAAAGTTATGCAGGAGGTAACCTACCTGATCTTGTTGTTTCATTGAACTTCCAAATGGTAATTGATGTATCATACGGTTGCACATGAATTGCGACTTTGGATGTGATCTTTTTTTATATGTCTCCATTATCTCCTGTAACTACTGTCTTAGATCTTTACAAGTATTTTTCGAAGTTTCTTGCTATATTCAATCATGCTTGTGCTTAATTTCATCTATTCATTATCGTGTATAGGCCAAATTGTAGCCATAACTTGGAAATTAAATTCATCGTTTTGTTGGAAATAAACGGAGGAAAAATTGTATCAACAATTCATTTAAACAATTGTGTGGACAACCTAAAGCTTGTAGGATATTAGACTTCCTCATTTAAGTTTGGAGTTTGGCGGCGACATTAACTATATGGAAAATAATGTTCGCAGTTTTCGTTTCTATTGTTTTTTTTTAATTATTTACAGTCACTAGCCGTGGTTACACTTGGTGATAGACAAATGGCCCAAAGAATAGACAACCTTGTGGATGTGGAAGAATTGAAGAGATTTTATCTTCAGGTATTTATGTGTGTGTGTGTTCATTTAAGCATTGAAGATGAGATTTTTGTTTCTGATCAGTGTGATAATATTATGTTGGTTGCAGCTCTGAGTATGCTTTACAAGGATTTGGTTACCTTTAATTTATTATTTTATCATACCATAGCCTGTTCTTTTAGAAACTTTGTGACGTTTAATTTTGTGAGAGAGTTGCCATGCACTGTAATTTATATTTAAAATTTAAATTACTGTACCGCCAAGGGACAAGGCAAGGGGAACACAATAGACAACCTTGGAATAGGGAAGACAATGGAATAGAAATGGGGGGATATGAGAAATCCTTCACCGAGAAGAACTGACAACTGTCCAAATGACCAGAAAATAAAACCCATTGAGAACCATACAGGCACGATTCATGTTCCTCTCACGGGATAAAACTGTTCTCTGGAAAAATTAGCATAGTAGGTCCTCCAGTTAAAAAATATGATTGTTAATTACTCAGTTTCGTAAACAGTTTGATCTCCACGTAACCAACCACAACTTCAAGTCTCCCTCAATTATCATATTGTGATTTTTCATACCAAATGCTATATTACAATGGTGCTTACCCTGCCCACTTCGAGTAGGCACTAATGCCTATGGATGCTTGAAATAACCCCAAACTGCATGCAGGTAAGCCCAGAGTTAAGAGCAAACTGTCTCCTTTAATTGATTATTCATCTTTGTGTTCTGCTGTTGTGTTCATATGTCATTCTACAACTGACTCCATCATTATCCATGGTATCATATATTTAGGTGGTGGCAGATAAAGAATAGATATTTTAGAACAGTCCACAATCTTGTATTACATTACTTTTCCACTACTACTTCCCCTCTATCCAATATGAAAATCCTAGCTTCACATCTATGTAAGCAACACTGCAATTTTTTTTCAATGGATTCCCGAATAGAAAATCCTTCTGCTGAAATTTGCAAGATATAAATTTTATGTCAATAACTTGGCATTTTATTTTCAGTATTCTTTTCCTCCGTCATGTGTTGGGGAAGTTGGGCGGACGGGAGCACCCAGCAGAAGAGAAATTGGTCATGGGATGCTTGCAGAGAGAGCTCTAGAACCAATATTACCTTCTGAAGATGATTTTCCATACACTATACGCGTTGAGAGTACCATCACAGAAAGCAATGGCTCTTCAAGGTGGAGCAGTTATCTTGTTTAGTGATATAAAAATAAAGAATAATTTGTTCACTTTGTGTCCAAAACTTGGAGATTATGTTTATTCATCTATCGTGACCTTTTCTGCACTCAATATCTGTTTGTTTCCTTCTAGCAACTGCTTATAAAGTCGTTTCCTCTGCTATTTAGATTTAACTTGCATTTTCACGTGTAATATCTCTATGTGACAGTATGGCCTCTGTTTGTGGGGGATGCTTAGCATTACAAGATGCTGGGGTTCCGGTAAAGTGCTCTATTGCCGGTATAGCAATGGGGATGGTCTTGGACACTGAGGAATTTGGGGGAGATGGGACACCACTTATCCTCTCTGACATAACAGGATCGGAAGATGCATCTGGAGATATGGATTTCAAGGTCTTAGTTGAATTTCTTGCATATCTTATTCTGTGTTAACTTTTCATTTTTTTAACTGAACTCTGTTGGAAGATTTAGAAATGCAATTAGTCAAGACGAACAACATAGGTACCACTGGGCTACTAGCCCAGTTGGTATGATCTCTCCTCTCCAAAGGAGAAGGTTGAGAGTTTGAGCACTATTAGAGCATGTTGTGGGTGTGTGTGTTTGCTTTAACTTCCCAAAAAAAAAAAAAAATGGTAGCTAGTTACAGAGTCCAAGATGCATTATAAGTTCTGTTGAATTAATTATAATTTTTAATGTTGCAGGTTGCTGGAAATGAAGATGGTATAACTGCATTTCAGATGGATATAAAGGTTACATATCATCTTCTTTCAATAAAAAAATGCTACTCTAAGATAAGTGGGCGTGTGTGCTTGCCTGCTGGTTCTTCGACAACTTCTTGTTGTTTCTTGGCCATTGGCCTGATATATAAATTTTTAATTGCATATTAGAAATGACGTCTTTATTTGTATTTATTACTCTACATGGTGGTACATTTTTGTGTGGCAGGTTGGTGGAATCACTCTACCAATTATGAAGCAGGCACTTCTACAAGCAAGAGATGGCCGAAAGCGTATCCTTGGTAAAGTTGACGGCCTGTATTACCTGTTATACATATATCTATATTTACCATTGCTGCCCCCCTCCACCCCCCCACCAACACACACACACAGAAAAATAATAATAATAAAAATAAATAAGTGCATCTGTAAATAAAACAGTAGGTTGAAAACTCTTGTTACCAAACAATTGACTTCTTGTTGGAGAGATGTTAAGGAGATACCCGTGTCTGTCTATTGTTGATAGTAGTGTAGCATTTGCAAAGGTAACACATTTTGAGTTAATAGATGTGCAACCATTGTCTTGGTTTTCACCTACCCTCATGGTGTTAAATATTTTCAATTGACTAAGAAGAAAATATACATAGACATGTATTGCGATCTGGTTTTTGAGGAATTGGTATGTACAGAGCTGGTGCCATCTCAGAATATACACTGGTGGCTGTCTTCTGCTTAGGAATTTTTTGTTTGGGAAATAACATTTTTTTTTTTAAATAGCAATATTTTTACATGAAATTGAGAAGACTTTTTTGTCAGCATTTGTGGTGTTCAGCATGTTCTAATTACTTTAACCTTAGTCATTTTAAAGGGCACACCACTTATTCTTCTTCTTCTTTCAAAATTCAGCTGAGATGTTGAAATGCTCACCTTCTCCTTCAAAAAGGCTTTCTAAGTATGCCCCATTGATTCACGTTATGCAGGTTTGTTTTTCTTCCAGATAGCCATTTTATGGTTTGACATGTTAAAACCTATGTTACATTGATTTGGATAAATTTATCAGTTGTGGGTGTGTGTCTAAGAGTTGAGCAAATCCCAAATCTTAGGATACGGGGATATGTTTCCAAAAGTTTGATAAGGATATGTAGGCATTTATTACCAATTTCAATGCATTACATATTATGTTATAGTGGGATACTTTATTTTGTTTTTGTTTAAGATTATACTCGTGTATTAAATGAGATGCAAAAAAAAATAAAAATTGGGTTCATCTATCTCATAAACAAGAAACTCATCTCTGCTATCAAATTTAAGTTTTTTCTTCAACTTCAATCACGCCATGTAAAGGATTAGGGTGTCTGATTCGGGTTCGTGTTTGTGTTCGGAAACTCTCATATTGATACCCATGTCGTGTCATGTCGAGACAGATGGCAAATAGGAGAATCCGTGTAACAAAGGTTAAAACCTATAATCTAGGTTATCTGATATGCTTCTTGCCGACCTTGGTGTTTCTATAGGTCAAGCCAGAGAAAATAAACCTTATTATTGGTTCTGGTGGGAAAAAGGTGAAGAGTATTATTGAAGAAACTGGAGTCGAAGCTATTGACACACAAGACAATGGAACAGTAAGCTAAGAAGAGGACCTTATCTTCAGTTGCTTTGTCTGAGATGATCATTTCACTGCTGCAATCTTACACCTCTGGTTGTTGCAGGTGAAAATAACGGCAAGGGATTTGTCAAGTCTAGAGAAGTCTAAAGCTATTATTAGGAATCTGACAATGGTTCCAACTGTTGGCGATATTTACAGGTCTTTCTCTTTGATGTTTTATATATTGACGAAAAAAGAATTATTGTTCAAAATGGCTGCTTTTAGCAATTATACTATAAGGAACACAGTTGAGTAATCAATATTAGATAGGAAATTTTTGTCAGTCTTGTGTGCAGCAAGAGTTTCTTTCTTTCCTTTTTTGTTTTTGGTAAAAGACACTTACATTAATCAAAGAAACAAATACATCTCAGAAACGTACACCCCTAATATCATGACTAATGTGACCCTCTCCACTTTTGAGGGAGAATTTGATTAAACCATATTTTCTGACCTTGTCATTAATAACCATTTACTCCAAAACTTTTAACTAATAAATATGGTGTAGCTTAAGTATTAATATTCCCTAACACGTTCTCACACGTGATTAGAATTTTCATTATGAGTGGGCCAATATGTGCATCAGTTAGGTGAAATCTGAACTTAGGGCCTTGCCTACTTTGATACCCATGCTACAGATCATCTACTCTAAAGGCTTAAGCTGGGGGAGAGGATGTACTTGATTGTTAATATTCTCCAACACTTTTACTGTAAGTCTAATACGAGCCAAAGTATCAGACTACTGATTAATCTCTGTACTTTAGATTTACCTAGAACGGACCTATAAAGGACATTAACATCCATTGTCTCCCAAAAATCCCAACATCTACCAAAAAAGAAGTAGTTGAATTTTTTAATGCTTATCAGCAGCTCTTTTGGTATAATTGGGAACAACATTCTTTCTTACATACTGCTTGTGTGGGCAATTTACTAAGTTGAGAAGTATCTGTGAATTTGGTGGCTTTCCATTCAGGGATTGCGAGATCAAATCAATAGCACCTTATGGAGCCTTTGTTGAGATAGCACCTGGACGTGAGGTACATATTTCTTCCCAAGTTTCAAGAATACGAGTGTTTCAAATGTGTTAATTTGCTCTAGTATTCCCAACATCTTAGAGAAAAAATTTTAAATATGAATTTTATTTTGAAGTTCTTTCTTGTTCAAATCATTTTGTCTCGAAATGTTATAAAATAATGAAAGCATGTTGTAATTGTTGGAACTTTAAAAAATTATATGCTTCAACATGATGAAGCACTGAATGTTGACACCTAGTATTCTTTGCCCCATCGATGCAACTTTCTTTTGCTCAACTTTTTTTATTTTTGTGTGATACATATCCAAAATATATTTTATGGAGAGAAGTGGAAAGAAAAGAAAAAAGAAAGACTGAAAAGTTATCGTCATTTTTGCTTCACTGCAGGGACTTTGCCATATTAGTGAGTTGAGTGCAGATTGGCTGGCAAAGCCAGAAGATGTAAGCACACTGATTTTTTTTTTTTATATATTTTTTTCCAATTAATATTTTGAGATCATGTATCTGATCTTTAATAGTTTGGCAAAGTCTTTTTTGAGTTAATGTGTAGAGAGCATGGTGGAGTAATATTTCTGTTATAACATCATTACAGGCTTTCAAAGTTGGAGACCGAGTTGATGTCAAGCTTATTGAGGTCAGAAACTCCACAGCCCTTCTGCTTTGTTTTTCTTTCTTTCTTTTTATTTTTATTTTTTACACTGCATGGAATTTTATTTGATGACAAATGGCTTCTGTCATAGAATATCATTTACTGTCTTTATGGACGTTGAAAGGTCTTCAGTTTGTACTGCACTAAAAAACCCGCCTTTTGATGGAATTTCACTTTAGTCTCAGATGTGAGTACTTTAGCATAATCCTTTGATTTAAGTCCAATATAATGCAAATATGCGGACATTTCGTTCAGCTGATTTGTTATGTTTTTTTATTTTTTATTTTTATTTTATGATTCAAAGTGCAAATATGTCCAATATTCACACTTGAAATTTAGAAGAACAAGAAGAATGATAGACTAGCTCAATGTCAACATATGATGATTGTTGATTGCCCAAAAAAAAAAATGAATGTGTTGATTGCAAAGGAAGATTCTATGATTCAAAATTTCATTTGAAAGAACTTCCAAAATATACATTTGCAAATTAGTTTCCCTTCTGAAAGAGTAACTGCAAACTATAACTACATTAACATTCCAAAATATACATTTTTAACTATAATGCTTGTCATGAAAAGGATTTTTTGTCCTGCTTGGTAGTTATGATGGTGGTGGTGATGATGTCCATAATGATGTTGATATGATAAATCACCGGTTTTCTTATGAACTATAAAATCCCTTATCAAATTTTCTTAATATTTTAAAAGTTGTGTAGCTCCGACATAACCGTTGTTATCTCTATGGTTAAGTTAAACTGTTTGTTTTCTAATCATTATATGTTGTTGATGAAGTTTTCTTTTACTAGATTTCTTCAAATGTCACCCCTAATGATTACAAGCATGTGTCACAGATAAATGAAAAGGGACAGCTTCGCCTAAGCCGTCGAGCACTACTTCCAGATCCAAATCCAGATAAACCGGGTGTAAAGCAGCGTACAAGTAATCTTACCAAGGACAGTGCTGCTTCACAAAAAGGTCCTGATAAAGGTACAATTAAGAGAGTTCTAAGAGCACCAAGGGACAGTTTATCAGAAGAGAGCACTGAACATGCCAAGGATGAAAATATTGCTCTAAAACCCACGAACTCCCCTAAAAGTAATTCAACTCTGCTCTCGGAGGAGAAAGTTGTTAAGAAATTAGTTACCTCTACCAAGGATGCGCTCCATAGTAGCAAAGACAGGCCAAATAAAAGCAGTTATAAAGCTATTATCAGTGTTTCTAGCGAAAATGAGAACACACTAGTAAATGGAGAGGCCAAAAGTGGATAGCAAGTGTCTGAATTGGTTGGTCCCCATTTTAGTAGTGCTGAGTGGTGGTGGGTGGCTCTCTGCAATAGAAGGGTTCAGAGGTATGGAGTGCTTATATTTATTGTGATTTTCTTGAAAAGAAGGAATTAATAATCTCCTTAATAACTGAAAAAGTTGTTAATCGATAAAACAATAATCATCTATATATGTTTATTTATTTAGTCCTCGGTGAGGATAAGTTACGACACTTGTTGGACACATCCTTATTGGTCTACCTACAGGATGGGTTTGATTGCCATTGATAAAAATTAAAAATAATAATTATCTTGGACAGGAAATTCTTTGTTGCATGTCACTACAACGTGAAGCAAGCGAACATGTCTGATGAACAGTGTTGGGATAGTAATCGGGAGAGAAGGAACCTAACAAAGAGCAGCGGTCTTGTGTGAGTTTGTATAAAGAAAGAGGCTAGAATTGATAGGCAACAGAAACAGTGCTGTTATTGCTTTTGTTTTGAAGAACTTCCATTTTTGATCTGGAGTGGAACTGCTCTTGGAAACACCTGAAAGTTGTGGTGTTGTGTTGACTGGTTCTACAAAGCAATTGTCAATTTGTAATAAGAAGAAATTTTCCATGTGCCGCCCTGTTTTTTTTTTTTTTGGTTTATCCATTTTTTTACTAGACGCAACCCAGTTGATATTGTAATGACACCTTTCTTGTTACTTGTAATGGCAATGCTATAATTATTTCTATATTCAACAGCATGGAAATTATTGATTATGCTTCTCAGGTGCTGTCTGGTATAATAAATATGTTTCATGAGTTCAAAAACCAGTCGGAGTTAAGATGAGCTAAGCTAAGCTAATGTGTGAGTGGTGTGTATTTTTTGCGTATGAAATATATTTTATTATTGTTATTACTTTTAATAGTTTATTATGCTGAGTTCAGCCTACATGAGTTATGTTTAGTAAGCTTGACTTGTTTGATAATTCAGCATTTGATTTTGATTGGATTAAAGAATTAAGTGTTTATCCAATTAAACATGTTTCATAATGTAATTTAAATCTCACTTGTGACAAATTTGTCTCACTAATGTTTGCTCTTTAGACTGTAATCCAAGTTTATGGGTGACAACATTAATGATGCTACCGTTTCTAAATTGCCATTTCCTTTTCGACCAAGCGCAATGTCTTTCCGGGAGCAAAATGCAGTATATGTGATTCACAGTGATTTCAAATTTTATTGATGTGAAAATTAGTATGTAAAAATGTGGCATGTACCAAAAATCTTTGAATTATAAGTTTAAAAATATTATACTTTAGTATGACAGCTAAATAATAGTAGTTTATATGTAAGTTTATCGAGGAGGACTGGGATGTAGATAATTAATATACACTGTGTGTGTATATATATATTGTGGTTAATGTATACTAAAATTCATTGTTCAAAACTTTGAATTTGGGTTGATCATTTTTTTTTTCAAAGTAGAACTTGTGCTAAAAATTGGTTTGATCGCCGGTTGGGTTTTTATTCCTACGCGTAATAGATTATAAAGTTGAATATTAATGAACTAGAAAAAAAAAAAAAAAAAAGTTGAATATTAATATATAAAACAATGTGAAAAATTTATCAAAACTTAATTATACAAAGTACTAATATGTAATAAATCAAGATTTAATAAAAGATATCTAAGGATTAGATTAAAAAAAGGTTAGAATTCAGCTTTGGGTTGGACTACAAATTACCGGTGAGGAGCCTAATCCAAATAGAATTTTAAGTTATAACGATTTTGGACTGAGTTTGGATTAGCCCATCGAAGTTGAATTCGTGTAAGCCCAGTAGTATTAAATGGCCCCATATGATCGATATTTGAAATCATGGAGGCGGTTGTACATATTCGATAACAGACTAAGGAACAGGTGATTTTTCCCAGTTCCCTGTGAATAAAACCCTCCCCCTCCTACTCTCTTCCCGCCACTTTTGCAGTCCACTAGATCGTCGTCGTCGTCTCAACTTTCTCTCTCTAAACATGTTGTGGGTGGACAAGTACCGACCAAAAACCCTAGACAAAGTCATTGTACACGAAGAAGTGGCCCAAAACCTCAAGAAACTGGTACACTTCCCCTAATTGTTTTTGTATATATGTTTTTTATATAATACTTACACATATATAGGTATTTGTATATGTGTTTGTATTGTCAAATTCCGTAATTTTGTGGTTATGATTCTTTCTCGAATGTTATTGTATAGGTCACGGAGCAAGATTGTCCGCATCTGCTGTTCTATGGGCCATCTGGTTCCGGCAAGAAAACCCTAATTATGGCCTTACTCAGACAGATGTTTGGACCTGGTGCTGAGAAGGTCTTGCATAATTTTTCTTTGTTGTTTTGCCTTTTCTTCGATTTTGATTTGAACTTTGTGATTCTTGATTCTCAATGTTTTGTTGATTTTATTGTTTTCAGGTGAAGGTAGAGAACAAGACTTGGAAAGTCGATGTAAGCTTTCTCATTATATTTTCCTTTATATATATATATATAATTTTTTTTTTTTTAAAACATAGTTTGTTCGTAGTTGTTACAAAAGGGCCTAAGGTTTGTGAATTTTTGCATTTTGTTTGGATGCCCTATTGATTTGTGTTATATTTTAAATAGTCAAAAGAAAACAAATAAGCAACGGAATGGAAAATTCTAAACCAAAGGACAGAGAAGGCTTTAAAACAATAAGCATGGTACATTACCTAAAAAGCGGGTAACAAGTGAATTAGGATGCCTCTGAGATCAGCGCTACTCAACAATGTTTAGGCCCATTATAAGTGAAAGGGATGTGGCAGTGCTTCTCAGAACAATAATCTTGTGATAAATTGTGTAAATTATTGTAGAGTTTGTTGGAAAAGCCTTGCGAGTAAATATATTCTTTCCTTTTGTTTCTGTGCGGTTGCTAAGAAATAATTTGTCTCCTATTTTATGGGTGCAATTCTTATTTTCAAAGATTCATAGGTCCAGTAAATTTCCGTAAAAGCTTTATGTTCTGCAGGGAAAAAAAATTGGTAGCTTGCATTCCCTTGACTCAGCTAGCTTTTACAGATATTTGGATGGTTGAACTCTTTGTTGTGTTATTCTGATGGTTTTCTTCTATTGTTTCTCTTCAGGCTGGAACTAGGACTCTTGATCTAGAGCTTACAACATTATCAAGCACCCACCATGTGGAGCTGAATCCCAGCGATGCTGGTTTTCAGGACAGATATATTGTTCAAGAGATAATTAAAGAAATGGCAAAGAATAGACCAATTGACACAAAAGGGAAGAAGGGGTTTAAAGGTAGCTCTGTCAATTGTCTTATACATCTGATTTATGCTGCATACCACTGGCACTGGATTTGTGTAATTTGTATTGGCATGTGATTAGAAAGATTATACAGATTGCAGTTACAGTATTATATCCTATTAGAAAAGTTAATTGTGTACGAGAAGACGTCATGTTAACCATGAACATTGGTTTTACTGAGTAGATTTAATGGAGACTGCAATGAAATAATCATTTATGTTGTCTTACCACATTGATAACATTCTGAAGAACTGTTATGCACATGCTAATGCTGTTCGTATATTGCATGCTTATCCAATGTATAATGGGTACCACATCTTTCTTGGTTTGTAAATAGTACTTGTCTACATTCTCTTAGTATCCTTGCCTCCTGAACTTTATGACTAGAGGAGACATGACTAAATTGTGCCTGCAGAGCAGGCTAGGCAGTTATACTGACATGAAAATCTTTGGTCATATAATATGTAGCTGTCATTGAACTTTCCTGTGCTGATGGTATGTTCATGCTTTTCAAATTCAGTACTGGTGCTCAATGAGGTTGACAAGCTCTCTAGAGAAGCCCAGCATTCTCTGCGGAGAACAATGGAGAAATATAGTGCATCATGCCGTCTAATTCTATGTTGCAACAGCTCTTCAAAGGTTACTGAAGCAGTCCGTTCACGGTGTCTGAATGTGCGAGTAAATGCACCAACCGAAGAGCAGGTTTGGAAATTTATTTTTAAGCTTTTATATTCTGGAAAATTCTTTTTTGGGACTAACTTGGTGTGTTTAGAGAAGTTTACGTAGGGAATAGCTGTAAAAATCTGACTTAACAGTTGTTGATACACTCTGTACGGCTTATTGTTTACTCTGGGGATCACAAACATTGTTAACTTTTAGTCATTTATAATCAATCTTTTCAATACTCAAGAGATATCTTTACAGTCACCTAGGTTTTATGTTATATTCTAGTGAACTTTTTTTCGGAAGCTGACAGCATGGCCTGATATGCTTTTATAGTTTGATGAACCGAAATCTGTTAAGAAATTTGTGAGCCTCAAGTGTCTAGCTTACTTGAAAGTATGAAATACCATGAGGGTAAAGATAAAGTTGCGTTTTACACATAGAATCGTTTAAGGTGACAACTGTAACCTGTATGCCACAATCCTTCTTCACTCTCATGTACGAGTAATAGTATGCTGATTTATTTTTCTTCCCCATCCCCTCTGAAGGAACAAGTTTTCCCTGACTGAAATTTGATCAGTCTTTAGGCACCCCGTTTCCATTAACTTCCATCTCTTCTAAAGAAGGGCCAACAATCAAATTTTAGTTTCAAAGTGCCTTTTGACTGTCTTGGAATGGAAAAAGTTCAGGAAACATCTTGGAAACACAACGTAAACGCTGAAAATATTGGAAGGCGCGTGTAAATGTTTGGAAACGCAAAGGGAAGTATGTGAATGAGTGACGATGAACCCAATAATTGATTTAATGGTTATGTTCCAGATCCATACATACAAGGTTTGTAGAAGCAAGCCACCTTGATCGCTTGCCACTCTCAAGCAAAACCCGATGCACCTTGACTTACTAAATCGTCTTTTTATTCATTAAATTCACTATCTCTCTTGCTGTCCTTTCACTTCATTCCTTTCATCTAGTAAGTACAGAGCTCCGGGCATTTGCTGGCAAGTAAAATGCTTCCCTGCAGGTATGAGAAGGCAGCCAAGAACTGAAAGCGATAGGTAGGTCTGTTCCATAAGGGTAAGCACTACAAGCAAGTTTTTTGATAAAATTCCCTATAGCCTTTAGGAGATTAATAGTCTTCCTTTTATATAAGGGACTTGTCTCTCTCTCAAGATTCTCGGCTTCTTCACCCTGTTTTCATGGAATGCTAATGCATAGCCTACGCCACTCACCAACAGGAAAAGAGAAATAAAGGAATAGCCCATATAGGTTAATCGAGAGAGTTGAATTAAGAGTTTGTTCCCTATCTACGTAAATAAAGCCAGAAAGCCTTTCGAGAAAACCTTATTGTATGCCCGCTCGCTTAACAAATAGAGTAGGGTTGCCCGGAACTATAAAGTCTCAAAGGATCAATTCCTTACAATTGGAAAACAAGTAATAAAGTCAAAATTGTAAATAGGTAATGTACTGCATACAATTCCTTACAATTGGAAAACAAGTATAAAAGATTTAAAGCTATTTTTTCATGTAATATTGAATTACTATATTAAATAAAATACTGACATAACATGTACAAACCATATAATATACACGAAGTAGACATTTTGATATGGTAATTGTCTGTCGGTTTGGGGAGGAGAGAGGGGGTTGGTCACCTAGGCCAGTCAGATTTGCCGCTGGTGTGGGGGTGTGGAGATCCATCGGGAAAGGGTGGGTTGAGTTTTCTAAACATATTAGATTCAGAGTTCGGGATGGTAGGATTGTCCGGTTTTGGGAGGATTCCTGGTGCGAGGAACGCCCATCGTCTCTTTTGTTCCCAAGGCTGTTCAGGATTGCTGTTGACAGACATGCTTTGGTTGCTGACTGCTATCGTCTTAGTAGCGGTAGGTTGTCATGGGATGTGAGGTTTCGGCATTCCTTTCAGGATTGGGAGTTGGATGACGTCACTGGTTTGTTGGCTCTCTTGTATAGATAGGAGGTGGACGGTACTGATGCGGATTCCTTGACTTGGTTGTCGTTGGCGTAAAGGACTTTTCAGGTCCGTCCTTTCTTTTTCTGTCTCTCTAGGTTTCACAGCTCCAATTTCCCGTGGAAGACGGTCTGGTTGTCAAAGGCGCCTCTTAGGGTGGCCTTTTTTGTGTGGACAGCTGTTTGGGGTAAGATTTTGACCCTCGACAATTTGAGGAAGAGAAGACAAATCATTGTGAACTGGTGTTGTCTTTGCAAGATTGATGGATAGTCCGTGGATCACCTTTTTTTGCATTGTCCCGTGGCCCATTATTGTTGGAGTCTTATCCTGGGACTCTTTGGTGTCCATTGGGTCATGTTCTGGACCTCAAGGGATTTAATGGATATTTGGAGGGGCCAAAGGGTGGGGGCGCTTGTTAGGGTTTTTTGGAGGGTGACACCCTTTTGCATTTGGTGGAGCCTTTGGAAAGAGCAGAATAGAAGATCTTTTGATGGGGAGGAATCTTCCATTGGGGCGTTGAAGTTTTCCATTATCTTTTCTCCTTTTTGTTGGGGTTAGGGGAGAAATTATTCATCCATAGATGAATTGGTGACTTTATGGGTTCTTTGGGACCATAGGTCTTTTCCTTGTTTCTTGTTCTTGGTTTTTGTACAGCTCTTGGGACGCGTTCCCCTTTTGAATACTTTCTAATATATTTTTACTTATAAAAAAAAGAAAAAGAAAAAGAAATTACCTAATTTCACTAGAATAAGTACCAGCGTATAAACAATTAGCAAACTAGCTTTTAAGAGTTAGCAGCCAACTATTTCAATAAGCTCTTTGCCATCCTATTCTTTTCCTCTTCTTATACTTACTTTCCTATTGGAGGTATCAATTCATTCCTGTGATGTTGTGGCCCAAATTTGGTGCTGGGTCGCATTGCAACCCGTTTATGACTCGACGACTCGGTGGATGGTTTAGGGGGCTTGCCCTCGAGGAAAATTTTTGACCCGTGTAACCCGATATATAAGGGCGCTTAGGGTTTGGAGTGGTGCAAGAGAGAGACTCTGAAATTCGTACAGAAACAGAGTGAGGGGCTAAAAACTTGTAATCTCCGATTTTACACATAGGACTCTCGTCGGATCTCAACTGCGGGCATAGGCTGTTGCTAAACCACGTATAAATCTTTGTATTCTTTATGTGGTGTGCTTACTTTCCTGTTGTGATTCTTGATTTTATTTTGGGTTTTTTGCGTTTGTCATAACAATCCCATTGAGATATGTGAGCCGCTCGTGTCGGGTTCTTTGAGCCCTGTTCATTCGCCTTTTTCAGTAGAGGAATTTGACTGAACTGAAATCTATCAACCCTCTCTGATGGAGAACAGTGGCAGCAGCCTTTTAAGGTATATAAAAGGCGTGGCAAGGAGGGTTCTAAGGCTCAAACCTTAATTTGGCACATGCTAGACGATGGGTCCACTTGGAGTCTTGCATAATTAGGGGGATTTGGTCAAATTGCATAATTATGGTAGTTCGCTACTGGCGTCATTACCTTCTTTTTAGGGAGTTCGTTTTGTATTCTGATCACGAGGCCCTCAAATATATTAACTCCCAAAGGAAGTTAAGCCACTGACATGGGAAGTGGGATTCATTCTTGCAAGAGTACTCATTTGTCATCAAACATAAAGCTGGTGTTGAGAACAAGGCAGCCGATGCACTTAGCCAAGTTGTTCATATTCTTGCCTCCATGGCTATTCAAGTTCTTGGTTTCGATATGCTTAAACGAGATTACTTATCTTGCACGGACTTTAGTATCATACATGCTGATTTGATAGCTGGACAGCAGGGTACATATCCTAATTATTCGGTCCATGATGGTTATCTCTTCAAAGGAACTCAACTTTGTTTGCCTAAGACGTCTCTTCATGAACATGTGATATGGGAGTTGCATGCTGGTGGGGCAGCAGGTCATTTTGGAAGAGATAAGACCATCGCCATGGTGGAAGATTGTTTTTTTTGGCCAAGTTTGAAACGGGATGTGGCCAAAATTGTTTCTCATTGCAGAACTTGTCAAATATCCAAGGGAAGAAAGAAAAATACAAGTTTATAGACGCCACTCCCAGTCCCTCATGAGCCGTGGCAAGATTTAAGCATGGACTTTGTTCTTGGGTTGCCTAAAACAAGTCGCAGTCATGATGCTATATTTGTTGTTGTGGATCGTTTTTCAAAAATGGCACACTTCATTCCTTGTTCCAAGACATCCGATGCTGTCCACATTGCCAAGCTTTTCTTTCAAGAAGTTGTTCGGCTTCATGGATTGCCAAACACCATTGTTTCTGATCGAGATACAAAATTTATGAGTAATTTTTGGTGCACGTTATGGAAGATGCTGAATACAAGGCTGAAGTTTTCCTCTTCTTTTCACCCCCAAACTGACGGCCAAACTGAGGTTATTAATCGCAGCTTGGGTGATTTGCTTCGCTGTCTTGTTGGTGACCATATTAGTAGCTGGGACCAGATTCTTCCTATGGCTGAATTTGCCTACAACAGTTCTGTAAATAGATCCACAGGGCGCAGCCTGTTTGAGATTGTGACAGGTTTATGTCCTTGGAAACCAATTGACTTAGTTCCTTTACCAATTATGGCACGCCCTAGCGCTGAAGCTGAAGCTTTTAGTAAGCATATCAGAGACATCCATGCGGAAGTTCGAAGGAAGATTGCACTGAGCAATGAGACTTACAAAACACAAGCTGATTTGCGGAGGAAGATTGCTGAATTTGAGGAAGGAGATATGGTTATGGTGCGAATAAGACCGGAACGATATCCTAAAGGTGCTTATAAGAAGCTTCACGCAAAGAGTGCTGGCCCATACAAAGTTCTCAAGAAAATTAGCTCCAATGCTTATGTTCTTGACCTACCAGAAGAGATGGGTATCAGTAAAGTCTTCAACATTGAAGATCTCACCTTGCATTCAGGCCATTTTGCTGATCCATTTCTTGTTGATCCTACCACTCGCCTTCCCCCAGCCCCACATGTAAAGGAGGAAATAAAAGATGTTGTTGATCATCAACTTGTTTCAACAAGGGCTGGCGGTTATCAAAAATTCCTCGTTAAGTGGAAAGGACGGCCACTTTCTGATTGTACATGGATTAGCGACAGTGAGTTCCAACATCTAGCTCCAGACCTCTATGAACAATTTCATGCATTTACCTCGCCGGGGTCGAGTTTTTCCAAGCCGGGGAGAATTGATAGAGAACAGTGGCAGCAGCCTTTTAAGGTATATAAAAGGCGTGGCAAGGAGGGTTCTAAGGCTAAAACCTTAATTTGGCACATGCTAGACGATGGGTCCACTTGGAGTCTTGCATAATTAGGGAGATTTGGTCAAATTGCATAATTATGGTAGCTTGCATCAATTTCGATCAAATTACATCCGTCCATAGTAATTACTTTTATTATGCTAGAGTCAAATATTAATTACCTCAATTACGGGGTGATTACTTTTATTATGCTATAGAGTCAACTTTTGATTACCTCAATCATGGGGTAATCTGAGGGTCATAAGTTGCTATAAGAAGGGTATGATGTAAACTTGCTGAGGCAGTCAATGAATGAATAAAAATATCTTTTAAGATTTCTTTGTGAGTGATTCACAAATTCTGAGGGTGTGAGGCCTTCCCTAGGTGTGATGCCTAGACCCTATTGGAGTGATTCCAGTAGGTTTTTGTTGTTTTCAATCCTTTCTCTCTACTAATATTTTGAACCATAGCTCTGTTTATTTTAATTAACAACCACTTCTCCTTTGGTTTTCTACATTTCTACTATCAAACCTCCAAATTCTGCCCTAGTTCTTGAACTTTCAGACTCTGAATTCTTTGAGTTCTTAGCTATTTAAGGCCGCTCTCTTGTCCTACATCACTCTCCCTTTTCCAAATCGAGAATATAGGGTTCAGATATGTGAATTTTGAGTTTTTGCCCACGTTATGTCCTGGTGCCCTAAGGAATAAAACTGTTTCTTCCTTTCCTTTCGAAAAAGCGAAAAGAAAACTTAATCTTTCCTGTGGTCACAACTTAATTTTTATAACAGGTTTCTATCTTTAAAAATTGCTTTCTTCTTGTTGGTTCTAACCTAATCTTGTTCTCTTTTCCAACATCTGATTTTGACACGTGCAACAATAGTAGGTTATTTTCTATCAACCTGCCATGTGTTTACTTGAGGCTAATGTTACGTTTTAAAGGTATTATTTGTCTTATTGCTCTTACTAACAATATAGGTTTGAATAAATCCTTTCCAATAGCATTTCTACAGGTTTAACTACTTATTGAGACTGAGTGGTTTTTGTTAATGCCATGTTCAATAAATCTGTGTGAAATTCTTATGCCAGATTGTTAAGGTACTGGATTTCATTGGAAAGAAAGAAGGCCTGCAACTTCCATCTGGATTTGCTGCCCGTATAGCAGAAAGATCAAATCGAAGTTTAAGGAGAGCTATATTGTCATTTGAGACTTGCCGTGTTCAACAGTTAAGCTCCGCAATAATTCTGTTCAATGTGAAGAACTTCCATGCCATTTAAAACACCCTTTTTTCTTTAATCAATTGTTTGGAACTTGATTATTTCACGTTACAATGTTCCCAACTATTTACCTTTTTCTCTGTACTGTCAATATGGCTATAGGTATCCTTTCACTAATAACCAAGCCATACCCCCAATGGATTGGGAGGAATATGTTTCTGAAATAGCGTCCGACATAATGAAGGAGCAGAGCCCCAAAAGGTTAGACATTGATGCATCTTTGTTTAACTGTCTTGAAATTTCGATGATTTGACGTCGTATCCTTTTAAGTTGGTTGCTTTCACAAAATTTGATTTCTGGACTTTGTTTTTCTTTTTCATTTTTATTTCCTATTTGAATGGTCACGGAGCTATCTAGAATTTCTGATTTTTGTCTTTATTTGAAGAATTATAGGTTTTTAGTAAATGCAATACTAGTGGGTACTAACATGTTATGGTATACATGCCACAGTTCTTTATGGAGTTTGGATGGAGACAAACTATTTGATGGCTCAAACCTGATAAACATAACAAAATTTCCTTTTTCCTTTATATTTGTTCTGTGGCAAACTATTATGATCTTGCTAGAAGTAGACATTTGTAAATTTTTTTTTTTTCCTTGGTAAACTTTTGTTAAACTAACTTTAGAGATGATTCTAGGATATGTGTTTCCTTACCGTTTCGTCACAAACGTTGCAATTTTACTCTTATTTTTATTCTTGTACTGCCTTGTTTCTCATACAATATGAATGTTCCATCCAATCATTTACCAATGATCAGAAGGCCTTGGATGTGTTACCAATGATACTGATTGTGAGGCCTTGTGTTTTAGCGCCAGGTCTCTGGTTGCAGGCCTCAAATTCCTTCCCTTATCTTAGAATGGAGATCTATTCTATTGACCATGGGAAAGTTAGACAAATTGATGATTGGAGACATATCTGATCTTTATATTCCTAAACTTCCAATTCAACTCAACCAACTTTATTTTTACTATGCTAGGAAGCTCTGTATATTTCTTATTTTGAAACATGATTTTGAATCTTTGATTGTATTGCATTATAAAGTATTGACAGAAAGAAGCTTCTTAGGGTTGATTATTGACTCAATGGACTTCGTTATCTAGAATTTGTTTACTTTTTCTTTTGTAACTTTACGTGAGGAAGTAGCCTATATGGGCAGCTCGGCTGGTAAGGTCTTTGGGGTAGTCCCCTTAGGTCTCTGATTTGAGTCTCACCGAAAGTGAGGCCTGGGTTTAAATGATGCACGTGGTTTATGTGCATCTGGGGTTTGCAAATCTTTGGAGAGTCCATAGTGGCTAGTGGGAGGGTTGATTCTTCATTACGGAAAAATGCGCGTGTGTGGGGAGGGGGTGATTTACTGAAAAAGGGGAAAAAAATTGTGGGGGTGTTTTCACTCTCTTGATCTATCACAAATTGGCTTTGCAGTGTTTGGTTCTTGACTTGAGCGCTTCCACAATTCGAGGGCTCTTGGATTTTTCTCTTAGGAATTTTTTCTTTTATGGAATACAAATTCGGGAATCAGGTAGGCTTTTCTGTTCTTACGATAAAATAGTGTTGTTGCATCCTTTAAGCAACTACATTGTTGGGTTCGTATTCGATGATGAAGATAAAGACCATGCTATTTTTATTAGTTTTTAGTATAGTTTCTTGTTGATTGTCGCTTTGAAGCCGTACTCAATTGATTGAATCTTCAGTGTGTGTGAGTGTGTGTGAGTGTGTGTGCACAGGTATTTTGTTAGCACAGTTAACACTTGGTTCTCTAGATTATTTAGTTTTGTGGTCTTATTGTGAAGACAATAATACAAATCATTAACTTTGTGTACCTCTTACCTGTCAAGACATTTCACCCACCCAACTTTTGTGGCTTCATATCTGATAATCAAATGCTTTGCTAAAAAGCATTTTCATATACTTTAGACTGCTTGCTTAGTCTTTTGTGCTTTTATCCTACCTTAGCTTCAGGCAAATTGATCACTATTGTTGACCAGCTCATCAATCATATACAGATGTAGTAATGCCCAAGAAATGTCTTTGGAGCGCAAGTGGTTAGCATTATTATCAGTTTGGTCTTGTCTTGTTTCATGTTCCTATTTCTATTTAAAACTAATTTGTCATTTGGTTTATTTGAAGTATTGTTAAGGGTCTTATGAAATTTTTATTTTTGTTGAGATGGATCATTATAGTGGCCTACTGTTAGTAAATGGCTAGTGTAATTCAATTCTACTTTCTTCATTTGATTGTATTGATAGCAGATATTGATTTTCTTTTCCTCTCCTTTTAAGTGTTCTTATCAAGTAACTTAAAATTCCCATACATGTGTTCTAAATGCAATCTGCCACAGACATCTAAACATTGCTTCTCATGCCACAGGCTGTTCCAGGTTCGAGGAAAGATATACGAGCTACTCATCAATTGCATTCCTCCTGAAATTATTTTGAAGGTTAAGTAACATGATTTCCTGTTGTTGTCATGAAGTTTTGTGATACTCAGACTTGCGATATCTCTTTGCTCCTGTTATACAGAGGCTGCTTTTTGAACTATTAAAGAAACTGGATGCTGAACTAAAGCATGAAGTTTGTCATTGGGCTGCATATTATGTAAGTTTTGGTTCTTTCCACTGGTCATGCATATTGTGTTGTGTGAATAATCATTTAAGTAGTGGTCAGCTTTAGCTGTCTGCGACAGCCATCTGCTTTCTGTACCAACTTGAACCATCTTGTGTAGCATGCATTGGACATATCTGGAACTGAGACTTCCTTGTTGAAACTCAAAGCCCTTTTGATCCTAACCAGATTCCTTTTCAGAATTTCAGGCCTACTAGACAAACCTTCCTATCTGGTTCATAAATTTTAGAAAATATTATTGTTTTGTGTGCTCTGCTAAAAACCCCTCTCACCATCCCCTTTTCAAGCCAAAGAGAAAACCAAAGACGGGAGGTAATTACAGATAAGTTTCACTTTTTCCATTTAAATCCCGATCAGTTCTATCAACTGAAGGAAATGTTTAGGAGTTTTAAACTTTTTAATTTCACCTGAATTCTAAATAATATTCTCACCTTTAATGGGTACAAAATTACCGAGAAGGCACCAAAGGTCACAAACCTATGTACAAGCATACAGAAAACAAACTTTAAAAAAATTATACATTCAAAACTCCTGACAACTTTACAAATGGAATTGATTGTCGGAGTAAAATGTCCACAAGCAGAAATTACACAGAGCTCAAAAAAATATTCATCATCAAAACAGGAAAGTTTTATACCTTTAAAACTGTTCATATTCCTTTCATTCCAAATACACCACCAAAAGCATGAAGGGGGGCAGCCTGCTATGCAACTTGGACTCTCTTGCTAACCCTAGCTTCTGTCCAGCTAACTGCACCTGTGATGTAAATAGGAAAAATATACAAAGGGACAAACAGGAAAGATAAAGAAACTGGAAATCTGTGGCAACTGAGTAATGGGTCAGCAAAGTATTTACCCTTAACTGTTCCTTCTTACACATTTAGCACCTATTGGGAATAGGATACACCCTCTTCATCAAATTATTGATTGTCAGAATCTATCCTGGCATCTGTCCACCCATAGAATGCCACCTTTTGAGGAACTTTAGATCACCAAATAACCCTCCAAAAAAATTCCCAGAGCAATCTTTTTAAAGCATTCTGTAAAAAGAGCAAATGTCAAATTTGGCCCTTCAAATACTTAAATCTCAAGGAATCCTCTAAATCAGAGCCCACCGATTGCGCAGATAGGTTTTTGGCTTCCTATTCTTCCTTTTTTTGTGCCGAAATTGCAATGTTATCCTTAATGCATCATTGTGCATATAGAATAGGTCCTCTATCTTACATGTGAATTCTACATGCCAACCATGATGTAGTATGGGCGTTGAATATTGATTTCTCCATTTGTTATTGCCTATTGGTTTTCGAGGAAGAAAAAAAGAAACTCATTCAGTAAGAAATATTATTAAGTTCCACAAGTTTTGATCACCCGGAGTTCTAAACAAACCTTACTTGTAATGTGATATGAGTGATTTTATTTTGTCTCAAGTGTATGTAGTTATAAACATTTATTTTTTGGTAATGTTTATTTATTAGTTTGCTATAAAAATTTTGAACGACTAGAGTAATCCAAAAAATCTATACGATATGCATGTGCTGGATTCCTTGAGACTTGAGCTTGACACAAGTTGTGAGATGTTAGAACTTTGCTTGTTCAACCCACCCAAGACTCCCTATTGGTTTTATAGGAAGAAAAATAGAAACTCATTCAGTAAAGAATTGACAAACAGATGTTCTTTTGAAGAAAACAAGAAATTTAGGGTCCGCTTGGTTTAGTTTTCTGAGAATAGTTTTCTATTGCTTGAGAACCTGGTTAAAAAAAAACTAACAGGCCTATTATCAGATAACCATAAAACTGTTTTCTGTTTTCTGAGTTATTGAGAACTGTTTTCTGAGTGAAACCATGCAAACCTTGAATGCTTTCAGTGAATTGTATTGGAAACTCGTAAACTTTTAAAGAATTCTTGGGCACTTTGAGGATGACAAAGTAGGTTTTATCTAACTTGGCAATTTTTATTTTGTCCCAGGAACATAGGATGCGCCTTGGACAGAAAGCTATCTTTCACATTGAAGGTACGTTTTTCAAGCTTTCTGAAATTTTGTAGGATTGAATCATCACCATCAAACATACATGTCGCTTTCTTGCTTGATTTAATTTATGAATTTTAGATGATCTAGTTAGTTATTTATGGATTTTATATCAATAATTACTCATAACATTTTGTTCGTAGTATTTGGGGATTGTCGTGGAAAACTTTCTTTACCTTTACAATCTCTTGTCAACTACTACTTTAAGACATGGAACTTCAAATCACATTTTTAACTAATTCTCTCTCTCTCTCTTTATTATTTTGTTTGTGTTACAAACCTCCTAATAAAGTGTCCATGTGCTAGTGAGTTGTACTTGATCTCTTCTCATTGGCATTCATTCATTCATCTTCAAACCATGTTTACCTGCACTCGCATCTATCACCTATTTGGTTACTTTATGGGTTTCACAATTTTTTCTTTATAGAGTATTTTTGTATAAAAATTCTTCTCATCTATATTACCATCATCTGAACTTTATAAGTTACATAAAGATGCCATTTTACTATAAAAATAATAAATATTTAAAATATATAAATATTTTGCCATGTCCATGAGTCCTTGGGGTTGGAGATTTGATAAATTCAATACTAACACACATATCCACAACCAATACACATATTTAGGTACATGTAACATAGATGTAAGTGCATGCAGTGGTGCTGATAAATGTGGTTGTTGGATGACAATTAAGGTAGTGATGTTGGGGTGATGATTGGCAACTGACAATAATAAGTTACATAAGATTAGTACATGACAAAAACTATAGGCTGGCTTTTGGAGTTGGGTGTAAGGGGGAAATAGCCCTGATATGCAAAACTAGTCGTTTTGTTAAGAATTAGCATGTCAGGCAGTTTATTTATTTATTTATTTATTTTTTTTTATTACCTTGGCAAGAAACTCGCACACCCTCTTTAGTATCCAACAATTGTGGTCCACTAACAAAAACCGTGGACTATAATTTACATAAATTATGTAAAATAAAAAGGGACGTGATATTTGTGCTCCAAATAGTATTCATGCGCTCCACCTTAGTTCTTCTTTAATAAAATGGACATAAATACCCTTTTCTTACCTATCTTTTCCCCCTTTTCTCGCCTGTTACATAGTAAACAAAAAAAACGTCAATTTTTTCCTCTTCTTCATGACCAATTGATTTTCCTGAAACCTCTTCTTCCTCCTTTACCACTACCAGACTACAAGCTCCTTGTGAACTGTTTAAAGCCCCAAATAGATAAGTACGTCATCCACAACTCCTTTTTCATATATATATATATATATATATATATATATATATATATATATTTTCTTTGGGTGAATGATTTCATTACTTGTATACAGAATAAAACACAGAAAAAGAACTTATAGAAAATGTTATATAGAAGTTACAGGGGAGAGGGGACAATAGAAGCCAGTAGGAAAAGAAATTGAACAAAACAAAAGGTAGAAAAAGAATTAATAAGTTCCATCGTCGAACTCTTTTTGCCATAAAATGCACTTGAGAAGCATTGAAACTCTGAGGTTGAAGAAATTTGAGTACATAATTCTGCTCTCTCATCTCCACCCAAAAGTGGAACATCCCACATCGAATCAAGACTCGGTAATAAGCTTGTCTTTAAGCACTTGGTGTGCTCTTCTCTATGAGTATTTTAGGTGAGAAACAAAGCACGTGTCTTCTTTGAGTGATGGGGTGCGAATTGTATCAGCCTCCATAAGAGAAGTGACAGAAGTTTGTCTTGAAAGGTTGTGGCTTTCGAGGGGACTCTTATTGCGGGGCTTGGAATTGAAGGATTTGTTGGGTTGAATTGGGTGACGAGGTTTCCATTGATGGATATGAGAGAGACCCAGATGGAATGATCTATGAATATGAATGCAGCATAGACAGGAAAGAAATTGCAGTCTGGTGAGGTTTTTTTTGACTGACCAAGGTGCCTTGGAGGATAAATACAATGAGGCTAAATATGCCATTTCAATAATTCAGTAAAAGGGGTGGAGCGTGAGAGGATACTTGTGGAGCGCAAATAACACCTCCGAATAAAAAACTACTATATTTTTCCCTTCCCAAATTGATGGTCGTTGTGCAAACTGACATGCCAAAAGTCAAGTAAAACATTGAAATTTAGTCAAGCAGTATCATATTGCAACACAACCACCATAGCTTGAATTAATTATATAGTCTGTAAACTGATAAGGGAAAAGCTGTTATTTTATGTGCAATATTTTTTTTATTTCCACGAGGAGTAAAATCTACCCTTGTGGCTGATTGCAGGAGTGGGAGGGATGGTGTCATTTATTTTAAATTACCTCTTTAACTCATTTAAGGATTGGCAGTTTATTGTGATTAAAATAAGCAAAGTCTGATAGCATTCAGTTAGTTTAATTATTATAGATTCAAGTATTTTCAACTTCATCTCAAGAGAGAAGTAAAAAGAAGTATTTTTTTTGTTAAGTTTTTGTGTCACAAGTGACCTCCCTCCGCCTAGTTATGAGTCTTGCGACTTTAGAATTTCTTTCTCACTCATATGCGCGCACAGAATCTCAATTTAGACCTGATAATCTAACTGAACTGGACCCTTTTGTGCTGTTACAGTTTCCAAGAAATACTTTTGTTTTAAACAAATCTCTCTCTCTCTCTCTCTCACACACACACACACACACAGAGCACGCACATGGGCACATGCACACAAAATTGCACTCCCTACCAAAATTTCCAATACAAAGACAGTCTAACTGGACCTTTTGTAGTGTAATCTTCAGACAGTACTTGCCTTTTAAAAAATTGCACTGGGATATTTGTTGGAGAGTCTAGAAAATTTTGCTATATATTGTTTTTAAGTTGTTGTGACCTGCTTTTTTATGGTATTTTTTGTTGCTCATTTGTGCAGCATTTGTAGCCAAGTTCATGAGCATTTACAAGGGTTTCCTCATTGCAACATTTGGCTAAAGTCTATTTTCCCATTAGCCGCTACAGTATCATTTCCTTTCTTATTGGAGATCCTAGCAGATGCCCTTTTTAATGTCAACTTCCTATTTCATTAAGCGTGCTCTATGTATTGCTTTTTTCTTTTACTTGGTAGGCTCTCTATGTAATATTGAGGACTTGAGCATTCATCGATGTATTATTTGTTCTTGTTGAAAAGATAACTGATGAGAAAATTCACCAACTTCTTATGGATGAATGTTTAACCCGCATAATACTGAACGCACTATGTTGCATCAGGAAGCTTGAGATCCAAAATATGGATGTCTATGTGGATGTTAAAGAAATAATAACAATGGTTAAAGTCTTGGTGAAATAAAAATGGCGACTCTTCCAAAGGAAGAATTGAACACCCGTGAAATTTGATGACCTTGAATTGGAAGGAAGTAGTGTCAATTTTAGCCGGGTTCGACTTTTGGGATTCTAGAAGGTGCTGCTTGGAAGTTGAGTATTGCAAATTATATGTGGAATCCGTTTCAAATGGTGAAAGATCAAATTTTTTTTTTGGAGAATGACCGGTGGTGCTTTTTTTGCCTCTTATCCAACATGAACTTTTAGATTTGCCTCTGATCCAACATGAACTTTTAAAACATGATGAAAATTGGTTTGATAGAAAATATTTAAAATTAGTTTGATAAAAGTTTAATCGTTAACTAGGAGGGAAAAAAAAAAAATTTATCGTTATATCGTGAGAAAGATCACATTTAGTCATCTAGATGATAAAATGAGGGATAGTTAGCTAAATCACATAATTGGTTCAAACTAGTGCCGCGCGCTCCATCACTCCGCGTGCGAATTGGTATTTTAAGAGCAAATTCGCTAAAAATTCACGCTCTCATATTTTTAAATTTGCCAAAAATTCACACTCGTGTTTTTGAATTCGCGAATTCAAAATTACGAATTCACGAATTCAATTTAAGAATTTGTCGATTTTTAAAATTCAATTCGATGAATTTTGTAAGGTAAAATTGCATATTCTGTTCAAGAATTCGACGATTTTGGAAAATAAGTTCACGGATTTAATGTGAATCTTGAGAAGTTTCAGTTTTACCGCCAAATAGGCTAATTATGTCAAAAAGTAACCAATTTAATTTAATTAAGTAAACTATGTCCTTTATAGGTCAAATAATATAATGTAATAATAGAGTTAATATTTAATAATACTTATCTTCAATATTTATTAGTAAAGAAATAAAGGAAGGAATAACTTTTCATATTATGAATCTATGATTTCTCTCTACTATTAAGTGTAGGGTTCTTTAAATGGAGAGAACAAAGTCTTCAGTCTCTTGACTCTTGTATCCTGATTCACACTTATTCTCGTTCCAAATATTAAAACATTTCGTATTCTCTCTGCTATTAAGTTTAGGGCTCTTTGAAGTGAAAGAAGGATTCGAACAAAGTCTTTGATTTTGAACATTGCTATTTCAAAGATAATGATTGTCATCTTGAGACCTTAAAGCATCTTCATTGTTAAATTTTTTTGCTGTTACGCAGTTATGCTTGGAAGTAAAAAATAAAAAATAAAATCTGTTATGCCCTATTCACTGTGATGTTTTTTGTTATTATAAAGCAGCTTGTTTGATTGTCATATTTTGATTAATTTATGCATTTTTATAAAGCAAGTTATATTGATTGTAATGGACTCATATTTGATTCATTATTATGTCTTTTTGTTTACACGAAATTTATTTAAAACATATATTTACTATTATAAATGAATATTTTATGTTTATAATGCGCGCTCCCGCTCTAAAATTTTTTGGGTGAAGGGCAACAATGGCAATTCACACGTATGAATTTTCTCAAAATATAGAGTACTCAATCCCCACTGTAGTAAAAGAGACGCCAATTGGTGGTTTTATATTCACATCATGTGCTGTAAATGGTGTTAAATTTGAATGAATACAACCATATTGATGTCGGCAGCTACGTTAAAGCATCTCACACACACAAATTGACAATTATTTCCTCATTACCAGAAACCCCACAATGTAAGTTTAAATATGAAACAAAAGACGAGTTTTTGTTGCTGGATAAAGGTGTCCCCTTTTAGTAAAACTATTCGTCTACTGCTTTGAGAGCCGGGCCGTGGCCAAATGTTACATTTTGTTGCAAAATTTCTGAGCCCTGGAATAATCTTTGAACAATCAATCCCATTGCGTGTACTTGTCTTTAAACAAATAATACACCCACACACACACACAAAGCACTTAGGCCTCTCAATCTCACATACATTAGGTAACACGTGCACGCAAACTAGGTCTCTCTCATGCACTCGCACGCAGTCACTGTTTGTTCAAGAACTTCAAACCTAACACTTCACTTGTACAATTAAGTCATGAAACCTCATTATATGAAGATAACTCCCAGAAGAAGAAAATATGAGGTCAGAATGAAAACATTTCAAACCATGTTTTTAAATTGCAAATTATTTACAATTTCTGTAATAGTTCATGAAAACATTTCAAACAATGTATTTCAATTGAAAATTATTTACAACTTCTGTAATATAACTCCTATGCCACTGATGATAGATATAACACATATATTACAAACAACAGACTGATTTTAGCCATCAGTTCTGCAAACTCTCTGGCTGGAAGATTTCATTCCCTATACAACTAAGCCAGAGAGTTTGCAGAGCTCCGATAGATTTCATCAACATGGGTTGCAGGCACGTAAACTGCATCCATCAGCGAGCTGTGAGTCCGGCCATAGAAAGCATAAACAAGCACTCCCAGCACCAGCCACATTGATACACGGATCCAAGTGTCAACTCTGAGGGTTTGGATAGATAACATACTATTATATGAGATGGGAAAAAAGAAACATTTTGTACTAGAATAGCAGGGAGAAGTTCAGAAAGGCAATTGCATTGCACCAAAAATATAATGATTGTTCAATAAATAGTTCGTTGAGAATTTTTTAGTCCAAATACTATTGAAGGTAGAAACATTTTTTTTTTCCTTATTATTCTGGTCACTTAATTTTTTTTTTCCCCAGTAAATCTGGTCACTGATTTTCTTTGGCCACAAGAAGAAAATATGGATAGGACTGAATGTTTTGAGATCCCAAGTTCTATATTCTTTTATAGAGATTATCTACTTCTCGGCAAATCAAGTGGAAGATGAACCTCTGCTTCTTTTAATGGACAAAATGATATATGATAGGGCATTGAAGTTCATGTAATGTGAGATGAGTAACACAGGCAGTAAAGCTGTTCTCTTAGAAGCACGCCTCCTAATATAACGAAACAAAACTGCTTTGGTTTCAAATAATTAATTAGAACCTTTCATCAACAAATATCAATCTTCTTATAATGAAAAATATGTGCAACCAGTTTCCACAACAATTGCATATAGTTTCGCTTGTTACCATACAGAATCTAAAATTTCAAAAAATATGGTAAATCATATCAAGGAAGTTGGATACTGTAAGATAACAGTTAACAGCTTAAGTAAATAGTAAGTACTCACCCAAGATTAATCAGTAAATAGGTGTTGATAAGTATGCAGGCAATAGGTAGGAGGGGAACAAACGGGCAAATGAAACCTGAATAGAGATAAAAAGTTCATGTTGAGAAATTTAACCATACTTCAATGCACAGATACTGAATGCTAACACAATGTGAGATCAGTTAATGTTCATGCCATAACTTGGAGCTCCAGTTCAAAATGCAGGTGGGTTCTTGACTAAGCCAACTATAAACCACATTATATAACTATAATACAGACTGGTTATACATTGGTCCCATAATTTGAGGGTACAAGTTGCTATATGGAATGCACATCATGAAAAGTAAATTTAGGATACAATCCAGTTGTTCTATCAGGCAAGAATAACATAGCCAAGAGTTTGGAAAAAGAACAAACCTCCTGTGTGCCCAAAGCTGTGCCTTGCGTCATCTTGATCTATACAGCTCAGTACTACCAGACCAGATAAAAGAAGAGAGCCACCAATTCCACACAACATAAATCGGAGAAAGCTGGCAGAGGAATCCAAGAGTTAGGACACGGTATTACCTGGACCACTTCCAAAATGGAAATAAAGAAGAAATAAAATTCTTCCATTGCTCATAAAATTTTTAGTAGACAAGTTTTTTATTCAGTCTTGGTGAAATCCGTATGAGTGGCGTGGCAGCATCAATCCGGCATTCTATATATTGCTCTTCGCTTGGGGTTTAAGCTATAGTTAACAAACTTAACAATTAACATGGTAGTCTCTCTTAAGGCAAACCAATCATAGTAACTTTTAAGGACTAGCTACCAAGAAACTATTCTTAGTAAAATAACTTGATGAGGCCCTGGAATTCTACCCACCTAGGTAGACCGACAATTGAAGCTGCAGACACAAGAAGCAGAACTCCAACACATGTAAACATTATAGTCCAGCCAGCAACTTTCCGCCTTTTGTACTCGTCTAGTACATCTGCAACCAAAAAGAACATGAAAGAAAGAAGCAAATGATTCAGCAGATCCAATATAAGCGAACCATGACACACCTAGTCCGCATGGGTTCTAGTGTAAATGTTTTCTTGGAGTTGCACTCATCCAACATCCATCTCTTCACATTTAAAGGCATACAGATTTGTAAATGGAGTGAGAGTAATAATACACAATTTCCAAGGTTCTTTTTGGGAATATATCGAGAGAGAGACAAGTCTATGGAGCAACGTTAATCAAATAATTGAACTGTAAGAAATGATTTACATTTTTCTTCCTCTTTGTTAGCAATGAACTAATACTTATATGTAGTGAAATAAAAAAGATTTGCTTCCAAAAGAGAAAAATGTACTTCGAAATTCCAGTGGACCAATGCCTTTCACATAAACTATTGACCAGTCTGATAACATTATGAAATCCTAATTCTCAGAGTTGCTACCATGGACGCAGATACATGTAAAACTGAAACTCCAAACATATTGAAAAGGTACTCGATGGATGTCCTCCAGGAACTCATAAAGGCCTCAAGGGTTCAAGTTCAAACATGTTTGATACTTGTACTACAACCATTCCATGGTTCATGAAATCTATGTAACATAGAAAATCATCAAATAAGAATTGAGAGACAGAACTCACAACTGCCTTGAGCTGCTTGTTTCAATAAAAGAGGCCATGCAACAGTTGCCTCCCCCTTGCCAAGCAAAAAATACCGAGTATCTTCTTCAGAGGTTCCAACATGATCATTATTAGGATTTTCCCCATCAATATCCTTAGTGCTACTATATTGCAGCGTTACTGAATCTATTGACTCCTGAAGTGACGGTGGAAGTGGCACCTCATCCGGTGGGACATATCTAAGTATCAGTACAGAAATTGCCACCATAGTGAACGCAAGAAGAGTACCCACACTGACCTGCATGAACAGTGCAACTTTCTAAATCTTAGTATTCATTATTCGAGAAATCTCTCTTTCTCTGAGGGTAAATTAGGAGAAGGGTACTTTCAATTGAATTTTATTCAGGTGTCTCAATTACTTGGTAAAAAAAAAAAAAATCATTCACTTTCTCCATGAATATACTATCCACTATGAACCTTATAAAACATTTTGGACTCACTAAACAGCCACCAATACCAGTGACATAGACATTAAGGTTGGAACTCCAGCATTATTTACGACCAGGACTCTTATGACCATGGAGATATATCCATTACACAGTTATAATCATTAGATGGTTCATTTTCTTGTTTCGAAGATTGCTGAGCTTGTAGTGGTTTCAATCCCAATGAATGTGGTCTTGTATGGTAAACAACTGCATAATATTCTCACTAAATGTCCACTTCCTTATTCAATTGATACAAAAAAAAATAAAAATAAAAATAAATACATTATCTTCTATGTTGGTTAAAAATCACCAGATCCTATATTCACCAGAGAAGTTAACGTACCATTCCTGCCAATTGTGCAACATCCATGGAGAAAGCTAAAGTTGCAGCAATGATACCGGCCACTACTGTGCTCTTGACAGGAACTTGGGAGCGTTGATTAACATCTGAAAAGAATGCTGGCAGCAATCCATCTCTTGCCATTGCCATCAGAATCCGTGGCTGAGATATGCATAAAGACAATGGATTTAATTAAAGATTAGGCAAAGCAAGACCCATATTGTAATATAAGCCAATTAAATTTCTACAAATAAGCCAAGTTGAAAGCAAAATATATTCAAATAGGCTCAGCCTTTACTTTGAAAAGAGAAATGTAAAATTTTTCATTTTCCTTTATTATTTTTGAGGGTTGGCCAGTTAAAAAAGAAGAGAGAAATAATAATAAGTTGAATTCGAGTAATCTCTCCATGAGCCTAAACGAGTATAACTTTCCCTACACTATACTAAAGGTATGCATCCATGAATGCCTGCACACATGAATTCTTCTTTATGTCATTACCTATCAAAAGCCAAGGAACTCAACATTACATCATATGCTTCAACCTCCAGTTAGGAATCCAAGATCATACGCTTCACATCAGTATAGTTTTTGTAAAGCTTATATAACTCCAATGTACATCTCATCTGATCTGACACCTTTCTAATATACTTCTTAAGAAAAAAAAAAAAAAAAAAAAAAAAAATGGCATCTACATGTAACATGCTTCAGATACTGTTCACACCAGTTCAAAAGAAAATAACAATTGTAAGGGACACCTTGAAAGCGGAACTTGAACACAAGGGTTACAAATTTCCTGTCGAGCTGGGTCTCTCACCAGTATGATGGTCACCAGAGCATAATTTAGTTCACTGATTCAAAGGACATCGTGATTGAGATATAAATTACAGAATTTGGAAGCACTGATATCATGAATATATATTAATTTCTAAAGGAACGAAATAATATGGAACAGAAAAAAAAAAAAAAAAAAAAGGAGGGCAGTTACAATCATCAAACAGATCACATCTTGAAGTGAAAATAAAAATTAAGAATTCTAATATGAAAAAAACAGTAAGTATTTCTAGTTATTCACCTGAGGCAGCAGTGAACCCATTAGTGTTGAGCAGAGAGCAGTACACGCTCCAATGGTTATTATGTATCTGCAATCAAGAAGAGGAGAAAAGGAACACTTTTCTTTTAAAAAGGGGGACTCAAATGCCACATAACTTATAGAAAGAACTGAACAAAATGCAACACAAATTGATCCAAAATGTTCCTTACGCTGCCCACTGCATCCCATGGCTTGCAAATGCAGAGGAGATGGGGGTGTCGGGATCCATTGCATAATAGGGTACCAAACCAACAATGACAACAGAAACCAACATATATAACATGCAACATATAGACAGTGCAGCCCCTATACCCAATGGCAGATCTCGTTGAGGATTTTTCACCTGTCAGATGAGGATAAAGAACAATTGCAAAACTCAACATTCCTTCATGTCAACATTTCTATAGAAAACCTTTCAAAAAAATAAATATAAAACATTTGTATAGAAATGCAAGTAGGAATTTACCTCCTCAGCAGTACTGGCAACTGAATCAAAACCAATGTATGCAAAGAATACTGTTGCAGAACCAGTAAGCATCCCATCTACCCCAAAGGGAAAATACCTATTAATCATAAAGGACGAGATGAAACAAACTGTCATCAAAAGATAATTACATATAACAAAAATGTGCGACCAACTGTCATCAATTACCCAGCAGGAAGTTCATAGCCAGCCCATCCACTCTTAAAACCCAGATATCCACCAGCTATAATGATAAAAATCATGGCACACACATTTGCTGTTGTGACAATGGCTTGTACCAGAGTACTCTGCAAGAATTATATGTTTGTAGTGAAGGAGAGAGAAAAAAAACTTCACATAGACAGAAGAAATTTTCTAGGACACATTGCTAAAAAGGAGAAAATAGGTTGTGAAGATACCTCCTTGATTCCCACACACAAGAGCCCAGTGACAACAAAAACCAAAATTGCTGCACATGGGTCTACCACAATGCCAAGCCCAGGAATATACAGACGAGCTAGGAAAGCTGGCAAACTATCTGAACCTCCAAAAAGCAAGGCCTAAAGGGGAAAAAAGGAAATAGATAATATAGTGACTTCTGAAACAGAGTGTACAGTACTTTTGCAATACATTATAGTCAAACAAGCATGACAGTCTCTTAAAAAGAAAAAAGAACTAATTAAGCATCATCTTTGAAGAAATTCATCAAGTAAAATTCTTGCCACTTGGGCCTCTAGGCTCTAGTTTCTTTCACGGGAAAAAGAAAAAAGAAGAATGCCCAAAAGGCACCAATACTAAATTTAAGCTCAATTATTCATAATGACGGAGAAATTGGAAATGACTTTAATCATAGAATGAAGGCAGGATGGGTTATATGAAGGAGAGGCATCTAGTATATTGCGTGCTTGGCGTATCCTATTAAGATTGAAAAAAGAGTTCTATGATACAGCTATTAGACCAGTTGTTCTTTATGAAAGAATGTTGAGCTGCTAAGAAACAACATATGTATAAAGTGAGTGTGGTGGAAATGTGAATGTTGACATGGATGTGCGGCAAGACAAGAAATAATAGAATTAGAAATGAGTACATTTTTAAAATAGTTGAAGTAACACAAATTGAAAATGAAATGAGAGAAAATCAATTAAGATCCTGTGGATATATAAAAAGAAGACCAATAACTAGAGAGTGGCGAGAGTTTCCTCTAAGCAAATTTTATCATTGACTTCCACAAAGCCCAAAATCTAGACTAAAGGCTTTGACATGCTAGAATATAAAAACAGCTTTTATTTATTTACAGAACATCTGGCAGTTATCTTTTCACCATACTTCACAGCTAATGTTAGTAAATTAAGAGACTACTTCTATCTATGTTTGTAAATAATAAAAAAATACTTGATGGTAAAAGCAAGAGAAAAAGCCACTTGGAAAACAAACCAACTGCAGTCAAACCACAATGATAACAATGCAAAATTATCAAAAAGACAATAGAAGAATCCCAGCTTGGCATAAAATCAGAATGGACACCATTAACTAGAAGGCATAAATAATAAATCCTATTACAGTCAACAGGAGAAGTCCAATTTTAAAAACGTAAAATTTCTTAGGGGTTCAACCGCACCAGATTGGGAGATATGCCACGAGCAACTGCAGCACCACCAATTGTATATTCCAATATCAGAGCCCAACCAACTAGCCAAGCAACACTGCAGGAAATGAAAGTGCTAAATCACTATCTGCAAGGAGAATCTTAATCCTCAACATAGAAAAATGACATGCTTCCAAAACAGATCGCCTCATAGATCAAAATCTATCATTGAGATCACATATGATATCAACAACTATCTCAATAAGGAATAAACATAAAACTAGACATTTGAAAGAGAGAAGAAACCTAAGAGTTTACCCTTCTCCGATACATATGTATGAATAATGGTAGGCACTCCCAGCTGATGGGCAACGACTTGCGAGCTCCGCATAGCAGAAGGCAGAAAGAGCAGCTGCAATTCCAGCTATAAGGAATGAAATGGTAAGGGCCGGGCCGGCATGCTCTCTGGCAACCGTGCCAACAAGAATATAAACTCCAGCACCAATTGTTGAGCCGACTCCTAATCAGAGGATACATAACCATAATGATAAGCAATGAATCTACATGAAAAAGTAAATTAAGAAAAACTACAAATCTACAATAAAGTGGAAATTAACCAGAAATTATCAGTTTGGCAATGTAAAATGCACCCATAGTAAGGAATTCAATGCATAAAAAAAGCATAAGCATATCAACCTTAACCACATTCAAGATTAAGTATTATTTATTTATTTACTTTAAAAAAAAAAAAAAAAACCTCACAATATCATAAATACTGGGATTAACATATAAACATCCACAAGCCACTAAAGTTACCGATGAGACAGGGTACTATTAGATTGATGACTATTTAATTAAAATTACATATGAAACAGAATACAGTTGGATTGACGAGTCAGTGAATACAATCAGAACCATGCTGCATAAAAATAACACAACACAACCTTTGGCCCCCAAAAATTTGAGGCAAAAATCTGACAAAAAAAATAATAATTCAAAAGAATCTAATCCAGTGAAAGGAAATAAAGGGCATGAACCAAACTCTATCAGAATCACACCATGAAAGACATAAGGAATCCAAACCCATAAGCAGAAACATCCTCAAGTAAAAAAAATAAAAACAAAACAAAACAAATATAATAACAGATTTACCGATTGCAATGAGGTGAGCAATAGATAATTCCTTGGCCAAGTGATGACCGCCATCGGATGCCTTGGAATGGATTGAATCAACCTGCTTCCTCCTTGTCAGACTTCTATAACCCCACGGAGAAGTTCCTTCACTACCACCCTTTTGTGACTCAGAAAACAAGCCCATCAAAAAATCAAAGAATTCTTTGATGGGTACACGAAAATTCTGGTGATCTTATTCAAGAATCAACAAAAAAAGAGTCTATATAACACACACAAACATATATATATATATATATATATGTATGTATATATTGTATTGCAGCAACTAACTAACCTGCCCGCGTTCCCTATTGACAACAAGAAGCTAAATTCCTGGAGATTCGAGCGCTTTGGAAGAGGGAAAACGGGCAGAATTGGCTTGATTAAGCAAAGAATTTAGGCAATGAAGGGAAGTAGGGGCAGATTAATTGCGCTAAAGGACACTCGTTGATTGGTCTGCCCGATGTGTTTTGGCAGCCCAATTGTTTGATATAATGTGTGAAACAGTCGTTTACATTAACTGTTTCAGCTCATCATTTATTTCTGTTCTCTCCTCTTCAGCCGCAACAGCAAGGTTAGGTGAGCTGGGCTTACCCAATTCTTTTATTTTGATGGCGGCTGATTCTGACGTCTGTTTTTTGCTACTGGTTTCCAGAAAATGTGGAAGGTCAATCATGCCCCAACTATTGCACAAAAACTACAAAGATGTCCGCAGTGGATTGGGGTCGAAATGAAATGACATGTAAATTGATAAAAATTTACATTTCATTTGATAAAGTTTGTGATTTTATTCTGGTCAATCATGACCATATATATGTTACAAATGCATAGTTGAATCCACCTATTTCTCCTAATGATACCATGTGCCCTTTTTCCCGGTAATTATGATATTATGCCACCTTCTCTTATTTACTTCGAATTGGAGATAAATGTTTTCATTTTTTTTATTTCATTCACAAACGTGTATATCAAATATCAATGTTTCATCACACACAATTTACAAATATATGTTATTACTCTATATGTTATTATTGTAAAAAGGTTACATTTTAAGGTTCAAAACTCGTGAAAAATATATATTGAAATATTTTAAAATTAATGATTGAAGTATTTAAGAATTATTTAGTATGTGATCGAAATATTTAAAAAGTATAGGATATATGTTATAAAAAAAAATTAAAATTATAAATACATATAAAAAATATTAAATATACATTCATAAGTATTTAAGAAGTAATCTAATTTGAAGCACTTGTTGGGGAAACCATAAAGAAATTATTAAAGTGGTTATGAAAAGTGAATACGGAGGGGAATAAGAAAAAGATTACTCTTTCAGAACTAATCATCGAACCTTAATTTTGGTTGCCATGGTGCAGTACCCAACTTATGCACACAAATGAAGAAAAGAAATACTGTAAAAAAATTCATGCACACATCCCTAAGGTTAAAAATGGAAGTTTTGTTTGCAAGTAGTGATCAAGAAGACCACTCTCTCTATATTTTATATATACAATTCAGAATGAAGGGGACAACTTCTTTCTAATTCTCCCTCACATGATATAGTCAAGATGCTGCACTATATCACTGCATATTATTACGCATAACATATGTATATATATTACATATAATATAGCATATTAAAGAAACAAAAACCTTTCAAAAAAGATTTAAAGATACAAAATATATTCAAAAACGTTTTCTGCCATCCATTAACCCATGCATGTAGAACCAAGCATACAATTATTCTGAAAAAAAGAAAGAAAAAACAGTACAAAGATGGCAAAGTCAGCTTCTTGCCCAGCCTGTAATTGTCACTTTACATCCTTACGTCCTTCTGATAGACTGATATATATATATATATATATATACACACACATATATAAAAGAATCCAGTCAAAGGAAGCAACATTATATTATAGATGCGTACGTGAGAATAAAAGATGAGGCCATTGCTTTGCTTTGAAATTTGAATAGGTGCGTTTTCAAGTGAATTAAGTCAATGAATAAGAAAAAATGAAAGGCAACCAATAGCCTATTAAGGAGTAGTACGTGAGTCACCATTATTAAAATAAGACACTTAAATTGGAACAGAGAAGACCAATTATGAGTTGCGTAATAAATTGAGATCTGTAACGAAAAATGCACATTAATTAATGCCCATCATGCACCTAGGTTACGTTACACAACAATTATTGAAAATTGACTTCTCATAATCAAATAAATACTATTGAATTTGACTTGACACACACACACACATATTATCAATTTCCTTCTCTTCAAAATTAACATAATGGACGAAATAAATAATAAAAATATTATTAAAGACTAATTTAATTTAATATTATTTTACACAAAATGAATATTTTGTAATATGAAATTACTATATATATTTTTTTCTTTCTTATTACTTCAAGTCAGTTTTTGCTTTCATCAAGGAGTTCCTCAATATTATTATAGTTGAGACCAAATAGTCCTCATACACGCAATCATTTACAAATTATATGCATTCCTCATGGGAGGATCAAAATTCTCTTATGTGCTACAGTATATTTGTCCCAATTATAACATTTTCGTATATCATTAATTCTCCTAATCGGCTGAGACATAGACATGCACACTGTAGAGAATTTTCTTCTTCATTATGGTCAAAATGGTTACTTGGTCACATGCATTTCCCTGAGTGTTTCAATTTCAGTGTGCTTGGTAAGATGAATGATAATTTCGAATAGATCTATAGAAAAATTGAATTTATAATTGATGCTGCGATTCCCAGCCAAATTATTGGTAGAATCCCAAGTTGAAAAATTGAATTGCAAATTATTTATATTTTATTTTAATTAAAATAAATAACTAAGTGATAACAAATCCCACATTTCCTCTATCTGTTCGCACATATCATCTATGACTTTTGATTATCTGATCGCACAAATCTATATCAAAATAAGAGCAAATGCCCCTTCTGAATTATTATTGTTATTATTATTATTTTAAATGGCCCCTTTCAACCAATAACATGTTTAAAAGTATTTAAAATCTTCACACTACTATTTTATTGAATTCATTTAAGAAATCTAACATATAGATGTAAAAGCAATCTAAACCTAAATCTTCTAATTTTTTTTTTGGTGGGGACGTCACAATCTACACTTCGATCTGTGCAACATGACAATCATAGTCCCGATTCCTAATAATTATATCCCCCACCCATTTCCTACTCTTTGTGTTTTAAAGAGAGTCACTCAATTATTTTACATTTGTTTGGTATGGTATAAGACAACAATTATTATCATAAGATGTTGGAAAATAAAGTAGAAGCGTACAAAAAGGTTGCTCTAAATAATTCCATTACAATAATTACCTAACAAGAAATGAAGATGGTGTTCAGTAAAGATGACTAGACGAGTCCATGTAATACAACTTCAACCAATCCTATTGAACATGACATAAGAATAAAAAGTTTGCGAATGTGAATAGACCGACCATGTAACATGTATGATGTTGTGCGGTCCAACAAGTAATATGGACATTCGTAAGCATGGGCTGTAGATTAGATAGATCATAGCAAACATTAATTAATGCAATATATACATTCCATATGGCAATAATTGTTAAGACAGTTACGTAACATCACAATAAAATATGCATACAATATTGAAGCCCAATCCGTCCAAATTCCAGAAAAATTGACTTGGGTACTTGGTCCATGTGTAAGATTAGCTCAGAAAAAGACGTATTATTGAGGTCCATGCCATCCACGTGAGTGAGAGAGATGGGCACAATAACTGACTATATACTTGATTGAAATTTTTCACAAATGAGCTTTCATCAATACAACTATGGTTACAAAAACAAATAGTCGCCCAGCGGTATCAAGCCCTTAAGTATCAAGCCCTTGAGGGTTGAAACCTTAAACCTTAATGGAGGCATAGGTATCAAGAGAACCAATGCGTTTGATAACGATCACCACATAAAGGGAGCAAGATCTCATCTAAATTTTCAAAAATGGCCACATGAAGCCCTAGAGTAACTCATCTAATATTTTAAGTTAGACCAAGTTCCAATCACTACAGCATTCTGCTCATCTGACCCACTTCCAATTGTTTCATCCGAACTGTCATCCGGAAGGACTTGTATTCTATCAGCATGCTTAATGGCCCAATCAGTGAACTCTGGGGAGGATGTCAACCGAGCCACGGCTTCCCTCGTTGATTCCTCTGTGAATTTCTCCCACTCTTCCTTTGAGAACTTCTTTCTGTTGGGTGTTTTATGGAAGGTAGAATAGTAATTCTGCTCATTTCGTATCACTCTACTGTTAGAAGGTGACACCAAACCTGCAACCACCAAAAACAATGAATGTCAAATGTAATGGAGGATAGACAGCAAATGGCAGGTCATCCTTGCCAAATATGCCCGAAAAAACAAATTATTACGGAGTATCATTATATTGAAATCACAGAAGCAGCTTCCACAACACATCATCCACATGATATCCTCTTCTACAACATTTCTTCCAAAGAAAATACAATTCCCTAATTTTCTTCATTTGATTTTTAGGCCTGCTAAAAATTCTTAGTGTCCATATCCCAACAATAGAAACCTTCATGAAAGTAGAGAAAGCCACGGCGTCTTAAAATTACTGAAGTATACACTGTTGGTTCATAAAGGCAGGTAATATCATTTACTTAGTTTTTTATAGCAGAAAGGACGCATACCAATCCTGTAAAAAGAAAAGAGTGAAACGACTGTATGTGTGCTTGACACACACTACAAAATTTACCCACCCAAAATTCACACAAGCAAAAGTAGGTGACTCTCAGACAGTTGCTACAGTCCCTCAAAATGCAACAACAGCCAAAACCAAGGAGTGTGAACAGCAGGAGACAGACACCAGTCTATACGCTATCAAATCACAGCAGGATGTGATAATCATCCACTAAATATTGATTTTGGTAGGATCCATTCATGCTGAAGAACTGGTTGAAATCACAAAGCATCTCATTGGAATTAAATTATTTCCAAGCCAAAACAAAAATATTATATGCATTCACTTTTTAAAATCAATGCGAATTGGAAAAGGAGGGTTAAGATGAGTGAAAAAAGATTTTAACCTTCAACAGGAGAATTGGACCAAGCAGACAAACTCCTTGGGCTATTCAACAATGTTCCTCGAGCACCCATGTTCTTTGACCTATTAAGGAACTCAGCACGATTGTGCTTTGGAGTTGTCCAAGCACCACTTTGTGGCCAAGTCTCGTCCCCAAAACATGATGGATACCTAAATTGAATTACATTATTAATGTTAATCTATTGATAATACAAAGTAAATGAGGAAGTTTTGGAATCTGACCTATCAACTGCACCAGAATACCACTAAAAACAGCGAAGCCAATTATCCATAGCTCAGATCCACAAAGGAACATGGTCCACCATTTTATTTGTCTACCATTTAAAGAAGCCTATTTGGTTCCTTAATACCATTTTAAATAAGTCTATTAACATTGATCCTGTAGTCTGTGTCATAGTTTCTGCGCCTCCAAATGTTGAGACAAAAGTTAAAATATAATAGAATTATATTACTATATTCCCATTAAACATCCGATGAACTCTTTAATCAATGTTCGTGCTCATCAGTCTATTTGGTTCCTTAATACCATTTTAAATAAGCCTATTTGGTTCCCTTAATACCATCAACATTGATCCTGTAGTCTGTATCATAGTTTCTGCACCTCCAAATGTTGAGACAAAAGTTAAAATATAATAGGATTATATTACTATATTCCCATTAAACATCCGAAGAACTCTTTAATCAATGTTCATGTTCATCAGTCCATTCAACCAACTTTCACAGGCCACCAATTCTGATCATCCAAATGAATGGCTTAGGTAATTTTTACTCAACATATCTAATAAAAGATTGCATTGATTTAGATGTCGTAAACGAAACATATTGAAAAGACTGGTCAACCGCATAAAATATCTATTGGGTACCAGTCTTCCAGAATGAGTTGTGAAATAGGTGGCAGGAAAGAAAAGCTATATCGAACTTACTCTAGAACATGCCACTTTGAAGAAGTGATAAGAGAGCAAATTGTCACACAAGTAACCAGTACCCCCATTGCCAAAGGAGTATCAAGAGTGCTCTGACAGAGGATAAAAACCAATAAGTTAGGAACAGCACAAATTTTAAGATATATAAATATATTAAAATATTAAACCAATTACCTAAAAATTCGATTTGCACAAATATTTCCAGATCCATAAGCAAGGGGACGTCAGCATTAAGTAAAAGGACATCTATTTTCATACGCAATAAAACAAATACAAAAGGCTTTCAGTAAGTGTTTTTGTGATGGCAGGGTCGCCTACGTTTGATAAGTAATGTTGAGGGACACATAAAATGTGACTTGAGTTGTAAAACATTAGAAGCAAAGGATGTCAGCGATAAGTAAAAGGACATCTATTTTCATGTTTTTTGATGGCAGGGTCGCCTACATTTAGTGACTAATGTTGAGGGACAATTATAATGTGATTTCAGTTATACAACATTACAAGCATACTATTCCCCATTATGAGTATTAAAACCTTCCTAATTTTTATACGTAATTACATTTACAGAGCACCTGAAAAATAAATGTTGCCGCAATGATGCGCATTGCCCATTTCACAAATTGAGCTACGCCAACATCCACACTTCCATCTTCTGAAATAACATATTTCCGCACAATCCAGTAACCTAGAGCAGCTCCTGCAAGAATAATCAAGACCAGTAGAAATACAGACACCTGTAAAAGGGCAAGGTGAAACTGTTAAGATATAAAGGGAAAACAAATATGTCAACCTGATTTAGTTGAAAACTGGAGAATCATTAAAAGAAATCAAAAACGAAACTATACACACACCAAGAAGCCAACAAAAAGTGTCACATTCACATTGATTACTGTTAGTTTCTTCCTCCATATTCCTTTTGGACCTTTTGTACCGATTCAAGAACCACCACATCAAGATACCAAACTAGTCCTCTTGCCAAACAAGTGCAGGGGCGGAGCCAGGATTTTATTTTAGGGGGGCACAGTGCACTTATTGAGAAAAAAAAAAAAAAAAAAAATTTGTAAAATAATATGCTAAATAAGTAGTGTAAATAAATAAATACTTGGGCAAATATAAGAACCAAAATATTGATTAATAAAATTTTCGTAAAATACAATCACAACTGTCTTTGATGGGTATTCTCATTTTGAAGCGATTTATGAATTGATTTAAATAAGTAGAAGAAAAATAAAAAGAATAAGAAGAGAAAAAACTGTTATAGTACATACATTATAAGTGAAGAAAGAAAAATTTGAAAAAGGAACGAAAAATTAGAGAAGGAAAGAAAATATGGAGTAATTGAAGAAGGGGGATATGTGTAAAGGAAATTAGAGGAATTTGAAAATTTTGGGGGGGGGGGAGACGTGGCCCCTCTGGGCCTTAATTGGCTCCGCCCCCGAGCAAGTGAACTGCAGATTATGAACCCAAAGACTAAATTATGAGTGAAATTGTCCAAATGTTATGTATGGGTGCTATGCGATTGCGATTCATAACAAGCTTGCAATTGCAAAACTGCATAGAAATAATTTCAAAGGAATCATGCCTGTTCCAAAATATGACATAGCCACACGACACAAATGACAGCATGTGTAATTGTGTATGCAAATTCATAATTTCATAAGCTACTAGTAACTTTGATCATTCAAATTAATTAATATTCAATAGAAGAAATAGTAACAGAAATCAAACCTATAAATGATTTTTGCAATGATGGATAAATTGCCTTTTTTTTTTCTTCTTTTTTTTTTTTTAGAGAAGGGAAAAAAACCTTTAAGACTCAACATGAACGAATTTTTTAAAGGATTTATGACTGTTTCACATATTTCACAGCACTTGCATACTTCTACACCAAGAAAATTGAATCATGCAGATTGAAAGTTGAAACATTGTCCTTCAGATGATATTAGAAGGGCAGGCGTGAAACCGAAATTTCTATAGTTGTAAGGTTCGCTATCTTTTGAATTCTAAGATGCAATGATGATGCCTAAGGAATTCAACGTAATGGGCCCAACTTTTTCCACACGTCTCCTTCTTTCCTTAATTTATTTTGCACATCCCAACCCCCGACCTCCCTTTGTTTATCTTTTTCCTATCCCTTAAAAAGATTCGGTTAGGCAAGCCGAACACTTTCCTTCCATCCAAACATTCAGACAGCATAGTTACTGTTCCCAACACAGCCTCAAAGATGTTGCTTTTCCTTATTTGATTGCGCTATCAAAACTCACATCACTCGATACTTTTACCAGCATTTAGGCACAAGGAATTCCCCACTGTGTTTTGTAATCTAATCTGTGCACATTAGGATAGATTCGCACTCAAATACCCAATCTGCAGACCAGCAGGAAAGTTGTCCCTTGCTCAAAGAAATTAGGTTCCCCAACTTTAAAACACATTCACTTGTATCTTAGAAGTGCTAAGACAACTTTATATTGTGGTGATACAGCTTTTTATGAAATATGATTCCAACAACCACAGGATTCACAAGAAGCTACTTGTAAGCAAGCTACTTTGCAAGGAAGTACCTATAAATCATATCTGTAGTCAACAATCTCATGACTCTCCACAATGTTAAATCTAGCAGGACTTCAACTTTTATGTTAATTCTAATAATAGAAGTGTTAACTTTGTCAGTTCATTTTAAAAGTCAATTATAAAAATAAAAATAAAAAATCTAAGTACAACCTGTTAATGGGAAACCTTACATATTGACAAAAGCAACAGTAGATATTTATAAATAAATAAATAAATAAGAGGAAAAAAGAAGAAGAAGAAGAAGAAGAAGAAGGTAATATTTAGTTGTCAACTGGCCTTTTGATACATGCAATGAATAGATGGAAATGCTTCTCTAGAGTCAAAATGTTAAGAACAAAAACTTCAAAATTCAATAAGATGACTAAATGCAATCTCAATATCCGTCATAAAGACAAAAAATAAATTACTCCGTATAAGAGAACATCAAATGAGCTTTTATGTTTAGTGCATTTTTCTGCCCAAAATCTAATATATTAAGGGAAGACATGATGTTCCCCAGATAGAAAAAATAAGTAAATAAAATCTCCTTGACGGAAGAAAATTTAGCAAAAGTTTTTACACAAACTTATTGAATTATTAAAGAAAATAATGTTGTGCATTAGTGATGAATTTTTTAATTAATGAATAAGATTTGAAAGACATTAAAGTAAAATACTGCTGAAATAACATAATTTTATTCCCTAACATCAATCTAAAAAATGATAAGATAAAGTACTTTCATAGAAGAAAATTTTGGAATTTATCAACACTAAATATAAAATTGGTAAATTCTTTTTTCAAAAGTAAAAAACAAAGATTACACATACAACATATAGAAAATATTTCATCACAGCTTAACTAATTACAGTAAAAAAACAAAAAATTATAATAATAATAATAACACAAGAATTACACCAGCCTCAACTAGACTAAACAGAGCATTTCCTAACCAGTTAGATGGCCTGGGTCTGGATACAAGAATTCTATTACCTAACTATCTCAACCCATGTCGGTTTTAGACTACTCTTTCCCCTATAATAAGGACTACATCATATTTCATCACTAGCACAGAAGTTGGTTGTTATTAAACATGGTCAAATCATCTCAATCTATTTTCTCTGATTTAATCTCAAATTGGTGTTACCTCAAGTCTTCAAACATCTCATCAGTATATTTCTTTCTAGTTTTATCCTTTCCCATCTTGCCACATATTCATCTCAACAATTTTGCTACACTCATTTTATGAATATCATTTCTTATCGCCCAACATTTTGTCCAATAAAATATGACTGGTTTACTTGGGAAAAAAATAAAAATATGACTGGTTTAAGAACCAAATATGACTGGTGGTAGGTTTAGGGCAACAAGTGGTAGTGCCACTGCATAAAAATCTTAAGAAGCATTTTCAAGTTTCAATTAAGGGGTACTAGGCAAAACATTTCAAATTGAATGACTTAATTTACACAAAAAGTTATTTAATATCCATAAAACTATATTGCAAAGCTAATGAAGCTGACTACAGCAGTTTAGATGTGTGCTTACTAGAAGGTGATAAATGGGAAAGGAAAGTAAGAGTACTTACAGGGTTGTGCATCTCTTCACTCAGCCCAAAATTGATAAGAATAGAATTAACAAACATTGAAAATTGATGTAACAGAAAAGATCCTGCTCCAAGCTGAAACAACATGGAGGTAAGGTTCATAAATGTAGGATGTTTAACAAAACTAATGAATTACTTTCTAACAGCATTAGACTGGAGCAAAAGAACGTTTACCACTGATCCATATATAGTAAGGTAGAAGACATTTTTCCTTCCAGTTGGTAATAATTTCATTCCCTGTGCCACAATGCAGCCTAATGAGACATCTAATTTTTTATGAACATAATAACAGGTTGTAGAACTAAGACGAAAGAAATGTTCTATAAAATCATACAGCTGAGATGCAATTCTATAGTAAGCAAAATCATGCTTCAACAATTAATTAAGCAGTAAGACTTTACTTGGAGATGAATGCATCGATGCACGTCATAACATAACAGTTATTTTCCCTTTCCTTGTCCATTTTATAGCTCTCAACAAGAATACCACTTTCTTGTAAATACATATTTAGATGATGACACTTTAAAATCCCACAATGAAATTTCTAGTTTCCTTTGGCACGATCACAACACTACACAGAGTCATTGTGGATTCAATATTTCTTTTAGTTATTGATCAGACTGTAAATGCAACCATTGACAACCATTTCTAATTTTTTCGGCCTGCAATTCTAAGAACATTTCAAAGTGTTTCCCAACATATCAAATAATAATGATTTTTTTTTGGGTCCTAGTACAGGGTCTGAACCATACAAACAAGACCATATGATAGTAAAGAGTTTGTGTAAATCTAAATAGCAACAATATAAGCAAATAATAATAATAATAATAATAATAATAAAATTAATTTTAAATTTTAAAAAAACTATTTCATGCATACTGGACCCAAATACCTGAAACAGAAGGATTATAATGACAAGCAACACACCAATGGCCATTGAACTGCTATAATAAAAGGGAACCCAACTGCTGATAATTGGTGCCAAGAGAAGACAAAGAAGACCCAATGCAAGACAAAGCAGACGCCATCGTTGAAACTCTGCATGCAACAGACAAGTGGAGCAGGATAGCAAATTAAATCTGAGCTTCAGGAAAATACAATAAACAAATAATAAATAAAAGAAAAATCCCGACCTTCTTCAACAGTGACAGTGACAGAACCAGAAACATCACCAACAAACTTGACATCAATGTATCTGTCCCGATAAGGTGACATGAAAGAGCTCCATAGCCCCTTCTGGACAGATTTCCATTCATTCTTCTCACATTGACATAATCCAAGGGAAGCATTCCTGCACAACATTTACTCAGTGATCTCCACCATCATGAAACTTCAGCACTTAAGGTAAAATGTGTATTGAGAGAGAGAGGAGCTGTAAGTCCACGATATTTGGCTTACTGGTGAAAACAAATCTGAATTTTGCTATGTAATCTCTCAGGGATAGCTACCGATGGGGCCACAGTAACCTTAAACGAACTGGCATATCTCCCAAGTTTTGATCTCGATAGACCAGCAACTCGAATACGCTTACACAGTAAAACATCTTTAGAACCACGAGCAGATAATGTATGGCCAGGGAGGGTGGATGGAGTTACATCAAGAGATGGATTTTGCACATCAATGCCTGAAAATTCAATTTTAATATGCTTGAGATTATTAATATCTAACATACCCGCTTAGAGTCAACGTCAAAAATGAAAGCTGCTGCATAAATGTGGTTGTCCAAGCTTCCATGACAAACATAATCTCAAACACATCACTAAATTGAGCGTCTTAAGCACCATATATAGAAACAACTACTGAACCATCCATAACCTAAAATAGTCATTCCAATTGAACAAGGCAAACATGCAAAACAAAGAAATTTCAATTCTTTCCTTGTTTCCTAGATTTTCTAGGAAATGAAGTTAACCCAACATTTATGTAGAGTTTTTCAGTTATTGGAAAGGAAAAAAGATATATTGCTGGTAAAAATTACTTTAATCTGTAGAAGAATTTTCTGTGAATATATTTTTAGTAGAAACAAATCAACCCAAAAACACATACATATTGTACAACTTGCGTCCCAATTATTCACAATATAAGACCCTGCCATCAATGTTACAAAAGCAATGCAACTTCTCCGTATCGAATAAATAGAGTAATACATCAAAAACGAACAAGAAAATCAAACAAATATATTGTAAACGCTCTAATTATAAAATTCAGGAATGAAGTTTGAGAAAAGAAAAACAAATTATCAATCTACTAAAGCAACTGCTTAAAAATCAGGCTGAGATCAAACGAACAATAAAATCCAACAAATAATGTAAATGCTCTAATGTAAAAAAAATCAGGACTGAAGTTTAAGAAAAGAAAAGCAAATTATCAACCTTCCAAACCAACTGCTTAAAAGGCACGCTGAGATCAAACACTGCAGAGTCTACACCAAATTGTTTAAACCAAAACTACAAGACGAAACCCTAATTTTTCGTGTAGTCAATTTTTAAAAATAAATAAAATAAAATAAAATAAACTACAATACTGAATATCAAAGTTTCTTTGCATTAATTTCACACACCTCATTATAAGACCGAAAAGCACTTCTCGAAATTGTATTATGTGATAAGTACCTGACACAGGGGTCGAACGTGAGGAGATCGAAAGCAAAACTAAGAGGAAGAACACAAAAATGGCAGTAGATGAGCCCATCGCTCTCTCTCTGTGTCACCTCTTCTCTTCCCTCTCTAGAGAGAGAACGCTCGCTTCGTCTCTCGAGTTCTTCATACAACTTTCCAAAAACTATCTTTCAAAAAAAAAAACACACCTACCTAAAACTATATATATATACGCACGCATATATTACTGCGTTAATAAAAAATATATTTGAGTCGGTAAAATTTAAAATTTCAGTACTTAATTTTGTATATTTTAAAAAATGCTAATTTTTTAAAACTATTAGCTTTGATTACCAACTTTACGAAACTAATTGCAAAAGTATATAAAAACACTTTTTATATTTTATCATGGTCTAAAATACCCCTCTCTCTCCTCTATTTCTTTCTCTGAGCTGTAGACCTATTTTATATCTACTATGCTATAGTATCTTTGTAATTGGTCCATTAGAATAGGTTCTTCCGAAAATCAAACATATCACAAGAAGCCGCCATAGCATTCACTCTATCAAGCAAAGCCAAGCACCAACGCATGACTTCCTGTCCTCCTTCATATTCATCTTCTGATAAACATAGTTGACTTAGCTTTATCGGTAGCCACCTAGAAAACATATTGGAGTTAGTTTATAAACAAATATATAAACACTTCAACAAAATTGCAATTCTGGATAAATAATTTGTGATGACCGTGTCATCTTTGTCCTTTTTTCTGGCATTTATTTTTTTTATTAATCATTTATTTGATTTATTTTTTTCACGCGTTGCCATAGGATTTTGTTGCGCCAGAGGTAGGCTTTGGTGCTCGGAAACGATTTCCGACACCATGTGTATTGCATTATATTATCTTTTACAGTTCCTGTATGATTTAATTTTGTTGAAAAGCATGCTCGTTTTATTTTATTTTCTAGGGGTATGGATGCATAGTTTTTTCAGAAATATTTTTATTTTTTGAGGTGTTTTGTATAACTAAGTTTCTGAGATATTTTGCCTTGGGGACTTTTGTGCAAATATTTTTTGAGATATTTAGTGAAGGGACTAAGTTGCAATTTGGGCAAAGAGTGACAAGTGACACTCTCCCATTCGCCCATTTGTTGACTTACCATTGGATACACTTGGAAGCCTAGGATGGTGACAAGTGTAAAGCTTGGATTAAGCCTAGTGAGGAGGCCTAGATTGGTGACAAGTGGATGGTGGATGTGTGTGTGAGAGAGAGGTAGTGTTGGTGTGTATGTGTTTGGCTAACAAAGCTTTAGGGTTAGTGGGAAACGATGTGAAAGTGGTTTTCCTCATAAAGGCCACCATTGCAGCCACCTTGAACCCTGGCCACCATTTTCAGATTTCGACCATTTTTCCTTGGAATTTGGCATTCCACCTTGAAAATCAAATATTCCTCTCTTCCATATCTAGAACACCTTTTCACAGTTTCTCCATTTGATGTCGCTTGCCATGGATTCTAGAGGGACAATCATCTAGTAAGGCACTTTGAGAAATCCTGAAACCCTAGCCTCCATTTTTGAAATTCGAACCATTTCCCTTGGGATTTTGGTCTTCCACCTTGAAGACCGAATTTTTCTCTCTTCTTTCTTTAGAACACCTTTTTCACAGTTTTTCCATTTGATGCCGTTTGCCTTGGATTCTAGAGGGACAATCCTCTAGTGAGGCACTTTGAGAAATCCTGAAACCCTAGCCTCCATTTCTGAGAATCGAACCATTTCCCTTGGGATTTTGGTCTTCCACCTTGAAGACCGACTTTTCCTCTCTTCTTTCTCTAGAACACATTTTCAGAGTTTTTCAATTTGAATTTGTTTGCCTTGGATTCTGGAGGAACAATCCTCTAGTGAGGTAGGAGTTGTCCTATGTTTATACTTTTGTTATATCTTTGTTCCTTTGAGTTAATATACATTGTATGCATATATTTTGAATTCTAGGGTTGTATTTAGATGTATATTGCATGAAATTAACTTAGGGCTTTGTTTTGATTAAGGCTTTTACATGATCTTTAACTTGTGTTAAGTTGTTTCATTAAGTGATGTTTTGAAATCTAGAGATTTTCATTAGAGTAATTTTTAGAGTAATTCTATATAATTTTTGTCAATGATTTAATTATGTATTTGATACTTTGTTATTGTTTAAATCATGGACCTTAAGCTTATAGTATACTAGCATGAATAAATTTCATAGGTTGATTTTATGGTAGTACTTTAAATTGATTTTCTTTGTAAACTTGTTTATGTGATTGCTATTGTGGTTTTAGTGACTTGATTGTGTAACTATTAAATTGTTTACATTGTTTTAGAATTGTGACATCTTTGATATATCTACTTGTGAGTAAATCATAGTGTGTGTGTGTATGCCACCTTGGCCTTAGGAGCATGGTAGTTACCATTTTGTTCATAACATTTATAAGGTTATAAGTTGCGTATGTACAGCACGTATAACATGATTGAAGGATGGACGCCATCCGAACATTGAAAAAGTGGACATCGAGTCTAGTGGGTTGAAAGTCCCATAGTACACTTGGCCAGCGGGGTGTGAAAGTGCACCGTTTTTATCATCGTGTACGATGTGTGCATGCATTACATTGCATAATGAAGTTGCATGTGTGGGTTGCATCATAGTGGAGTCTATGTGCAAGTTATTTTGTAGTTCTTGGAGTGGTGTACACTTTGTTATCTTATTAACTTTATGGTAGTTGTTCTTGCTAGTATTTACTTATTGTTGATTTCACATCTTTATTTCCAAGTTGATCTTACTAGGTAATTATAACTTGTTGGTTGTGTTAGTTGTTCCATTATTGTTTATGTTCTTTCCTCATTGTGGATTATGTTTAAATGTTTCAAATATAGCTTAGGATGGTCCCTTAGCTTCCCTTTTAAAACTAGATGTTAAGGAGCATGATCCACATGTGTTTGGTTTATATTATATTTGCAAAGAATCATTGAAACTTTAGGGCATACGCATGCGTTTCATCCTACTGAGTAACTCGTTTACTCACCCTAGTTAATTTGGGTCTTTTATCTTGGGGGCATTTTAGGTATTTCATGTTGCATTTTAATTTTGGTTTAAACTATAGTTGTTTAAAAAACTCATTTTTAGGGGGAGTTGCTTCACGAACTTCGAATTTATTTTTGCTTCGAAAAACAGACGTTTTAAAAAACTTCACGGTTGCAGATAGTAGCGACCGATTGCAGCTGCACTTTTTGAGTTCTGTTCACCGTTCATGAACTTTGCGATCGGTCGCAAAGGTGGCGATCGATCGCACTGGACACTTCATGTTTTTAAAAATTAAAATTTGGCTATTGTCCATCATTCATGGATTCTGCGATTGGTCACACCATCTGTGATCGATCCTACCTGTACTCATTTTGACATTTCTTTTCAAAATTTTGAAAATTCATATCTTATTCGTTTTAACTCCAAATTAGGTGATTTTTGAGACTAAATTTATTAAATTTTCGTTGTCTATCCAATGATATGCACGATAGTATCCATTTCTATTTGAAATGACCATTTTACCCCTAGTGGTTCATTTTGTCTATTTTAAACCCTAGTTTCTGCATTTGGTTTATTTGAGTCTCGGCATCTTAGAGATGGTATTCATCTCTAGAGACTTCATTTCTTTCATTGCTTTTGCATTTAGGATCCGTTATCAGGTCAGTTTTCAGGTTACTTGCTGGCACACTTGGTTCAGATAATTCGGGCCATCACATAATCAACCAACCTGCCTACCTCTAAATATTATATATACAGAGTATATATTTGTATATAAGCATAATTTATACATGCAGATTGTAGGGAGAAGGCAAAAGTACTAAATTAGTAATTCTTGAATGTTTTTTCCTCCTCCTTCATATTTATCTTCAGATAAACACAGTTGGCAACCAAAAAATGCATCATTCAGTAAATTATTTTTTTCCTCTCCACCCCACCCTTGCAGCAACCACTACATCACAACTAAATCCTCTGATAAAGAAGAAGAGGATAAGAAGTCCATATAAGATATCAGTGCCCGATCGAATTTTGGATTCTCTGTGCAAAAAGAATCGAATATGGTGCCGCCATCGACATCAAAGTATTCAATAATGAGCAAATCAGATGAATTAAACGACGCTGGATAGCTGGTAAGCTGGAACACCGGCAATGGCGAGGTGTTCGACACAAAGATCGTGGTTTTTTTGGGGAGTGGGTTGGTACCATTACCAGGTTAGATATGGTGGGTGATTGCTGCAAAGGTATAAGAATGAATAAGAAAGATATGGGCATACAAGTTAGAGAGAAATAGATAAGAGAAAGTATAAAGTAGAAAGGAACATTTTGGTCCATGAGAAAATGAAAAAAGTGTTTTTGTATATTTTTGCAATTAGTTTCAGAAAGTTGGTAGTCAAACCTAATAGTTTGAAAAAGTTAGCATTTTTTAAAATATGCAAAATTAAGTAGTGGGATTTAAAATTTATCCTAACTTTATCTATCTTAGTGGAGTGACAGTTAAAAGTATATATTTAAGATTATAAAAAATATATATTAAAAAAGGATAAAAGTCATTTCCCTAGTAACATAAATCAATAGCCACACTACCTTCCAAAAACACGAATATATATATAGCCACTAGCCCCAATGAAATAATCTCTCCTCTTTAAAGATGAATGGCTTTATATTATGAATGTGCACATTTGCGTTAAACTTTCAAAAGAAAAAAATGATGAGTGAAGAAAATTAAATAGTAGTGGGTTAGAAGTAAATTTGCACATAAAAAGTGATTCATGTTTTAAATTTGTAGATATGGAAAAAATTATATATTGTTTTACATTAATATTCGTTGTACCACCTGCAATGTTACTAAGGTACTGTTTGATAAAACTGAAAATTAAGCACTGAAATACTGAATTTTAAGCGCCGAATATATTAATTTGAAAACCTGTTTGATAACGTTTTAATTTTAAGCGCTGAATTCATTAAAGTTGTTTGTTATATACAAAAGCAGAAGTTTGAAAGTTGTACGTATTACATTTTTGCCCTCAATATCTGATACTCATAACAGTTTTATATTTATAATACAAAAATATTAATAAAACAACCATATTTACTCAATAAAATAAATAAATATGAAATTTTAAAATATATGAATTTTGTATTACATAATATTTATGTATGGTATCGAAAAGGGTGTTACAAAGATTAAAAAAAGTAAAATTTAAAATATATGAGTTTTGAATTGAAAAATATTTAGGTAGGGTATTGAAAAGGGTGTTACAAAGATTAAAGAAAATATTTGAAAAAGAATTCTTATTTAGGAATAAAATTATATTATATAAATAATTGATGAAAATTTTAAATGTGTGGGTTTTGGATTACATACTAATATTTATGTAGGTATGGTGTTACAAAAATTAAAGAAACTAAAATTTAAAATATATGTGTTTTGAAATACATAATATTTATGTAGGATATTGAAAAATGTGTTACAAAAATTAAGGAAAGTGAAAAAAGAATTCTTATCTAGGAACAAAATTATCTTATATAAATAATTAATGAAAATTTAAAATATATAGATTTTGGATATCAAAAAGAATGTTACAAAAGATTAAAGAAAATAAAATTTAAAATATATGGGTTTTGAATTACATGGTAAGGTATTGCAAAGAGTGTTAAGAACGTACGTGAAAGATAATTATTCTCTGAGAATAAAATTCTATTAGATAAATAATTACATAATATTAGAATTCTGTTATAATTGAGGGTAGAGTAGTCATTAAAAAGTTATTTTTTAAACCCAACCACTTACCGTCTTCTGTAATAAGTGATAAGTAACATTCCGCTTAAAATTTTGGCCTCTTTTAAACGGTACTTATCATGTTAAGCGGTGTCTTAGAATTTTATCAAACAAACTTATTTTTAAAAATCATTTACCGTGTTCTGCATTTAGCGCTGAATTAGGAAATCAAACAGGCCCTAAGATTTGAAAGATAACCCGACTAATCGATTTGAAAACTAAAGTGAAATAGTTATGTGAGTAATATGGTATTATCTAGGAGTGTACACAATTTCGTTCCTACAATTAATTTTTGGCAGAATTGGAATTGGAATGGGAATCGGATCCGTTCCCAATAGTTTCAAAAAATTGTAACCAAAATCGGAACCTTTCCTAACCGGTTCCACGGGTCCGATTCGATATCGGTTCCTTTTTAAAAATAATAATAATAATTGAATGACTCTAAACCCATCTGTAATACATTTTGATATATAATATTGTACATAAGAACATAAATTTATTAGATATATATATATATATCTTTGTAGGCATCAATAGGCATATATATTACTTAGTATTTATATAATAAAAAACATAATGTATATAATTATTCAATAGTTCCAGTTTCAGTTCCGGAGTATGGAATCGGAACCGAAGTACCAGCACCGATTTCGGTTCCCAACGATTCCACCGGTTCTTTGTGCACCCCTAAATTATTATCAATCTCAATTTTTATATTCTTTAGTTAGATTACAACAATATATATTTTATTAGTTACGATAGCTCCAACTCTAATTCAGCCAAAGCATATCACCTATGTGGTATGGTGGGAATAGGGATCCACATAGGCTTGTGCCTAATCAGAATAAAAGAAATATAGAAAACGTTTTATAATACTCAATGTATTTATCAGGTGGTGTCCCAGCCAATAGACAAGGGTATCACAACTAAGTACCCGATGTACGATTATAATTTTATTTAACATACTTAAAATCACTAAACTGTTTAAACTTTAAGGGTTAAGTGCAAAAAATCTCCTCTACTATCGATATAATAATCTCTGTGTAGTGTAAAACACCCATATACTATTGATTTGGTGCAAAAAGTCCCCTGGAGACTTAAAATGGCGATAATACCCTCATTTTAGGAGAATAAATTAATAAGTATAAATACCAACCATGTAAAATGACTATTTTGTCTAAATTGTGTATGAATTTTTTAAATAACCTCGCTCCCCCTCTTTTTTTCTCTTTCCACCCACCACCACCACCAACTACATTTTCCAAATTCAAAAACCAGAATCACAAATCCAAACCCAAACCTACACACACATATACATAACCCAAACCATTTTGCATTTCCACCGCCATCACCACTGCCACCAAATCCAACCCATAATTATCTTGATCCAACATTAAGAAAGGAAAGTTCCATGAATGCACTAGAGCAAGAAAAGAGGTAATAAGTTCTGTTTGAGTGTACTTGTAAATAAGTCATAATATATTTTTTTATACAAACTTATTAATTTATTTGAGGCATCACCAATTGTCATGTTAGATGCACGCAGTAAAAAAATATATATTTTTTCATCCTCATTTCTCGCGCGTACAACATATATATATATATATAACATTTGGTGTACAAACCCCAATTAGTGGAATTGGAACGAATTGATGAAAACCCTTTTGTGAGTCACAAAAGAGATTCAATTTTCTTAATGGAGGACAAATTGATGAAACCGTTTATGTGTATATCATTGTCGCTAAATTGAATCGTTTGTTGCAGAGCCTCTCCCATTGCGAGGAATGTGAGAGAAGAAGGGCGGTGATGGTGGTGGTTAGTGGGCCGGGGTGGCGGCCAAAAAATTGCATCTCTTGATTATCTACCTTCTATTTTTTTTGGTTCTCTCATCAATGGATAGAGACTGTGTGTGGGCTTGATTGAGTAAGTGATGGTATATGGAAGTTGTTGAATGAGTCAGTGATGGGCTTTGAGTTTATATACACGTGTGTAAACATAAATACATATATATATATACACACACATTTTTAGGTGTGGCTACGATCGAGGTTGTGGCCTGTAATAATGGTGCGAGGAAGTGGCTCGTTGGTGGAGAGGAGAGAGAGGGAGAGTCGGAGAGAGAGATGAGGGGCAAATTAGGAATAAAATTGCCAAAAAGTGGTCAGGGGGCTTATTTGTACCTTTTTTTTTTTAAAGATTATGGATTGAAATGCAAATTTCTTAAAAGGAATGACTTATTGTGAACATAACCTATATTAAAGGAGGGTTTTTTGCACTTAACCCTAAACTTAAAGCACGAAAAAATTTATTTTTGTTTTAAAAGGGACTCATTCTACCAACTAGACCTTTAGATAAGTTCCAAAATTTATTTTCAAGTTAAATACACATAAAAGTGTATAACGCCCCTTTTTAATGGCAGATCCACATGGGATCTAGTAGGGACAGTTGTCCCCACTTGACTTTCTTGTATTTTTATTTTGCATATAATTTTTTATTTAATTAATCATGTAAATATGAAGTTCTATATAAATACAAAAAATTGCAATAGCTAGTGATACTTTTTCATCCTACCGAAATAAAAAGTGGTCTCTCAATGAAAAAACACTCGGCTTCCTCCAATTCCACTAAAAGGAGAGTAAAAGGCAGGGGAGAGAGTTTTGATGGAAACGTTCTGAATTATGAATGAAATGACACGTAATTTAACCAGACAATAGAGTGAAAGTCTATCTCTGACAAGAGCGAAAGTCCGTCAAAGCAATTTAATGAATGTTATGAAAATTATTTTAATTTTTGCTTTTGTATGCTCTCATGGATGTACCCTGGCGTAAGGAATAAAAGAAACAAATTAGCATGCCAAATATGACAAGTGAGTATATTTATTGCCTCATTACATCCCTAATGAAAATATATATTGATATATGTATTTTAATTTTTTTTTTTTATTATTTTGGTTTAAATTATTTTTTTATATTATTGTCGAAATTAAGTTCCCCTATAGAAAAGAATTATTTGCTCTTCCATTGCCCCTTGTCAAAATTGTCGGCTTAAGGGCATCCAGTATAGGGTAACCGGATGGCTATGCACAATTTTTTGCCTATTACGTCTAACGTGGCTAGTTGCAATATTTAGTTACCACATTTGTATGGTATAGTGATAGATGTTTTGACAATATTTTTATAGGACGAGCACTTTAGAAGAGAGAGAGAATGAAAAGAGAGAAGGAGAGAAAATGAAAGTCGAACCAATTTTCAATAGCAAAATCGCTGTTACCTGCATCTACACATTTTGCTAGTCCCATACAATGCATTCTACTCGCCCAATGCACATGCCAGTCGGTAAAAAGCCTCTTACACCCGATGGCCCAACGAATGTGTTAACATATTGTTTGAAATTACCTACATTTTATAACTCCCAAAACTGTATGGTTGGAGATTCAAGTCCGACAAAGAGTGCATGAGTTATTTGTCGGAGGAATATATATAAATATTTCGATTTTCAGCTAAAGACTATGATTTGAACATTTATGGACTAGCCTAAAACAACATGGTGATCATGAATGCATAATTGCATATACGCAGTACTCATAGCTGTTTCAATAGGCCACAGTGACCCAATTATCTGCTTGGTGCCAATACACACGTACGTATAAATGTGTGTGTGAGAGAGAGAGAGCATGCAAGAGAGATGACAGTTGTTTGTATTAGTCTTTATATTGCAATTCATAACAGCTAGCCTAAGTGGACATCCAGTTATTTTGTGGAAAATAAGAAGGAAGAAAAAAAAGGAAACAACCATGCATCAGAAAGTTTTTAACTTGGATGAAGTATCTGGTTAGCAAATGCAACCGGATTTCGACTCTCTTCCTCATCTTCTTGATCCTCTTCTCGGGAAGGCTTTGAAAGTTGAAGAGGCTCAAAAATACGCCCAGACGGGACTGTCTCGACTGCAATGTCAAAATTAGAGTTGAAGCTGCTCATGTGAACCAAGTTGTTCGACGCCGAAGAGTTATTTGAGTATGCTGGCTGTAACAACGTAATGTGTTGTTGCTGCTGCTGCTGTTGTGTGCTTTGAAGCGCATTTGCTACTGCAAACCTACTGTTGATTAGCTGATTTTGCACCATTGCGAGCTCGGCTTGCAAGGATGCCACCTACAAAACATTACAACAATAATAGCACATATATGACACAAGTGTGGTTAATTTAAATAGATGAGAAAGTTAATTTTCTTTTAATTTTTTTCTTTACATACTTTGAATTCGAAAACTTGTATATATGTAATGTATCAGTACTCTTCGCTTATCATCTTTAATATCATGCATGGGATGCAGTGCTTGAATTGCCTCTATATAAGCATTGTGTTCTAACAGTGAAATTAAATTGATCATCACTCATGTGACGGTCACATGAAATGATTTTTTTACCTGTAAATATATTGTTATTAGGGCCGGCTTGACCCTTAGGCGACTTAAGCAGTCTAAGCCCCAATCAATAAGAAGGCACTTAAAAATATTATTTTCTTATTGTATTAGACTTTTAAAAATTTTTATTTTCTTTATCAGTTAGGCCCTAAGAAGACTCCTAAAATTATTATTTCAACTTCTAAATATTTTTATTTCCTTACATTATTAGATAGCCGAGCCAATAAGAAGACTCCTAAAATTATTATTTTTGCTTTATTAGACTTCTTAAAAAATTTATTTCCTTATACTACTAGACCCCTAAAATTATTATTTTATCTTTCTAAGTTCCTAACATTTTTATTTCCTTATATTATTAATTCCAACTAATTGTAACTATTTCCATACTATAAAGCCCTAAAATTATTACTTCTTAACTGTTTATTATTATTGTTGTTGTTATTATTATTATTTACAATATATATATATATATATATATATATATATATATATATATTGCCAGGTTAACAAAAGAATATATTATAGACTTCTTTATTTTATTATATTATTATACTTCTCGTCACTAGAGAATTGATTAATTTTAAAGTTTTCACTTCACTTTCTATCATAATTCACAATTTTATCCTTATCTAATTTTTTTTCCTCCTCTCCTTCTTCCATGTTTCTATTGAATATATATTTAACTAATAGTTAAGCTAAAACAATTAACTAATAATTGTGGAAATTAATTTTTAAATAATTTTAAAATTTATACAATAGTGAAAAAAAATATTATTCACTTAAATTTACGTTGCCCTACTTACTCTCTACTTACTATCAAACAGTTTCATTTAAATAATATTATTAATATATTAAGAGATCATTTTTATAATTTTCGTCTAAGGAGCTGCCCCTGATTGTTATATATGCATTTTTTATTGGACTTCTGTAATATTAATAATATTAGTGTATATAGCAAATTAACATGCAACACACACACACACACAAAAAAAAAAAAATATATGAGCTTTTGCGTGTGTGTATATATAATATATATATGTGTGTCTTTTTCCCAAGCATGCCCAATTAATATTCTACCATTTTGTTTTTGGCCTAGGCTTGCACTGTAACCGCCAGTTTTGCAAAGCGAGTTCTTTGGAAATAATTAATTAAGCCTATATATATGTCAGGTGTGTAGAGAACTTTGTAAAGCTTTTCAATTTTTTTCTTTAGATTGAAAGGAAATTAAAGTCTTTAGTGAGAAACAAACAGTATAGTACTAGCCAGTAAATTAAACCTGCTGCTGTAAAGCAAGTATGGTTGACACACAACCGTAAACCGGATCCGATAGCCTTGCCTGAGCTTCATAAGATATGGTGACCACAGCATCGTGTCTCCTGCTCACCGGAATGTGGAGCAAGAGCTTCGAGACATTGCTCGCACCAAAAACCTTGTGCACAGCCGCGAACCGAGCCGCACCCTGGTCCGAGCTGAAATAGGGTGCAAAGATGCAGCCATTAATGCACTTTCTCCTCAAGAACTTGCATGCCCCACAAGGAGCAGCCGTAGACGACACCCCCACTGGCGGAGCCTCCATTGGAGCGGTGGCACGTTTGGCAGTGCCCTTACCCCGCCTTTCAGACGTGGCATGATCAGCACCTCTTGTCTCTGCCATGTAAAAATTAAAGGAAGTGTGAGGAGCTGATCAGTAAAGGTCGCTAAGGGTGATATATATATTGAGAGAGAGAGAGTGGGGTAAGGTGGGTATTTATACGCATGAATGATGTGGGAAGAGGGGAGGCATGTATGTCTCGTGAGGGTTGGCAAGGTGAATGTGGTAACCTATATATATATATATTATATGTATGTATTGAGAGAGGGAGAGAGACGTTATGGGTGGTTAAATGGGCCGGAAGAGTACTTTGGTGTGAGGTGCACGTGCAAAGGGAGTGTTTATACTAAAAAGGGTTATTTAATTACAATGTAACGTACATAATATAAATAATAGTACATATATATATATATTGGTTTGTTTGTGCAGCTTGTGGCATATAGGCATGGTTGTAACTGTTGTATACATGGAAGGGGACTAGGCACAAGATTTGTGCTGCCGTGGCGTGTGGGACGGTGGAAGCCACGCATACTTGGTTGTTATAGCATGAGATTATTACAAATTAAGCACATATGGAGTTATTTTTTATTTTTTTCTCCCGACACAAACAAGGAATAGCTAGATACCCAAACGACTGAATTCGACGTCTTCAAGAGACCTGCATGCCTGCTACATTTTTTCTTATATATATAAATTTGACGTCTTCAAGGATTGTTCCAGACTGCAGCTTGCGATCGATGCATGACCCTTTGATTGTCGATCACCCTAAGAACCATATATAGTCCAGGATCCATTCCCAATTTTGTATTATTTTAACACTCTTCCAAATTCAGACTTAACTCATGAGTTTGATTTGGAGAGGATTGTACATATTGAAGATTTATTTGCCGGACACAAGTTCAAAGGGCGCGGTTTTAAGAGTTCTCACGTTATAAAAAAAAATTTAAAAATTAAAATTAAAAGGTTGCAATTAGGGAAGTACTTTTCCTTGAAAACTAAAAAAAAAAAAAAAAAAAAAAAAAAAAAAAAAAGGGGGAATTATCTCCTCCTCAAAAGCCTACAATGCTAAGTTTTAAACCACAGCGTCCATTTCCTATGAGTTGCGCTATGTGGAAATAATATGATAAAAATTAATCTAGACAAAGGTACTTGGTCGAATAGGGTTTAAGTTGTTCTTTTGTCTCAATTTTGCTTACCTTAATTTTACCGAAATAAAATTAACATCGCACAAATATGATGGAAATAATGTAAAGAGAGAATACTAAGAGATATATTGACATGGGGTTTTTAGGCTTAAAATTCTTATTAAAAGAAATCTAACCAACCGGAACGAAAACCACGGAGACTCCAATGAAACAATCTATTATTTCCAAGTAAAATAGAATAAATTGTCTCAAACTTACACCCACCCCACTCTACCAAAAATCCAGTTGCAGAGTGCCTAAGGTTGACTCTTGCAACTCTTCATCCAACTAGTGCTGACTTTTAACTTACTCATCAATCCTAGCTTATAAAAAAAAAAAAAAAATGGACGAATGTACGTATTGTTCCCTCTTGTAATTGATACATCTTTCCTTTAAATTTGTATTTTGAGAAGGCAAACAAAAAGCCTTCTCTTCTGAACGACATCAACTGAATCTTCAATTGACACGAGCTCCCATCAAAACGAGAAAACACATTAATAACACACTTATGTGAAACAGTGTGCTCTCAAAATAATACATAAACAAATATATATATATAACGATATTCCGCAAAAAAAACACTCGAAAAGGCTCTCTCAAATTGCTGTAAATTGATCTCGTAAAGTCGTAATCAATTATGAGAGAAAAAGTGCTAAAAAGTCCTAACTTATAACTTAGACAATCTAATTCGACACATACTATGCATGTGTATTTTCACTCACAGTATGTACTAAGTGATTTTAAATTCAAATATGTTTGAACGAGTACCGCTTCCGACATGAAGACTTAAAATAAAATAAAAATTACAATTAAATCGAACACATTTTAACATAAAAGTTCATCAATTACAAAATGTATATATCACATTTTCTTTCTTCTTGTCGCATAGCTTCCAACAAATACATTTCAAGTTGAAGGAAAGTCAATTCCACATATCCACTCCACTATATTTTACGTATCATTTTACAACTCAATTTAGCAATATTTTATTTTTTTTCAAACTAACATAAAATAATATATATATATATGTATATATATATATATATATATATATATTATTGAGTATAACTAAACTTGATTACAAAATATAATTCCAACTTCATTGCAAAATTTTGAATCATAACAAGCAAATAAATGAATTTTATTTATTTATATCAAATTTACCATATATATATACACACACACACAGAGAAAGAATATTCTAGACTCATAAACGAGAGTAAAGCCTGTGAAAATTATGGTTCCTGGCACAACTTGTTAATCTTTAGAATTTTGAGAGATATAGATGATGTGAGGATATATAGAAGCAAGAAAACGAGAGTGTTACAAAATGTCATTTGGGGCCGCCAAAATTCAGTGGAGGTAAAATTTTAAGAAAATTGTAAGGGTCTGTTTGGTTAGCCGAAAATTGATAGTGAAAAGTGAAAGTAAAAGAAAGTGAAGGAAAATAAAAGAAAATTATGTTTCTATCATACATTTGGTTAGCATGATTGTGAGAAAATGTTGCATTAATTTGGTTAGCAAAAAAGTGAAAAGAAAATGATTTATAAACCAAAATTACCCTTATGAATTCAATACTAAGAAAAATACATTATGCAACAAGCATAATAAAAAAATTATAAATAATTATTTTATAAATAAAAATATATGTGCGTGCATATATATATATATATAAAGTCCTATTTTAAGGAGTCAGAAAAATTGTAACTTAATCAAATAAAATACATCATGCAACAAGCATAATAAAAAATATGAATAATTATTTTTTGAATAAAAATATGTGTGTGCATATATATATAATCCTAATTTAAAGAGTCAAAAAATTATAAGTTAGTTAGAAGTCCTAATTTAAAAAGTTAGAAAGTTGTAATATAAGTAGGAGTCCTAATTTATCAAAAAGAAGTCACTCCTTCTGTGAGTCTAAAAATAAAGAAGAGAAATAACTGACAAGGGTATAATTGAAAACTAACACATAATAATATAACTTTCACGCGAAACTAAAATTTCAAAAATCAACCAGTTGCGGGAATATCACTTTCCTGAAAACTATCACTTTCCTGAAAACTTTTCTTTTCACGCTAACGCTAACGAAACTAACCCTAAGTATGCAATACACATAAACATAAGTAAAAAAATAAAAAATAAAAAATTACAGGAACTCAAAAACTCATTCACACTTTTACCAAAGCTGGGCCATACCCTCATTTCTTCTTTGAGGATGATAATGTTATACAATTATGTTAGATTAGAGCTTCTACGATCCTCTCTCAAATGTCCTCTCAAACTCAAAATATAAGAGACTATTTTTTTTAAGCACTCCAAATGGTATGTTATACGTTGCCTCAAAATATAAGATTCTCAAAATTTTCTCATATACAGCGGGTTGCTATATGTTGAGATGTCGAACATTTATTTTTATTTTTGTGCAACATTGGTTGAAAAGTCAAAAAGCTGATTAAAATAAGGAAAGTAATAAGATAGAAAGTAAGTTGTTGTGTAAAAAATAGCATTTTTGATGAAATGCACTGACCATCTCCAATGCAAAATACTATTTTTTCATGCCAAAGCTATATTTTGAGAGGAGTTACAGTGTCAAATATTATATTTTAGTAATTCTGCTCCAATGGTGCATTTCATAAAAAATGCTATTTTTTTACACAACAACCATTCGTTTTTAACTACCACTCCCAACTATCATATGGCAATACTTTTGACAATCTCAAAATATGAGAGGCCTTTTGAGAGCCCATTGGAGTATATTATTTTCATTCACGTGCTATATTTTGGTTTTAAGAAACCCTTAGAGCATCTCCAATGCTAAAATGCTAAATTCAGATGCCAAATCTATATTTTGACAGTGCTACAGTGTCAAAATGCTACATTTTAGCAATCCTGCTCCAATGGTGTATTTCATACAAAATGCTATTTTTTGACACAACCACCATTCTTTTTCAACTACTATTCCCACCATTCTAAGTTTTATAAATCTCTACACTACACAGTGCTCTACCATAAACTCTAAAATTTAGTTTACAACACAACCAATTTCTCAATCCAAAAACTATTACTTGTGCAATTATTTCAATGTTGCTTCCGTCCCTCCAGATCATGCACAGACAAGACTCGATTCAAATTCACCATAAAAAAGAACTTCAAACTCAAATCTAGGGCTTAAATTCGGAGATACAAATAGATACCAATAACTGGTATATTGCACGAATTTGACAGGCAATCAAATAATATATGAACCGAGAGACAAGCTACTATGTGCTGTGTGAAAATACGGCATATTTACATGAAAATTCACATCAAGCAACCACAATAAGTTAAATAAACTCTAATAGAAAACAGTTGCCAAATGATCAAATAACCCACATTTATTCAAATTGGAACCAGCATGTTCAAATCACAAACAGAAGCTTAGAAAAAGCCCTGATTTCTGAAACAGTCACCTCAAGAACCAAAGTATTCAAGTCCAAAAAAAAACAGGAAAATAAAATAAATAAATAATATAATTATCAATCCAAATAAATCATCCATTGAGAAAGGAATTCAGACAAAATGTAAATTAAAAAATCAATTTTTTGGATAAAAAAGTGAAGATTCACATTTCGTGAGTAAATTAGGTCAAAATTAAAGTAAATAACATAAAAAGGCGATACAGAGAAAGAATCAATTGGACTACCTTCAAAACGCGCGAACGAATCAAAGATCAAAAAGGCGATACCGAAAAGTAACGGCGTACATTAACACAGCCGTAGAGTCAAAAAAATGCAAACTGCTGACATAGCAAGCTAGAGATTTCACGAAGAGCGAAAGCTTAGAATCGAAGTATAGAGCTTGAGAGGAAGGAGGTTGTGACCTTGTCTGAAGCTGCAGTGTCGCCGGAATCTTACATTCCGGTGGAATGTGGCCGGATATTCGCCGTATTATTGTTTATGTTGCCACCGTTCTCTCTCTCTCTCTCTGTTGCCTTAGACGAAATTGGAACCGTCCCTTCTTTCCTGTAGCCCCAGCCCATATAGCAATAGCTATTTGTTTTGCTACAATTGGCATAAAAAATAGCAAAGTTAAAAAATAGCGGCCCAAATAGCATTGCATTGGAGAGCCCAGTTTTAAGCCCACCTGCCATATTTTGAATTAGCAGCCCAAATAACATGTGGGTTGGAGATGCTCTTAGCATCTCCAATGCCCTCTCAAAGTCAAAATATAGCAGGTGGATGAAAATAATACACTCAAATGGGCTCTCAAAAAACATCTCATACTTTGAGATTGTCAAAAGTATTGCCATATATAGCAACATACTCTCAAAAATTTTTGAGAGCTCTCTTTTTTCTCATAAAGTGCAGTTTCTCAAAATATAGCAAGTGGATAAAAATAATACACTCCAAATAGCATTTTGGATGAAATGCACAATTGGAGTAGAATTGCTAAAATATAGCATTTTGACATTGTAACTCCTCTCAAAATATAATTTTGGCATGGAAAAATAGCATTTTTGCACTGGAGATGCTCAATCTCAAAATATGAGAGGTTTTTTTGAGCCCATTTGAGCGTATTATTTTCATCTACCTGTTATATTTTGACTTTGAGAGGGCATTGAAGATACTTATGGTAGAATTGTTAAAATATAACATTTTGACACTGTAACTTCTCTCAAAATATAACTTTACCATGAAGAAATAACATTTTGCAATGGAGAAGAAGTGACAAATTTTGACATGACCCACCAACAGGACTTGAACACGATACAAGTTAAATGAGTTATGATCATAAACGGATTGACACGATTAATCTATTAAGTTAATTGTGTCATGTTTGGATTGAGATTGTTCAACTCATTTAACTATACATGTCATAAACAAATTTCTATTTAAGTTCAAAAATAACTATCTAAACTTGTGTCTTATAATTTACTCTTTTATAGACTAGAGACTATTTAGTAATTTGGTTGGATTGAAACTTAGATTTTCCCACTATTTATTATTTGATTGAGTATTATTAATAATTTAAATAATAATTTTTTATTTTTTATTTTAGTAAATAGGTTATTAAACGGATTACATGTGTAACTCGTTTAATAAACAGGTTGGGTTAGTATTAAGGGTTTTCTGACACAAATATTAAATAAGTCGTGTTCAGATTAAGCTATTTAGTAAAATAAACTTAAGTCGACACAATGCAATTATGACATGTGAACACAAATGGCCACCCGTTAGATACACTTTGGTGATAAAATACTTAAAAATTACATCACTTCAAAAAGATAAGGGCATTTAAATTGGGTTAAATTTTTAACTGATAATAATTTTACTTATCACCCAATGCTAATACTTAAATTTCAAAAAGATATAAAAAAGAATTCTAAATTTTTAATTATCATTTCAAAACTTCAACACTTAAAATTTACTTATTAAAATTTTAAATTATTAATTTTATCAAATATAACCTCACGTTTCTTAACCTTATCATAAAGTAAAATTATTTCTAGTATTTTTTTTCCTATTTATTATTTCTAGTATTTTTATTATTTCTTCTTAGTAATTGTGAATTCACTTTATGTATGTATGTGTAATTGTGCATTTATTAATTATTTTCGACACAATTGTTCAAAAAGTGAAGTAATCAGTTCTAGTAGTAATTATGAAACAAAAAAGTGCGAAGTAGTAATTCTTTTTAAAATTTAGAATTTTAAAAAAATTATGGTCTTTTCTGAGGCGGCTTTTTCTGATTGGTTGGGTTTCAAAATTATGTCACCATCATGTCGCTACATCATCGATTGAAAATTAAAATTTCAATTATTCTACGACGGGACACAGAAGGCGTGGACGAGCTTGACCTGTTAGAAAAAGAAACTCCCTCTCTCATATTCTTAGATTCTTTTAGATCTCTGCTCTCTGTAGTTTCTCTCTCTATATGTATATGTATCTATGTACATGCTCTTATTGGTAAAACTGCAATAGCACAAGACTCAAAGCCATGTCGACGCCGGCTAGGAAGAGGTTGATGAGGGATTTCAAGCGGTTGCAGCAAGATCCACCCGCCGGAATCAGTGGTGCTCCTCAGGACAACAACATCATGTTGTGGAACGCTGTGATTTTTGGGTATATATACATACATACATATATTATACATATGCGATTTATGTGTTTTTATTTGGGCGATTTCTAACTTTGTTGTTCTGATTCATTTTGTGATTTTTGATTTTCGTAGACCTGATGATACTCCTTGGGATGGAGGTTAGTGACGTTCGTCTCTGCAATTCTACCATTTGATTTTCAATTAAGCTATATAACATATATATGCGTGTGTTCATTCGTCATAGTTTTGAAATTTGGTAAATTTTTCAGATTCGATGAGATTTTAAGATTCTGGATTATGTTTAATTGTGGCTGCTGTTTGCTTTTAGTTTATAGTGTTTGTGATTAGTCATTTTTGGGCTTCTGAACGCACACAGATTATATATATGTGTGTGTGTGTGTGTGTGTGTTGTGTTGATTGGTTAATGTCTTATTTTCTTAATCATGGTTCAGAAATCGATTGTTATTCTCAAGGATGCTCATTACAATGTTTTTTTTTCCCCGGAAGTTAATACAATGATTATTTTATCTATCAAAAAAGGGAAAAAAAGAAGAAGAAGAAGAAGAAAGGGGTTTTTAGTGAAGCATTAGTAAAAGTCTTCATTTTCAATATAGTGGAAGAAGAACTATGTGGTTGATAGTCTTGCAAAAATGTGATCTTTCATGTTTGAAGTCATTTTGCTTTAGAGTGTATAGACATGATAGGTAGAATTTGCACTTCCTAGTAGATGGAGGGTGAAGAATACAAACAGTGAAATTCATTGATTTATCTTAGATTCTTTGGCCAAACATAATTTTTGTTTAGTAACCTCCTGGAAGCCTATATTTTAATGTAACATTTTTGGAAATTCATGTAACCGGATCCAAAATTGGTTCTTTAATGTTTATTTGTGATAGCTTCTAGGTCACTGAAATGACAATCAATAGAAATAATTGTTCTATATTTTAAGAACCATCAAAATTTTGTATGCTCTTCTTACCTGTTGCAATACTCCAAAATCTGTGTAATGGTGCATTATGTGTAAAATATAACCAAATAAAGGTTCACTTCTAAAATAATAGATTAACGACTTTTTCCTATGTGAGCCAAAAGAAAGTTATCACTATGGTTATCTGAAGTACGTGGACCTATGGAGGGTTTTTTCTCATATTGTCATGACTCATGCTGACATAATGTCTTAAAAACTTTTTTAAGGTTAAAAAAACATCCTATTGAGGACAGTTCTACTTTTCAAGAGTCTATTTTAGTGGAATTGTGTAGTGTAATCTATCTCCCTATTGAGCATCATTTTTTCCTAGTTACCTATTGAGCATTATTGGATTTCTTATTTTTTATTTTTGGAACTGGTTATATGAGTTTCATTGTTGATGGAAAACAAGACTCTCAGTTAGGCTTTGGTGTTATTTATACATCTACAGTCACTACTACTTAATTGTTTTTCACTGGGAGCAAGGGGATCAACCTCTTCACCTTTGTATACAAATGAGCCTACTGGTTTCATTGTTTCTCAATATCTTGGGAGTTTTGACATTCTTCTTTGGGACAATACGACTATGAGTTGTATCCAGTATACCCCTCCCAACCACTCTTAATTAACAAGAATCACATTGGGATGACTTCAGGTGCTGTGTAAACCTTAATCTGATTGCTTTTTCGCCATTGTTTTCATTGAGAATGCATTATCTTGTTTAGGAGGTGTGATCTAGATGTGATTGAATTATGATTTCACATTGTCAATGCCAAGTGTTGTTTAATTTGGCATTTGTGGATTGTAGCCCATCTATGAAGCATGGATACTTCTATAAGGAGACATATTCATGTTGTGTCCATATCAGATACTTTCGAATACGTGTCCGATACTTAAATGTATCCATAATTTGAAATATATTATATATGTCATATTTCGAACATGAATCTGATATTTCTGTTGTCCACACATCCAATACTTTCAGATATTTCGGGGCATTTTTTGCAAGTCTTGAACGTTAAACATGTAACTCTTCCAAGTATAGTATCGTAATTTAATTATTAGAAAAATCTTAGAATTTCTTAGGAAGAAGTATTGAGATATAATGAGAATGTATCATGACTAATTTAAGTCCAAAATTTATCCATGCAAGACAACTCTCAATTCTTAGCTTGTTTGTCATTTTTTTTATAAGAGCATGTTAGTAACACCATATATAACAAGATGGCCAATTATTTTAAATTGTGTGTGTGTGTGTGTGTATTATTTTTTATGCATATTTACATAAAACATATATATTGTCGTGTCCATATCCTATTTTTAAGAATTTTTCATATCGCCAAATCTGTAATATTTTGTCCGTATCCCGTATCCATGTCCATGCTTCACAGTTGCTCATGAGTTGTGTTGGGTAACATGAAGTGGGTTGTTGAAGTACTGTATTATATATAATGGAGAAAGATTTGTAGGTTAGCTATGGTAGATAACTAAATATTGTTGGCTTTTTAGTTTCATTGGTACTTTAGTGATATATATATATATATTGCTTCACCTCTGCTTAGAAATCGTTTGTTACTTTCTTTCTGTTTAGCATTAAAGTATTTATAAGTGCAGGTACGTTTAAGTTGACTCTGCAATTCACGGAGGATTACCCAAACAAACCACCTACAGTCCGATTTGTCTCACGGATGTTCCATCCAAACAGTATGTCGTACTTGTTAACTTTATTGCTGTCCATTAATTGATTAATTCCTTGCTGTCATTGTCTTGATTGACAGTCAGCCATACTCTACCTTCAGCATACCTACACAGCAGGTCCTTTTGCTGATTATGTTTTTGGATTTGATCAGTCTATGCAGATGGAAGCATTTGCTTGGATATTCTACAGAATCAGTGGAGTCCAATATATGATGTTGCAGCTATACTCACTTCTATTCAGGTGTGGGCTCTTGATAATCAGGAAATAATTGCTATTTCGTGTCACATATTTGTTTATCTCTAATGTTATTATTTTGTATAAAGTGACTGATTAATGCTTCAACCCGCATCTTCAGACTTAACACTTTGAGTTTTTATCATTTCACTCATTAATGATCCATAGTATTTGTGTTCACAAAACTTGTTTTTACCATTTGCATATGGCGCACTATACAACTTGGTTTTGCGATTGAGCATTTCAAAATGATGTTCCAATTCATATCTGTTGAACCTTGTATTCTTATTGAAGCTTGTAGCATAAAGGTAAACCAATATTTAGAATTATTCTTAAACCTCTCTTGTAGGGGCCATTAGCCAAGTTGGTGTAACCTCTCTTCCCCAAAGGGGAGGTGAGAGTTCGAGCCCAATAGTGGGAATTGGTGTGTGAGTATTTACCTAAACCAAAAAAGAAAAAGAAAAAGAAAATGAGAGTTTGAGATTGAGTCTGTACTCACTTGATTGTGTATAATTTGGCTATTTTGCCTATTCAATGAAATTGCTTGCCTTTCAAAAAAGGAAAAAATGTCTTTACCCACTCCACCCCTTCCAGCATCCTGCGGTAACAGTCATTTAGTAAATATAGAAGTATAAAACAATATTAAAAAGAAATACTTGAAATATGGGGTTGGTTGCACTTGGGTTAGTTCAAATGGGTTTGGGTAATTTTGGAGTCATCCAAACCTGCCGAATCCAGTCTGTTGTCAACTTTGGTTAAAGACATCATTCAAAGTATCAGGCCAAGCACCTCTATAGAGCTTATATTAGTGAATACTTTTTTCTTTTTTCTTTTGATAAGTTATATTAGTGAATACTTTGAATGCTGTAAAATGGTCTGTCATGATGATTGGAGTGAGATTTATGTTTGTTAGAGGATATAAACATTAAAGTTACATCCCTTCTAACAGTTTAATCTTTTAGAGTAGCTGCAGTTAACACAGTATCAGAGCCAAAGGTCTCAAATTCAAAGTTCAAACTTCACCGTCACCTTGATAATTAAAATTGAAAACACTTGTTGGACCAAAAAAATGCCAGGCATGAGGGGCGTGTTAGAGGATATAAGTATTGAAGTTACTCACTCTCTAACAACTTAAGCTTTTAGAGTAGATGGTGGTTAACAATGTTTAAAAAATTTTAGGAAAGCTTCAAGTTATTGCTTATTAGAGTTTTTGAGCTTGTGGAATTCCCTCTATTAATAGCCACATATGCACGGCCTGAATCTTTCAAGATCTTCATTGTTTGCTTAATCCCATTGTCTAGCGGATTTGACAAAAAGAATAATTTTGAACCACTTTTACAATTGTTAATATTTTATCATTCTTCTATCAAATTTCAAAATCTTATGTCCAGAACTTTTCATCCCACAAAATAGCTGCTATACGATTTGTCTGTCATGTTTAGATCTAAATCCAACCAACTCACAGAGCTAGTCAACTAATGCGACAATCATTTTTATCATGGGGGCTTCCATTGTGTTTGTACCCATACAATGCATGCAAGTTAATCACATACGAAGATCCGGTGTGTGGATACATACCCATATCCGGCACACATACCCGAGTCCATGTAACATAGGGTATAGGAGATGTGAATCTGCTCTCTCTCTCTCTCTCTCTCTCGGTGAGAGTTGGCTCCCCCGGTTCTTTCCACACTCCACCTTTTTCTCCTCCTACTTCTATGCTCAACATAAAATGTTTCCTTTCACAACCTGTTAAGGATGACCAATTTTGACCTTATCTTAGTTGTTTACTCGTCCATGAGTAGGATCTGTGGTTTAGGTAAACTGCATATTGTTGGCATTCCTTGGAAACTGGATTTAGTAATCTTTTTTTGGTGGATGAAGTTTTGTTTAGCTTTTACCTTCAGTGGACACTTCTGTAATTTGTCTGAAATTGCGTTATTGGAGCCGAGCCGGGAATGTCCAAGTCAGCTCTGAACACCTAAAGTTCAACGAACTTCCTTGAATTAATCTTGCTTTCTATTGATCAAAAGCTTGAAATCTATTTAAACAGATACATGCCCCCACCCCAACAATCCTCTAATTCTTTTTGTGCTTCATAGGATTTGCACATACCAATTTTTATGACAAAATACTTCTGCAATGCTGTCTTTTAAGTCCCCAATAAAGAAAGCCCCATTGGCGGAATTTTCCCCCCATTGAAGAGAACAAAAGCAGCCCAAAATACATGTCACTTCAACTTTCCCCGATAAAGGGGAAAAAAACGTCACTTCAATTTTCACCAATTTTACTTTTAAACCTTTCTTTTCTTCATTTTTGTGAATAGCATCACACATATCAATGATTTGCGCATCCAATGTAGTTTTGTTCTTTGTGCTGCTACTTGATTGTAGCAATGCTGCTTATATAAATCTATCAGCATTTACTTCCTTTTTCTTTTTTTCTTTTTTTTTTTCATAAATAAGCATTTACTTCCTTCTTTGAAAGTCATAAAAAGTATAAATAAACTTGTTAACAACCATCTACTCCAAAAGCTTAAACTGTTAGAGAGGATGTAACTTGTATATATAAATCCTTCAACACATTACACGCCCCCTCACGTGTGGCCTTCTTTTGGTTTAACGCGTGTTTTTCAATTTTTTAATTAGGGTAATGGTAAGGTTTGAACTCAAGACCTTTGGCTTTCATACCATGTTAACAACCATCTACTCCAAAAGTTGTTAGAGAGGGTGTAACTTAAATATATGAATCCTTCAACAAAAGTAAATCCTTCTTCACTTGGTATACATATTATATATGTGTATATAATTATATTTAAGTAGAGAAATGAATTTGAGAACATTTAAGTGACCAAAAAAGTGTTGGGGAGTGAAAAATGACCAAATTTTATAAACCTTAAATCTCCGTATATGACTGTAGAAACAAAATACTGAAGCAGAAAGGAGATAATAACAAATCTGGAAAGAGAATTATGAAAAATGAACTGTCAGACCTATTTATTTTAAAAAATAGGATTTATGTAACAGAAGATGTTTATAGTAGTTGTTTTTGAACTTTCATGAATGCTATATCATTTGTAGATTAATTTAACCACAAACTATTGACATGGTTTTATCTTAAAACTTTCATGAACACTAGATTATTTAGGAGTTTTGGTTATTTTTTATCATAAAATAGCAAGTTCTGGAGAATATTTGAATATCTGTAAGTTGGATTGTATATTTAATGAGATCAGAAAATGCTATGGGTGATGCGAGTTCTTTCCTAGTTCTGAGTCCTGGTATATCTTAGCTATAAACATAGGGTCAGTAACTTCCGATGATTTATTCAATTATGTCTTTGAGCCGAGGAGTCGATAGGGTTGGATAGCATGTGGAGCAATACAATACAGGTAAATATGTTTTACAGGGTTGCTAAACAGTGTATTTCATGCAATTTTATCAAATTCATATGCAGCCACTTTAATGTTGTTTGATAGCAGTGTTATTAAAGGCTCAAGGTGCACCAAGGCACTAGTGGTCCTTTGGAGCCTAGGCGTGAGGCGCACGCTTGAGTGACGTGAGGCGCACATTGAAATTTTAAACTACCATAAAAGCATTCATCTCATTAGTCATATCAATATTCTAAAAATTAATATCAAATGTAAAAAAATAATTCCGTCAACTATATAAGCATTCAAGAACATAAAACATAGCACAAATTTGTTTTCTTGAAAGGCAAAACAAAATTTGTTTTTGAAAGGAAAAGCAGAGCACAAAAAGAAATAAATCTATTAACCCAAAAAAAAAAAATGCATAAACAAAAGAAGTAGATGAAGAGAGATAAAGGGTGAAGAAAAAACAGAGCCCAAAAGAGAGAGAGAGAGAAGAGAACGAGACAAAGAGAGAGAAGTAAGCAAAGATGAGAAGAGGGGTAGAGGAGAGGAGAGAGGAGAAGAAGAAGAAGAAGAAAGAACTGACATGGCTTCATCGTTCATCTCTACAATTAGGGCTTCGTCGTTGGTCTCACAGTCTCACTCTTTCCATGTTTGGTTGACACCGACTCTTGGGCTTTCTTATTTGTTTATTCTTTTGAACAAAAGTTCCTTCTCTCATACGCTTAGGTTTTTTTATTTGTTTATTAAGTTGCCAAAAGTACCCTTTTTAGCTTAAGAAAGAGAATAATAATTTTTTAGAGAAAAAAAAAAAACAGCGAGGCGCGCCCGATAAATAGGACGAGGCGCACGCCTAGTAAACATCAATGCACCTGGGATGACAACAAGCACTAGACCTGCGCCTCGAGCCTAAGCGCGCCTTTAACAACACTATTTGATACTACACACAAGTTATTAGTTGATAAAAACCATATTAACCTGTATTAAAACCACCCTGCAACTAACATATAGCCATATAGGAACACTATAATTAGTGAGAGATTCCGCATCTATCCATTTGTTTTTTAAGCATTATAGACTAGTTGTTTGAGTTAGGGAGTTTAAATGCACTGTTGGCATTTCAAGCTCATGGCATGCATTAGGGTGTAGGCATTTCAAAAATTACGAAGTGACGTTTGTATGAAAAGCTTCATTTCACTATGTCCTAATAATATGTTATGTAGTGCCATTTCTTCAGGTAGCAAAATTTTCAATTTTGCATATGATCATGGGTCATTTTAGTTAGAGCAGACCTGTTTCTCATATAGAAACTTCTCCAATTGATTGGTTTTGCTCTGCATTGATTTCTGATTCACTGACATCATGGTGTCCCCTTCTTATGTCAATAAACTATCTTAAACTTCCTTTATTGTGGGCCCCATCGTTATGATTTTATGATGATGTTCTGTTTTTTTTTTTTTGATAATTATTATGATGTTCTCTTTAACAACTGAAGTGGTTTGATTGTATTGCCTAGTTAAATTGATTTTCAGTCTTAATGTTGATTTTTTACGTGTCTGTATACAAGAATGATTGACTTTGTGTGCCACCTTAGGTATCATGTGTTTTTGTGATTCTCACATAATTTATCATTAACACTAAAGAGTCATATTGCTTATGTTCTCTCCAGTCTCTGCTTTGCGATCCAAACCCAAACTCCCCGGCAAATTCTGAGGCAGCTCGCATGTTCAGTGAAAATAAGCGGGAATACAACCGAAGAGTGCGTGAAATAGTGGAGCAGAGCTGGACAGCTGACTAAAAACGAGAAAAACATCACGTGTCTCTGTCATGCCCAAAAAAATAATTGTGAAAAAAAAAAAAAGAGTGGTATTAATGTTGTTGGTTTTGAAGTGATACTTCTCCAAACCTTTGTGTTTGCTGTACAATATACTTTCTAGCATTTTTATTAGGAAATTGCTTCGAATGACTTGATTTCCGCTTGTAGACAGCTATGATTGAAACTCATGATTGCCCAGTGATTGCTCCCGGTTCTTCTGTTATAATGTTTCATATATCCACGGTGTGGTCTTTGGAGCATTTGTATAGGAAGTATTATTGTAGTGATGTCTAGGACAATATTGTCATTGTTCATTGTGGGGGTCAAGGATAGATTTTCTATTGTAATGTTCTTACAGAACATTTGAACACTATGAATTGCTGTTCAGACTTTCTTTTTCTTAGTTGGTACTCACACACACATGCTTCCACTGAGACTCGAACCTGTGACCTCTCTCTTTGAGAAGTAAGAGCTTGGTACCGCTAGGCCACTGGCTTGTTGGTGTTGGTACTGTTCAGACTTCTTTCTTTGCTCGACTCATATATATATAGATATTGATTATTATATAAAGATTAGTAACATCTTTCGTTATGTAGATATTTTGCCTTTAAAGTGTGCAGATTGCATAATAATGAGTTCACCTGAACTAGATTTTGGATAGGTTGAATTTTCAACTAGTCTATCCGAGTAAAATATTTTGTGTATTTCGGTTGTTTCAAATAATTTCTCAAAACTTCACCAAAATAGCTTATTAATTAATCTTTCAAAAGTCATTTTTTGAACCTATCAATTTCCCTCTCAATCTCCTCAAAAAAAAAAGTACATGGAAGAGCTACATAGTGGTCAAAAAGTAATCTAGAGAGAGTTTAGACAGAGAAACGAGCCTCTTAATAAAGAGTTTTTAGAGAGAGAAAGAAATGATTTCTTTTACATGTGTTATAGTGACCAGAAACAAAACGACTCTTAAGAGAAGAGCAAATAAACCCAATATTTATTGTGGGGCAAGAAATACGAAGCGAATCTCTTCTTTAACAATAATAATATAATTTTCTATTTTTAGTTTCTTCAATTTGCTTTTATTATTATATTTTTTTGTCATCATTATTGTCTTAATATTTAACTTGTAGTATTACTTTCTAAAATATAATTTCCTATTTTTGGTTTCTTCAATTTGCTTTTATTATTATATTTTTTTTGTCATCACTATTGGCTTAATAATCGTATTACTTTCTAAATCCTTAAAAGTGATACGTAGAGTAGAGAAAAAAAATAAATAAAATGTTTTTTTTTTTTTTTTTTGGATGTTAAAGCAAACACACACTTTTTTGCCCACGCCCGAGTTCGAACCCTCCCCTCTTCTTTGAAGATGAGGAGGTTATACCATTTGGTCACAGGCCCTTTGGTAAAAAAAAAAAAAAAAAAAAAAAAAAGAAAAAAAAAATGTAAAAGAAGAAAAAGAAAAATTAAATAATCAAATGTTGGTATAAAAATAATTGGACCAATTGATAATAAGAGAAAAATTAAACAATCAATAACTCAAATAAGAATTTTAATTTTAATTAAAAAATACTTTAAGAAGCCAGACACAAAAAATGTTTTCAAAACTTTTGCCAAACACCAGAAAAATAAAAAATAAAGAAAACATTCTAATTTATTTTTCAGTATTTGGGTCGAGTCTATCAAGCGGGTTAGAAACTGAAAATCGGGATAAAATGCGAATTTGGCAAGTTGGTTTCTAGAAGAGTGTAAAATAACTTATCAAAAATTAATAATTAATTTATTTATTTTCATAAATATTTTACAACAATTAAACACTAAAAAATTTTTTAAAAAAAAATTATGAAAAATATTTTACAAAAAAACAAAAAAAAAAAAGACGAAGATTTGAAATTTAGTGGGAGATTCGACGTCTAGACTTGTACTCATTCCAAAAGTGATGCAATCTCATCATACTTCAAATTAACCAAAAATGTTTGGTTTAGTTTTCTAGAAGTCTTGATCTAAAAAACATATATAATTATTTTCAGAATTATAAAAGAAATTTTTAATAAAATTTTTAATTAAGTTTTATAAAATGGTTTTCAAAAAACTGCAATTGTTTTACAGTTTTCTAATTTTTAATTCTCAACAGAAAACTGAACAAAACAAGGCCCCTAGTTTCTCAATGAGTCAACATCAAATCTAGCAGTGATTCCTCTACGAACCTGATTTCTCTCCTTGATATATCGTTTTCCATTTGGCTATTTCTAAACTGGAAAGGAAGATATTAAAATATTTACAATTTTAAATGAAACATCTCAATTCTCAAGTGGATTAAAAAAAACATTATATTCCTTTGATTATATTGAAATATGACAGTTTTCCTACCTATGCTCTTCCTGGGTAAAAAAACACAAACAAACAAGTGAGATCCCTTTAGTGTACATTACAAGTGAGACATATTTATGCGTTCATATTGCACAGAATTGGTCGAACAGCAGCTCTGAAATCGTCATAGAATTTTTGCTCTGAAAACATGCATGCCCGTCTCCTTGCAGCTGCAGCCACCTTAAGTCTTTCCGTTTCTGGCATCCTAGTAATTTTCAGTATGGCGTCTGCAAATTCTTCCACAGTTTGGGCAAGAAATCCAGTTTGTTGTCCATCTTCTTCCAACACAATGTCCATTTTTGGGCCAGCAGAATTATGAGCTGAAAAAGAGGAAATGTGTAAGCTACATACGTGCAAATGCACATAAATTCTTTTAGAGGATCTATCATTATTCGAGACACAAATATCTAAAACAGCCCACCGATTGGTATGGCACCTGCAGCCATGTACTCCACAACGCTTATGCCAAAGTGCTCGTCTGTCATGGAATGGAGCCCTGCAACAGAACTCCCTAGGAGTCTCACCAAGTCTCTGCAGTACAAAAGAAAAATCAAATTAGTCTTACAATTTTTAAAAAGGAAATTACGGGAAGAATCTATCATACAAGAGTAATACAAGATATATCTAAGAGTTCCCATAGGATATTTCCATGTTTCTTGCTACAGAAGAATCCATTATATGGTCTATGAACTTCAGTTCAACCTGATCAGATTGACTTTTTTTAAATCAATCACCAACATATGCAACCAAAAATTGATTTCTATTTAGGTGTTGGTATTTGGATCCAAGATTTAGGCAGTAAGCCAGTAACAGTATAAACCAGTCATATCATCCAAGTTTGTCTGGATCCATGGTTATTTGCATCTTCATGAACTGTAATAAGATATGATAAAGTTGGATGTATATAACTATAGTGAAGGAAATCACCAGGAGTTCTCCACCAGAAAACCATGTTTTCACTACATAATTTGAATCTAACACTTGCCACATAATCATCTTCCTCAAGGCAATGCTCAAGACTTGTCAAATGGAAAAGGAAAAGATAGATCAACGCTCTAATTTAACCCGTGGGAAATCATTGAGGGTTTCATGGATTTCTCATGGAATTACGTAAAAGTAAAATAAAGTGTTGTTCAGATATGGGCATTTCACATTCATAGAATCAACATGATATCTGATAAGAAGTGACATGGAACAAACCTATACATCAGATTCTTGTAGAACTCTACATACTCTGCCACCTTCAGTTCAATAGCTTGATCTTTCAAATTCTGCAGTCTTTCCTCATCTGCCTTATTCCGACAACTACCCACAAATAGGAGCTTTGGTTTAGGCAAGTCTGCATCTAATTTATTGATGGCAATTGAAAAAGCCTCAAGTTGAAGAGCATGTGCCTGGTATATACATGAATTCTTTTGTTAGTGTGCGTGCATGGGGGCCATTGCTTTGTGCAAAGGTAAAAGCCCATGCTGCCAAGCGTGTGAAAACAGGTTTTGAGTCTAGGGAAAGCCACTCTATGCAGAGGTAGGTCTGATAGTGAATCTGTCCCTCCAAGCACCCTCAATTGACGAGGACCAAAACTAGGCATATATATATATATATGGGGTTCAGAATTTAGGGTTTTCAGACATATAAATACACACACGCACATAAGAATGAAGTATAAAGGGATTTGAAATAACTAATAGAGGCCCCCAAAAATGACCACTATAGTTATAGCACCTTGTGCAAAAAAGATTTATAAAAATGCCCACCTTCTCTGGACGGAATTGAGCAACAGAAATTATTGTTGGATTTTTCATTTGTCTTTCCAAGGGAAGTACCTGTTTAGACTACAGCCGGTTAAAATATACATGAATTTGAACCAAAATATATCAAGACAAATGGTAGAAGAATTAAAATAAAAAAATATACAATATATACAGAAACCAAGTATAGGATAGGGATTCCATTACAAAAAACATAAAGGGATATTGTGAAGCAAAACAACTTGCTAGAAATAAATAAGAAACCTAACTTGAAGGCCAAACTGAGTAGGCATAAAACCCTGGTGGCAGCAGACTCCTTCCCCCCAATAGCAAATTGAGGAATTCACCAACAAAATAATTAACCATGATTATGAGAGAGAAATCTTGGTAGATATTGGAACATTTAGCCCCAAAACTGATTTCAGAAAGAATATAAGGGAAATTTTAAAGAATGTATAAGAAACGAATCTACTTTTCTACATTTGCCCCTTTCTTTTTCCGCAAGTATAATGCTTTTCCATTTCTTGGTGGGTAAGTATTACACCAATCCAATTCATCCACCAGATAGTAGTCCTGGTTTTCAGAGCTTAGAAACATAGAGGTACCAGCCAACATAAAAAAAATTGTTAAGGTTTAATTAATGTCTCTCTTGTTTTCTACTAATCATCTCATTCAAGAAAAACAAAATGTCTCTCTTGTTCTTTGAAAGAATCTAGCAGAGCATTACATAATTAAAGAACCAGAGAAATTAGAAGTTCCAACCTGAAGTCCTGAAGTATCACAAGGAGGGTAAACTCGCTTAATGCGGCCTGGATTTCCCCAGAGCTTCTCAATATGAGATTGTGTCCAGGAAGAGTTCACCATTGCAAGGTGTGCACAAGAGCCTACTATCCCATACATCCAGCTAAATAATATATAATAGATGACCTTGCACTGGGATAGCCAAATGCTGCCACATGAGTGATTTTTGTAAGATTCGCATGTGAGGAGAACAATTACTTAATAGGAGACTTAACTTATGAGGAGAACAATTACTTAATAGGAGACTTAACTTACTATCAAACTTCAAAAAATATAATAATAAAAATTCAGAAATTTAACAACTACTTAAGCAGATGATAAATGAAAACCACCACAGTAAAATAAAACTTCCAGAACTCTCAGGTTTATTAGAAAGAAAGGGTTACAGACGTGACTGTGCAGAGGGCATGGGCATAATAAGATTGGATGAGCTAAACAATGTTATAATTCGTGGTTGGGTATATCTTTGCTCAAACAAATCTTAGACAAACAGCAACAAACATGTGAATTGTGGCCCTTCCTATCAGAGGCTGAAGGAGCCATCTATTCTCCTCCTCACAGCATCTAATTATAGTAGAAAAACTTTTGGATCATTTTCCAAAGTCATGCGTGCCTTTCAAGAGAAAGTACTTACAATAGAAGCATGCAATCACAAAACAAACCTCTGAGCAATCAACGCATTATTATTATACATTGAATTCCGTCCACGAACACGAGATAACATGTCTAAACTGATGGTTGGATAATGTGTGTAGCAAATAACTTTGCATCCAAATATGCGTGCAACCGGATAAGTAAAAGCATATCCACTAGTATCGAAATAGTAATGTGGGGTGAACTTGGATAAAGCTTCCCATGAAAGATAGACTGAACCAAAGCTTTGACCAATCATGGTGAAACGAGGGTAAGTGGTTTCTTCAATCCACTTCCTTTTATATAAATGTACCACCTGAAACCCACAAAAAAGAGAAAAAATAAAAAGAAAAAAAAAACAATAGAATAAAGAATATAATTATTAAAATAGACTTATCAATCAGACAACAAGAATTATTATATATAGAAGAAAAAAAAGAAGAAGAAGGTATTATTACACTAGCAGAATCATGTATGGTGAAAATTTAATGGCAGTTGAACTTTTGTTCTCTCAACATGTGTTGGATAGTAATGATATTTATAAGCAAAAGTGGTGCAAAATGTTGAGTTTCATGATCTTTTTTATGCATGACACACAAACCTGGAGAAAAACTTGTAAATTGGTAGTTCTGTCATGGACTGCACATTGGAGGTGTTGACTTAATAAGGTGTTACAAATCATATGTAAATAATGACACATGGAAGGGACTCAATTGAAAACAGTGCAAAGTAAGCTGGAATGGATGAGGTAATGAAATCCAATTTAATGATGTCTTCATTCACACACCCTAAAGTTCTTCCTCAATACAACTATTAAAAAATAAAAATGTCCGATTAAAATTTTAGATAAAAATTTTGATTTTTTTTTTCTAATAGCATCACATTGCAAATCAAGCATGTGAGAATTTCAAGCACCTAAAACTAAAAACAAGACCAAGTATGATTTTCCCATTGCTTGAAAAGTAAGAACAAAGTTCAGTTTTTTGGATGAAGGAAAAAAAAAAAAAAAAAGGGGGTTACACATATACACATACAAACATACATATATATATATATATATTACACACCTTAGGTGGAGAGACTAATTTGACACCAAAACGATCTAGGGCTCGGGCCGTCAAGCTTTCAGGGGAAGCGTCGTGGTCTCCGGTGTAGATGATGCAATGAAGATGAGGAGTGTCTTCTTGAATGGCTTTAACGGCGCACCAGAGAACTCTCTCTCCACCGCCACCGTCGTTGGTATAGGGGTGGAAGAACCCTACGGCCCTTTTCCTATTCCAGCGACCTCCCATCACAATCCATACCATTCTTGCAATTATTAGGGCTGAAACTGCAGAGATCAGAGCCCATATCAATGTCACAATCGCCATCGACTCTGTTTAGAGAGAACAAGAAAGAATGATATATCCTACTTACAATAAAGTCTTCAAAGCAATGGAAGTCTTTATTCGACCATTTCTATAAACAACTATACAAAATTGTATACATGATGTTTAGTCCTGATTCATAACTGTTGTTAAAAAATAAATTAAAATAAATAAATAAATAACTCAAAAGTTACTATGTACCTTAATACTGTTATTACATGGTCTAAATTATGGAATTGAATCCTCTAATTTAAATATTCTCTAATTATGACATGTGATACTTAAAATCTATTTACTATTAGTATTAAATCACGTCAATTAATTTATAAAAAAATTAAAATTAAAATTAAAAACAATTTATCAAAATTTTAAAAAAATTTCACGACGTTATCTCTCCCTCCTCCCTCTCTCTGCTCTTGCTCATTCCTACTATTGGAGGAATATCAAGACATATATATATATATATATGAATATACAACTAAAAAGCCCTATTTATAGAAAAGATGAGATAAAACGTCGGTCAGGTTAAAAGAGAGAGATAACGATGTTAAGTGTCGTTAGAATATGGTAAATTTTTCTTAATTCTAAGAGCATCTCCAGCGGTCTGTTAAATTTTTTTTTTTTTTTTTTTTGGTAAATCTGATATGTTAGAGTAGATTTACACAAAAAAAAAAAAAATTGTACTAACTATTTTTAGCTCTAGCGGTTATTTTATACCTTTTTGTATAAAAAATTGTACCTCAATAACAACCCATCACGTGTCATACCCAAGGCCCTACATAACTTTTACAAACCTACTTTATTCAAATTATGTTTTTTCGCGACTAAACCTTACGTCCCAATTCTCCTTAATTAGGAAAAATATAATAATTTCCCCTTATATTTCACTTTCCCATCCCACCAATAGCAAACCTTTTATGTCGTCGCCAACGAAATTCTAACTTATAACAAATAATAAAATAAGATTTAAGTATGTAGAAACTAAGTGATTAAAATATATATCTAATTTTTGGTTAGTACATATTTATCTTATTAGAATATAATGTAAAAGGATAAAAAAATTTAAAAAATCCTAGAATCTACCATATGATCAGGGGCGGAGCCAATTAAGGCCCAGTGGGGGCATGTGCCCCCCCTCACTTTGCTCCAACCTACTATACATAGGTATATATTTTTGGTATATATATATACTTACATGGTAATTTTAAATAGTACCCCCCTCAAATTTTCAAATTTTTTTAATTTCCTTTTGAAAAAAAAAATTACATATATCCCTTCTTCAAATATACAATATATTTTTCCTTTTCTAATTTTTGTTTCCCTTTAAAAAAAAAAATTATTTTTTTCACTTATGTATAATTATTTATTTTTCTATTTTTTTAAAAATTATTTCTTTTTATCGATGATATTTATGATTATATTTAATTAAAATATTATTAATTAATATTTTGATTCTTATATTTGTAACTATATTTTTTTACGGTGTTTATTTAGTATATTATTTTACAACTATTTTTTTTTTATTTGTCTTTTTGATTTAAAAAAATTATATTGTCATATTTATTAATTTTTTTTTTTAACAAGTGCATTGTGCCCCTCGGAAATAAAATTCTGACTCCGCCCCTGCATATGATTGCAGAAGATAAGATTAAACGAAAGTGATGAATCAAACTATGTTTATTAAAAATAAAAAATAATAGATGGTTTTATTAGCTATAATTTACTTTATTTCTTTTAATAATTTTAAAATTTTAACAACATTTTTATTATTATGATTGTTAAATATTTGATTGTACTAAAAAAAATAAAAATATATATATATATATATATAATTTATCTTCAATTTGTTCAAGTTGATTTTTTTTTTTTTTTAAACATATGTATGTTAGGGCGACTCCAACATGATGAAAAGATTTTTTAAACGAATATGGAAAAGTGCCTCATTGGAGCCCGCCCGCTGACATCTATAACCAAATCGAACATATTCTAATTGTGAATTAATTCAATGTGCATGATGTCTAGTTTCTTTCCATCACCACGACATCAACTTGTCAAAAAATAATAATAATAATAATAAATAAATCAAATCATATAAATGATGTAATGTAGGGGTTTTTTTTTTTGGGAAAATTATATATAAATGGAGTCAAAGTTCTATATTTACTTAGAGAATGAGTCAAAATTCCATATTTCTCTAAAATGGATTGCTGAGGTGGCACATGATTTTTTACTGTTTAAAAAATTGTGGTGCCTAAAATACCCTTCCCTAACAAAAAAGTAGTACCTTCAGTTCAAAAAAGTAGTACCTTCGGAGAAAAAGTAGTACCTTCGCGGGTGTTTAAAAAACATGGTACCTAGACTCCAAAAAGTAGTACCTTCAGTTCAAAAAAGTAGTACCTTCGAAGAAAAAGTAGTACCTTCGCGGAAGGGTATTTTAGGCACCACAATTTCTAAACAGTAAAAAACCATGTGCCACCTCAGCAATTCATTTTAGAGAAATATGGAACTTTGACTCAGTCTCTAAGTAAATATGGAACTTTGACTCCATTTATATGTAATTTTCCCTTTTTTTTTTTTACATAGGAAATGGTCACTAGTTAGTGATAGTTTGCAGGGGAAACAAATAGAACCTGATATCCACGAGGCTAAAGGCGTGACTCTTTATTACTGGAGCAACTTTTAATAGCAATAACTTTCCCAAAAAAAAAAGAAAAAAAAAAAACTTTTAATAGCAATAATATATATATATATATATATATATATATATATAAAATTTGAATTAAAACAATATATGTAAAAATTAAAATATTAATTCATAATATTTTTATTCAAACATTTATAACGATTTTTCAAATTATTCATTATTATTTCAAAATTGAGTTCATTTAATTAAATGTACTTAAAAAAAAATCATATTCAATAAATCAAGAATAATATATGAAAAAGAAAATAATACAGTTGCCTAACTGTATTATTTATATATCACATATGTAAAAAAATGCACAAAATAAATTTAAAAGAACAACAAGCCCTAAAATATTTTTTATAGTAATAACTAATAATTTTTTTAATTAAAATTATAATATCAATAATAATAAATTTAGATGATAAAAAAAAAAAAATGAAATTACCTGTCTGCCGCACTATAGTACAACTGATCGAGTCTCTATCTACTTGTAAATGGTTGTTCGAATCTCTATCTATTGGTAAATGGTTGTTCCACTTACTTTGTTTGGATTGTGAAAAATGTTAAAGATGAAGATGTGATAAAAATAATCCATTTATTTATGGTAAAAGCAAAAAGTGTGGTAGTATGAAATATTTTTTTTTATAAAGTGACAAAGAATATAATATTTTGAGAAAGTAAAAAAAAAATATCATATTTTTTTGGAAAAGTATAAATTGATAGATATGTTATATATATTTACAATTATGTCACGATTATATTCCTCCCGTGAATGAATTTTTGGTTATATATATATATATATATAGGATATTATGTGTACACTGTCAAATTTTAAAAAGGGTAACAATACAAATATAAAATTCTTTTCATAAAAAAATTAAAAATTCGTTGGCAATTGCCTACACTTATCCCTGTGTGGCTATGCCACCGCACCTATGTAATCTAGTTAATGAGATTATTGAAACTTATTCTATTATTATAAATTTATAATCATTTTCCATGATTTCAATTCCTTAGATACAAACATAGTGATTAAAAAGGATGAAGTGAAACACCCTTATAATATACTTATGGAACATATTAAATCATTCATATATAAAAAACATTCTTAAATTATGATATTTGTGTAGATAGACCTTACTTACAAATTTAAGATAAAATTAAATTAAATTGCCCGGCATTTTATAAAATATATATAAAAAATATTATTTTGTGAAATGACCAAAAAGGTAATATTTCTTGAGACATCCTTGTTTTTTTTTTTTTTTGGCCCCATCTCACCAACCACTTTGTCCTAAGTCCGGCGATCACCATGATCACCGACTAGAAGCATTGAGCAACAACGAGCAACGGAGAGTTTCATAACAGAGATCAACCAAGCTTGAAAGATGATGTCGACAAAGAAGCTGCACAGTTCAACATAGTACTTTGCTTACCAAACCCAGTTTCTTGAGGGCACACCACAGTTAGAGAGAGAAAGACAAAGGAGAGAGAATATAAACCATATTTGGGGGCGTGGGGTAGGGTCTAGAACTTAAGTCATCGTTTGCCTGGGCTGTTTTCTTCTTCTTCTTCTTCTTTTTTTTCTTTTTTTTTTTTTCCAACTAAAACGTTTTGCAATCATCTGAATTACCTTTTTTTGGTTGACGCAGCCAATTCCTAGATTCCTAACAAATCATTTTCCATTTTTTTAATTCACCTTACAAATTTGCTCAATCAATAATATTACGCGACATGTCCTGTGGATGCAGCAGATTCCCCGATCCATTGAGGCGGATACTTAGAGCATCTAATAGCAGGTGGGTTGGCAACGGAGACTTGAAAAGATGACTCCCGCGCGAGGATCTCATTGTGAAAATCATTATCCCATCACAGCAGGATACAATCCACAGGCGGTTCGCAGCGGTCGCTAAGGATATAATATACAAAGAGAGTGGATCCAAAAGTGCATCGTATGTTAAGGATCTCTCATCCGTTGTTTGATTACGACATCCCATATTAGGGATTCATAGAAGCAAAGCCCTTGATTTTATATATAGGAAGCAATCTTTTGCCCAGAGGCCAACCTCATTGTTCATTAATCCTAATGAACTCTATTGGACTGAGATTAGTAATATATGACACGAGTAAAATAAATATTATAACACTCATTTATGTCAAATTTAGCCGGATAATTTTGCACAATTTTAAAATATTAAAAACGTATATTACACAACTTATTTTTCAATTGGAGAATAAAAGTGCTACAAAAAGTATCGTGAACCTCTTTCTCAAATCATAAAGATTGAGGCACAATTTACAGTAAAGATTTGTCTTTGCAATCAGAAATATAACCAGTGTCCTTTTGGCTTTTTACCCTTTTGACAACTGATTTAACACTTTGGAGTCATTACAGAATTTACAGTGTCGCGAAGGGGAAAGCCACATTTCAACCTGAAAGTAGCTGAAGAAAGCAATCCTATTCCTACCCGATACTCTTAAAGCTCTTTAGACATCTTCTCTCTCTCACTCTCTTCTCTTCCACTTCCAGCTACACTGTGTCCCACAATACCACCACCAATTCAACCCTACAAGTAAAATCTACAAAGGGCTCAGTAAACAAATTCTCTGTGTCTGCCTGCTTTCAGCAATTGCATCTTACAGCATCATTTAGCTATCCGAGAGGATATCAGAATGAGGGAAGATATATTTTTCACCCACTCAATACACGGTCACACAGTTCATCGCGTCCACCTCCAAAACACAATTAGGATGATGATTGTCAAAACCATGCCAGCATATTTAATCCATTGATCAACCCGATTCCTCCTCTCAATGAGCCTCAATACAGAATTAGATAGCCCCAGTGTGTTCAGTACATCCAGTGCTTTCCGTTGCGCACCCTGCACCAAAATAGGACTTACTTTAATAAGGTCTTTACCAGTTTCAATGCTTACCAAAAAATGTCACTTCTAGAAGTAATATCCTTTTATGTTTCACCGTTTACACCACTCTCAGAATCCAACAGTCTCTCCTATTTTATGTTTAAAGAATGTGTTACCAGCATTGGGATAAAGAGTAGAGTAAAAGTTGACACCAGTGCACCTTCATGCCTATTGCAATACCAAATTCTAAACATTTGTTATAGACAATGTAAGGCAAGTAGAAAACTCGAAGAACACTGGCATAGATTATGTTATGACAACTCTACCTATCCATTAGAATTTAATTGGATGACCCTTATATACCGTCAATTTAATACTGGAACTGGAATGCTAAAATGGACTATTGACCATGTGATATATTTCCCCAGCAATGCTTAAAAGGTTTCAAGTTTAGATCCCAGATTCCTTGTTGGGAAATCTAATGTTGTGGTACTACCACTATAGAGTGTCCACACTCACTACAAGTTTGGAAAGATATCAGGCAGACTGGCAAAGACACACACGTGTGTCAATGTCATTCGAGAACGTTGTAAGCTCTGTACAGTTCCGAAATCCCTGTACAAAGAAAGAATCTAAAATGGGTGTTTCCCTGTAGAATACCCAAATCCCAACATTCATCAAAATTAAAAAGAAAGGGGAAAAAAAAGGCAAAGGATAGAGGTTCAAAAACAAAACATAGAACAGGAAACAAACATAGAAAACACTGTTACCAATTATATCAGAATGAATTATTCTTAAAATTTAATTGCCTCCTACAACAGTCCCAATTGCAGGCTTTCAATCTAATGGAGTTGGGTACCAATCACAATATATATTGCCACTATGGTGAAGGTTGGCTCCTAATCTCAAAGAACCTTCTTGAGAAGTTTATAGTATGTCACCACCACTTAGGTTGCCCCGTAATAGAAATCCTATAGTGGATATAACCTTGCAATGCTGGAATCTTGATGCACAGTAAAACATAAATTTATATAAATGCATAGCAGTTGTTTGATTCCAGATACCTTCAAGCGCTCCCTTTGTGTGTGATATTGGGCAAGGATGGCAACTCCAGTTGCATGAGATTCTTCCAGCATCCTGGAAGAGTTACGGGCTGACTGCATTGCTTGTGCTTCCTCATCAAAAATTCTCAATACATGAGAGGATTCCCCATTCTGTAAAATATAACAAATCCATTATATGGTTTAGTAAAGGACTACAAAAGACAAAACATAGAAAAGCTTGCTGCTAATCCATCAAGGGGAGAAATAATAACTTACGGCTCTTCCAAGCAATTCTGCCCTCTCTTTAGCTTCTTGCACCCGTCTCTGATTCCGTAAAAAATACTTATCCAGGCTATCTGTCAATGAGTCAGCCTCTTCAGCTACTTGTTCCACTTTTCTGTGCGTAAAAAATACATAAAATATTATCGCATCAAGTACAAATACAAGACCATCAAATTGCATTAGCAGTTACAATATAACATAGAACCGATGTACAGAAGAACTATTTATTCTTGAATTAAAAAAATAACCATAAGAAACTAACAGTGACTATAATCAGTGTATTTGTGCTGCTGAAAGATCACTTCAATAGATTTAATTTTTCGAAAACCAAGAATTGTATGGTGATGTTAATTGCCAAGCAGTGGTAGCAACTAGTCTCCCACCACTTTTTTATTTTCCACACATTTGAAAATGTGCCAATTTCCATATTCAAATTTGAGCGCACTTTTCAAATTACAATCCCAAACAAATAACTGAAACAAAAATTCAACCTTTAAATATTACCATACAATTGAACACGCATCAAAACATAGAAAAGAGACATCACTAGAATTGAACCTCCACCAGAAAACTAAAACATGACAAATTAGAATTAATAAATTTCAAATGACAATACCTAAACAGATAAGTGAACCACAAATTCCAAAAATAAAAAATAAAATCAAACGATTAATAAATAAAAATTCAACAGAGAACGCACCAAAACAAGATCAATCATGTGATTAATTGATATCCAGAAACACATAAAAGGATATATATACATAGAGGATATAGATAATTAGAAGTGAACCTCCTCCAGAGATCGCGTTGAGATTTGGCTGCGACGGACCTCCACAAGCGATCCATATCGACGCATAGTGATTGGATCTGAGCAATGTCCCTCTTGACGGCCACTGAGAGTTCCGGTGAATCGAGGCTGTTCGACGACGAGAGCTCCAACCTCTCGAGCCTCTCAAGACCGTCTCTGGTCCTCAGCAAGAGCTTCTTCGAGTTTTGGTAAAGCTCCGATAATGTCCCCCCTCCTTCCACAGCCATGGCGGTTTAGAGAGAAAAAATGATAAGGACTATTTTACAGAGAGAAGGGGTTTGGTATGGAGTTTAATTTCAGTTTTTTTTTTTTTTTTTTTGTTTGTTTGTTTTTTCACTGATTGGGTTCGTACGGAACTCTGGTCGGTCGGATCCTCCGATTTAAGTTACATGCCACATCGTGTTGCAATAGTAGTTTGCCACGTTAGAACCCTATTGTGTTTGTAATGACGTTTAATAATAATTATTTTTAGAATAATATAAATAGAGCATTATTAACTTGAACCAAATTTATTTAGACTAATAAATAAAGCATTATCAACTTGAACCAGATTTATTCTCAAGGGTGAATTTTTTTCCCTGTATACTCTTCGTTGGACTTTGTCCCCTATTTTAAACGTGTGTTTAAAACTTTTATAATGTTTAAATGTTGTGTTAAAAGTAAGGGTGTAACTTGGGTTAGGTAATTCGAGCTCGTCTGATTTTTTTTGAGTTTGGACAATTATTTTTATAGATAGGGTTGGGTTTGAGTTGAAAAATATCAACCCGAATTTAATTAAAGTTGTGCTTAGATTGAGGTACTAGCAACCTGAACCCGAATTCTAATATTATTTGTATATATATATATATTATTTTAAATACATTATATATAATATTTAAATTACGATTAACTTTTTGTTAAATCTTAACTTATTGTATGTTAACATTTAACATAATTACTTTTTTAAGAATTTGTTTGTAATTTATTGAAAATTTATAAAATGTCTTTAAATATTGTTTTTAAAGTAATTTAATTTAAAACTAATTCCAAATCATATTAAATTTTTGATGTGAAGATTAGTTATATGAGTAACTTGAATTCACCTCAATTTTTAATATGGAATCTAAGCCCGAATTACAAGCCCGAATTTAAAAGTAGAATGATGGGTTGGCCTTGAGTTGAGTAGTTAGAGTTGAAAATAGGGTTAGGTTGAGCTTAAGTTTAGTATTTCATATAATGAGTTGGGTTCAAGAAGTTGTGATAAGTCAAGAGATGAGCAGTTACATGAGTTTCGAAGAGTAAACTATTCCGGTGAGTCTAGCTGACCACTAGATCATGAGAACACACGAAAAAGCTTCTACAACTCTTATCTCCGTTCATTCAAGTCCAGGTGAGACACGAAAACTTCTACATTAGTGTTCTATCCAGAGCAGCAGCAACGACGGCAACCTCCAAGTCCACAACCATGCCAGGTCGTTGAAGATTTGTTGACGGAAGGCAGTACCGCGTTTGAGAAGATTCCCACCGGTTGATGGGTGTATATATCATTTTTTCGAGTCAAACTAAGAGATGAAAATATCTGGGAATACCACTAAAACAATACAAGGAATACAGAAGAGTGGATTAAGGGAGAGAAAACCAGTCCAATATGAAGACTGAAATGATGGTAGAGAAGATGGAGTCTAGAGTATTGTTAGAGCCCGAATTACGTGTGTCCATATCCTTCTTGCCTTTGCTACCTTTTTTAGTCCTAGGTCATTCAGGTTGTACATGTTGGGCCTTCGAATAAGATGAGTCAAGGCTCATGTTCCTTTATGGATCATGATGCCCTAATCCCTGTTTTTTCGGTTATGTCGCCAGGTGTACATCTTTCCTTGAATGACCTAAATAGAGGGTAGCTATAAAGGTCTATGTACTTACTCCAGCATGTCTTTCACTTCTATCCTCAAATTGGGTCCTGCCTTAGCAAGACTTAGCTAATTTTTCATCCTCCATTCCAAAGTCCCTTCTGCATTCCCACTGGCTTCAAAGAGTCCTACCATCACTCTTCATTATTCATTTGACAGGAGATGGCTTGGTCGAATTGAGGTTCAAGGCCTGTCGATCGACTGTAAGTCTGAGATTTTATGAGTTCATCTTGTTTTTTTGTTGGAGCGCTTATATCGACCAAGTGTTAGTCAATTTTGGCTTCTCGTTTATTCATTTAAAGTTGACCTTTAGTGACGTCAGATTAATTTGAATTTTGATGACATGGCCTAATTTTTGTCCACAATGGGTTTTTTGAGTTCTTACTTGTACTGGTTTTTTTTTTGTGGTCTGTGTTAGAGAGAGGAGAAACAAAGAGCTGCCACGTGTCATGGGTGATGTCGTCGGTGAGTGAGAGGTTTTTAGGAACGACAGTGTAGCGACCCAATTTTGGTTTTGGTTAAGTTTCAGACGTATGGAGCTTTAATGAGTTCTAGCTTCGGCGAGTTTCAGTGTGTTGTTGTGTAATCTTATAGACCCAACTGGTTTCTTCTTGGTGAGCAAACGAAAACCCATAAACAGTGAGAGCTACCCTTTTTAGTTAATTCACAAAATATTAATTTTGTATATATTTTATAAAATGTGTTGTTAAGGTTATTTTAATCTAATTTCTAAATGTGTAAGCAGGAATTTGTGCACAAGTGTCATAATTTAAAGGTTTTTTTTTTCCTTTTTCGAATCTAATACGTGCACTTGACTTATTTTTAAAAAGACGCTCGTAGGTTAGGACTGAAGGAGTATTTTTTAATTAAATTTTAACTAAATTAATTATTATTTAAATCATAATGAAATTTTATCAAATAATTAAAACTTAAAGGAATATATTAAAAATTAGATTATATAATACTAGTTGAATAAATTTATAATTACAAGATTTGACGTCTATTTAGTAAGGCGGTATAAATGAAAATTTTAGTGTCTATAAATTATTATTATTATTTTTTAGTAGGATTTATTGGTTTTTATTTTTAAAAGAACGAAGCGTATTATGTGGGGGCGGCTCTCATAATACGCTCTCTCTAGTTTCTATTTGTGTATGGTTTTCGCCCGACCCGTACTACACTCGTCTTCTTGGGAGGGCTTTCTTTGACTCTTTTTGACTCGGGAGGGTTTGTACAGTTCTCCAGTCGAAGTACTATTTATTTTCGTTGAAAATGAGGTAAACTCATGTCTTCCGATTTTCATTTAACTTGCAATATTTATTTATTTTTTAATTTCGGTAACAATTCCATGATTTCTGGCAGCTATAGCACTGTACCTCAAAAGTGGTACATCACTTGATTTTTTCTTTTTTAATTTCTACTATATTTTTGTCAGTTCATTTTAAGTTTTGAACGACTCCCATTTTTGTGCTGACGTCGAAAGGAAGAAACAAAACAGTGAAAAGATGAACCAAGTATATGAGTTTGTGATTGTTCTCTTCATTTGAAAAGTATGATAGGAATTGAATGATTGTATTATGTTGTTTGTACCATTTAAAATCATTTTATTAAGTATTAGTATCAATTACGTTTGTTTTGAAAAAAAACCCATTTGGAATTTTGATACATGAATTCATATACATTTTTTTTTTATTTGAAACGAAAATGCTTCACAGGCTGGGCCTGTATATCGTGGCTCTATTTTATTTATTTATTTATTTATTATTATTATTATTATTATTTTTATCATGATGTCATTTCGAAGATCCAGCTTGATTGGTATGTGTGTGTGAATATAAGGACACTTGGATTGAAATGTATATGCCAATATACGGCTATGCTTCACTTTGATACTGCAACCATTTTAGCTTGAGCTTCTATTAAGTTGAATTATCACCATTTCAACGGCATCACAAGGAAAATGTATGGCCTTATTAACCACGACCGATTATATTGCGCCTGTGAAAAAAAAAACAATAGCAGGAAATTAAAGTTTACTAGTTTAAAAGTAACATGTAGTGGAACTTGTGTTAGTTGTTGTGTAATATCTGGATTTAGATTGATTGCCTGTTTCTGATTTGATTTACGTGAATGATGAAGTTGCCATCCGGAGGTTCTTTGGGCTCAACGTTCTGATAAAGTGTTCCTGACCATTGCTTTACCTGATGCAAAAAATGTATCCGTGAAATGTGAGCCTGAGGGGTTATTTAGTTTCTCTGCTGTGGGTGTGCAAGGTGAATCCTTTGACTTCAGTTTGGAACTTTATGGTAAAATTGTACCCGAGGTGAGCTTTTCACTACTCTTTACTAATTTTTTAATTTTTTTCAAATGTTTTAACCTTGATCAATTTTATGTTTGTTTTGTTGTATTCTATGATGCTTTTTACTATCTCTTCTTATATGTTTAGAATATATAATTTCATCTTTTATTTTTGATGCAACTCTTATCTTCAACTATGGACTTTTCGAAAGTAGTATAAGTACCCGTGTCGGACACACATTACACGGACATGGGTATAGAATATGTCTCAAACTCTTTTGGTTGAATATGCACCTAAAAAGTATATCATATAATCCAATTTCATTTTATTATTGTTTTAAAATGAGTGAAACGCATAGATTGGATGGTGTGTTATATAAAGATATTATTTTTACCTAGAAAATAGAATAAAAATATTAAATAATATGAATATTTGGCAGTGTCCCTATATCCTTTTGTTTTCGAATTTGACATGTCTGATACATACCCCTACCCAACACACGTACTCAAGTCCATGTAATATATGTAATCCGAAACCGAATGCCGACCACCTACTGATTTAGGATAGATGCATCAAAAATTTAGAAGTATCAAGATTATGTTATAGAAAATTTCAAATTTGATTCGGCTGCTAATAAAGATATTTAAAATCAGAATCAACTACTAAATTTCTATAACAAAAGATTGGGGAAAATTTAAAGTTTTTGCCAGAACCAATTTTGGTGTTGTTTCACAAAGTGGCAAACTATCACATCTGAAATGCAGGCTTTCTATTGAATGCTTTAGACTTTTCTAACATTTTTTCAAAGTTGCTTTAAGGGCCAGCATCTGAGCCATGGATGGGCTTAAACTAAAATTTACATTGAATTTAGTGGTAACATGAGTGTCACACTGCTAAAGTACCATAGGGGCAAAGGGAAAACACAACTGGCATTCCTTCTTGCTTGTTTTGCAGATTATGTTTTAGAGATTACTCAGAGATCAATGGTTTAGTCTAATGAGTCTGAGCAATTTAGGATTTTATTTTATATTTGTCTGTAGCATTACTCTACATCATCAATATAAAATGCCAATAACAACTTAAAAAATTGAAACTTTTGTTCCCAACATCAAACTGTTGTTGAAGTTAATATGTGATTGTAAAAGTTGTGAAACACAAACTTCTTTTGCAACAAATGGATGGACTACAAGCCTGCAAAGGACATAATATTTGTTGAACACTTGAGTTTTCCACCAAATCATTAGTAAAGTCTCCATGATTGTTCTGTAATTACTTTTTGAGTTATTCTTCTCTGATGAAAGTTTTAGGAAATTCATGTGACGCTTAAAAGAAATCATGTTAGCTGTTTATTTTGAAGGTGTTAAATTGTGTCAATCCCTTGTCTTTATGGTCATTTATTTATTTTTTCCTAGTTATTTATCCAGCAAGTTTATTGTTTAAAGCATGATCATTCTTGCCCTGGGGTTGTTAGCTAGTCACATTATCAAGGTTCTTTTGGTTTAAACTTTGAAGGGATAAGATGTACCTCTTTGTAATGGCATGATTACTATTTCCTATTGTTCAGGGCTGCAAAACTAACATTGGGTTAAGGAACATACCATGCTCAATTCAAAAAGAGCAGAAGGGTTGGTGGAAAAGAATATTGAAGTCTGAAGAAAAACCTGCTCCGTACCTTAAAGTTGATTGGAACAAATGGTGTGATGAGGATGAAGAGTCGAGCAGTTGTAAGTTTATATAGTGTCTTATTGGTGTTTATATATGGGCCTTGCTCCCGAAGTTTATATAGTCTCTTATTGGTGTTTATTTTTAGCCTTTCTCCCAAACTTTATATTGTCTTCTCGGTGGTCATATTTGAGCTGTTTTCCCGTATGACAAGAGTTTATAAACCACAACAAATCATGAGAATTTATATTATAGATAGATTTTATACTTAGTTGTGTACTTTGTTCTCTTCCATTTTGAATACTTGAAGCATCTTGCATTATCTAGAGTATTTTATATGATCATTTTCTCTGTTACTCCTTTCTGTCAATGAATTTTGTGATAGTGACGTGGTTATTTGTTAGGTGGACACGTACTAAAAACAATTTCTGGGTTCTCCAAAAATTTATTTGACAAATGAAATACGCAAACGACCTGCTTATTCTAAACATGGCTATTTGCTTATGATCTCGCATGACCTTTGTCCATTGATTGTATTCACTTCTTTTTAATGTTAAGGAAATCACTATATTGATATTTTCTAGAAACAGAGTTTCCCATGTACGCTACTTCTCTATTTCATCTTTTATAAACTTAAAAAACATTAATGCAATACCTTATCCACTTCAAATGGTCTTTTTCTTTTATAAAAGAATATCCGACTTGATATCAGCTTGTCTATTTTCTGTATTAGTGCAACCCCGAAAAATACCAACCTCCTTATACCCATTTTTGGTACCTCGCCAAAATGTAAATAGACTAATGTATACCTAGAAAACCTAATGAAGCAATTATCATTAGTTTCTATAGGAAATGGAACTTTAAAAGTTCCTCGATTACCGACTACTTGCTCTACTTTAAAATGCAAATATTCCAGTTTTTAGAAAATTTCTTTGTACCCTTGGTACTGATGTATTCTCATACCAACAGAAGACATCAGTAGTTGTTCTTGCAAGTTTGACCTCTCCCTTTATCTGTTAAAATGGTGCCAATTCCCCTCCCCAGAAATGCCACATAACACAAATGGGAATTGCCTCCTAGGTGGTCTTCTTCCTCCTACTTCTCCAACCCCTTCTCCAACTATGAAGCAAATCTGGCACCGTCTGGGAGATACAAGAATGCAATCAACACCAAAATGCAGAACCAAATCTCTAGCCATTTTGCTATGATTTTAGGAGGTGATCCACTCGTTCCTGTCTTGCTTACTCATGTAACACCACCTTCACCAACAACAACCACCAAGCCTTTTCCCAATTATTTGGGGTTGTCTACATGAATCCCATGTTTTCATTCCGCTCTATTTAAGGCCATGGCCTCAATCAATCCACTATTGGTCATGGCAAAGGTTTATGCCGGCTGCCAAGCTACTTAACGCAACCCTTCTCCTTTATTTACTATTGCTTACCCACGTAACACCAATTAGGTATAAATTTACACCTTGACAATATTTTAAAGGGAGTCTTAACCTTGCAAATACTTTTATAAGGAGATCCCCCCTCTTAGGACCTGACCAAGTAGCTGTAAAAAGATTTCACATTGAATTTACCATTGCTCCCGCCCTCCTAATTTCCACTATGTAGAAATGCTATAAGAAATCCATCCTCGAATCTCTCCTAATACTTTATGATCCACAAACCGGACATCCGAAGAGCAGTTTATTCCTGCCAAGTGTGTGGAAGTCAGCAATTAAATAGCCTAAACCATTGAGAGAAAGCCTCCATCAAAGAGCCCTCTCCATGCAAAACATCTAATATAAATTTAGTCCTCCCTCATCCCGTACTCAAAAATCAATGTTTGCAGTGAATTCCTCATCCCCACCTAATGCTCTTGTTGACACCCATCTCCTGAGGCCCGTTTACTTTGTAAACCAGTCCCCTGAGGTGTCCCCATATTCTGAGGCTGCCACCCCACCCTATCCTATGCCACAGGCCATCATGTTTAAGGCATATTTGTACAATTACTTCCATAACAAAGCATGGTTACTCCTTTAGACATTTTATCCACAAAGCACCAACTTGAACTGGAGAGCTAATAATTGGGAAAAATGTATTAGAACTCCTCCCCTTTACCCCAAAGAAATCATGCTCCTACCTCTCTCAACTTTTTGGCATTGAGACAGAGATGGTAAAAACTTGCGAGTCAATATCTCTCCCTTGGATGGTACTGTCTCTTCGACCCACCTGCCTCTTTTCAAACCTCTCACAGTACCCCAGACTGCTTTTGGATCTGATGGGAGAACCCAGTTGCAGTACCAGGAAAGGAGATATGCCACTCTACAGCCCAGAACAGTACTGAGACCCTCATTGCTACTTTAAAGCCCTTTTGACCAAGTAAATTAGCTTGACTTTGAAGCATTGTTGGTCCCTGTTGATTAAGGATATTGGGAGGGACGGAATAGGCACATACCTAACTTTTTCCCTTATTTTTATAGAGTGGCTGCCCAAGCTGTTGCACCAAGGAATGCCTTTCAATTTTGCTGGAGTACCCACGACACACACACACACACACATGTATATAGAATTACATATATCATGTCATACTTGTCCAAGTACCTCTTTGTATTCTAAAGCTGCAAATCTGACCTGTGTAAGAGAAATGCTTTTCAGTACTATTTAGTCCAGTTGAAAAGTAAGAAGGGTTTCAATACCATATGGTTGGTCACCTCTCTACCTGTTAATGAGAAATTATTGGATATTGAGGTTGATTCTCTCCTTTTTGAAAAATGTTAGTTACTTAAATATTCCTTGATTATACTTGGGAAAAAAAAAATTTCCTAGAATATCTATCTGTGATCCTGTTTTGTTTTCTTATGGATAATCCTACTTGTTTCGTTGGTTTGACAATAAGAATTGCATCCCAGACCCAATATTTCAATGGCTGAAGTTGCGGTGATCATATATTTGATTCCATCTATTCTGTAGAATTACTCAATGTTGTAATGGCATGTGAACTTAACATCAGAATTTTAGTTTCTATTGCCAACAATCTAAACATTGTTGTCTTATAGCTTTTCTGTATAGCTTGCTTGCTAATTTTACTCTGTTAAACATAATTTCTCGCAGATTTTTAGTTGTCTTACTTTGTTTATTTCTGACATACATTGCAGATCTTCCTGACTTGGAGAAGGCCAGAGGAAACTAACAAGAGACGAAGTGCTAGAGTAACATGATGATGATGGAGTTTTAACCTTTGATAAAATGTGAACTGTGGTCCTCTCTTTACTTTGTATATATATCTGATCTAAGTTGTGGGTATGGAAAGTAGGGGCTGAAATTTGATTTTCAGTCTTTTGGCATGTAAAACTTGAATATCTTATTAGAGACTATCTTTTAGTACGCTTGAGGTTCTTGAGACTATGGTGACAACTCTGTAATATCACTGAGTATCATTCAGTGGCCTTCACCTCTATTTCTGGGTTTAACTACAGTATTATTCTAAATGAAATTTTGCCCTGGATTGGTTGGAAATATCACCGACGTAAATTGCCTTTCCCATTTTGTATCACATCCAAGTTGTCCAAATGGAAAATTATGGAGAAGTGAGGACTATTTTTTATTTATTTATATTTATAGAAGAGAGAACAATCTGGAGGATGAAGATGAATGGAAGGAAAATGTAATCTAATTCGCTGGCAATTTCAGCAACCCTAGACCAAAATTTACGCATTCCTTAATTTTGTATTGCTTTTAATAAATCAAAGACACTGAATATTGTTTCACTTTTTCAGTATATATATTTATACCCGAAATTTAATTAAAAATGGGTATAGTCCTATGCCATTTTTTACATCGTGCCGGTCAGGTAAAGGTTGGATTTTTTCCCCTAGTTCTAAGAAATTATTATTTGTATTCATGGGATTAAAATTTAGAGTAAGATATCAGACCTATTTGACTTACCACAATTACTGAATCTATTTCATTGTGGTTTTTGCTAAATGCTATTTGACTTATCACAATTACTGAATCTATTTCATGATGGTTTTTGCTAAATGCTATTTGACTTATCACAATTACTGAATCTATTTCATGATGGTTTTTGCTAAATGCTAACTGAATTGAATTAGAATTATGATAAAAATCCTTTGTACCAAAAAAGATGTTCTGTTTGAAAAATCATTGTGAGTCACCTTTCTCCAAATAAGATATTATTTTTAAATAATTGAATCAAGGTTTTTCAAACAAGATATTTTTTTGGAAGCGAGAGTGTGAGATATATATGAATATAATCATATAAAGTTAATTTATTTAATTTTTATTACTACATAGTGCAAGGTTTGGTTGAATGGGATTTTCAAGTTAGTTTTTCCGTCATATTAAAAAAAATTAAATTAATTTTAGTTGTAAATCAGCTAAGCAATCAATCATTAGGTTATGTAACGGCTGAAATGGTTAACGGCGTTACAGAATCCACACGCTTCAAGTGACCGTCGGTCACCGTCTTCATCACATAATAAAATATCTGAAACTTGTTTGGAAGTCATACCTTTCAGCCCATTCTGTCGCTGGCATTAGCAGCATCGGACTGATGACGATGTACTCCGATGCCTCTTCTACGCTGGTTCGTCTTAACATCGGTGAGTGTAGGTATATATATTTTTCGCTTCCTTGAATTTCGATGTGATTATACTCTTCGATATTTTTGTGGATGCTTGTGATGTATTGAAATGACTTTGGATTGATGATAAACGTAGCGAATATACTAATCTGGCAAATTATAACGAAAAAATGGATCAATCAGCAAAAAATTTCAGCATTAGGAAACCTTAGTTTCATAATTTGGTAAATTTAATGGCGTTCATGTCAGATTCTTTCTCTGTATCTCTTTTTCCCTTACTTACCTTGCGCGCGCTGATACATATATGCATTAGTATAGAGTGAAGGCCATAAGCAATAGACTCTTCATGCTAAAATTTGTGTGCCTGGCTCGTGGTTGCCAGTTCTTTTCTTTTATGTATAATTAAATCGTACTTAGGAAAAAGGAAAAAAAAGAAAAAGAAAAGAATTAAATATGGCAGATTACAACAAAAAATGAGATCAATCAGCGAAAATTTTCAGCATTAGATATGCCGTACTTTTCATAATTTGGTAAATTTAGTGTTCATGTCAGTTTTCTCTCTCTCTCACACACAAATTGAAACATATGTGCACAAGTACAGACTGAAGGCCATAAGCATTGTCTATATAGAATTAATCCCCCCCATTGTCTATATAGAATTAATCAACCCCCGGGAATGCTGAAACCGATCTTTGTATAAGTCCACTCGTATTATGTTTTTATTCACAGGAGGAAAGAAATTTTGCACGACGGTTGATACTTTGACTCATCGCGAGCCTGATTCAATGCTAGCTGCAATGTTCAGTGGCCGTCACACTATCTGCCACGAGTCCGAGAAGGTATGTGTACAAAAATGTGAATATCCACTTTTATGGACAAATTTACATTCAGTATTTTTGTAGCTATTTTTTGAAATTCACTGTCTGTTATGATTCTTTGGATTTAATTATGTTATTTCTCACACTTTAATTTTTACCCATGGATTTCATAAGCCAAATTCATATTTGATAAACCTAATTTAGTTTGCCAATGTTGCTAAACTTTATTTGATCAAGATTTATTTGAGTTTATCAATTAGGTAACATCCATAAGATAAATATTTATAACAATTTTGTGATACTCATTTCATGGAGCAATGTCTGTACATTACTTGAGACGATCATGTACCTTTTCAATTTATTGATTAATTCATGCGTGAGCTATGCTGTAGGCAAATGTTTTAGATATCATTGCTGGGCACAAGATACTCTCAGTGGAAGGATTTTTGAAAAAATCATCTAACATGATCACCATAGTCTTACAAATCTTTTTGAGCTTTATGCCTTAAGCTCCATCTCAATACAAGGCTTTAGAAAACACCTTGAAACATTTATGGGTAAATTAGCCCCCATGAGACTTAATCATTAAAGTATGATGGAATAATGAGGTGCGAACCATGTTAAATTTTACCTCATGATTGACGGGCGCTTTATATACAAATGTTTTGAATTTTTTTTAATTTTTACATTTTTGCATAGTGCTTCTCTAGCTTGATAGCTTTTTAAAAGTAGTATGATTGATTGGCTACTTCCAAATCCATTTTGTATCACAGTGTGTGAGAAAGCAATCATGATCATGTGAGTTTTGTTCAGAGTGGTGTCATCGGCATCCTTGATTAGTCGAGGAGTACAGGTTTGGGAGATCAAGTAATTTGATGAGTTCTTTAGTTTCTGTATTGCGCTTTTTGTTGGAGAGTCATGGAGATACGGAGGATTATTTGAAGTGGTAAATTCTTTAGGAGCATAAGTTTGATGTGTGATAGTTCTATAAAGTGTCGTATTATGAGGGTGCATTCAACTTTCCTTTGAAGGATGTAGACTTGCTGGGGGGCCTTCAATAGGGGTGGCTTTTTAGGTATGGATAGCAGCCTTGTAGGCTATCTCGGCCATTGAGAATCTAGTGCAGATGGGCAAGTTATTGTTGACAGTTTTGTATGTGAAGGAGTACAAAAGATAACCATAGATGATTTTATGTTTCATTGTGGTGTTGCTAGAAATTTAATATCTTCTCTATTTACCCTTTTAGATTTAATTGGCCGATGGCTAGATTTTTTGGGGGCAGTCTAATAAATGAGTGGAGATGCAGCTTTATAAGCTAAAATGCTTGATGTTGAGCTACTTTTTTGGTTGTCAGGGAGTTTTTCTTTCCCATTCTTTTATATATTTGAGACATTAGTTTCTTGGATGGAGCTTGGTTTCTGTGTGATACCTTTGTACTTTGTGTGTACATGGGTTTAACCTCATTTTGACAGTCTTTTTAGTGGATCTCTTTTCTGTTAAGAAAGGGTTGATTGGTTAGATAGAAGCTAAGAATGCTATGTATATATCAGTTTTACAATATTATTTCTTGTAGACATTTGTGACATGTAATGCATTTTAATTTTCTAGAGAAACTGTCATTTACAATTCTGCACTATGCATTGCTTTATTGGATGACAATAAGATCTCTTCTCATATGTTGAAGCTGTGGAAAGTCACTTTGTTGGATGTGGAGGAAGCATTAGTGTATTTAATGCTTAGTTAAATCAATAGATTTTGGATAGGTATGGCCATATGATGTTTGATGCTCCTCTTTAGATATACACTGTTAGGCACTCAGGAAAGAAAAAAAAACTCGTATAAAATCATGGATGGTAACAATGGTTTGTGGTCACTAAGTACTTGAATTACTTTATTGATTGGCTATAATGACAGATGAAAACTTATTTTGTTTGTTTATTTATCAATTTTTTTATTGATCAGCTATTATTTTTTATTGCGACCTAGAGGTCGCGGGTTCTAAACAGGAAACAACCTCTCTGCATGTAGAGGTAAAACCGCATACATCTACCCTTCCCAAACCCTGTAGTGGCGGGAGTCTCGTGCATTTGGCTAACCTTTTTTTTGTATTTATTTTAATGATCAAATTTTTTGCGATTAGTAAAAATTCATTAAAGGCCCTCAAAAGGGGAGCGATACCAAAAGAAATCACAAGCCACGAGCCGTGACGTTACAACTTTATGCTATCAAAAAAATCCAAAAGACTATCCGTAGATATACAATTCTGCCCATTTACAAAAAAAATAAAATAAAAATGAATTCAGTATGTTGTATTTGAGAGACCAAATAGGAGACTCCTCCCTAACAAAGGATCTCGTATTTCTCTCATTCCACAGCCCCCACCATAAACATAGAGGAGTGGCCCTCCAAGCATCACGCACTCGGCTCTCCACTATATACCATTTCCAAGCCTCAAGCAGGTCGACCATTGACTCAAGAAACACACAAGCCAATTCAAAAGCAACCAAGAACATATCCCAAATATCTCTCGCCACCGGGCAATGTAGCACAAGATGGTTCACAAACTCCCCCGCCTTCTTACACATGCAACACCAGCTCACCATGACCTAGTGTCTCCTTCCGAGGTTATCACAAGTGAGAATGCTTCCAAGGGCAGCGGTCCATGCAAATAAAGCCACCTTCAAAGGGGTTTTTGTCCTCCAAACAGCTTTCCAAGGAAAGGGTTGGCTAGGAGTCTCCATTAGATTCCGGTAAAAAGATCTAACCTCAAACACCCCCCTCTCGAGGAAGCCTTCCACACCATCTCATCCATTCCCACAGCCTCCACCACATCGTAATACAACAATGCAAGGAAATCAGTGACCTCTATAATCTACCAATCTTGAAACTCTCTACGAAATTGCACATCCCAAGTAACCCTTCCATTATCAAGCCGATAACAGTCAGCAACTACAGCATGCTTATTCATGAAAATCCCGAAAAGGCGAGGAAATCTAGAAGCCAAAGAAAAATCCCCGTACCACCAGTCCTTCCAAAATCTGACTTGTCTTCCGTTTTGGACTTTGCACTTGATACATTTGAAGAACTCATCCCACCCATTCCAAATGAGCTTCCAAGACCCCATACCTGCTCGGACTCTTGCTTCCTTAGAAAACCAGCCTCCATTTCCTTACCCGTAGTGACAAGAGATGACTCGCCTCCATAATCTTTCCCTCTCGCCCCCAAATCTCCATAACGATTTACCTAACAAACCTTTGTTGAACACATCTAGCCTTCAAATTAGGAGTACAAACTCTCTCCCAATTGACTAGGTGGTATTTGTACTCGTCTCCCATGACTCCCCGTAAAAAAATTTCTCTGAATCGCATCAAGTCTTTGAACCACTGTCTTAGGCATCAGAAATAGGGACAAAAAGTATGTAGGCAAATTCGAAAGAGTGCTTTTCATAAGCGTCAGCCTCCCCCCTTTCGACAAGTACTACTTTTTCCACCCCCAAGCCGCCTCTCAAATCTTTCAACCACCGGATCCCAAACTGATAATCTTCTTAATGACGCCCCCAAGGGAAGCCCAAATACAAAATCGGAAAACAACTTGTTGCCCAAGTATTGACTCTAGAGGGGGGGTGAATAGAGTCTATGGCAAACAATGGCCAATTTTCCGATTTGCAAATTCTATTTAAAACCTTCAACAATTATGCAATAATAAATATATAGACATGAACAATTAATAGCATAAATGTAAGGAGATAAGGGAAGAGAGATTTGCAAACATTCACACGACGATTTTAGCGAGATTCGGAAACTCCTACTCCTCGGCTCAAGACCCCTCTTGAGACTTTCCAATCCACTATGGCACCTCCTTACGGGTGGAGAGCAAACCTTTGCATGAAACAACTCCTTACTTCACTTTGCTAAGAGACAACCTCCCTTAGTCTTCCTTTGGGTCACACCAACCCTTACAAATTGAAGCTAGCTTGCTTCTTCTTCCTCGGGCCACACCAGCCCTTACAAATTGAAGATCAAATTTGTTGCATACAAATGTATCTCTCAAAGATTGATATGCAAATCAAAGCTCACAATAATCTCTCACAGATTTGATATACAATGTTTAGCTCACACTAGAGTATGTATATGAATACAATGAAGCTCAATACTCTTCTAATGATATGGAATGAGAGAGTATGATATATAATGAAGAACAAAGCTCTTTGGATGCTATATAATGTTTGTCAATGGTAGCAACTCTTAATCCCGAAGTCCCCTTACTCTATTTATAGAATTTTAGCATCTAATTCAAAAATAGAGCTGTTGTGCACACTGCTCGAGAGGAAATAGCCGTTCAGATTCAGATCTGGGCAAGGTTCGGTCGACCGAAATGAAACACCCTTGTGTTTCGGTAGACCGAAGTGAAACCCTTCTCTGTTTCGGTAGACCGAAATGGTTCAGGTTGGCCATGATTCCTTATTTCGGTAGACCGAAATAGAATGGTCCTGAATTTCGGTAGACCGAAATAGACCTGCTGCCTCATGAATTGTTCTAAGTAAACAGGTGAGACAGTGCACTACAGGACATCTGCACAGACCTTATTTCCATTGAAAACATTTAAGTAAATGTGTTTATATACTTTAAGTTTACAATGTAAATAAGGAAGTACCCCCCATTTGGATTCAATAAAAAATACTAGAAAATTGAAATCCAACTAAATCAAAATGTAGAAATTCAGTTTTAGTACAAATTTGGATTTCCGACAGTTTTGGTAAAAATGAATCCGCATGTAGACCAATGTAGACTTGGTCAAAAATTCTGATAAAATTAGTTTAGGCTAGTTGAAATATAAAGAGTTATTACCGGGAAAAATTATTTTGAAATAATCATTATTTCAAAAATCCATTTTTTACACTTAGCCAAAAACACAGTTTTTCATGACGCGCATTCTGGGGTCCTAATGTCCGTTACCAACTCATGGTAATGAAGGCTTCTCATGCCTTAATTGTTGACCAATATGAATTATATGATTGATGTGTATGGTCTTAGCATTTCTAGCACAAGTGATGAGTTCTTTCAAAGCTTATGCAAGCTTGAACTAACTCACTCTTTAGCAATAACTTTATGTGTCAATTATATATGAATGAAGTGCATAGTCTATTGCTAATGGATATAGGAGCATATGAATGATGACACGATATGCATGGTCCTATAGAAATGAGCTTCAAATGGATTCATAAATACTTTGACATTGAATCCTAAACACTCACCATCTTATCTACCCCTTTCTTCACGCTTTGTCCATGATCGTGTAGGCTTTTAAGTAGACTCGCTTTCTTCATTTCTTTGAGTTGCTTTCTTGCTCGTTGTAGTCCAAGCCATCTTTGGATGGACTTTGCATTTGGTTTTTTGCAATTTCATGTCTTCTTTGTATCCATTACTTTCCTTGATGTGATCTTGAATAATGGAATACTTGGAATGATCTTTCGTGCTTCATTTAGGTCATCCTTTGAATGTGAATAATTTATAACACTCAATGTAAACATTAGTCCTTAAACACCATTAATGGTTTGTTATCATCAAAACCTCTAGATTGTCCTTGGATGGAATCCTTAAGGTCAACAGAACCAACTCTGCATCCCATGATCAATAAGCACGTTTTACTTGCACTTTTGTTCAACAATTTTGCTGGACCGACACATAGAATGAGTGCATCTTTTTCCTAATACTAAAACTAGAACAATTTTATAGAATTATGATGGAGTAGCTGCAAATCTTTACTTAAAGACGCTAGAGCTTCCTTTCTGTGAAATCCAACAAAATCTTATATCTGGATCTACGGCGTGGAAATTTTCATCAGTGTTCTCATCTTGGAGAGAGTAGCATATCTCTCATTGATGTGGATCATTGTTGAGATAGCATCAATACTGTTACATAAACTTATCTGTGGGTTCCAGTACTGTAGCTGTATTATCACAATGCATTACAGGTCATAATTTTTTATCTACTATGATACTATCTATGGTATTTCCTATCTCATAAACAGTAATGTTTTCTAGTGTTAATTAATTAGAGGTCAACGGTAGATAGTATTGACCTTGAGTTAAAGTAGTAATAGTCGTGACAAAAATTGATGGAATTGTGCCTACAATTCATGTAACGACAATTGCAACGAACCCAAGCAACAATCACGAAATATGACAGAAAAGAAAACACACCACGTACAAAGGACGCAAAGATTTATATATGGTTTGGCAAAGCCTACGTCCACGGTAGAGATCTGGCGAAAGTCTCCGCCCTAAGTGCCCTTATATATCGGGCTACAAGAGATACTAATAAGGGTCCACGGTCCACAAGCAAAAAGGGGTCAAAAAGCTCATCCAATGGGTCGTCGGGTCATAAGTGGGTTGCAACGCAACCCGGCACCAAATTCGGGTCACAACATCACAATTCAAGATACAATCATATGTCGCTTCCTTAATGCAACATTTTTTGACCTACAACTCAAGATACAATCATATTTTGCTTCCTCTCAATGCAACGCCAATATGTCTTCTAGCAGCCAAGGATGAGTTTGATCCATTTGGTTTTTCGATTTGTTCAGAAAACAAAGGAAGTTCTGAAAACTTATATAAACTCAACATTCATAGTCGATCGTGTTATATGATGTCAAGAAAAATAAGCTAAAAGATTAACATTTAGCCAGCTATGATTAGAATGGCAGTATAATTACGAATAGGACACTCATGGAAAGCTGCTATGTTTGGTGTGGTGTATTGATGAGCTCATTCATAAACTGATACTTCAATGGGATTCATATTTGAATTCTATACCCGATCTATTATGTCTAGTCTATGAATAAATCAATCTTTAATTGTATTGAATTCTTGCAGGGGTATGTCTTTGTTGATAGGGATGGGGAACATTTTCGTCATATTCTAAATTGGTTGAGGGATGGCGTAATTCCCACACTAAAGGATTCTGAATATTCAGAGCTTCTTCGAGAGGCAGAGTACTTTCAGCTTCTTGTAAGTCTTTATTACATCTAGTTGAATAGCATCCATCCTGTCTTGGTTGTCGAGCTTTATTGTCAGCTTTACATTGTGTTCATTTTGTCAAGTGAATGCCATTAACTGATGAAATGTTCATGCTGCTTCAAATTATTTGGTTCACACTAAGTTGCAACGCAACAATGATTATTACCTTTTTTTCCTTTAGTTTCTTTGTTCCTTTCTTTCCTTTTTATTTTTATTTTTTCCTGTTCTTACTTTTCCTTTTTCTCTTAAAATAAGCCAATGCCTGTTGTTTAGATGCCCTTCATTTGTGATATAAAAGGTCCAGCTTCTAGGGAAGTGTTCAGCTTTGTAAAGAACATAATAATCTCGGAACTTCTGATTTACATGGTTGGGAACTGACGTGTTTTGATATTTTTCAATTTGTAAGGCCTTGGTCAAATTGCAATTTGGGCTTGAATGGGAGCTTCTTGAAAAGGAACTCGAACTTCTTATGATAATTGTCATTTAGAGAGCGGCAGTAATCCAATTAAGGAGATACATATTATAATGTGCCCCACATACTGTATGCTTTTGTCATATAGCCGATCCCAAGAGTTAGGAAAGGCTTTGTTGAGAATTGATGTATTTGTTGAGACTGATATATATATATATATAGAGAGAGAGAGAGAGAGTTGAACGCCATGATATTTAGGTCTGTGCTACAGCAAGCAATGCATAAAATATTTTCTTGAACATCCTGAACAAATTGACTTCATACATATTGAAAATGTTTTGAAGATTTATAGATCTTCTTGCAAGAATTCGGAAATGTTATACATTATTTATTTGTCTTTTCTTTTTTCTTTTCTTTATTTTCTATTTTTTATTTTTTGGTATCAGTCTTTCCACAATTATAGGTAAGTTCTGGTTGTCTCTCAATCATAGAGTACCGGTTATGTTTCAGGGACTAATAGATGGAATCAATGCTGTTTTGAATAAGAAGAATGAAGGTGAGGAGTTAGATACTGAACTGACACGCATTGATATTATCAAATGCATTCAGTCTGAGAAAGTCAGATTTCGAGGGGTGAATCTTTCTGGCCTTGATCTTTCTAAACTGGTAACCTTTCCCATTCCCAGATCTTTCTTCATAATGACTTCCATATTTGTGCTTGCAGATTTGGTTCAAAGGGGAAGTGATTATCTTGCTGTTACAGCATTTATGCTTTCTAGAATTAGTTTATACACGAGGGGTTCTGTTTTTTTATAGCCCAGTTCCAGTTGTGTGCTTTCTTGTGGGGGTGTAACTATAGAAATCTCAATCTAGGATGACAGAAAGAGTGGAGTGCTTCTTAATTTGACAAATTGTGTTTTTTTTTTTTGTTACTTTTCGTTTGCCATTTTTTCATCCTTCCTTTTTGGAAATCTCTGCAAGATGTCGAAGGATGTGAGACAAAAAATGTACAGAAGGTACTGCTCCCTCCAACTTGATCTGTTCTGAAAATATGCAGGACTTGTCATATGTGGACTTCAGTTATGCATGTCTTAGAAATGTATTCTTCTCACGTGCAAACCTCCAGTGTGCGAAGTTCCGGGTAGGTCTCGACATAATGCAATATCTCTGCTATGCTTATTGTTAGTTTCCTGAGAGTTGTATGGATATATTTGTTATGAATGGAAACCATATTCTTGTCATGTGCCAGTCTGCGATCTGAGTCATTTTATGGACAGACAATTATTTTGATTTTTTTTACTTATAGTATATTAAGTTTGCTTTGTGATATTATATATAAAAGCATGGAGGATTCTCGAATTATACATGCAACTTTTGATTTTTATTGTAGGATGTGGATGCTGAGGCTTCCATTTTTCACAATGCAACATTGCGCGAGTAAGACTCGACAAACTCCTACTAAGTTGTAATTTTTTTTTCAAATTTGCCAGCCATCTTAAAGTTGCTGAATTTTTGCTGTCTAATATTATTTAAGTCCCCACTGTTTGATTATCATTACCTTATTGGTACTTTGTAGTTCATATAGACTTTTGTATAGATTGCTGCTGCCTTAAATAATTCTCTCTTGCCTAGGGAAGATGTGAATTCACAGGGGCAAATCTTCGTGGAGCTTTACTGGCTGGAGCTAATCTTCAGAGTGCAAACTTACAAGGCAATTGTTATTTCTTATCCTGATAATTACTCAATAATCTTTACATTATTTATTTGCAATTGTTGCTAGAGCTATGTTCTGATGGACTCTGACCTTTTCTATTATTGACGCTAGCATGAAGTTGAGGGAAAAAAATGATTGGAACTCCTTTCTCCCGGGTTCTGTGAATTTTATTTACTACTTCACTCCTAACTTAGGGAGTCGAAGAATTCATGCATGAACTTGTGCCACTAAGCTCTTGTAAGATGAATTGGACCGAATTTGGACTTTGTTAAATCTAAGATAGTGTATGTTTGGTTCTTGTTGGTCTTTTGGACTAAGTCCTGGAAGGTAGGACCGTAGGAATCCCATGGTGGGACCCTGCAGCTCAAATTTTCTGGTTATTCATTTTTGGCTCCTTCATTTTAGGGCTTGATTGATTTTTCCTGTAAATTTTAAAACTTGATCGCTGTAATTCTTGTTTATGTTTTCTAGATCTGTGTTAGATGGACTCTCTTGTTCCTCCAAGGTACCCATGTCGACACAATGCCACACAAATTTGGTATGGGGTATATGTCAAATACACAAATCCAAATATTATATGTCAAACCTTTACATGCGATGATGGAAGAAGAGTGAAAAGCACAAATTTGATAGTAAAGGGTTTTCTACTTTCACATGTAGAGATGGATGGAAGTTCCTTAATTTCACCAAAGTCCCATTTAATTTAAATTCTATTAAATATATTCTTAAGCAAAAATGTCATACATTATAATGTATTTAAATGTATAGGACATGCCTATGTACCCACACCCAACTTTTGGAAACACTTATGCTAAGATTTCAGTTTCAGGGTTTGTGCCTACAGTAAAGAAGAGAAGAAAAATAAGTCATGTATTCGATTATTCAAAAAAATGTCTGTAAGAATACATATACTACATTCATACAAAGATGAATAAAATATGCACGAAAGAGGGCCCCAAGTCCATGTAACATAGTTCCAAAGCTGACTATTCATGGAAAAATTGCATTGAATTAAATCTTCTCTTTTTATTTTGCAGATGCTTGTTTGATTGATTGTAGCTTCTGTGGGGCAGACTTGCGTTCTGCACACCTACAGGTTCAGTATCTATAAAATATAAATTATATGGTTCACTCATATTTGGATATGTTTGGTTTCTCTTTGAAATTGATTTGACATTATATTGGGCCTGGTGACTACGGTCATCTGCCTGAAGTGGTTTTGTCTGAAGGCTGCATCATGCTATCCCAAAGGACCCCAAACAAACCTGGTCATTGGACCAAAGCTTAACTTTGGTTATTATTGTCGGTGTTAATAGCCTCTTTCTTTTTTCTTTTGTTTCTTTCGGTTAAATCATTTTGCCAGCCGACCTGCATTACATCCTAAATAAGAAGGCTCTGAAGACTATTTTGTAGTTCTTTTAAAGTGGCATATTGGTGTCCTTTTTTCTTTCCCATTATAACTCCCGCATAGGAGATGCATTTATTAATCCTAAGAATCTCATTTGTCTAGGAATCCGATTCACAGACTTTGGTAGGCTGTGTCGTCTCCATCTCTATAGGAGTAAAAATGAAACTTGAGCACAGGGAAGTTCCATAAACGTGTTTGCAGGAGATAGTTAAAAAATAATTAATATAATCAATTTCTTAAAATAGTAGTCATATACAAATACTAGAAAATAATTTTAAATATTCACAAAATTTCAATAATTGTTATAATAAATGATCACATATAATTCGAGTTTAATCAGACATAATATATTGGATGACTGGGTTTATATTAAAATATGATCTTTCTTTTTATATATATATATATATATATATATATACACACATATATGGACTACATTAAAATAGTTGATTAATACAAAAAATAATTTAAAATAGGCTTTCCTTTGGATCTTGATGGGCATTAGCCCGGTCCCAATCAAATTTTTGGATGATAATTGAACTCCACAAAGAACCCGCTACCATTTGACCTCTCTTTCCGTGTGACTTAAAATGCTTAGTGACAAGCTTCTAATTGTCACCCTCCTGGCTCCTCTTGCTACTGTTGCAGAACTCATTGTGGTCTGAATCTTGTTAGCATTGGTAAGAGATTCAAAAAACAATATATCACACATCTTTACTAGCTTGTCAATACTCCTTCCTAATTTTATGTTTCCTGTTTCTTTGATAGTCAACAAGAAGTTACCTGTTTCTTTGATATTCCACAAGAAGTTATCAGTCATAGCTAGCAATGGAAGAAGTCTGAGATCAAAAAACTAATGCTAGTGTTTACTTATGTTATTTTGATAATTTCTGACTATATCTAGTCATTGGTCAACTAATCAATCTTCCAATGCTTTGCAAGAGAAAAATTTTACTGCAAAGTTCCAAAATTTTGATCAATGTGGATAGAAAATTTTGTGTAGATGAATTTGCTGCATGTTCTGCTGTAGTGAAGTTAAATACTTTTTGTGATGTTCTAGTGAGTGGTGAAAGCATTTATTTGTTTGAGAAAGATATATACTTCAAGAAAAGGGGAAAATGTGTTCTTTGAAAACAAGAAAGATCAGAAGAAAAGTTTCTTTTTTTTTTTTGTCGTTGGTGAACATTTATGAAAATTTGCCTATTCTTTCTATTTTGACTTGGAAGGATTTGTTTGTCTTTGAACATTTATGAAAGTTTTCCTATTCTTTCTTTCTTTTTTGACTTGGAAGGATTTATTAATCTTTGTACTGAATTCTTCAGACTGCTGATCTTACCAATTCCAACTTGGAAGGAGCCAATCTGGAAGGAGCTAATTTGAAGGTAAAATCTTTCTCAGGATTGTGGTTATGCACCAATATCTGGCTCTGATTTTTCGTTAAATAGTATATATAAACAATGTACACTGATAAGGAGTCGAACAAACAGAATTGTTTATAGATCTTCAAAGTTTAATATTTCTCCTAGTAGCACACAAGACACTCCACTAGTAGGTGCTGTGGTGGTGTAAGACAGGGACACACCCAGGCACGGCCTGACATGTGTCCGACACTGCCAGGAGTGTCCCGAAACTTCTATATTTTTTCTAGTTGGACACGGCACTAAGAGAGTTGTCCATTGGAACAGAGTGGGGACAGGATATGGACGTGTTTGGGATACTTTAAGGACACGACAGGGTAGTTTTGCAATTACGAAAGAAAAGGGGTTTCCAATGCACTTTTAATACATATTATGGGTAAATAGAAAAATAAAATACAGTTTTAGCAAACAATAATAACACTCATCCAACTCTAAGCTCCAAATTAGTGATTATATTCATGATTATGTGGATAAAATGAACAAAAGTTGATATTTTGTATGCACAAAAATATATATAATTTATTGACATATCCCTGCTGTGCCAGTGTCCTATTTTTTTTTAAAATTTGATGTATCTCCCATATATTGTCATACCCATGTCGCATGTCCATACCTGTGCTTCCAGGGGTGGAGCCAGGATCTTGAGGTTGAGGGGGCCAAAATTATAAGCAACATTTGAACTTTTGGGGAGAAAAAAAAATATTACGTAGGCAAAAATATTTTACTATTTATTATATTCATACAAAAATATATCTATCTAAACTTTTGCCAATTTATTTAAATAAAAAAAACTAGTTATTTAAACTAAGCTTTTTATCAAACTTTCTGAACAAACACAAATAAGATTTATGCCAAAATTATAAATAAATTTTTTTTTAATTAAACAATTAGATTTTAATTTGTAAAAAAAATAAGAAATTCATGTAATACTTGCACAAATTAATAATCATTACACAATATATCAATAAAAATTATAAGTATGATAAAAAAAAACACAAGCAAATTAATAAAATAAGAATTTAGATTTTTCAATCATCGATTTTTGTTGGTATTCAAAACTTCAAAAGAAATTTTTGTTCTAGATTTTGTAAAAATTAATTTCTTATTATGTTATAAAATTCTTATAAAAGCATTCCAATAAAAATAAATAAAAAGAAAAAAAAAAGTAATCGTAAAGAATCACGTATGAGATGGAATTTTAGGATAATAAGGTTATGGAAAGAATCGTAATTGAGTTGGAAGGATTTTAAGATAGTCACATTATGGAAAGAACTATGTTTGAGTTGAAATTTTAAGATAGTCACATTAAATTTTTATATGAGTCAGTTTTTATCGGGATTCTATAGTCGTCAATTAAATCACTTTCTTTTAGATTATATATAAATTATCTTTTGTTAAATGATAATTAAAGAAATTTTTTTTTTTTCTTAAGGCCAAGTACAGATTTTATACCATACATACTATATTATTTTTATTTTTACCTCTACTAAAAAAAAATTCCAAAAAATTAGGGGGGGCCATGGCCACCCCCAGCCCCCCCTTGGCTCCGCCCCTGCGTGCTTCATAATATTTCTTCCCACTGATGTTCAATAGGTTATATTGTTTTACTTGATGAACTACAGTAGAGGCACATGCTATGAACTAAAGTAGATATGGCAAATGTAGTAGTTTTCTTGAGCAATAAGAAATTCTACAATGCTTTAGCAATTCACATGTTTTTCATTTAAGATCTGCACCATGAGAGGCTTAATTTAGGAGTTAAACACATGAGGGAGAGAAAAATCGATGTTATATCATCCTTAATACTGCTACCGGCTTATGTAATTTGGTAAAGTTTGGAACATGATAGCACAAAAGAAAGACAGGAAGGAGATGCCTGATATTCCTTTTTCTAGATGAGTAACTTTGAGACTAACTTTAGTACGTCAAATATGATATGAAGGAAATTGGAAGACAGACTTGTTATTTGAGCTGGGACGCCCGAGGAAAATGGAAAATCATGAAGTTGAAGTACGAAATTTGTTGCCTAACCCACACTGATGAATGAGTTGGTCAAAGTGGCAGCTCAGGAACCAGATACCTCATGTTCAACTTTGCTAGAGTTACCTGATGCTAGGAGTTTGCAAGTGATTTTGTGCATTAGTAAAGATTTTTTCCGACTCAAAATGAGTTGGGGGCACCCTAGCATGACAGGGAAAGGAAATTTTGTTGCTTACCATCATTTTAAGTGGGGATTATGTTACCTCTATTTTGGAACAGGATCATGTGGGGACTTTCTAAATTCATCCTCCTTTCCTGCTTTTGGTAGCACTTTATTTTTTTTTGTTCCCTCTTTGAAAATAAATTAAACAGAACTTAAATCCAGTTTTTTTTTTTGCCTCCTTTCTCTCTCCTGATTGGTAAGAAGTTTCTGAAATTAGGTTTCAAATTAATTATGCAATCATGTTCATAGCTAAGTGAGGAATGTGTGCGGATACAAGGTGCGATATTTCATTTTCTTTGCTTTCTGGTGAGGAAGCATGTACTTGGTTCTTGTTTGAGCCATCGAGGTGAATGAGATGTTTGGCTTGCTAACTTGTTTGTGCTACTATGTTGAATACAGATATGTACACACTACTTTTATGGGGTTTTAGTTGTTATTTACTAGAGCAGGAGAACTTCATTATGTTATTAAACCAGTATATAGTTTTATACACGTGCACACTCATTCAGTTGCAAAAGCAAATGCGTTCAATTTTCTTTCTTTTTGGGTTATTTTTCAAATATAGATTCCTCTTTGCTTCTGGGTCAAAGGCCAAAGTGCAGAAATCACTTGAGCAAGCATTGAATAGTCCTTTAATGGTTATATCACAAAAAAGGGCTAGGCCCAATGCACGAGGTTCCTGCCACTGTAGGGTTTGGGGAGAGTTGCTCCCCCCACTGCGGGGCCTGGGGAGAGAGAGGTGTATCCAGCCTAACCTCCGCCTATGGAGAGACTGTTTCTTGTTTCGAACCTGTGACATTCAGTCACAAAGGAGCAACCTTACCATTGCGCCAAGGCTCGCCTTAATGGTTACATCAAATTATTTGTTTAAATTGTGGAAGTGTTTGTGAATGATTCTACAATTTTCTTCCAATTTGTGATATCTCAATTTTTTTGTTGTATTTAAATGGTGAACCTTATCTGTTTATGAGCCTTATCCTTGGACATCATCATCGTCATGACAATGATAATAATAGTCGTCCACTCTTTCTGGGTCTTCTTCAGGTTACCAATATATTCGTCTTTTGTTTAGTAACTTGAATAGCATAAGTAATGTGTGGGATTGATTATGTATATTTCAGGGTGCAAAATTGACTAATGCAAATTTGAAGGGTGCAAATCTTCAGCGAGCTTACTTAAGGCACGTCAATCTTCGTGATACAGTAAGAAAACAGATACAACTGAATTCTAAGAATTTGTGAACTTGTGTGAAAAATTAAGTTTTCAGTGTTATCGTCAATATATTTGGTGTATTATTATTATTATTAATTTTTCCTAGGTGGAGCATTATTATTTAACATTGCCTGGAAATGGAATAGCATTCTTCTCATCTGTTCAACGGTTGATACCTATATCCATTAAGCTTTCATGATGTCCTGTAGCTTATGAATTGAAGTGCAGGAACACTGTTCCAAATCGGAAACCTGTTCTACTGACCATTTTATTATTAGTTAACTGGCTTTCAATAGGCTCTCTCAAATTAGTTCCCACGTTTATTGCCCCCTGGCCTGTATCCTCGTATCATTCTCAGGGCTAAGGTCGAGATTTGTGAATTAGAACACTTAACGGATGTGACTTGTCTTGAAACTTGTGTCCGCGTCAGCCTATCTCGCGAATGACCAATTCTTTATCCTTCATGCCCAAGGTCTGATTTGGAGAAGTTACTGCTGCAATCTATTTTTGAAGCAGCAGTTATTTTCTCTCCTGCTGTATCATAACATGGGACTGCATATAGTGACCACACCACAGATATGTTGGTCATGAGTTTAAGAGTTTCTAAATGACCTGAACAATATGATCCAAGAGTTTCCAAGTGACCTGAACAAAAATGATCCAAACTTTCTATTTTAAGTTTTTTTTGGCATGCCTCGTCCTTTAGGCAATAGGTTGACGGTGTCTACTTTTTGAAATTTGTCCTGCTTTATTATAACACAGTTATGCCTGTGTTACCATAGGTTTTATAGGTTTCCAGCTGTTGGTAATTCTCTAGATCCTTCATTTCTACACATGTTTTGGTAGAGATGTAAATTGTGCATCAGGGATGTGTATAAATGCCACCACGATTTACTGTTATCTGTTCTCCTCCATCTTCATTCTATTGCATATTCTAGTAAAGTGGAGACAAATAATAAATGGAAAATTGATATATACATTTGTAAATTCTAGTGCTCTTTCAGGTCCCCCTTCCCTCAATGCACTATACTCAATGAAGAAAGAAAAACAAAATAAAGAAAAGAAGAAAAGAAAAAGGAAATAAAAAATGTTCTGACCATTATACTCCTCTCTTCTATTCCTTTCCCTTTGAAGTTGTCCTGTTGGGAGAGAGGAGATCTATTAATTGTTTGGTAATTCTTTGCGTATGAAATCGAATTTCTTTTTTCTTTCTCAGGTTTTATTTTCTTGCATTTATTATTATTATTATTATTCCATTTTATGTTGCTTAAAAGTACATTTTCTGTTGTTGCACGCAGCATTTGGAAGGTGCAAAGCTGGATGGTGCCAACTTGCTTGGAGCTATCAGATGACATTGGAGTAATGCAATATATATCTAATGTAACTGATATTATTGTCCTCTATGCCTAACTTGTTTCCCTTTACAATCGTATTTCTCTTAAGTCTTACCCCCTATCTCTTTCCCTATTTCTGCCAGTGGACTCTAGTAACTTGAGACTAATGTGCAGAGTAGTGTACAGAGATTCAGTAACAGTGGACTAGAATAAGATATTAAAATTTTGGTTTGTGGATAATTGCTGGACTGGGAAGCTAACCTGTTTAAGCTAACAATGTTGAGTAATATCTTTGGTCCATTTCTTATCAAGCTTAAGTTTTGCTTGGTTCAATTGTCAAAAAAATAGTTTTTTTTTCAATATTTAAAATAATAAAAAAAAAAAACAGTTTCCAAGGTAGTTATTTATGAATTTGAGGTTTTTTTTGTGTGTGTGTGTGGCAGAGAATTATGTTTACGAAATTCTCAACCTAGAAGGCCTTGGGACTTTTTTAAGTAGTTGGTAGTTTACATTGTAATGGAGGTTATGGAAAATGTTGGTGGTGGGAAGTGTTCAGTATTTTTATTTCCTAGCATGCGTTAAAAGATTAAAGAACCTGGTGAAGGCTTTTTCCTACTTTTTCTTTTTCTTTTTTTTTTTTAAATTAACTTTTTTCTGGGTATTTCTGAAAATGAATCAGAACCATTATGGTCAGTGATTTGAAAAAGATAAAAAAATAAAAAATAAAAGGTAGTTAAAAATAGCAAAATAAGGGTCGTTAAGTCCATTCGTTTTTGAGAAAAGGTCGGTTTGTCACTTGCTCAAAACTAAAAGGGAAAAAGAGAAGAATTGGTCGGTACCTCAAAGGACGCTTCGCTGTATCAGTTAGGAGCGCAAGACATGCAGAACAAAGTGGATTTTTTTTTTTAATATGTATTTTTAAAAATGAAAGTAAATACACATTAATCGAATTCTTTTAAAAAATAATATGAACTCAATTTCAATTGAAACTTCTCAGTTGAATTTTAATCCAATTCGAACTCTTTTAAAAAATTATATGAACCCAATTTCGATTGAAGCTTCAGTTGAATTTTAATTGCGATATTATTTCGTGTATTTAAGTAACTTAATATATATATATATGTACAAATTCTCAAAATGATATACTCCGTAATTTATCATTTCGATACTATCCCCGTGTTTAGGTTACTTGAAAGAAGAAAAAGAAAAAGGAAAAAAAAAGAAAAAAAAAAGGAGCAAATACGTGTCCTAAATTCTAGTCGGCAACGCTAAAAAGTGCAATGCTGGTAGTCCTTCCAAAGTGTTGATAGCGTGGTCGCTCATCTTAGGATACCAAGACCATAGTGTCGGCAAGCTACTGTACACTGTCCACGTGTCAAGAGATGAGACACAAATAATAAAGCGTTGATACGACTTTTACGGAGGGTAGATAGATTTATTGTCCACATTTCTTCCTGCCCCGATAATAAGTTAGGAGGAATAAATAAAGAGTGTTTCGTGGGCTCCATGAAGTGGTACGACTATGTGTAAGAGTCATGTGGATCTCTTTGATGTCGTAAAACTTGTGGTTCTGGTTAACCTCTCCCCATCACTTCCATATCCACCGTCCACGTGTCTTCTACAAATATCTGCATCAATAGTCCCATCACTTCCATATCCAGTGTCCACGTGTCTTCTAGAAACATCTGTATCAATAGTCATCACAAGCTATTTGGCTTTTTGTCTACTAAAGTATATCCATTCATCATTTACGCCCATTTAGCGGGTTTGGCTTAATCCTCGGATATTTTGGCTTGCACAAAATATCTCAATACTTATAATATTAATGATAAAACTTAAAGCCAATCTCAAAATATTAAAAAATAAGTTCTGTCATCAATCAAACGTCCTTTGCCCCATTTTAAATGTGGATTTCAAAAAATGTAATTTAATCCTTTGGCTTTATAAAAAGTATCATTTTTGGGTAACAATTAAATTATCACAATTTTTTAAAAATGACATTTTTTATGAGACAAATTTTGTAAGTCACATTTTTTTAAATTGATATTTAAAATGAAACAAAAGAAGTAATTATTATATAGTAGTAACGAATTAGTTGTTAGAAAAGATGGATTAATCAGATGTCACCGTACTCAATTCCAACATCTTCCTCACAAATTTAGTCAAAAAAATTATAAGAGTGCAAAATTTTTATTAAAATTGTAATCACTAAAGCTGCTCAAAATAATTATAATCACTAAAGCTACTCAAAATAACTTGAGGCCTTAAGTAAAAATTAAAAAGTGGTCGTTTAATAATATATCAATATTAAATAATATTTATTTAAAAATCATACTTCTCACTTTGTGAAATGCAAAAATATTAATTAGATTCTTGTATTTAAGTTTGGTTAAAATACACAAATATATGAAATATATATATATATATATATATATATATATATACAAAAAATTAAAATAACAAAATTTAATAAAACTAAAAATAATTAAAGAAAAAGAACAATAAAACCTGATTTAGAAAACTCTAATCTAATGCTCTTACAAATTCTTTGGTATAATAAAAAATGAGTTCAAATTCAGAGTATGAGTATTGAGCGGATAAAAAAAGGAATTATATACACTTATAATGAGAGATGAAGTAGACTACTTGTTGAGAGAGGAGAGAAAGTATGTGAGGAATAATAAATAAAATAAATAAATAAAAGAAAAAAATTTAAAAAATTATATGAAAAGTTTCAACACCCTCCCAAACTCACGGTAAAATACATAAATATTCATTACGGGTATACTTTATGAAAAAAGAAAAAAGAAAAAAGTAGTGTTATTGTAAAAAGACAAAGAGTAATGACACCTTTTTTTTTATTTTTATTTTTATTTTTATTTTTAAAACAAATACGCACCCACTGTACTGCCATTCCATTGAAATTCGAATTTTTGATTTTTTCTTTAAAAAGAAAAGAGTAATACTTGAGCCGATTAATTTGGCCGAATTATAGTCCGAATCTGACGTGCATGTGTCACGTCATTTAACTTCCTCGATATTTCCTTTGCCAGAAAAAAATGCAGAAAGACGAGAAGCTAAATCCTCTCTCTCTCTCTCTCTCATCCACGATATGTTCCTTCCTGGTGGAATTATGTCCTCGCATATGCTGCCACTTCAATTCAATAATAAAAAATAAAAAATAAAAAATTTGCTTCTTCAAACAACCCATCCCAGACAAAAAAATATATCATTATTATCTTTATAAAAGATTAAAAAAATAATAATTTAAATTAAATAAAATTATACTAGTTCTATATCTTTAATAACTTATATACAAAAAAATTAATAATCATAAAATTTGTCATTTAATACGTAACAATTAAAAATATTAATATATATAATATTATTATTGTTGTTCGCGTTTTGTATTTGAGTCTCAAAACATAAATGAAGTGAATGCATTTTTATTAAACAATGAGAGGACATAAGTATATTTATTTTTATCTTTTAAATTAATACACATGTGTATATGTAAATAAAGTAACGCTGAGTGTATCACAATCGCAATCTTTTCTAATCCAAAAGGCTTAAAATTTTAGTTCAGGAATGACCCATCTTCCCTTAAACATCCATCTTATGTTGAAACAGAGAAATAGCCCCATCATACTTTCTTCAACTCATGAGTAAAAAAATCAAGGGCTTGACTGAACAACCTCTCCTTTGTTAATTCAATTCTTTTTTTCCCATTTGAATTTGCCAAATCAAAAGAGAGAACTAAAACCGGAGAGAAGAGAATGAGGAAGATCGAGATGAAAAGAGAGAAGCCAGAATCAGATACATAGAAGAGATGAGATAAAAAGAACTGGTAAAGATTGAGATAGAGAGAAGAAAAGAAGATGAAGTTAGGAAAAATCGAGGAGATAATATCGAAGAGAGAGAAAACGTTTTAGAAGAAGGAATGACGTGGCACAGCCAAATTGGATTCGGATTATAATTAGGCCAAAACCGTCCCACCAAGTATCATTATTCTTAATGATATAAATGGGATCGATATTAAGATTATGTACGAGGAGGAGAAGCAGGGAGAAATAGGTAGGGAAAAAAAAAAATATATATATATATATATATATAAGGATATAAATTTTTGAGTTCAATATTTTTGTCTTAAAAAATGTGAATGAAGAGTAGAGAAAAAATAAAAAATTATTTTAGAATATAATTTTTTTAGTCTTAGTATTAAATTTTTATATTTATTAATTTTTAATAATATTAAAAAATAATTAAAATATAACTTATATATAATAAAATTTAAAATTTTAAAACCTTTTTAAATTGGAGGCAATATTTAAAAAGAAAGTATTCCAAGTGGATGGTGCCACCACACAACGATGTGACATCTGTCAGTAGCAAATGCCGCGTCGCATAACAAGGGCATTGTCATAATTTCATTCCCCTAATGGATAATGTAATATAAGTATATAAGGACAATGTTCACCTACACACTGATGAGTAGCTTCACCTATTTATTTTTTGTGTGTTTCAATAACAATTTAACATAACAGTTTTAATAAAAAAAATTTCACATTCATTCGAAAAAATACAGAAAGATATGAGTTATTTTTTTTATTAAAATAAATATGATAAATTATTATTGAAGCACATAAATAGTGAATAAGATGGAACTACTAGGTGAGTAATTAAACATTATCCGTTACCGTACAAATGTTTAGTCATACTTTGATTTTCTTGAGATTTTCTATACTTTTTAGCGCCTATAAATACACTATCCTCCACATCCATTTTCCATAAGATCAGAAATTCGCAATCCATTTAAAGAAAAGAGAAAGTAGCTTGAGAGAGATAATGGCAGGAATGATGAATAAGATCGGAGAGACCCTCAAGGGAGGCAACAAGGAGGAGGACAAGAACAAGGCGGAGCACCACGTCGGAGGTCAGAACAATCCGGGGCAGTATGGCGGAGGTCTGCACAATCAGGGGCAGCAAGGCGGAGGTCTGCACAATCAGGGGCAGCAAGGCGGAGGTCTGCACAATCAGGGGCAGTATGGCGGAGGTCAGACCAATCCGGGGCAGTATGGCGGCGATACGAAGCCGGTGCAACAAAGTGGCCAGCCCCCCAAGGAAGGAATATTGGATAAGGTCAAGGACAAGATCCATGGCGATGGCCAAGTCAAAGGCGAGAAAAAGAAGAAGGAGAAGAAGAAGCACGAGGACGGTCATGAGAGCAGCAGCGACAGCGATTAGATATCTCCGCTTCTACGCTCCTATCTAGGTATATACCGTCTATACATGTATAATATAATATATGTATATATATATATGTTTACTGTCAAGTTCATATGGATCAACAGAGATACGCTTATATATATATATATATATATATAAATATGTCATATTTATTTTTGTTTATATATACACTTTTCATTTATCTATAAATGCAATATTTGGCTCATCTAATTTGACTTTTGTTCATTGTGTGGTTTTTTCGGTTGCAGCTAGGTGGATGGAGTGGCGTGGAAGGAGTTTTTTTTTTAAAGTTCTTAGTGTTGCCAAAATAAAAACAGAAAAGAAAAACGTTTCAGTAGCTACTTCATAACAGTATTATTATGGAGTGTTACTATGGAGTGTTATGTATACGCAAGAATGAGTGAGTGAATGTAATGCCTAGTATGTTATCTTAGTTTTATATTGTGCTAATAATATCGTGTTTCTGTATTATTGGATATTTTGTATTTGTCTTGGTTCTAGCTTTTTTTTTATCTTGGGCCACTTTTTACGGAACGCAGTCGGAGATAACCGTAACCGTGTATATAGAGAAATATATCTTCGATGCTGTCATTTCGAAATGCCCGCTTCAATCCTTTTCTGTGTTCCTTTTTTGGGAAAAAATAAATTTGGTGCTTGTTTTACTATGGCCATACGGACTACCTTGACCAAAGACCAAGTAAAATGATACGTAGTATTTATAGTATGACGTAACACGACTGTTATCTGTTGTTAGCATATGGATCCATTAATTATTAATCACCAAATAAAATACTTAAACAATTCTTATTTATAATTGGACAAATTTACTTTGTACGAGGGCTGAATACTAACGAATGAAAATATTGTTGTTGCGCGCACCATGGAGAATGCACCTCGAGGACTAATGTGTAATTTGGAAAAAGATACGATGGTCTCAAATCAACTTTTTTATGTGTTTAATTTAGTTAAAAATTACAACAGTTTATTATTTTTTTTTAGAGCGTGTATTAACAACAAAAATAAAAATAAAAATAAAAAATTGATTCATTTGAGAATTTCACCAAAAAATAAAAATAAAAAATCGTTAAGACTCATGATCAGCTCAGTCAATTAATTATTATTCAAATTTGTAACTAATATTTTCTGATTTCAATCCTAGGTTTTAGTTTCACAATGAGTATGATATCGAGAGAAGCTCAAAAATGTTTAAACATGAACAACGAATCTTCTTAACTTTAAAAAAAAAGTATTCCAAGTGGACGGTGTACCAAACCATGATGTGACATCTGTCATGCAAATGCCGCGTCGCATAACAAGGGCATTGTCATTATTTCACTCCCCTAATGGATAATGTAATATAATTATATAAGGTAAAAATAAAAAAATCCCAACTATTGACATATTTACAACACCCTTCTGGATTACGAAATTTACAAAAATAAACCCCTAAATTATGCATTCTTATTGCAGTTTATCCCGCCATGCCCATGTGATCAAATGACACACAATATTATACTAAAGCATCAAAATTGATAACACCTTTATACGGAAAAGATTTTAAGACCCTTCTTCCAATACGTTTTTTTAAAATTTTTGTAAGTCAATTCTCTTTCTATATAGATATATCTTTTTACAGTATGTATAAATCTTTCTTTTCAAAAATTCATATTTGTATATAATTCTATATATAAAATCTCACTGAAACAATATCTATATATATATATAAAAAGAAACTATAACTAAAAATGAAATCAATCAATCAGATATTTGAATGGCATCCACAAATTTACTGCGACTACTTTTTAGGTCTCATTTTAAATATTGTCTGTTCTGAAAGACATATTTAAAATGGATCAAAGTACTTAAGTTAAGAAAACACAAAAATAAATAAATCCTGAACTGTAAAATTTACAAAGCTCAAAGTTGTTTTGCCACCCAATCCCAAATAGAAATTGGGAACAGGAAGAAAAAATTGAAGATTGAGGTCTAAACAGGTGATGCATTTGGAAGCTACACTTCGGATCGCTTTCCCTCCTATCATCAACAAGAGATAGTAAAAGATGATTGAGGTCTAAACAGGTGATGCATTTGGAAGCTGAGGAAGATTTCTCTGTTTTTTTAGTGTCGTTTCTCTGATGATGGAGATGATGATGATGATGACGACGACGAAATTTCAAAAAATTCGATATATATATCGATCGATTATCTGGTCTAAAATCGGGGATCCAAGCTTTATCATTTGATCAAATCAATGATTGGAGAGTTGAGAAAACATGAGTTGTGATATTTGAGGTCATCGGAGTCCGCCTGGTAGTCTTCCTTGAAGATGTTGCAAGAGATTTTACCAAAAAGTACATACAAAATTTGTTGGAGATCCAGATATTGTCTTTGTTCAGTTTTAGGGCGTGAATGAGGGAGGAGGAGGAGGAGGAGGGGAGGGTTGGTTTGCCACGTGTTGTTTATAGTGGTATTATATGTTTAACTTATCCGTTGGTGTGTTGTCACATTATTATTGGATGCTCCGATTTCACTAAGCCACGTTATCAGTTTAAGAGGATAAAGATTAAAGAGGAGTACTAATTGCACCCTTCACGATGCCGGTTCTTACTAGTCACAAATTTTATAATTTTATGTTTACTTAAAAGGTGTAAAAAAATTAAAAATATAAATTTTTAAGACAAATTTATTCTTTAATATTTTTTTATCTCTCTTCTTTTATTTTCTTCTCACTTAATTAATGTTTATGTGTATATTTTGTCATTATATATATATACATATATATCACTTATTATCAATATATAACACTTATGCATATATATATAGTTAAAATATAATTAAAAAAGAAAATAAAATAATTAATTCTTATAATATTACTCGTTTTGACAAATTCAAAAATAAAGAAAATAATATGAGTTGTAATTATAAAAATTGAATGTAAATACATATATGCACATATATATATATAATTAAAATATAATTAAAAAAATAAAATAATCCATTCTTATAATATTATTTGTTTTAACAAATTAAAAAGAAAAAGATATACTATATTTTCGTTTTTTTTTTTGATAATGATGAGGATAGATCATCAAAAAGGAGAGATAAGAAAAGGGTAAGGGTAATTTTGTGACCTATTGATGCTTCAATGGACAAGTTCTTAAGAAAGATTTTGTTATAGTGAATGAAAGTGATCAGTCTACCGTTAATTCATAGCTTCTATTTTTTTATTTTATTTTATTTTATTTATTTATTTTTTTTTGGTAATGATGAGGATGGGACCAGAAAAAGAGACATAAGAAAAGGGTCAAGGGTAATTTTGTCAATAAGAGGGGAATGGTCTTTTGTTGTACTCTTTAGCGCCTATAAATATACACGATCCTCCACATCCAATTTCCATCAGATCAAATCACAAATTCGCAATCCATTTTAAGAGAAGAGAAAGTAGAGAGAGAAAATGGCAGGAATCATGCATAAGATCGGAGAGACCCTCCACATGGGAGGCAACAAGGAGGAGGACAAGAAGAAGGCGGAGCACCACGTCGGAGAACAGCACAAGCCGGAGCACTATAGCGGAGATCAGCACAAGCCGGAGCACTATGGCGGAGATCACAAGCCGGAGCAACACAGTGGCCAGCCCAAGGAAGGATTCATGGATAAGGTGAAGGACAAGATCCATGGCGATAAGAGCCATGGCGATGGCCAAGACAAGGGCGAGAAAAAGAAGAAAAAGGAGAAGAAGAAGCACCACGACGGTCATGAGAGCAGCAGCAGCAGCGACAGCGATTAGATCTCATAGATCTCTCCGCTTTTACGCTCCTATCTAGGTACATACATGTATAATATAATATAATATAATATATGTATATATAAACTGTCGAATTCATATGGATCAACGGAGATACGCTTATATATATATATATATCCAATTTTTTTTTTATTTTTTTTTATTTTTTTATTTTTTTGTTTTTTATTTTTTTTTTTAACATTCATATATATGGATCAAAATAGACGCGCTTATATATATGTGTAAATATATCCCTTTTATTTTTGTTTTTTTAACATACATATATGTGGATCGTGTTTGTGTAAATATATCCATTTTATTTTTGTTTTATATATATATATATATACACACTTTTCATTTATATATAAATGCAATATTTGGCTAGTCTAATTTAACTTCTTAATTCTGTGTTTTTTGGTTGTTGCAGCTAGGTGGATGGAGTGATGTGGAAGGAGTTTTTATTTTTTTTTAAGTTACTGTTGCCAAAATAAAAATAAAAACAGAAAAGAAAAAAGAAATGGATATTTGCTGTTTGAATAGCTACTTCCGAACAGTATTATTATGGAGTTTGTCTTTACTCGAGTGAAGGAGTGAATGTAATGCCTAGTACGTTATGTTTATATTGTGCTAATAATATTGTTGTGTTTATGGATTTATTATTGATATTTTGTATTTGTCTTGGTTCTTGATTATCTAATTTATCTTATCCTTTTCTGTGTTACTTTTTTGGAAAATTTAAATTTGGTATTATAGTGCATAGTCACCAAAGACCATAGAAAATGATATTTCTATGACATAACAGGACAGGACTGTGTTGTGAGCATCTGGACTGTGTTGGACAAATCTCCTTTGTACGGTGAAAACTAACGAATGAAAAATTGTTGCACCGTACATGGTGTAAGGTGTAATTTGGAAAAAGATCTGAGGGTATCAATCAACTTTTTCATGTTTTTAATTTAGTTCAAAGCTACGACAGTTTCATAGCATTATTAAGAATTTCACCTAGCAATAAGAAATTTTTTGATTTATTGAGGTTTATTTTTTCTTCCAAAAAATAAAAATAAAAAATAAGAATTTTTTCTTCCGAAAAATAAAAACAAAAACATAAATGAGGTATATACGCACCACAAAAATGAGATGGATAGAGAGGGATTTGAGGCGGGCATTTGTCGGTTGGCCTTGTTCAGTGTTAAGCTCGACGAGTATAATGCAGTTCGGATTTGGCCTGGTCCGATCTTCGGCTACCAAGCCCCAAGTGTGTTTTTTTGGGAAACAAGATTACAATCCAATTGCGATGAAGGCCCACGATCAAAACAGTAAAGATTACAAACCAAGGATAAACAAAAGAATTGGACACCAGGCCCAAGTTGAAATATAAGATGTACCTACGGTTACTTATCGTTAAATTTTTTTTTAACATTGTACCCTTGTGGTTGGTTAAATAAAAGAAAATAATAAAAAATTAAATAAAAGCAGTGATTACCACATCTCTAATGGTTATATCCATTAAATTTAAATTGTACTAGTCTTTATGATTCAACAAATTTTGTATGTGCGATGATGGCCTATGATAGTAATAAATAAGTGTGTTTGGGCTGCTACTGCTTATTTATGACATATCAATCATTGAGATTCAAAAAATAAAAACACTTATCTGCGTCCTCAAAACGTGACAGGGCTCGGATAAAAAGTGTGAATACTTACTCCTTTCAAGAAAAAGAAAATTTTAATAATAATTTTTAATTCATATAAGTTGTGGAGTTATTTGAAGCAGTGCCTGCAATGCGAAAATGTTTTGATTCCATGTTTGTGCAAAAATAGATGTTTTAGTTGACTAATGTATAGAAGGATTCTGTTTTTATAGCTTGTAAATAGCATTCTTTAGAATTTTTTTTTATTTCTTTAAACATTTTTAATACCTTCTAATATTCTTATAGTGCAAAACAAAAATACTCGTTTATATTTGATCAACTTTTAAAAATGTTTATTGTAAAATCTACAAAAGATTTTTGGATTTGAACTTTAATTATAACTTTAAAATTTTAACATATTAAAAATGATTGCCTTAAAATCTACAAAATATTTTTGAGATTGAACTTTAATTAAAATAATTATAAATTTAAATATATAATATAACATAAAAGAATATAGAAACAAAAATAAATAAAATATCAATAAAAAGTATGATATTTGTAGAACTTTTCTCTTCATCGGCTGGGCCTGTTCAGCACTGGGCTCTACTATTATAATTCTAAGGGCCCGGCGGGCCTGGACAAACTGCTGGCCCGTTGCATTAATAGTCCAAGTTCGAAGTGAAAATGATTCTGTTTCGTTTAAATAGAAAGGGTTCTACTTTTACATAGAAGACAAAAAAGCTACCACTTTCATTTGGTTTATACTGTATTTTAAAAAAATAACTATTTTGTCAGTGTTTTTTTTGGACAGTAAGATAAATCAGTTAATTTTTTTTTTTCACTATCAATTAGTGATAATTTAGTTTGAAGGTCCAAAAATTAGAGTGCATAGTGCAACTAGATAAGCAAAACACCATCTAGAAAAATTGTCAACTTCAAATTTTTTTTTTTCTTTTTCTTGGTTCATCAATTATTAGTAATTATTGTTAGGTATTTTATTAATTTTCATCATGTTTATCTGTGTGACTTGTAATCAAAGGGATACAGGGAAAGTTGCAAATTGACATTTCTTCCATGAGCTTCATAATTATAATTTCATCAATTCTTTTCTTGGATCATAGATGTAAAGAGTCAAACGGTGCTTTATGAAGCAATAAATTGTTCTCTTATATTGAAAAACATCCAAGTTGATTGAAGGTATGATTTTCTTTATTCGACACTAATTTACTTGAGAAAACATATAGAAAAGTGTAAATAATTTTTTAAGAAATAGCTTTCATTTCCTTCAAATATACAGTGTCAAGTTAGAATATATTTTAGTGATATGCTTGAATTACACAGTATAGAAAATCAACAGCTATAGATTCTTCAAAGTTGTGATGTGCATAAATCAGATGTGCAAAGAGAAAATATATCAAACAGATGATATGCATAACTAAAACCACTTAATAAAAAATATTCTCCACTCTCTACCTATGGTAAAAATTATTTTTATTCCAGCTATTTCTTTTAAACATGATAGAATCAAATAAAAACCCTACCATACAACTAAGCCTTAAAAGTGAGCGATAAGAGAATAAAATCAAGGATGCTGTATTATGAAATAAATCCGAGAGTGATAGTTTAAAATTGAGAGAAATTTTATACCTCATAAGTCACAACCAAAGAAAATCGATAGTTTAAGAAAAATTAATTAACATACTTCATTTTTTCTTACCCAAAGTCAAATAACGAACCCAACACAAAGGAAACAATCAGCGTAGATCGAATCGTTTATTCCCGGGCGTCGTTGTAGGATTGGAGCACGGTTGTTGTTGTCGGATAAAACCTAGGCAGCTCACGTTGGAGAGAACATGAGAGATCGTGAAGTGGTAGGGTTTTGGTTGGAACACATCTGAAAAAAAAAAAAAAAACATTTGTTTACTCTGTGACTAAAGGATAAGGTGGGAATTACAAAAGATTCATTAAATTGAGAAACCGCTTCCCATCTTTTATGTTAGTATGTAACTATCTAAGAAGTGTGCTTGAAAATTTTATATTAATGAATTTTAAACAAACTAATTCATCGTTTCAACGCAATAAATTAAGAGGGTCATCCTCAACTTCACTTCACCATTCTTATACTGTTTCTTTAGCTCTGGCTTGCTTAATTGCCTTCTTTTTAAAAGAAGATAATTGGAGGGACGGTGCCATTAATCTTTATGCCATGACAATCTTCGTTATACAATAAGTATTTTTATTTATTTATTTTGACAAGTAAAACATTCGCACATGCATACATTTTACATTGACAATCTTTGTCACACACTCTCACTCAATCTTCATTCTACAATAAGTAACACCTTGTCACAAAGCCTTAGTTGCTCCCTTGAGCATATGTACTCTTCTCTCATTTTGTCTATAATACTTATCCAATTTAGCGGTAAAAACAAAACGTTTCAATAGATGGTAGAAGAGATAGGAAGTGTGCCTGCTAACAAATTTTGTAATAAAGAATAAAGTCACAGAAACTACAAAAAGATAAGATAAGAGGAATATAGTATAAAAGAAGAAGGGTATTGAGTCACTTCCACGAATGAGCTAGATAATGTTATTGAAGACGACCTTGTTCGTGTTCGAACAATTTATTATCACTTGGCCTTTTTATTTTGAACTTAATTGTCAAAAAGGAATAGCATAAGAAGATGTCACTTTCCCTGTTCATCTTGAAATTAAGAAAGAGATGGAAAAAACGTTTTTTCCATCTCCAAATTATTCTTTTTTAAGCATGATAAATTAGTCCGCCTACAAAGTAAAAGTGAGTTTTTATTTTTATTTTTTTTAAGTTAACCCGCGTTTTCGAGGTTTCGTCCCGACTAATATCAGAAGACCAGGAATGGCGTCTTCCAACTCCGGGCCAAGTAAATTGCTAAGTATGGCAACGGATGCATGATCCCAAGTAATCGTAAACTCGAGAATTGAACCTCCTAATAAAATTAAATCTGTTTTAATTTCTAAAAGTTGGACACACATGATTGATGGATCCAACTCGCCCGAGTGTGACCTCTCTCTCCAACAAGATAAAAGATAAAAGAGGAATAAAGGAAGGGATCTAGGGAAATTAAGGTGGTTGTCCTATACATATAAAGCTAAGGTATCATATAGTCCCTACAATATAAATGAGATTCTCTAATAAGTGTGTCTTTCTCTCCACTTGTAATTCGTAGTGGCTGGCAATAAGTAGATGAGCCTCGACCTCCATTTTGCTTGTGAGCAGACACAGAAATAAGTAGTGAGACAGAGAGAGAGAGGGAGAGAGGGAGAGAATGGCAGCAACCATAGTGCAGTACCCTAGTAGCATTAATCATGAGAAACTTTGCCTTCAAATGGGTGGTGATGGGAAGCCGGTGTCCCTTCAAATAGAAGGGAAGGTGGTGGGTTTAGAGAAGACTACCACTACTACGGTTGACCTCAAAAACCCCCGTGTGCAAACGGTGGGTGCTTGGGCTGTTTCCGAGCACAACAGGAAGACCGGTCAGAATTTGGTGTTCGTGTGCGTGATTGGTGGCTGGAAAATAGATATAGATGATTTAGGCATGAAGTGGAAAGTACTTTACCACATCTACATAGAGGCCAAGAACAAGGGTGTTCCCAAGATTTACGAGGGTGTTGTGATGGAGCATCCCGACCGTAAAAATCCTATTGAGATGCATTGGAACCTCTTCCCCTCTGGGGAGATCGTCCTCAAAAGTTAAGTAGGGCCATCCTCCCATGCATTGGCCGATGAAGCTGCTGGCCTGCTCATATATATATATATATATATATATGATATAGTAGTAGTAAATAAAAGGTCTCTGCATGCATATATCTTGTTATATACATATATATATAATTGATATATGTAATACTCCGTTTTAAATAAAAGCCAAGACTATTGCTACTACCATCACGGCCTGTTGCATGTCTTTTTAATACATATGTTGTTTGTTCTGTTTTTAAATATCTTGCATGCACATGCCCTCACTCCATAATGCACGGAACTATCCATCTATTATCTATATAATTGTGTGTGTGTGTGTGTAAAATATATTGGTGTTACCCATAAAAGATACTTCAGACGTGAATGAATATGGAAATACTTGCTCAGCCCCACACGAATATATAATAATTAGATAGTATTCAAAAATCAAATTATAACCCCATGCTAACAGCAGCTTTGAGCTCTCTTTCAAAATGAGCACTTTTGCAACTTCCCTCGAGAACGTAGACACTAAAATTTTGCTTTTGCTTCATCATAGTTGTCAATAAGTCAGACATTCTCGGTCAATTTAATTCTATGAATGCGGGTCCTATCAATAAACACGTGTCCTGTCAAAATCCTAAAAGTTCAAATTTTGGAAAAAAAAAATGTGATTAATTAACATTTAAATTTGAATTTGCACAATTATTAGGGAGTTTTCAAACTAAACACTCCCACCATTTCCCCTGTAAATACAAAGCTACCCCTACACATTTGGAGATTGACGGACAGAGAGACTAAGAAACTACTAAAACTTTGCCTAGCCTTACACATTCAAAACTCAAAATTCTGAAGATAAAGTATAACAAGCATGCTTATACAAGTGTCATTCTTCTTTAAAGACCTTCAACACTCAAGTTTCTGAAGACGGAGTACAACAAGAGCTAGCAAGCCACACAAGTGTTGTTCTTCTTTGAAGACCTTCAATCCACCGTTTGACATCAAGCTCCATCAGCCTTCGATCGAAAATCCAATCAAACCTTCTCCAAACTCATAAATTTGAAGAAAGTTCATCACAACATATTCAAGATCAAGCTTGTGAAGTCCTTACACCAAACATCAAGGAGATTGAATTAGAGGGAGATTTTTTATTTTTTGTTGTAAAGGAAGTCGATCACAAAGGATTGTACTCATTTCCTGATTATATTAAATTTATCATGTTATGCATTTTTGTTCCTTAATTTTCGAATACGAAATTTGTGTATACATAAAACACTTTTGAAAAACAGAAAGACGAAATCTTGACTGAAAAACCGTAATAATCACCAAGGACAACTCCCCCACCATTTTAAAGTCGTAGAGAAAGAGGCATCCCAGTTCAATTTAAGACAACCCATATTTGGAGGATACCAATCTTATCAATTGTTGGATTTTAAATACCTATAATCATTAAGCTTTGATATTCGTCATGTAGTCTATGATTTGAATATAAGTACATAAATAAAAGGAAAATGATATTTTGGCTGAGGTATTTGGCCGATTAGTTAGGCAGAGTCTACGTGGATATACTCGTGGCAATTTAGTTGGCATTTTCCTTCCTCTCTCTAGTATCTCACTCACCACACACAAATCCGGCGAGAAGATGCGGGTGAAGTGATTGTCTTCCGCCGTCAAGGTCAACAAAATCACCCAAATCGTGGGCTTCAAATAAATCATGCAACGGTGGAAGAACGTGAGCCTAAAGCGCCGGTCTGTCATCCCCTACTCCGACTCCGGCTCAAACCGGCGCACACGTTCCTGAATCCTAAACTTTCTCTCCGTATTCGTCTCTCTACTCAACAAAGGCGATGAAGATTTTGTGTTTCAGAGCAATGGGGGGGCTCATTTTGCCCTCTGATGTTAGGTTTGGGGGCAATAAATCAAAGATCGGTGAGGACTGATCCTGATATGTAGCGAGGATGGCTGAAAATGAATCAAGGCTAAGAACCGCAGCGAGGAAGAAAGGAGCATAGAGAACTGCTCGGTGACCAAGATGGCGAACTGATGGCGAGCGTTTGTATGCCGGCGATAGACAGATGGTACCGATGAGACTGTAGGCAACGAGGAAGGAGAACGGAATGGAGGTGAAGTGGACTAAAATGCTATTGAATAGTGACTGTAATAGCGAGATTCCAGCGATGGTTGGTTTCAGTTCTTTAGACCGGGATTTGGGTTGTCCACTGTTGTTGTCTGTTTTATTTTGTTTTTCAATTGGGTTTCGGGTTTCAGGTTCTATGATTAGGTTGATTGTGGTGGTAATGGAGGTTTGGGGTTGCGATTTTGATTTTTGTTTGTAGGTATGGTTTGGTTGCGGATGGATGGTGGCTTGGGTGGTAGTGAAGGTTGTGGGCGGATGGGGTTGTTTTATCGATTTGGGGTGTTGTTAATGGAGGTATAATATCCATGGGCGATTGAACTAACCGGCTAGATTCAGTATTGGCTTAAAGAGAAATTAAAGTGGGTTTACCCAGCCGTCTTTGCTACAAGCTCACTATCTCCAGAACAAACCCACGCCCGAACAAACCCACTCCAGACGTCTTTTTTTTTTAGGTTCATTGCTAGCTGTTGGACTGCCACATTGGATTCTGCCTAAGAAATAAGCCAAAATCGTCGGTCTGAGTATCACGACCCTAAATAAAAAGGTTAATAGAAAAAAAAGTAAGTTACTATATGTCATAAACGTTTCGTAATCTGGGCTAGTTACCACTGTGTCAATCGAAGCCCTAGAATCCATCTCTGTCTGGAAAGAAAGGAATTCAATACTTTACAGGAACACATCTGCTTCACAGTCAGAGGTACTACGACGGATAACCACCTCTATTGTTGACACTCTTAGAGTATTAAAGAAGCATACCATCTAGGTACTTGCTACCGAGTACAGGGACTCAAAAGACCTGAATCGATCACGCATTCCCCATGGCCACCAGATCAACAGCGTGGGTAATCATGTCGTAACGACGCCTTAATTGCCTGTTTTCATTCCATCACCATCAAATTGTGGATATCCTTTGCTAACTGTTACTATTCCATTACTACTGAATTGTATTACTATTGCAATTAACAAAGGCTATTTTGTGCACTGGTAAAATGATTCTGGACAACAAATCTTTTAATGAAATCCTCCCCAGCGATGAACCACCTAACCATCTCCCTCCCCTTACCACCTCCTCCTACACCTCATCGCCACCGCCATAACCCAACCCTATAGCTCTAAAGTATGGGTAAGACCAAACCTCCTACCCACTTCCCTTCACCTCTTTCTGGCCCAAACATTCTCCTCCCACAAACCACGTCACCACATAATTTGTCCCATACCATGCTGGGGTCTCACCTCAGTCTTGAGAATGTTCAGATCACGCCCACTAATGTGGATGATCTTGAGGCTTCCTATGAAAATAGAACCGCAGCTCTAGCGAAAAAGATTATGGCTGGTGCTCCAGCTAAAGCACTTGGTAATGCGATTGTTGAACTGGCACAAGCAAGAGAGATGATTGCTAACATTCAATTAGCTCTATTAAAGGAACGTCAACTCCCTATTGGTGACTAACCTTCTGAACCTAGACAAAGGGTAGAGGGTAAAAGCACCCAATGGGGGAAAGGAGAGGAGGCAAAGGCTGCTAAAAGCCACACCAAAGGCCAAGTTCTTCACGCGTCACCTGTGAAAGTGCCTACCATTACCAAAGACAAGTCATATCCCGGGTATTTAGCTGATGTAGCTATTGACCAACCTACCAACTTACACAATAGTAGCAACTGTGGGTCTGGACACAATTCCCTAACTACTACCCATACCTCATCAAGCCCTGAACCTCATCTGCCTACTAGGAGCTGGGCCAACGTTACAGCTGGTGGTCATAGGGTGGGCCCCAAGATGAATTTTGAATTCATACTACCACCCCCTTCTACCAATTCTCCTCCCATGGTCACCATGCCAAATGAAATTATCGGCGGTGGTGAGAAAGAATGGAAGTCTTCCATTGTGGGGTATTAAATCTAAAAAAAATTGCCTTACTCCCTTGTCAAAACCATTACCATGAAGATGTGGAGCGGTTGTGGGCTTACTGATGTCCTGGCTGATGACAAAGGCTTCTTCATCTTCAAGTTTGGTAGTGAGGTTGACTGTGACATGGTTCTTGAAAATGGTCCCTGTATAGTTGCGGGAAGACCCCTTATTCTGAAGAAATGGCACAAGGGATTACAGCTTACTAAGGAGTCTTGCAGATTTATTCCTCTCTGGATACAATTTTACAATATCCCCTTTGAGTACTAGACTCCTAGGGGATTCAGCTATGCTGTCAGTACTGTTGGGCGTCCCTTGTTTGCTGATGAACTCACAGAAACTAGAAGAAAAATTAGCTATGCTCGAATTTGTGTCGAAGTTGATGCTTCCAAGCCTCTAGTTGAATCATTTACCCTCAAACTTCCTGGTGGTGAAATCATTGATATTGTGGCTGACTTCTAATGGAAACCTCTTGTTTGCTCTTCCTGCTCTTGTTTTGGCCATCAAGAAATGACTTGTCCAAATATTAATCAACCCCCCTTTGTTGTTCCATACCCTGGTACTAGCACTAGTCATAAGAAAGAATGGATTACGGTGAGCAAGAAAAAAGGTTTACATGGTGAAGCTCCAGATGGAGATTCGAACCAAAAGTTTGTGGAGGGGAATTGCTCTAATGGGATCATTAGCACAGGAAAACAAAAGGATACAGTTACTACTACTGCATTGAAGAGCAAGTTGAAGGAGTCTGTTAGTGGTATATGTGGGGATCTGCACACTGAGGAGGCCACTAACGATGATTCTATTGTTGAAGAGGTGCAAAATGCTGCTATTGCTTCACAAAATCTTGACAATGTTGCTTCAGGTAAGGCAACCTCACAGAGACCTGTACTTATAAGTGATGCACCTTCATACTCTAGCTGCTCTAGCTCTACACCGAATGAGGACTCTACTTGCACTGAGAGCACCATCAAGAAGAAGGAAAAAAAAAAAAAAAAAAAAAAAAAAAGGTGATCCTGACCCCAACCAGGTTACTGCTTGTAATACCCCTACTTCTCAAAAAGATATTATTAGAATTTAATTATTGTTCTATGTGCATTTTAATTGATTATTTGTTTTATGTGCATTTTATTTGATTATTTGGTTTATGTGCATTTAAATGTTTAATATCTGGCTATATGTTTAATTGTAATTGTTTATTTAGTTTAAATTCATTGTTTAATTTAATTGGTGTTTAAGTGACGTGTTTTATTTAATGGCTTGTGTGACTTAGTTAGTTTATATTTTGTAGGTGTCATATATAGTTTAGGGTTTTATTTTATGTAATTAGGTTAGCCGTCTTATAATTAGGTTGGGAATTAAAATTAGGTTTTAAGTAAATGCCTATATATATTGAATGGTATACGTTGGCTAGGGTTGGAAAATAAACCCTATTCATGTAAGGGTTCTTGAGAGAGAACAGAGAGAGGCTTGAGTGAAACATATAGAGGCTCAAGGAATTCTTGAAGGGAGTTAGTCGTGGGTTGAACCAAGAAGTAACAGAGGAATGGAACAGTGATCAGAGGAGGAGAATTACTTGGGGTTGCCGGAACTTAGAGACGACGTTGAAAGGTTTCAAACCAAAACCTAAAGGCAAGTTCTATTTCTTTCTCCTTCCCTTAAACCTGTGTTCTGTGCATGCCTAGGTAGTCTCCAGGAACTTTAAGTTATTAAAAATCAACCATATATGCATGCTAAAATTTGAATTACAGTATGTTAATTGTATGTGTATAAGTTTGAATTTTGTTTAAAGTTTATCACATAAGTTGTGATTTTAACTTGTTTAAATTATGCATAAGAGGTTTACATAATGTTTAGGGTTGTTCTGAACTTAAAACAGTAGTCTTAGGACCTTAATGGAGGAAGACGTAGTCGTCGGAGCCATGGAAGACGAACTGTCACAGTTCGATCGACCGGTTTAGTGCATACGTCGACCGGTTTGCATGAACCGGTCGACACCTTGGTAATTCGGTCGACCAATTGGTTGAAACCAGTTGACACCTTGGGGAAAAACGTCAACTGGTTATTAAACCAGTCGACATCTATGATGAATCAGTCGACATCTTTTAGATTCAGTGGATCTTTGCAAACCAGTTGACATCTAGGGATTTTACATCAACCGGTTTAGGCGAACCAGTCAACATCTAGAATTTTTCATCAACCGGTTTAGGCGAAACAGTCAACACTTGGGGTTTTACATCAACTGGTTCCTGGAATTATCATATGGGTTGTCCAGTGTTGTATTTTGGCACGGGAGTTGGTATCTAGGGATGGTTGGGCCTGGTTAAATAATTTTAATGAATTTCTGGGACCCGACAATTAACTGGAATGCATAATATAAAATAGTATGCTAGGTTTGGGATAAAATTAACATAATGGTTAATTTATGGATATTGTTTTAAACTATTTTAAATCAATCAACTGAATTGAAATAGTTTAATCATGCTGTGGATGTTTTACAGTCTATTTGAGAGGCATGTTAATTTCTTTTTCTGTAATTAAATGCGTACTACTTAGAACTATTTTATTGTTTAGATTAAATGCAATAATTGAATATATGATATTATTCATGATATTTTGGACTACTTGATGTATCGTTTTATATTTATACGTCATGGATTAGATTAATGTGCTCAGTTTATATTTCTGATTAGCATTATGTCATGTCTCGGATTCGAGGAATGTCACACTTACTTTGGGTTATAATTGTTGAGATATTAAATTTTAATCTGCAATTACATGGATTACGGTTTTGGAATTTAATTGCTGAAATATTAGACTTGATTCTACAATTACTTAGATTATTGATTTGGACTTTAATTGCTGGACTATTAAAATATGTCTGTCAATTACATGGATATTGTGCTGGATTTTAATTGATGAACCATTAAATACTAGCGTTATTAATTATATGGATATTGGGGATGTATTTGATGTTCAATTGAGTGTGCATCATTTATGGATCATTTACATTATATGCACCGGTATGGGACGATGGCATATTGGAGATGGATTAGATTAAAAAGCTAAGTCCTACTTCTTCATACATACGGAATGGATTAACTAAAACAGTTAAATCCAACATAGATGCATGTCCTGTCAACTAAAATAGTTAAACGACATAACAGATGGTTGTTTTACTTTTCTGTATTAGGAAAGAAATGGATTGTGAATATAAAATCCTATTTATTTTTAGTCTGTGCAGTTGAATAAGCTGAACGACTAACTAGTTTTCTTAGGGATGGATAGGAGAGAACTTTAAATATATATCATTATGGTACCGTGATATGAGCTTAAGTCTCCTGATCACGATTAGGGTGCGTATATCGCCTTGGATGGATAACTGGACCTAATGACGTTCCCTGGTAGGTTTAGGTGTGCATGACTACGCTACGTGCGTTTTGTGTGTTACCTTCTACTCAGGTGTGATGACTATAGGTTGTGAGCGTCCTATAGTGTATATCTATATCTATATGGACTATTTTAGCTATTGCCGAGCTATCTAGGACGTATCTGCATATCGGGTTTATGTATGGATTGTAGTAGGATGGAACTTGCATGTGGGCCTGACCCACTCTTGTTTTTCAGGTATTCGTCAATACCAGACTTAGAGCTTGATCGTGATGAAGCATATACAGACACTCACTCTTCCGACTACATAGGAGTTCCTTTATTATTTTAGTTTTGGATTTTGGTTCTGTATTTCATTTATAGTTGGGAATTATTAGGGGTCCATTTGATGGATTCCCAAGTTGTACGGATTGGAAAGATTAAGTTATATTAATGTTTTTATTCTTTTGAGGATTTTTCATATTAGAATTCTTTCAGCTTATTATTTTATTTTAAATTCTTTTGTATTCTTGCTTGTTTACGTATTAATTGTTTGGTATCCTTCGGATCTATGCTCGGACTTGATCACCCGTGGCTCTAGAATCGAGATGTATCACACTGCTTGTTCCCCCTCTTTATGATCCTTGCAGCTTGGAACATCAGGGGTCTCAATTCCCCTAAAAAATAAATTGAAATAAGAAAGCTCATTAATGATCATTCATTGCAATTTCTAGCCATTATTGAAACTAAAGTTCAAGAGGCTAATGTTTCTACTATCCATATGAAGATTGTTCCATCATGGAAAATGTTTCCCAACTACTCCCATTCCTCTCTGGGTAGGATATGGATCTTGTACAATCCCAAGGTTCTGACTGTCCATAAAATGTCTGATGGTGCTCAACACATCCATTGTAGTGTGACTTTAATCGAGGATCAGAAGCAGTTCTATATCTCTGTTGTCTATGCCTATAATACTGCCTTACAAAGGAGGAGGTTGTGGTTTGGGTTAGTTGCCTTTGCCTCTCTTGTGTGCCAATCTCCTTGGGCAATTATGGGTGACTTTAATGTCATAAGACACCCAAGGAAGGCTTTTGGTGGCTCTGGTAGATGGAATAGTGGAATTGTTGAATTCAATAAATGCATTCATAATGCTAAACTATCTGATCTTAGGTACTCTGGCTTTAGGTTTACCTGGACAAATAAGAGTCCAGGGATTGCAAATATTACCAGGAAGCTTGATAGAATTTTATGTAATGATAAATGGTCCTCCTCATTCCCCCTCTCTTGCTATGAATTTCTACCGTATGAAGTGTTTGATCATTCTCCCATGGTTCTTAAATGTGGTGAAAGGCACCATAAGAAGAAGTTCCCCTTTAAGTTCTTCAACTTTATGGCTAACCACAAAGACTTCAATGATATTGTTGCTACTGTTTGGTCCCAACAAGTTGACGGCTCTACCATGTTCCAGGTGGCCATGAAGCTAAAACTGCTCAAATACAAGCTGAAACAACTCAACAACAAGGAGTTTAGTGATATTTCCAACAGAGTTCTCGCTGCCAAGGGTGAGTTACAGATATGCCAAACTAGTCTGGATGATGATCCTTCTAATGAGGAGATTAGAAGTACTGAGAAAATACTCATTCAGAGATACATTGAGCTCTCTAAAATCGAGGAACTCCTTTTTCAACAAAAAGCTAGGGTCAACTGGCTCAAGGATGGGGATCAAAATACAGCCTTCTTTTTGAAAACTTTCAGCAATAAATGCAACAAAAAGAAAATCAGTAGACTCACTCTGGCTAGTGGAGAGATCACTGATTCTATCCCAGTCATCAAGAATAAAGCTTTGAGGTTTTTTAAGGATATTTTTGGGAGTAATGCTAGTCCCTACTCCGGCTCTTAATCCATTCATGAGAATTATAACAAGTCCATTCCTGAATCCTCTATTACTGATCTTCTCAACATTCCATCCATAAAGGACATCAAACAATGCTTCTTCTCCTTGAAGAACTCTAAGGCTCCTGGCCCCTATGGTTAAAATGCTTATTTTTTTCAAGAAGGCATAGAATATTATAGGCAATGATATCTCCAAAGTTGTTAGAGAGTTTTTCACCAATGGGCAGATGCCGAGGGAGATCAACTCTACTTACCTTTCCTTGGTTCCCAAGGTCCCCAATCCCACCTCCATAAATGATTTTAGACCTATCTCCTGCTGTAATACTATCTACATGGTCATCTCCAAGCTATTGGCTAGAAAGCTTCAAAACATTATTTCCTCCATTATTGATAAATGATAAACTGCATTTATCAAGGGTAGAAAAATCAGTGATAACTTTTTTATTGTTCAAGAGTTGATGAAGGGCTACCACACATGTAATACCCCTTGTTTTAAAAAGGATAAAATTGGAATTTCAGGTATTTTTATTTTATTTTTATGTGACTAGTTGTTTAAGTGTGTAATTGTTTGACTTTGTTATTTGATTTAATTGTGGTTTAATTGTTTAATTATGGAGGTATATTTGCATTAATTGTTTTCTGGTGTTTTTGAATTGTTTTTTTTATATTTAAATGTGTTTGGTATTTTTTTTTTTCATTAGTTGAAGTAATTTAGTAATTTTAATTTTAATATAATAAGTTAATTAATTTTTGTTGGATTACGTTAATAATTATTTAGGTTTTCTGTTAAGAGGTCCAGTAGTTGGAAGCAGACAAGGGTTATAACGTGGGTTTTATCCTATGGCCGATTAGGGTTTAATCTAGGTTTTCTGTATTAGATTATCATTAGAATTAGGTTTTATCTATGCCTATATATATACGGTTATAATCTGAAGGAAGGGTTGGAGAACCCTATTCACGTATCAAAACACAGAGAGATACAGAGTGAGGTTTTGAGAGAACAGAGCAAGTTTGTGAGCTTTTCGACTGAAGCTTCAAGGTCAGACCTAGGAGAAGGGAAGAACAGAAGTAATAGGAGGCTAAGCAGTATTTCAGCGTGGCCAGAACAGAGGAAAGCAGACCAACAATTACAGAGGCAAGTTCTGATCTTCCTCCTTCCCTCTGGCTTGTGTTCTGTGCACCTAGGTAGCCCCTAGGATTTAGCAAATCATTAACTGGAACTTCATATTATTGTATGCTATATTAATGGTATGTTTGTGTGGAAATTAAAACTGATATAATTTTTGCATGACTGTTTCCAGTTCCGTTCTTTAAAGCATGATAGTTCTATTGTGTTTGGTGTACTGTACTTGTTTTTGTTTACTGTAAACAAACTATGGGGATGTTAATGGGATGTTATAGGACTCCTAAGTTCAGGGGTAATGAAGGACAGAGGGGATGGATTAGAACTGATCCTACCAATTAGTTTCAGTATTGTAATTTAATCATCTTAGTTTAATGGCTTTGTTAAAATTTCTGCAATTGATTTCAAATATTGTAACAAACTAATGGGATGCTACTAGATGTTAATTAAACTCCAAGATCAGATTTAAATACCAATTGAGTGTTAAGAATAGACCAGAGGTGAAACAGAGCAGGAACAGATTGAAGCTTACAGAGGGGGAAAGAGACGGCTTCACGGAGGAGAGAGACGTCTCCCACCAACCATAGAGCCGGCTCCAAGGATCCATGGAGCCGGCTCCATGCATAAAAAAGGCTCTAAGAGCCTGCTCCTAGAAACTTTGAGCAGGCTCTTTTCTGAAATTCATTTTTGATTTATTTTTAAGGCGTAAAAACTTTACTGTTGGAGCACTTGGGTTCATGAACAGTTTTGAAACATTAATGGGGGTTTTCAATAATTATTCTAAGATGTAATTAAGGTCTTGAATGGCATAAAATACCCTCTTTATATTAATGGAATTAATAGTGTGCTATTTAACCCCTACACGTCGGTTAACGGCTGGAAGGAAATTAATTGTCTTGTTTTAATTTGACAATTTAAGGTGTTATATAATGATTCTAAATTAAGTTTAAAAGCACAGTTAAGTCTTTTAAATTAATAGATTGGACCTAGGGCATAGTGCATGGCTCTGGCTAAACGATAAAACAGAATATAAGTATACAACTTAGTACCCTGTTGTCGGATGGAAGGAATTAAATTGCTTAAATTAATTTAGTAATTTATTAGACTATAATATGATTATAGAATTTATTCTAAATGCATGATAGAGTCATTGGTATATTAGAGGTGATCTATGCATTCTCTGGTTGTTAGTTGCTGAATTATTAATTGCTTCTTGCAACTATATGGTTTAACGCTTAGATTTAAATTGCTGAAACATTTAAAAATCTGCTGCAATTAATTGGATATTGGTTTTGGATTTTAAATTGCTGTACTATCATTCATAGTCTGTAATTTACATGGTTTTGGTTTTAAGTGGTTGAAATATTAAATACTATTCTGCAATGATATGGATGGTTGGTTTTGGACTATAAATTACGTGCTTATTAATTATGCCTTGTAATTTACCTGGAATTATGTATTGGAACATAATTGCTGAATTCTTATACTTAATTCGGTCAATTATTTGGAATCATATATTGAATTATAATTGCTGAATTCTTATATTAAATTTGGCCAATTATTTGGAATTATGTATTGGATTTTAATTGCTGAATTCTCACATTAAAATTCTGTCATTTATCTGGGTTTGGTTTTGCATTGTAAATTACTTGCTTATCATTTGAATGTTGTAATTTACATGGATATGGAGGATTGTATGCACCGGTATGGGACGGTGGCATACTAGGTATGGTTTAGCTCAAAATGTTAATTCCTACCTTATGGATTTTAATTGGTGAACAGATTTGCCTGTTCTATCAATTATATGGATTTTGTGGATTGTATGTACCGGTTTGGGACGGTGACATACTAGGGACAGACTGATTCAAAATACTCAGTCCTACCTATTTTGGGAAGAAGGGTACGAATTATAAAAACATAATTCTCCTTATATTTAAGTCTGTGCAGTTGAATAAACTGAACGACTTACTGGATCTCTTATATAAGTCTGTGCAGCTGAATAAGCTGAACGATTTATTGGAGTTCCTATGGATGGATTTGAATGGACTTTAAATATATGGTTATGGTACCACGAGATGAGCTTGAGTCTCAGACTCGTTGGTTAGGACGCGTATATGCAGTGGATGCGTAGCTAGCTATAGTAGGTTGAGGTGTACCCTGTTAGGTCTAGGTACTCATGCCCACCTTTGGGTGCGTTTTCGCATGTTGCCTTCTATTCAGGTTGAGACCCCTATTGTAGTTCAGTGAATGTCCCATAGTGTGGATATATATATGTATGGACTAGATAAATATTGTGAGGTATCTACGGTGTATCTGCGTATCGGGTCACTGTATGGATTGCAGCTAGATTAGAACTTGCTCATGGGCCTGACCCACTCTTCTATTATTCTTTACAGGTGTTCGTCAGTTCCAGGCTGCAGAGCTTAATCGTGCTGAGCAGATATAGTTGTTCACTCCACCGATGACATTGGAATATATTTTGTGTTTAGACTTGGGTTTTGTTTCCAGTCTTTTGAGTTCAGTGGGTTATTTTAGGGGTCCACTGGATGGATTCCCAAGTTGTATAAGTTGGAGAACGATATGTGTTCGTAGTGAATCAGTTGTATTTGAAATATCTTATTTATCAATGGAGTTATTTATTCTGAGGTTTTCAAATATTGGATTACTCTTTTAGTTTTCATTTCAGCAAATTTTATTTATCTCTTTTGATATAATTATTCTGTGTTCGATTATTGCTAATTGGTTTGATATCCTCGGGTAATCGGGCATGGGCCTGGCCAACCCGCATCCGAAAATCTGAGGGTATCACAACACATCATCTCCCATTCCAAAGTGTACTGTGAAGGTGGACCTCGGGAAGGCTTATGACTCTGTATGCTGTCCTTTTCTTATTGATGCCTTTACTATTCTCAAGTTCCCTCCTTTATTCATCAATTGGATTTCCACCTGTATCTCTACTCCTTCATACTCTATTGCAATTAATGGAGAACTTGTGGGGTATTTCAGGGGTTCCTGGGGATTAAGGCAAGGTGATCATCTCTCCCCCTTCCTCTTTGTTATAGTTATGGATGTTTTATCATCTTTCCTCAACAATGCTATTCAGAGGGCCCCTGAGTTCTTGTTCCACTGGAGATGCAAGAAAAATAGGCTTTCTCACATTTGTTTTGTAGATGATTTGATGTTGTTTTTTCATAGGGACCTCAGTTCATTATCTACTCTGCTTAATGCCCTCAATGATTTTAATGGAGCATCTTGTCTGTCACCAAATCCTAGTAAATACAAGGTATTTACCTCTAATATTTCTACTGATGTCTACTCAAGCCTTATAGAGGCCTGTGGGTTCAAGATGGGGCACTTTCCTTTTAGGTACCTTGGGTTTCCCCTCTCTTCTAGCAGGTTATCTGCATCTGACTGTAGAAGCTTGGTGGAAAACATTACATCTAGGGTGGGGAATTGGACTTCTAAGTTTTTGTCTTATACTGGTAGAGTACAACTCATTAAGTCCATTCTTATTAGCATCCATAATTTCTGGAACAGCCTCATCATTCTCCCCAATCAAGTTCTCCAATAGGTTAATGGAATCTTAAAGAAATTTTTTATAGACTGGTGTTGACCTCAAGTCTACAGGTGCTATGATCAAATGGAAAGAGGTGTGTAAACTTAAGGATTATAGAGGGATTGGTCTACCTAACCTTTACTCCCTTAATAGAATTGTTATCCTCAAACACATTTGGTTTTTGTTCAGTGATGAAGGTCAATCTTTGTGGTTCGACTGGGCTCATTCCAACCTCATCAAAGAGGGTAGCTTTTGGACCATTAAAACTAACCAAATATGCTCTTCCAACTGGAGATTGCTCTTGAAGCTGAGAGGAATGGCTAGGCCTTTCATCAGACACATGGTAGGTGATGGCAAGAACATCTCTTTTTGGCATGATTACTGGCTACCATTAGGTCATCTGGATAATAGAATTAGTGCTGAATCGATCTTAAATTCTCATTGGAGTGCTAATCCCAAATTTAGTTCTCTTATTCGGCAATCCCATTGGAGAATTCCCAGAGCCTTCTAGATTTTAGCTCCAACAGTGGGAACTACTGAGTTACTTCCTCCCATTAGTAACAATTTTTCTAACAAAGTCTCTTGTTCCCTCTCCCCTACTAGGTCCTTTAATCTTAAAAGTACTTATACTGCTCTCCTTTCCCCTAGTCCTTTGATTAGCTGGTCCCATGTCATTTGGTTCAAAAACCACATTCCGAGACATTCTTTTATAGCTTAGGTTGCTATCCATCACAAGCTTAAAACCAGAGATAAATCTCGCTTTTCGAATAGGCAATTTGACAGAGCCTGCTCCCTTTGCAACTTGGAAGATAGGAGTCATAATCACCTTTTCTTTAACTGTCCTTACTCTAATATAGTATGGCAGTTTTTACAGCATAAATGTGGAATTTACACCGGTGAGCAGGGTATTGAGGCCATTGCAAACTGGATTGCCAACCTGTGGTGCTCGACGTCAAAATCTCCTAAGGTGGTGATGTACAAATTATGTTTCGCATGCGCTGTGTACTTCATTTGGAGGGAGAGAAACAATAGAACCTTTACAAATTATAGACTTACAGTGGAGCAGTTTTGGAAACAAATTGAGGATTGTGTCAAGAGCAAGCTCTCCACGGTTCGTTTTACAGACTGTACTTTGTCGAGGTCTGTCGCCACTACTTGGAGCCTTCCGAGCACAGTCATCGCTTTCATTCCCCAGTAGTAGAACTTGGGGGGTAGGGGTGTGTTTTTTTGGGTTCCTTTTCTTTTAGTGCTTGTATCTTTTCCCAGCTTGTCTGGAGTTTTCTTTGCCTTCCTCTGTCTGGGCATGGCCCTTCCCTTTTTCTTCTATTTTGTTTCTTTTCTAATAAATTTTAACTTACCGGGAAAAAAAAATGATTCTGTCTCCATTAATAGCATCGGCTAATTGGGCTACACCCCCCACTGTGTTGTATTTATTTTGGGCTGCCTTGTTGTTGGGTTGTTTGTGCCATTGGACTAATGGCTCTGTAAAAGTTTCATATATATATATAATATTGCATATACGTTCAATATATATATATGTGTGTGTGTGTGTGTGTGTGTGTGTGCTAGAGGAATTTATTTATATTAATGAATTATACTTCATCTGGCCCAAATTAAACTTCTATTTTCGGAAAATCTAACTTTTTAAAATGATATGTTTTAATATTTTTTTTATTGTATTGGTAGTGAATGAATTATCAAATATGTTCATAGTGGATTTATAATTGTGATGTTTTACTTTTTATAAGTTCAAAATTGCTAATATTATAAAAAGATACTTTGACTTTACAAATGGGATAGCCAAAATTAAAAAGATGAACATTTAATTTGGAACGGAGATAATAATTGATTAATGATCATTGGTTAAACAAACATACTCTTTTGCCTGTACTGAGGCTTGGGGTGCGGTGGGGAGGGGGGATATTGACGTCTTTGGCTGTCTCATTTGTTTGTCGTCTTTTTAAAAGAAGAATAATGCTTAGCTACTCACCGCTGGGGGGGGCTATTGACGTCTTTGGTTGTCTCATTTGTTTGCTGTCTTTTTAAAAGAAGGATAATACTTAACTATTCGCCGGTGGTAGCTTTACAGTGATACCCCTCGATTCTAGAGTCACGGATGATCAAGTTCGAACACAGATCCGAAGAATACCAAACAATTAATATGTAAACAAGTAAGAGTACAAAAGAATTAAAAATAAAATAACACGTTGAAAAGAATTCTAAATATAAAAATCCTCCAAACTAATAGATTAATATAACTTAATCTTTCCATTCTGTATAACTCGAGAATCCATCCAGTGAACCCCTAATAATTCCAAATGAAAAAAATTACAGAACCAAAATCCAAAACTAAAATAAGAACGGAAATCTTATGTAGTCAGAAGAGTGAGTGACTACTGCTTCATCACGATCAAGCTCTAAGCTTGGTACTGACGAACACCTGAAAAATAAGAGTGGGTCGGGCCCACATGCAAGTTCCATCCGACTACAATCTATACATAAACCAGATACGCAGATATATCCTAGATAGCTCGGCAATAACTAAAATAGTTCATATAGAAATAGATACACACTATAGGATGCTCACTAGCCTATAGTGTAGCTCAGTCTGCATAGAAGGTAACATGAAAATCACACTTTCCAGTGACCATGTACATCTCCTGTCAGGGAACATCAGCAATATCCAGTTACCCATCCTTTGCGGTATACACACCCTAACCATGATCCTGAGAATCAAACTCATATCACAGTACCATAAGTATATATATAAATCCTTCCTAATATAGAAAAAAAAAAAAAAAAAAAAAAAAAAAAAAAAAAAAACATCCGTTATGTCATTCAACTGTTTTAGTTGACAGGACATGCATCCATGTAGGATTTAACTATTTTAGTTAATCCATTCTGTATGTATGAAGAAGTAGGATTTAGCGTTTTAATCTAATCCATCCCCAATATGCCACCGTCCCATACCGGTGCATACAATGCATATGATCCATAAATGATGCACACTCAAATGAACATCAAATACATCCAGAGACAAACATAATAGAAATTAGATATAGATAAGATCCTATCATGCATCCAATATATGATTATAATCATAGAACCTCCGTTTAAATTGCTAAAGTAAAGATACACAATTTAAACTATCCATATCCATCCAATTGACAAAACAGATATTATAATCGTTCATCAATTTAAAATCCATAGCATGTTATAATGATAATCAGAAGTATTAACTGAGCACATTATACAAAAATCCCATAAATCCTTTCATACTAGTCCATTAAATTTACTAATCAAGACTAGCAATTTAAACCTTCCACAATCCTTAACAGCATGCGAATTACTATATAAATTTCATGATGTCCATTTAATCCTTCATTATGAATCCAAGGCATGATACAATCATACTCAAATCCTACAATTTCATTCATATTAGTCTGTTTACTTTGCTAATCCAACCACTAGCAATAAAGTTTCCCTATTCCGTGACAACAAGTAAATTATTATTTAACTTTTATAGAGTCTATTAACACAGTATAAACCAACATGCCTGGCTTCCATTAAATTATATATATAGAGTCTATTACATGAGAACCCCTCTCTGCTTCATCTGTTTGTTTCTGCGCTTCCGGCGAAGTTCAACGTCCCTGTCCCGAATCTTTTTAACATTCTTAGGGTTTAATTTAAGTTCTTATAGTCCTAGAAACTCCTCACATTCCAGTATGAATTAATTGACAAAAATCTAAAACGAAAACAAAACAGTTTATGCAAGAAAACCGACATCAGTTAATTAAACATACAAACAATTTACAGTCTGATAACTTGCACCAAATTTCCATTTTTAAAGTTGAATTAATTCCTGGAGACCATATAGAATGCACAAAACACAAGTTTACAGGAATGAGATAGAATGAAACTTGCCTTTAGGTTTCGGTTTGAAACTTTTTAACATCGTCTCTACGTTTCGGCAACCCTAAGACTATCTCTTCCTCCTCTGATCACTGTTCTCTTCCTCTGTTGCTTCTTGGCTCAACCCACAAGCAACTCCCATAATTAATCTCTCAAGACCGTCTATGTTTATTTCTTAAGACCCTCTCTGTTTATCTCTCAAAACCATTCCGTGTGCCTCTGTTTTCCCTCTCAAGACTATTACGTGAATAAGGTTTTCAACCCTAGTAGACATATACTGTTTTATATATATAGGCGTTTATTAACCCTACTTCTAACTCCAACCAAACTACACGTCGGCTACATAACCCCATAACATAAAAACCCTAAACCTAAACTATATACGACACATACAAATTATAATCAATTAAGTCATACAAGCCACTTAGATAACACACATCAATGAAAACACCAATTAAATCAACTAAGTAAATTAAATAACAAATAAACAATTAAATAACAATTAAACAATTAATTTAGAATAAATAACAATTAAACAATTAATTTAAAATAATTACAATTAAACACATAGCCAGATAATCACATTTAAATACAAATAAAACAAATAATCAATTAATCAATTAAAGTGCACATAAAACACATAATTAAATTTCAATTATATCCTATTAAAAAATAAGGATATTACATTTACCTTACTTACTCCTTTTGTGTTCTAATAACAAAATAACACATCAGCTTTAATAACAAAATCAGCAAAATAATAAAAAAGCCATGTACGTTTATTTATTTATTTATATTTTGTTTTCTAGTTGGTACTCTCACACACTTGTCTCTTTCGAGACTCGAACCCCTGACCTCCCTTTAGGAAATAAGAGGCTGATACCGTTAGGCCACTGACCCGTTGATTGGACGTTTATTCAATAGTTGATCTGAGAAAACAGAGGAGAGCGTGGATTATTTTGTTATTAAAGCTGATGTGTTATTTTATTATTGGAGCACATAAGGGGTGAGTAGTTAAGCATTGCCTTTAAAAGAATATTGATGGGAGGGAGGGGGTGCCTTTAATCTTCAATGCGCTTATTTGTGACATGACAATCTTCGTTATACAAGAAGTAACACACATATATATACTCACCTATATATTAAAATTTGTCTAAGAATGCATGTCGTAATTTTCTCAATAAGTTATTTGTTGATTAATAGAGGGACAGCTATATAGATGATAAATTTCCAAGAAAAATATATATATGTATAACGACAACTAGCACTAGGCTAGTCTGGAGTTCGATTCTCATTAGGAGCTTACGACAATATAGGGCTACGCCTCTACGGTCATACTCAGCAACTTACCCAATCCGAAGTCTCATATATTTGGAGTTATTCCAAAAAAAAAAAAAAAAATCTATATAATATAAATTTATATAGAGAGAGATAATAGGACAAATAAAAAGGTTGATAAAAAAAAAAAAAAAAAAAAAAAAAGAAGTTAAGTTACTATTTGTCGTAAATGTTTCAATAGATGATAGAAAAGATAAAAAGAGAGCGTGTTTACAAATTTTGTAACAATCGATAAAGTCATAGAAATTATGAAGTTAAGATAAAAGGAATATATAAAAGAAGGTTGAGTCGCTTCAAAGAATGAGCTAGATAATGCTATTGAAGATGACCTTGTTCGAACAATTTCATTATCACCTTTTTTTTTTTTTTTTTTTTTTTTTTTTGGGAAGCGACACAATACTTTTCTTCTTTTATATATTCCTTTTTTCTTATCTTTATAATTTATGTGACTTTATCCACACACACACACACACATATATATATATATAATTTCTGTTCCATATTAAAAGTCGATTTCAAAAATTATGACGAAGAAAGTGTATATATATCTTAATTTGATCAATTTTTTTTTTTTTTACTTTGAACTTAATTAATTGTTGAAAAGGAATAGTTTAATATATAAGATGCCACTTTCATGTAATCATTAATTTTTCATTTTATAATCATTGTTTTAGTGGGCCTACAAATTAGTAGGAGTAGTATGTTTCAAATATGTTCCAGTAGCGTGGGTTGCGGTTCCCCAAATAAGATATTCTTTTTGGAGCAGTGTGACTTTAAAAAAAATAATAATAATAAAAGAGAAATAAAGGAAGGGAAGTAGCTAGGAAAAGGTAGTTGTCCTTATATATATATATATATGAAGCTAAGGTATGAAATAAATAAAGTGATATAATATAAATGAGATTCTGTAAGTGACTTAATTTGTCTTTCTCTCCAGTACTTTTAATTACTAGTCTCCAGTACTTTTAATTACTAGTGGGCTCAGCTGGCTCTATAAATAGGTGAGGCTGGACCTCCATTTTCCTTATAAGCAGAGCAGATTACAAAGAAATAAATACTGTAACTAAGAGAGAGAGAGAGAGAAAAAAAAAAAAAATGGCAGCAACCGTAATGCAGTACCCTACTAGCATTAATCACGAGAAATTTAGCCTTGAGATGGGGAGTGACGGGAAGCCCGTGTCCCTTCGAAACGAAGGGAAGGTGGTGCCTTTACACACGGTTAGGATCTCTCCGGTGAACCCGGAAGACCCTCATGTGCCATTTTTGGGAGCGTGGGGTGTGGCGGAGCACAACAGGAACACCGGACAGGGTTTGGAATTAGTGATGGTGAGCGGGGGATAGGTATTAGTTATATCCAAGACCAAACAAACTCACTTACTCAATTTAGTGGCCAAGGACAAGAGCGGTGTTGCCAGGAATTACTGGGCTATTGTGTGGGGGGATGCCGAACGTAAGACTCCTTATGCCCTCATCCCCGATGGGAAGCTCATTCTCAAACACTATTAATTAGCAAGCATTAATGGCGGCGGATGAAGCTGCATGGGTCACATTAATTAACTAAGATCATTAATTGGTCTTAATCTTATCCATAAATAAATAAATAAAAGGACCCTGCATGCATGTATCTAGCTTGTTATGTGTGTATAATACATGTGATAATTAAATAAAAGCTCATCCAGTCTATTGCTAGCTTCACCCGTTTGTCTTTTATGTGTGTGTGTTCTGTTTTTATTTATCTTGTTCATGCACTCACTCCGTCTCCATAATGCATGCAACTATATATGTGTACTATAAATTAATTGGTGTTACGTACCCAGAAAATATCAAATTCATTACGCTAAATCAAAATGTTTTTGCACTAAAATAAAACCCAACAAATCGATTTGTGCCTTTTCTGTTTTCCCCTGATATGAAATTAATTGTTTCCGGCTTGTTGTGGTGAGTTTTCAAATCATAAAACCCTAACCATCACTGAAAACTAGACAGATGAAATGGAGAACTCACAAGATGGGAACAGGAGCTAGCTTGTTTCCTAAAAGGAGACGGGATAGAGAAGGAATCCTTAGGGGTACAAGTGGAGACTGATTTTGGACTTGTGAGCAATTATTTTACCATCAGAGTTAAGTCTTGATTGAAAAATCTCAGCCTAAACTTAATTAAGATTGGTCTTGAGCTAAGGTTCTTGAACTAAGGTACTAGCGAACCCAAGCTCAACCCAGACTCGAATACTTTAATCTAAAACTAAATTGAGATTGCATTAAAAATTTTAATGTAGAGATTGGTCACGTGGATAACCTGAATTAACTTGACTTTCTAACACAAAATCTCTAACTCCGGTTTAAAAATAGGCGGATGAGTTGGTTTAATATGGAGTAGTTAGGGTTTCATATGTCAGTTGGGCTCAAACTGTATCTCTAACCTGTCCAACCCGCCCAAGTTGCAGTCTTAGGAATCCTTACCTAATATCTGCACTTTTGCTAACCGGGCCAGTCTGGCCCAGTATGTTCTAACCCAACCTTTTTTGAAGTGAAGTCCAACCCAGTTGAAAGCCCCAGCTCGGTAAATCTCATGGACAACCCGAGGGATATATGTCTGGTTTCCTTTGTCATTTATTTTATTTTATTTTTATATTTTTTTGTAGAATTATGATAATTTCAAGTCTTGGAATCAAAACTAATAATACATCTAGATTCCGTAAAGTAAAAAATTTTATTCCTCAGTAGTATATACAAAACATGAAAAGAAAGAAATCTATTTTGCCAATCAATTTTATTTTACTGAAAAAATATCATTATCATGATGAACTCAGACAAAACTTCCTTCTTTGTATGCTTTATTTTTTGTGGAAAGGTTCTTTGAATTTCTAACAATTTCGACCCAAAAAAAAACTCGTTTTCAAGCTCTAGTAGGTGTACAAAGTACAACAGGCCCTTCCTAAAACTAGGTCAATTACTGTTACATTAAATTTGGGTTGATTTTTATATGTTGGAAGGATTCACTCTTTGAAAAACTCTTTTATAGCAACAACACATTGATCTAGTTAATATCGGAGCACGAATGATAATTCTAAATTGATGGATTTTTAGCTTTGCCAATTGACAGTTCAATGTGAATCTATCGTTTATAATTTTTGGATGACAAATCAAGCAAACTTTCTGTCTTCATTCATTTATATATTTATTTTTTTAGTTCTTAATTCTTACAAAAATCCACCCCTTTTCTCATTACTAATTTAATTAATAATAGGTGTAAAAAAAAAAAATTTTAAAAACTGTTCCTCAAATTTTGATTTTCATTGTAGTCACTGTTCACTAAGATATCCTATTAGCATCAAATCATATTAATTAATGGAATTAAATAATTTCCTTTACAGTCGCTAGATGTAGATTGTTGAAACCAAAGTTTGTTTGAATAATTTAGAGGTATGATTGAGTACAAAGAATAATAAAAATACTCTTCCAAAAAACAAAAAAGAACAAAAATAATAAATATAATGCTAACAAAAAGTAAATTCTTTGAGTCAATTCTTATGAAGCTTTGTTACTTTTTTGGGACTATCTTGTGTCCTTGAGCTCTCTTGTGATTCCCCAAGATTCTTTTTCATTTTCTGTACAAGAAACCCATCTGAAAGTTCCTCGTTTTGGGTGATATATATTTTTGTATTGTTATTGAGTTCCACACACACACACACACACACATATGAAGACACAGAATAAGTTAAAATTACACACAAGAACAAGTGAAATGAACTAGTTCTGCTACTTCAACATTGCCTTTAACTTTGGGTAATTTACTGTTACTTCCTTCGTATTTTTATTTTAACCCTTTTGCACGTATTGATATAAGAAGAAACTGTGAGTTGAAGAAGTCATCTATGAATTGAAATGCTTTCAAATGAAGCTAAATTACTTTTGTGGTAAGAATTGTATAATGTCAATGTTGTGAATTTAAAATTAAAAAGAAAAAAAAAAAAAAAAACAATACATATGCATAATATACAGTAAAATGCAAAATCGGAATGTGGTTGGTATATGAAGAATCGGTAGATGATAAATCAAATAGAATAGTATCTAAAAGAAAGGGTGCTCACAAAAACTTGAATTCACAGACATTAAGTACGTTTATTTGGATGTAAAATATTTTTCTGAAAATATTTTTTTATTTTATGGTGTTTGATTGTCATAAAATATTTATCAAGGGTGGATCCAGGAATTGACAATGGAGTGGGCTAAAATTAAACGTAAATTTAAAAACAAAATTTCTTAAGCAAATTTTTTTTTTTCTATAACATAATCTATATATATATATATATATATTTGAATTCAAATATTACAAAATATCTATCTAAGTTGTGCTCGACAAGTCCTTAAAGACTTGAATTTGTCAATAATAGACTCCAAATCAATTTTCCAACCGTGGTCTCGTTCAAGGTTGACGGTTATGCAATCAGCAAGAAATTCATCTCCCATCGTGCTACGCATCGCTGTTTTAACACGTTTCATGCCTGAAAATGCTCTTTCTGTAGTTGCTGTAGAAACGGGAAGAGTCAACACAAGACGGATCAATCTGTCAACCAAAGGGTAACACTCGGACTTCCTTCTTACAACTAGTTTCCCACATAAATCAGTAAGAAAAGAAGTATTTTGAAACTCTGGATCACTAGGTACATCAAGTTGCTAATGTATCAACTGAAACTTCAATAATTTAACATATTGACCAATGAAGTCCCAAGGATACAATTTCTCAACAAGATTGCATATCTTGTTCACGTCAAAAGATTCAAAAGAATCACTAGGATCCAAAGCTGAGCTAAGACTAAGAAGTTCCACTACTTCTTTGTTGAATATATGTTCTAACTCTTATCAGTTTTAAATCTATTGCAGAGTTGAAAATGTCAAAGTGATAATGGTGCTCAACTGTATTATGATCTTGTTGCTGACAATAACGACATGTACCCTCTACATAACGAGAACTCAAATCAGGTGTATCAATGTTATGTCGATTACAAAATGACACCACATTTGCAAGGAAAGTATCCCAATCATCTTGTCTAAATTTTTGAAGGATAATTTTGGTTGTTTAGACTAATTTCAAAGCATTTAGAATGTCTTGAGATTTGTGTTGCAAGGCCTGGCAAAGTGTGTTAGTGAATCCTATAATGTTATCCATTAGGTGCAAGATAAATATAAATTCAAAGCTTCTCATTGCCTTGTAAACATCCAAAGCTTGCCCACGCATCTGTTGAGTTTGCCCACCCTTTCTAAGATTTTCAACAACTGTGCAAGATGTAGTATACATATCAATCAAGTCCCTTACAGAATCATAATGTGGGCTCCAACAAGTAGCTCCAGCTCGATGCAAGGTGCCAATCTGATTAGCCCATTTACCAGATTGGTGTTCACCTATGCTCAACATACGTGCAATCTCATCCCTTTGAAAAGATTTTAATTCAGCAAGACGCTTGGGAGAGGAAGCAACAAGATTGACAATACAAGTCAGGTGAGAGAAGAATTGCCAAATATTTGGCTCATCTTTTGCTGCTGTAACTAATGTTAGTTGTAATCGATGAGCAAAACAATGGACATAATAAGCAAATGGGCACTCTTTAAGAAATAATGCTTATACTCCATTCCATTCGCTACGCATATTACTCGCACCATCGTACCCTTGACCTCTCAAATTTTGAATTGAAAGATCGAACCGAACAAGAATATCAGATATTGCATCCTTAAGCATCACTGCTGATGTGTTTTTAACTCCCACAATGTCAAAAAAGAGTTCAATTAGCAAACCATCATGCTTGACATATCTTAAAACAAGAGCCATTTGCTCCGTTTTAGACTCATCTTGTGCTTCATCAACAAGAATACAATATTTGCCTCCCGTAATTTCATCACAAATCATTTTTCTCACTCTGTTTGCAAGAATATGAAGAATCTCTTTTTGAATTGATGGAGCAATGTATTGGGCATTTTGTGGAGTATTGTCTAAGATAACACTTGAGAGTTCATCATTTACTTCTGCTTTATACTTTAACACTTCAATAAAATTCCCTCTATTTAATGAACTTGAACTTTCATCATGGCCTCTAAAACCAATTCCTTGCAATGCTAAAAAGCAAACGGTTTCAATAGTTGTCTTAAGCCGCATTCAATTCTTCAAAATATTTTCTCTTGATTAGGCATTCAACACTTTATCAATATTTTGTGCCAATTTACTTAAATTTCTATAAAGCATGGCACATTTGCTATGTGGTGAAGATTGAAGTCCCATGTGTCTCAAGAATTCACATTTATCTCCATCATTAACTCTCTTCTAATGCTTAAATCCACCATTAATAATGCTCCGTTCGTTAGGAAGGAAGTAAATTGGATGGAAATGAGAGAAGAAGGGAAGGATGAGACATCCATAGGGAAGAGATTATGAACTTCTCTCGTTTTGTTCAGTTGGATAGAAGAGAAGATAAGAACCTACCAAATTCCTTTGTTCGTTGCGATCATTTTTACTACTCATTTTAACAGTACCATTAATTTCACTCTAATTTATTGTTTGTTTTAATTTATATATATATATATATATATAATCATATTTCATCATGTAGACTGTATATTTTTTTCTTTATGTAGACTGTGTATTTTTTCTTCTGAATGCTTTTTTTTTACTAATAAGGAAATTATATAACAAACAATCCATATATATATATGTGTGTATGTGTGTGTGTGTGTGTGTGTGAGAGAGATAAAGGAGAAAGTTCAAGGTAAGATAAAGGAGAAAGTATATATATATATATATAACACCTGAATCATATCTTGATAGTTTTTTTTTTTTTTTTTTTTTTTTTTTTTTTTTTTTTTTTTTTGCGTGAGATGAGATGTGTAGGGTTTAATTTTTAATATTTAGAAAGGATAATATTGTAATTTAATAGTATTATAATAGCTCCACTTGTTTTTTCTCCTGTCTTCCGCCCAAATTTAGGCGGAAGAAAATTTGTTAACAGGGAGGGATAAGACATCCCTCCTATTATCCTTTCCCTTCGTGTCTCTTTCCTACAGAGCGAAGGAATTTTGTTTCTTCCCTCCTATTTTCTTTCCACCCTTCTTTCTTCCTTCCTACCGAACAGAGCATAAGTGCAGAACGAGTCCCCGTTTTATTTCTCTCTTCAAAGAGAAAGCATGGAAAACAATATGCTTTATCATTTGAAGGAGAATACTCTAGCCAAAGAAATTGTTTGAACCATTCGTACTTAAATCGCCGATTCTGCTTTCCAGTCCAAGAGCTAGGATAATTAGAAAGTTTAGATTGATAAGGCGCCAAATTGATATAAGCTCGTCTAACCTCATCCCTTTGATTCACCGAGTATTCATGCATTTGAATACGTAACCCATGATCTTTTTCAATAGAAGTGGAGTGGAGTTGCTTCGGTTCAACAACTTGGGGTAGGGCATGAGGTTGCAAATCAAGATCATTGTCAATGTTAGATGCACTAGGTATATCCTTTTTTGATTGATAATCGCCACTCATTTGGCCTCCTTTTTTATAGAATGAGAGAATAGACATATTTTTCGCTTTCTTGTTTGGCGGTTGATATTGAGCCATTATTATTTTTAACCTAATAAAATTAAAGAATGGGTTAAATTAAAAATCCCTAAAAATATATATATTAATTAAAAATGCCTAAATCAAACTAAATTGTACTTTGTTCATAAAATAAATGACTTCGCTAGCCTGGACAATCATCATTATTCATTAATAAATAACTAAAGAACCAATATTTTCAAGAATTAAGTTAATTAACACAATGAGTAAGACATACTGACATACCAGATTGTGAAGGAGTAGATGCCACGGCAAAATTCTTTAGACTCTTGATTTTTTCAATAACATGAATACTTGATCATGTTCAGTGAAGTAGTGAACTCTTCTCTTCCAAATCCAGGGCAACTGGGTAAATCAGACTAATCAGTAAATTACACCATTCATTTGAAAGCATAACTTCATAAGACTGCATTTTCACACACACACACACACACACACATATATATATATATAAATTTTGAAATAAGAAGTCCTTAGAAATCATCAAAAACCTAATTTTACCAACTACCAAGTCTATCTGTGTCTGTCAGAATTAGAAAATTAGAAATCAATTCAGTTTTGAGTTATCAAAAGAAAATTAGAAATTAATCAATTTAGTTTTGAGCTCACTAACCTTAATGATGCACTGAAGTCCTTAAAAATCAATTCAGTAGTGAACCGAAGGCCTTCGAAATCAAGGCTTTAACTCGTACCAAGGGCGAATATCGGCAGAACGCAGAGACCAGAGAAGGACGGTGGTGGATGTTGGCGAAACGAGAATTGCAATACTTAAGAGTTTGGGCAAGAGCAATGGAGCATATCACGAGTTTTTTTAACCAAAAAAAAAAGAGGCTAAATTACACAGAGACCCCTGAGGTTAGGACATATTACAACTAGATGAAGATTTTGGTTTTAATTTTCACTTATATTTGAATTAGTGGTTTAATATTTCATTCACACCCCAAATGTCATTTTTCATGGGTGGGCAGAGTACTTTACATGCAAAATGACTATGTTACCCCTTTGACTAATTGTTAACTTACAAGAAATATGTTTCAATTTTTTTAAGACAAAAATACCACTCACCCACCTCACCCCCTCTACGTATAATACACACGTTCATCTTCTCTAAAACCAATCAAGAATTTTACAGACCCATGGCCGCCACCTCCAAAACCAGTCACCACCAGTCACATACATATATACACACTCACACACATATACAATCTTTTCCCCTCCCTCACCAAACCCTAATTTATACACAAAATTAATAAAAACAGTCAAACACACATATATACACTATATATCTAAATCTATATACACACTATATATCTATGAGGTGGTTGTGTGTTCAAGTTTTCTGGAGAAAATGGGTTTCTGCAACATTCAAAAAACCCACTAGATTGAGAGAGAGGAGTCTAAAAGCAAGTCCCACCAAGAGAATCGAAACCCCCAATTTCACAAGCAAGTGGTTGTATTTCTTCAATAAAATTGTTAATATTATTGCGTTTTTTTTTTTCTTTTCTTTTTCACAGGGATCTGTCGGTAAAGATGACGGTTTAATGGGTTTTGGGTTTGTGGTTGCCGGAAATTAATTTCGTTAACAATGGTTCGAAGAATTGACGAGTTTTCGTGAATTAAAGTAGTATAATCGATGAGTGATTGGCATAACAATTTGGGTTTGATTTAGAAGAGCCTTCAACACTACCCACCCATAACCTCCATCACCACCACCACCACCCACCCACCCACCCACCCAAAACCTCCATCACCACAACCCTACCCAACACCTTTAACACCACCGCTCCTACCCAAAACAAAACCTAGCCACAAGACCCAACTGAAACCCAGCCCATGAACCATATCGTTATGAACCTACCGTCGCCTTGAACCATATCGTTATGAACCTACAGTCACCATGAACCACATCGTCGCCGTGATTAAACCTGAACCTCGTCGCTACCGTGATTAAACTTCGCCTCCATGAGAAGCTAGGGTTTTTGATAGGTCGAGAGGTTAGTGGGTTTGAGCTTGTCGACGGCGAAAGAGGTGAAGATTCCGGTGACCCAGTTTCATGAGCATGAACGACCCAACGGTAGTGACCAAACTCTACAGTGAAGAAATACCCAGTTGCAGCTCCGTCAACGTGAAAACCAGCGGAGATGGTGAAGCGAACCGAGTCGCGTGATGATCGACGACTGATTTGCCAACGGTGAGGATCTAAATTTCGAGGTCGGCAATGATGTACAATACTGAGCTAACGATTCAATGGGAGGCGGCGCTGCACGGCGACGATCACGATTTGGGCCCGTACAAACAGTGTTTATATATATATATACACACACACACTATATATGGGCCTTTTTGTTATTTAGGATTATATATATTTTGTATTAAAAATTTGAGGGTAAAAGTGTCAATTCGCATGTGTCAGAAGCCAAAAAGTAAATTGAGGTGTAAGTGAAAGTTAAAACCAAAATCTTTATCTAGCTGACATATGACCTAACCTCAAGGGGTGTCTGTGTAATTTACCAAAAAAAAAAAAACATATCACTAGTTCATGGCCTGGCTTTGAGCTTGTTTGGATAGGCCTTTATTTTAGACTTGGGCTTGTTGGGGTGGGCTAATACCACTAATAATTTTTTTTTTTTTTTTTTTTGGTGGGCTAAATTTACCCATAGTAATAAAAATAAAAAAAAAATTTGGGGTGGGTTGGAGCCCAGCTCAGCCCAGCCCTACCTTAAATCCGCCAGTGATATTTATGAAGAAAAAAAAAATATTAAAATTTAACAAAAATAACTTACCCATCAATTTTTGACAAATTATTTTACACATCTTGTCTGATAGACTTGACCTAGACCTTCACCAAACACCAAAAAATAAAAATAAAAAATATATTTTAGCTAAAAAAAGAAAAAAAATTAAAAAAAAAAAAAATTTACTTTAGGTCAAAACAGAGAGTAAGAATAACTACTTTGTGCAAAATAATAATCAAAGTTAAGTCCATCCAATTGCATGGGAGTAATGCACTTTTCCACACAAAGATTCTACATAGAATTTTTACCCACTCCTACAGAAGAATACAATAAGATTCAACAATATGTGATGGTTCATACAATACTTTCCATGAACCATCACTAGGGCTGCACTCAGCCCGCATTTTTATGGGCTTGAACAATGATTTTTTGTTTTGGGCTGAGTTTATTGAGCCTAAATTTAATTCGGGCCGGGCTCGGGTAGATATGTTATGAAATCCGAAACCCAACCCGAACCTGTCCGAAATGCTAAAGCCCGTTCAACCCGAACATCAAGCCCGATCTCATAAGCCCACCCAACCAACCTGTCACATGATATATAAGGTCAGCTACTTCCCACAAAAATATAAGAAACTATTGGGTTTATAAAGATTTGAACTCTGGACCATTTAGAGGAAAAAACCAAGCACTACCATTTCTACTCCAACACTCCTTGTAAAATTTTTTCCTTAGTAAAATATATATATACTAATAATATATACATAATATAAAATTATATGGGAGGCCATATTTGCAATTCATTTTTCTACCCTTACATTACAATCTTAAATGAAATGTTAATTATAACATTAACTTTACAACTAAATGATTATTACTTTTTAAATGACACAGCAACCCTTTCAAATTTCCTCACTTTATATCCAATATTTAATATTTTTGGTTTCTTCTGATAAAACAAAAAAATAAAATAATTTTTTTTTTACGGGACCAAAATATAATATAATATATATATGTGTGTGTATGTTGAATAAATTGCCTCTTTTGACCGGATAAAAAAAAAAATTAAAAAAAAAATAAAAGAAGAAGAAGAAGAACGTAAACATTAAAAAATATGGAAGAAAAACACCCCAAAAATTTTTATTTATGGTTCATGACTTCTTTTATGGGAATAAATATTTTATTTTCCCTGATTCCTAGCTTTGCTCTTTGGAAATTACAATCAAACCCTCAACTAAATTCCTAACTAAGTCACTTGTCACGTCACTCTTATACGAATTATAACCTAAATCACACAATCCTCAATCTTTTACATACGCTCCCGCTTAAATTCTCACTATTTACAATATAATTTTGTCGTTTTTATGCTCCTGCTTTATGTAAACTTAGATTATAACACTTTCAAGTTTCAACCCAAAAAAAAAAAAAACTCGTTTTTAAGTCCAGCACATGACAAGTATAATAGGCCCTTCCTAAAACTAGGTCAATTAACGTTACATTAAATTTGGGTTGATTTTTATACGTTGGAAGGACTCACCGTGGACTTTTTGGTTAACTCTTATGAAACAATAACTCTTATGAAGCAATATCGCATTCATCTAATTAATATGGAACAATGAAAGATAATTAAATTCTGAATAGATGGTTCCGAGAATGTAAACATATTTATGTTGACATTGAACTGTTTTTTATAATTACGTGAAAATAATTTTTTGATTTTTGATTTTTGAATTATTTTTTAGGTGACAAACCAAGTAAATCATTTGTCTTCAGTTATTTATATATTTATTTTTTAATTCTTAATTTTTTATTTTTACTAAAATCCACCCTTCATTTCTTGTTACTTATTTTATTAATAATAGTTGTAAAACAAAAACAAAAAAGGAGCTTTCGACACCTCAGTACTCCAAGTCGTTCCTCAAATTTCGATTTTCATTGCAGTCACTGTTCACTAAGATCTCCTATTAGCATCAAATCATATTAATTAATGGAATTAAATAATTTCCTTTACAGTTTCTAGATGTAGATTGTTGAAACCAAAGTTTGTTTGAATAATTTAAAGGTATGATTGAGTACATAGAACAATAAAAATACTCTTCAAAAAAAAAAAAAAAAAACGAAGAACAATAAAAATAATAGATATAATGCTAACAAAAAGTACATTCTTTGAGTCAATTTTTATGAAGCTTTGTTACTTTTTTGGGACTACCTTGTGTCCTTGAGCTCTCTTGTGATTCTCCAAGATTCTTTTTCATTTTCTGTACAAGAAACCCATCTGAAAGTTCCTCGTTTTGGGTGATATATATTTTTGTATTGTTATTGATTTCCACCCCACACACACACACACACACATGAGAACACAGAATAAGTTAAAATTACACACAAGAACAAGTGAAATGGACTAGTTCTGCTACTTTCAACATGGCCTTTAACTTTGGGTAATTTACTGTTACTTCCCTCTTATTTTTTATTTTAACCCTTTTGCACGTATTTGATAGAAGAAGAAACTGTGAGTTGAAGAAGTCATCCATGAATTGAAATGCTTTCGAATGAAGCTAAATTACTTTTATGGTAAGAATTGTATAATGTCAATGTTGTGAATTTTTTTTAAAAAAACGATACATATGCATAATATACAGTAAAATGTAAATCGGAATGTGTTTGGTATCTGAAGAATTGGTAGATGATAAATCAGTATCTAAAAGAAAAGTGTTCGCAAAAACTTGAATTCACATGCATAAGTACGTTAATTTGAGTTCCGTTTATTTGGATGTAAAATATTTTTCAGAAAATATATTTTTTTTTTATTTTCTAGTGTTTGGTTATCATAAAATATTTATGAAGAAAAAAATATTAAAATCTAACAAAAATAACTTACCCATCAATTTCTGCCAAGTTATTTTACACATCCTGTTCGATGGACTTGACCTAGACCTTCGCCAAACACTGAAAAATAAAAATATATATATATATATATATATATATATATATTTTACCTAAAAAAGAAAAATATTTTACGTCAGCCGAATAACCACTTTGTGCAAAATTATAATCAAAGTGAAGTCCATCCACTTTTCCACACAAAGATTCTACATCGAATTTTTACCCACTCCTACACAACAACAAAGCAAGAAGAATATAATAAGATTGAACAATAGGTGGTGCTTCATACAACACTTTCCATGGAAGATCCAACACTCATAGCAAAAGCAACAACAGAGTATTAGCGTGCATATACTTGATCAGAAAACAGAGTTTCCACAAATCATTTCACAGAAAAGTTTCAGACTTAATATATATAGACTTGCAACTATAAGAAGTCTATATTAAACATCTTTACCAGAAACATCTCTACCTGAAAACACTATGTCAAAAGCAACCAACCAGTCAATCGTTGGAGTTTGAAACTATCACTCCTTAATGGTTGCACTGCAACTTCACTAGAAAATGATGCTAGCTCTAGCCTCTTCTCACCACACAATATTACAATGAATAAGTAATTTCCCTATCATCAGAAAAAGTGACCCTTTGCTACAAAATTCTAGATTCGATGCAAAAACGATGCCTAGGATAAATTTATTGCACACTGATAGTGTTCCACTGCCTATATATACAAATTAGTGTAGATTTTGGGATTTAGGTGATCTAAAATGAATTCCAAATGTAGGTTTAGGTAACTATCTACGAACTTCTTATTGAAGACATCTACGTCTATATATTAAAAGTTTCCTGCACTATATTTATCAATGGTTCCTTGGGTGTTGGGCTGTATTATTAACACATTACAATCAAGGAATGGGTCAGAAAATTTGACCAAGGCAAATCCATTAGAGGGACCCACCCTCAAGAATAGAGTTCATGACCAATAGAGAAGTGGCCTCTCAGACACAAATGTTATACAAATATTATTGCCTAGCCCTAAACTACTTTTTTTTATTGTGGGTTGCTTGGCAAAAACTAAACCCATTGCCACTTAAAAGCACCACAATGACCAAATCTTACCAAGTGTACATGTTAGTACATAACATCATGTCACTATAGTTGGCCAAGTAAATGGTGCTCTCTGTCAATAATTAATCAACTTCCCGACACACGCAAGAATTCTTAAACTCACACACTGACGTTCCCAAAATCATATCATTCTCTTGTACTTTGCAGCAATAGCTGGATAGAAAAAGCAATGATGAGAGAGAGAGAGAGAGGCATCTGGATGCTAATTCTCATATTGATGCGCTACAAAATATAAAGAATAGAATTAACTATAGTTTTGTTATGCCAAAATTCTTTAGTGTGAGCTCTCACAGAAACAATAAAAATTAGTTCTTTGTGCATTTAATATAATAATAGTTTAATATAACAATGACTGTGACTTGCAAGAAAAACTCAGAAAAGCAACTTCATTTCTTAAATATATATTTACTTACATATTTATTATATATTGTATACATACAACTGTACCTTGGAAGTTATACAAGTCGGACGCCGAATAGAACAAGTCAGCATTGTTTTTAACACCAACATGTGGCACTCTCTTGTTAGAGCCGGCCATGCTTTGAACTTCCTTATATTTACACTAACACAGCCTTATTCATCACTTCTTGTTTGTTCCTCTTCATGGGTTTTGCCTTTTCTTCAAAACCCATCAAGAAAAAAACCAGTATGATCAGCCTCTACACTCACTGAAACATAAGCAAAAGATCTGATCAACCATCCTTTTGAAGCAGACAATTAAGCTAGAGATCGAGATGGACAGGCTCATAAGCTTAGAGCCATCAAACGTTGTCCCGATCAGGATCGAACAAGGAGACAAGTGTTATGGTGAGCTTACATTGCGTAACGTCATGTACACCATGCCGGTCGCCTTCCGGCTCCAACCCATGAACAAGGCGCGCTACACGGTCCGGCCACAATCCGGGATCATATCGCCCCTCAAGACTGTAACACTAGAGATCACTTATCACCTCCCTCCCAATGCAACCCTACCCGAGTCCTACCCTCACTGTGAAGACTCGTTCCTTCTCCACAGTGTCGTGGTCCCCGGAGCAGTGGTGAAGGACCCTTCATCCACGCTTGATTCAGTCCCTAGTGATTGGTTCACAACGAAGAAGAAGCAAGTGTTCATAGATAGTGGTATTAAGATCATGTTTGTTGGCTCACCCGTGTTGGCTCAGCTCGTCGCCAATGGCTACATGGATGAAATTAGGGAAGTGCTCGAGAAGAGTGAGCCGGCTTGGAGGGCAGCAGATTCAGTTGACAAGGATGGACAGACATTACTTCACTTGGCGATTGCACACGCTCGACCTGATCTTGTACAATTACTCCTCGAATTTGAGCCTGATGTGGAAGCTCAGAGCCAATCTGGCTCAAGCCCTCTCGAGGCAGCATCTGCCTCGGGAGAAGCATTAATCATTGAGCTCTTGCTGGCTCACCGAGCCAGCACAGAGCGCTCCGAGTCCTCCACTTGGGGGCCCCTCCATCTCGCAGCCGGAGCTGGTCACATGGAAGTTCTTAGGCTTCTACTACTCAAAGGGGCCAACGTTAACGCACTCACAAGAGATGGGAACACTGCATTACACCTTGCGGTGGAAGAGCGAAGAAGGGACTGTGCTCGGTTGTTGTTGGCTAGTGGTGCAAGGGCTGACATTCGCAACACCGGAGATGGTGACACACCACTACATATCGCTGCAGGCCTAGGTGATGACAACATGGTGAAACTCTTGCTGCAAAAGGGAGCCAACAAAGATATCCGAAACAGGCATGGGAAAGTAGCATACGATGTGGCAGCCGAGTATGGACACACTAGGCTTTTCGATGCACTTAGGCTCGGGGACAGCTTGTGTGTGGCGGCACGAAAAGGTGAGTTGAGGACAATTCACAGGCTTCTTGAGAATGGAGCAGCAATCAACGGTCGTGATCAACATGGATGGACAGCGCTGCACCGAGCCTCATTCAAGGGCCGGATTGACACTGTCCGGACTCTTATTGAGAAGGGTGTGGACCTAGATGCTAGAGATGAAGATGGTTACACTGCACTGCACTGTGCTGTAGAGTCTGGACATGTTGATGTAATTGAATTCTTGGTAAAGAAAGGAACTGATATAGAAGCTCGGACTAACAAGGGTGTGACTGCGATGCAGATAGCCGAGTCACTGCAATACTCGGGGATCACTAGGATACTTAGTCATAGTGGTGCTGCCAAAGAAGGAGTGTCGCAGGCTGTGGCGGCTGCTACACTACCATTTGGGAATGGATTCGAGACCGGGAAGCTTAAGAAGAAGGCTAATCATCGACCAAGATCACTTCGGACTAGTATTGATCGGTCCATGCCTCTGGCAGTGCTCTAGCTAACTAGAATGCATGAGCTATGAGTGTTTTGCTTCGTCACATTAGAAGCACTCAAACAATTCTTTCTTAGCTGAAATTTGTGGAAGAAGTTGTAGACTCGGATCATATGTTCATTAGTATTATCAAAGTCCATATTGTTATTGTAAAATTCTTAAAACCCAAAAAAAAAAAACATATGTAATTTTGACTTCATCTTTGTAAGATGATCTCCATGTCATTCTGCCAAAGGTGAAAATCCAGCAATTTGTACTTTGTAAGATACAACAATAAAGTTAATTGTATTTTGATCGTAATTCATATAGATCAGGGCCTTTTCTTATACACTCTTCAACCTCATACAAATAGTGAAGAGTCCAAGCTCATATAGAGATCAGGCCTGTTTGAGAGACTCGCGGAGGGGAACAATCATGCTTGTCAATATGGTTATTAACTTCAATTGTCCATCTTCCTCATGTGTGTGTGTCAATCTAGTAAATCACACTAAATAGATATCATATTCAAGGAATACGATTTATATTCAATGACAGGCAAAAAGTTTTGGAAAAATGAATACAGCAATTGGAAGAACAGAAAAAATGAAAAATTAAATATGAAATAAATCCAAACCATGTTTATGACAAAATCAACCAAATTTAATATTCAAATTAACATGTTAAATACTCTCAGTGTGATCAGAGATGATAACCTAGTGTGTGTGAATGGAAAATTGACATAATTAACTTTTGTCTAGGACATTGGATCAACACAATCCTTGTATAATCAGAAAATTCTCTAGGAGTACTCTGTACAATGATGCTAAAGCTGGCAATAACCATCATGGAAAGTGGGTAGTTAGACAATTGATGACGTTACGAGTTTTTTCTCATTAGATGAAGCCTTGGAGGTGCTTGGAAAGGATCCAAATCCAATGGATTTGTTGGGATTTATATGCCCTGGCATAGCAAATTCCTATCTGGATTGTATTGACATATGTTCCTGACATATCTGAAATATTTATGATTTATATAATTGGTGAATTCAATGTATTATGTTTCAATTCACTATGAAATTGATAGTGTCCAGTTAATTACAAAAAATATTTATATATATGTATGTGATGGCAATCAATGCATGATATATAAATAGTAATTATAAATTGTTCATAGTCGGTAATTATGGATGGACTCATAATTAATTAAGACTTGAACTGGATCCGCGTTAGGTTGAGATATATTGCGAGAGCCGTCGTATGCAATTACTCCCTATCACCGTCATGGCATTTGACTCTTAAGCATGAGAAAAGTATAGACTCTTTTATTAATTAATAATTACTTTGATTTGTTCGGCGGATTCTTCGGGATCTTTAGACCGACACTTTGGGTAGTTATGTAATTAATAGTTAGAGGGTTATATTTTCAATATTTGCATCATTGCTACTTGTATTTATTTTGTATTGATTATGGTTGATCACAAAGTAAATTCGAAGGCCTTCGTGTGTTTTTAGACAAAATGATTTATTATATATTTATTTATTTAAATTATTATTTTTGTCAAACAAATGTTTTATTGTGATCGAGCCAGAAATAATCAGAGGTACCAAAATAGATATATTAATTAAGTAGTCGGATTGATGGCTTTATTTATCCGATAACTAATTATGCATAGAGGGGTCAAAGTGCAATATTGACTTAGAGGTTATTTATTATTTAATTGGAGTTCAATTAATTTCTTTTAGTGGAGTAGAAATTAATTTATGAATTAATTGAATTGGGTCCATGGACCGGGCCAATTTTAATTCATTGCAGCCAATAAAATAATAGGCCCAATGGATTCTCACTCATAGCCCAACTTGATATTGGAATCATATTAGATTTGAGACATATGAATTAGAGATGGAGAAGGATTTATTGTTTCCTTTTCTTTATTTTTATGTTGCCTATAAATATACATGGTCTATGTATATTTTGTGGTGTGATTTTTAGTAGAAGGAAAAAAGGAATAAATATTTTCTCTCTCTAGAAAATTAGGGTTTATGTTCTCATCTAATGGAGGCTCCCACAAGCCTAGTTTTCCAAGGTCATTCAAGGAGGCTTATGAGTGATTCCTAAAGGCAAGACCATTACCAAGAAGATAGAGATCCATGGAAAAGATGTCTAGCAAGAGGGATCTACAATAAGTGAGAACATTCACTTTAGAGGAGAGATCTGAGGTTTACTCAAACCTTGATGTAAGTATTCAATCTTTTAGTTGAATAATACATCATATTTTATTTTATTTTTTGCATAAAACTTATCTCTATGTGATGAATCAAGATCTATGAATTTAAATCCCTCGAAAAGTTTTTAAAACTAGCACGTTTCCCAACAGGATTAACAATAGATTATGGTGAACATTAGAATCAAGTTGGGTGATGTTCTGTTTGTTGCAAACATGAAAAGAAAATCTGCTTCCTGTTTTGGTTTGCTTTTTGTTAAGAATCAGAACCCACCAAGTGATGGAAAGGGGGAGTAGGCAAAATGGGTTGTCAAGCAGTCTCAGGCTAAGGTCATATACATGGTACCTACATAGTAGGAGTCCAAGAAATGTTAATAAATGGAATAAAGAAGTCGTATCTACTCTAGTTGTGAAATAAGCAAGAGTAATAGGTTGATGCCTGAAAGCTAAAATTTGGTAGATGCCAAAAAGCTGATAGCTTGGTTTGACTTTTTTCATACTTGTGTGCCTAAAAACTAGATTTAGAATGATGCCTTCATGACATTAGAGTTTCTCATTGTATTCAACATCCAAAAATAAAAATAATCATCCTTTTCAATTTTGCTTAGCAACAAGCGGATTGCTTTAGTCTGCGGTTAGTGGGAAGAATTAGGAGCACATGATGTGACACGTTATATTTGTATAAAGTGGTTGCTGGGAGACTCAAATCTAAGGCTCAGCAAAACATGTGTAGTGATCAGTTTATTGATTGCTAACCCAAACTCAGTTCATACGTATCTTCATGACAACCCACCAACCCATTCGGACTCACCTAGATATCCAACCACCTGAATCAAGAATTGTGCAACCAGGTCATTTTCCAATTGACCAACCCATGCCACAGTCTAGCCTTCACCCACTTTAGTGACATGAACGTGTACATCCAACCTCGATTAGATGACTATAAAATAGAATATAAACCTTTGGATATTCACCGACTCAGCCCAACTCCAAATCCTATAGACTAGCCCCTCACCAACTCCTCCAACCAAGTATCATCATCAGATGATGATATAATAATAATGGGCCAAAATTATGATTTTTAAGTGTGCGCTTCCCACACGGATAAAACCAAAAAGGTGTTCCTTCGCCCTTAAAACATTCAAGTTGATATGTAGCCACAAAATACGAATTACCAACACTCGAATATCATGGAGCCTACCTATGACGCGCGAACGCACACAAAGTGCTCAAATAAATATTTTGGACTTATGATGAGGACATCCAGTTTCAATATTGTTGCCTGTCAAACATTTCTCAAAAAAAATAAGGGTAAAGTACAAAGAGACCCTCTGAGGTTTGAGGAAAGGACAGACAGATGAAAGTTGACTTGTTTTTGGACAAACACACCCCCTTGTGAAATTTGCCCTTCAAACAGAGCCTTAAATCAAGTGAAAAGTCCATTTTACCCTTCACTATTTTATTAATTTTAATTATAAAATATTTAAAACTTAAATGGCCAAAATACCCTTTTCATATATACTTTTATATACACACACACACACACACACCAACAACCAGTCACCACCGCCCCCAATCTCCACCAACCCCCAACCTCCATAATCACCACCCACTAAAGAAGACGCCAAAAAGGAGCTCTGCCACTGCCACCTCCTCGACCTCGTTGGAGCTCAGCCTCGGTTTGGGCGGCGAACTCGGCCTTGGACAAGCCGGGTTTGACCGGGATTGACAGAGACGTTCCCCACGCCGGCGTCTTTCATTCTTGACAGCGATAGAGAGTTGATGTTTGAGCCTGCAGGGAAGATTTAAGGATGAGATCGGTGTCGCCGCCACCACCACCCTCCTCCCCTCTCTCATACACATGCACACACACACACACATATATATCACCCCCTCATCTGTGCACATCACCATCCCCAATTCTCACCTTCGCACATAAAAGGGCTCTAATTGGACTCAAAACGGACGGCAGAAGCGATGGCCACTTCAGCCTCCTTGGCCTTGCAGGTGACGGTCGCCGGACTGTGCTTATCTGAACCTTGTCGTCATTGGAGCTTGGTCCTCGCCGGATTGTTTTTGCTCGTCGATCTCTTGTTGCTCAGTTTCTAAACTTCGCCACACTATTCAGTCCGTGGCCGCATCTTCATCGGAGCTTGGTCCTTACCGGCAATTTCAGGGTTTCGCCGATGCTTCTGGGTTTCGCCGCCACTGTCACAGTCATCGCTGCCACCCCCACTGTCGCAGTCATTGCCGATGCTTCTTCCTCTCTCTCCTCTTCACCTCATCTCTTCAACTATGGCCGCCCCTCTCTTCCCCCTCTCTCTGCACCCACCACCGCGGCCACAACCACCATCCATCTGATCTCCCTTCTCTCTCCTCTGGTGAACTGTATAATATACGCAGGCGGGTTCGGGTTCGGGTTTGGTTTCGGGTTTGGGTTTAATCAAAGGGTATTTAAGTCAATTAAAATGTTAATTTTATTTGAAAGGGTAATAAGGTCAATTTACCATCTTCAGGGTCTCTTTGTCCATTTTTCAAACTTGAAGGGGTGTCATTGTCCAAAAATATGCTAACTTTCATTTACTTGTCCTTTCCCCAAACCTCGGGGGGTGTCAATGTACTTTACCCAAAAAATAAAAAATAAAAAAGTTGTTATTATTGTCTTCTTGCTTTTCCAAAAAGTCGAAGTAAACCCATGTTCCCCACAGTATTGTTCCTACTCAATTTATCTTTTGGAGAGGAGTGATCGTACCATTTGTTCCAAAAAACAGGGTCATACTTTCATTTTTGGTCTATCCTAATATAATTGTCCACTTTCCTTTTTCAAACAATATATTTCACATATTTTTATACATATCCTTAGAATTTAAGATTTAAAACTTGAATATTTAAAAGAGCAAGTTAGTAACTTTTCAAGAAGACAAAGCATGTCTCACATGTCCACTAAAAATTTACTACTCCCCAAAAACGAGGGGGTAATAGTGCCAAAGTTATAGACATAGAGTAATACTATCATGACAGTTCGGATAAAGTCTACAATATTCCGAGAGTACCATACCCTCGAGACCTCTGAGCCGTTGAATCATCCATCAGGTGGGTCACATTACCAACGACTAGAACCTCAGGATATGATATCCCAAAGTATTGTAAACTCTCACTCTCTCACGAGCTTTCCTTACATACACATATATACATATAATATGTAAACCATTTCATCTGTAAATTATTACATGGCCCTAGACTACGTGGTTTCGGCCAATTACAACATGACGGGCAAATAAAAATTTGAATAAAGTTGACACATTTGCTTACGTATCAAATTGTGATTGGCTGAAACCATGTACTCCATGACCACTCCGCCGTTAGCCTATCTCCCTCATCCCTCTTTCATTTTCTCTCTAAACTGCCATTAATTTCTAATCAATCTCAAACCTATTCTCCTCGGATCTTCCCATTTATAATACAATCAAAATATTTTAGGGTTCCAAGACACATAAACAATCTGATAAAAGAAAAAACAAGCAGCGACTGATCAAGAGATTAATTGTAAACAAGCCCTATAATACACATATATATGACATTTTTAATCTAATGGATTGGTACTATTAGCAATACCTGATCAAGCTTGGAATTTAATCGTTTGTTACAGGATTGGTTCTGCATACCATCTGTCTGTCTTTGTCCTCCATTTTCATAGCCTTTTGGCAGCTGTATACATTGCGGATGCTTTGGCACATTCATTGCGGATGTTTGTGTGTCATGGGTTTTGGCACAATGTTTCTTCAGCCATTGGTGTTCTGTTATGAGCAATGTCGTTCGATTGGTTTGTGATGGAGGTATGTAGTACTTTGATTGGAGGGTTGAAGAGGAAGAGGAAGGCGGTCGTTTTGCAGAAACGATGGTGGTGGTGGCGGTGGGAAGAGTAAGTGAAGATATATGTTCGGTCTTTTTAATGGTGATACTTTTGTCTTTTTCATATTGTAGCATTTTTGTCTTTAAAATAATTCTTCTATTAAAGAAATAGTTAAGGGTCATGAATATAACTCATTTATTTGGTGTTTATATCTTAAAATGTTGAATACTTCCTCCCAATTACTATTCGTGATATTTTTAGAAACCCCAAGATAAAAATAAAAATAAATAAATAAATAAAAGATTTTGAAAACAATAATTAGTTCAAACTAGAGTAGTCAATTTATTAGATTTTGATCTCAATCTGAATTCCATCTAATTATTTGAATATGGATTAAATACAAATTTTGATAATTTGATAACAATTTAAATTTGATAATTCATTAACTTAGCAAATTATATAATTTGAATTAAAGATAATCAGATTCGATAATGATCTATCTAATTAAAATTATATAAATATATTATTAAATTACAATATACTGTGTACGTATGTATGTTATATATAATAATTATTTATTATTAAATTTAAATATATTGATTATCTACCATTATATTTATCTGTGTCTTTATATGATGCATCATACTAGACGCGTCAATAAGTTCAAATTTTAATCTAAACCCGATCCAAATAGTACTATAACCTAATTCAAACCCTTTTGACAATGTAGATGCCTCGCAGTCCAGTTTGATAAGAGTCTCTCGTGAATGTTAGAGTGCCCAGACTCGAACCTCTACACCAACTAACATAATCTAACAACATCTAACACTTCTTACTAAAAAATAAAAAAAAACCTAGACAATAAAACTCTCAAAATATTTAGGGTAAATTACACGAAGCTCTTCTATAATTTGAAAAATTACTCAAACCTCCCATAAAAATTAAACTATCATGATCTTCCCCTGTTACGGTCAATGATGATGATAATTTTTGCTTATGTCATGTACTGAATAAATTAAAATTCAAATATTACCCTTTGTCCATCTCATATCTCACACATGCAAATGGTACTTCAGTCATTTACTATAATAACTTTAGGGCATTTCAATAAATTAGACAAATATGTTAGTGCATTTGATAGTCCGTCACTAGGAAGGAATGTTCGTGTATGTTAATTTTATTTTTAGGGGAGGTCTGAGTAATTTCTCAAACCACAAGGAAACCATTGTAATTGTGGCAAATTATAAAGGAGGTCCGTGTAATTTATCCAAATATTTACATCGTGTTACATGTAAGTAATGGTTGTCACAGTGTGTGCAGAACCATAATACTTTGTAATATATTAATACATTCTCGTAGGTCCATTTTCTCAATCCGACTGTCTATATTTAATAGGTGCACCAAGTGTTAATAGTCTTGATCTATTTGACACTTGGTAGACTAATTCAATTAAAACATTTTGGTCATGATTTTTTGTAATATATAATACACCATTGCGGAGATATTATTTCTTGATCCATTTGACACTTGGTGACTAATTCAATGCAAGTCCTCCGATTATGACACTTTGTAATATAATACACTCTTGTAGGGCTACTTTCTCAATCCGATGGTTTGTATTTAACTTGTTCACCAAGTGTCAATAGTTCAAGAGCAACTAATAATTTTTCCACTCTTATGAGGCTATTTTATCAATTAAAGAGTTTATACTTAACCGGTCCACTAAGTGTCAATAACACATTGCCATGCAATAATTTCTTCACACAAAGAGATAGACACTCTTGAATCTTTTTATTTATATATGTGTGTGTGTGAGAGAAATACGACCGATATGAGAACATAAAAATGACATTCTATTTTTATTCAACTATAAAACTTAAGAGATGAAATATTTACTTTTAATATATATATATATATATATATATATATATATATATATATATATTTACTTTTAAAAAGTCGAGTGTAATTAATTTTTTAGATTATTATGTTATTTTTTATTTAAAGAAAAAATAAAGTAAGTGAAGATGGGGAAAGGTGTATCTATATATATATATATATATATGTGGAGGTCTATAAGACTATATCTATGTGTATACATATGTATTGGGTCCCATCTTACCGACTCACCCAACCAACCAGTTGCTGACTAGTGGTCTTTTGGACACTAAAGAAAAGGGTATTTTAGGAAGTTCGAAAAATAGATACTTCCCCAACAAAATATGGGATTTTGCCAATCATATTGTCAGACAGTGGCTGATTACTCGTTGCCCACCAACTCAAGCCCACCAACTCTCATGGTAACTTCTCAGTAATTGTTCACCTGTGAAAGTTACCACATGGCCCTGGAGTTAGGTCCAAGCGTTTGTGAAGCGCGTGATTTTAATCTTGAGTATTTTTTTATTTTTTTATTTTTTTTTGGAACAGTGGATCTCGACTCTCGAGTGAATAAGGAAGGAATTAGTCCATTTACATTTTAGGCACTTTCATTTCAACACCACCAAAATATTGTACAAATATCATCATTTATGCGGTTGGTGGACTCACATCCGGTCCTGCACAAGAAATGACCCAAAATATTCAATCCATCAAAACCCAATGCTTTTATTATACAAAGACCATATAAAAAAATTAAGGCTACGGTTTGGTTAAATGAAGAAGGAAAAAAATTCATAAGATTAGTTGATTAATAAAGAAAATTATAGTATAAGTAGTGTTTGGTTAATTAATAAAGAAAAATATAACGATCATGTTTGAAGAAGAAAAAAAAAGAAGAGAAATTTACATAAAAGTGGTAGTAGATAAAGTATATTACCAACTCATGAACGTAGTTTGTATATTTGCTATATTATGAATCAAAAGTGAAGGTCTTTTATTTGAACCCTTTTTATAAGATAAATTATGTATTTACCCCTAAAGTTTATTTTATGCACAATTTAACTAAAGAAAAACTTATTGAAATTCTAGAATTCCTTCAAACAACACTTAGAAACTGTTACACTTCTCTACAATCCGATAATACAACACCTAGCCTTCAACGAAGAATAGAAGAATTTAGATCTAGAATTATTCTAATACAGAATATTCTAGAAGCTAAACGACAAAGATTTTAGTTACGTTTATGAGTAGAATAGAATTTAATAACTTAGATAACTCTATAAAACGACTAGGAGAAAATCTAGATTATATTAAAACCCAAATAGACCAGAATTCTAGTCCAAATAATCTAGACAACAAAAAAATATTAGTCGCTATTAAAGACATAAACAGTGACATTAAAAATATTATAGAAAATCAAAAAATAACTATAGAATATTTAAAATCTTTAAAAACAGATATTCAAAGACTATTACAATAGTTTTATGAGCATTAATAATCCTGATTATCTAACAGTTTTAGTCGAACTTTATAAAATTGACAAAGATCTTGTTGGATTTACAAGTTTTAAGACGGACGTACAATCAATTAATATAAATATTAGACAAAACAACTTTTTATTCCAGTTATTACTCTAGTTATCTGAAAAAGTTAACAAATTTGAAGAAAAATTAGATGTAACACAAGAAACTATTCCCAGAGAATCTTCTAAAAAATTATCCGAACTATCCGATAAAATAAAAGATTTAAAGTTATCAACTAATGTAATACCCTTAATTTTAAAAGGACAGTTCTGGAATTTAATTATTGTATTTAATTGCATTTTATTTTATCATGTGTCATTTTATTGGATTATTTGTTTGATAATTGATTATCTGCTTGTTTGTCCTTTTATTTGAATTAATTGTTTTCTTTTATTAATATTATTGTTTTTGTTATTGGATTATTTTGAATTGGGTTAAGTTAAATGTTAATTTATTTTAGATTAGGATTATATTTCTGTGGAAGTTATTTAAACGTTAAATTATATAATTAAGTTGATTTACGTATATGTCAGTTAGGGTTGGAGTTACTGTAGCCGACCTAGGTTGTATTAAGTCGCCGTGTATTGTAATTTGGACAACTGCATGGGCCAACTAAGGGTTTGCATTAGGGCTCTAGCTATATACGGATTAGGGTTGAAGAATTAAGCCTATAAATATATTTCTTCATGTGGGTTTAGGGTTTAGCAAACAAACATCACACAACCTGCATTCACGTATCAGGTTTTCAGAGGGGGAAAAACAGAGAGTTGTAGAGAGTTTCAGAGAAAACCTTTGGGGATTGAAGGAAGAATTCAAAGAGAAGGTTGGGGATTGAATTAGGAGCAGCAGAGGGAGTTAAGACAAACATCGTTGCCGGAGTTGACAGAGGTCTGCAGTTCCACAGTCTGAAACTGAAAGCAAGTTCTGTTTCCACTCTATCTCTTTAATCTGTGTTCTGTACAGGTTTAGAAAGACTCTAAGGATTAAATCAAGATTAAAAACAGGTTAATGATTAAATTTATCTTGTATGCATGTTCAAACGGAAATAAATCTCGTGAATCAAACTGTGCAAATTTTTAAAGAACTGTGAACTGATGCATGCTGTGTCTTGGGTTCAAGCTTGGTTAATTGGGATTATTGATGCATGTTGGGGGGTTTCTCATATAATCTAGGATAGTGTATAAACACTGGAACAAGGTTTTAAAATACTAAATAGGTTTTGAACTTAGCCGGAGGCGAGGAAGACAACCAGAGAAGGAATTACGGCTCTCAAAGGAGGAGAGCCGGCTCACCAAAGGAGGGAGCCGGCTCTAGGGGTGTGAGAGCCGGCTCCACAAGGGATTGGAGCCGGCTCCACAAGGATAGAGCCGGCTCCAATAAGGGAGGAGCCGGCTCCACCAAGAAGGGAGGCGGCTCCAATATTCTGGAGGCGGCTCCAGCTTCTTTTCTTGCTTCTGCGTGATTTTGGGTTGTTTCTGGACCTATGGAAGATGACTGGGTTGTTTCAGTGGATAAAATTGGGTTGTATAATAGTTCCAGGGATGTAAAAATGGTTGGAAGTATTGTTAATGGTATTGTGTTGAACCTTGAAGCAACCTAAGGTTAAACGAAGAAACTGCATATGTGAAATTGTCTTTGAAATCTTTGTAAACTGTTTACTGCTTTGAGCAAAGTTTTGGGTTCTTTTGCATGTTTAAATTTATCAAGCATGTTCAAATATGTTATAAGCATATGTTTATCTATCTAGAAGATTAAGTATACTTAAATGGAATTAATGAATGTTTTAAATTTATCAACTATTGCATCAGATATGGTTGTGCAGGAGGAGTGGTAGGTTTTAGTCTTACTTAATAAAATGGGACTGGAAAGGGATTTCTAAACCTTATGTAGGATGATTAATGTGTTGTACACATGTTAAACTGTTTATATGCAAATCTTGAAGTATGGTGGATTGGTATTTATTACTGTTCCGTCAACTATATTAACTGGAGGAACTACATGTACAGTCTTTTCATATATATATAAAGCACTGTAATGTGATATTTAAATGGTATATTGGATGCATAAATTGGTTGTAAATATGTTAAACTATATTTACGTTTCTTTTGGAAATTAGTTGATACATGTTTATGCTGTGTTATTAACTATGGAACTGGAGGATTATATGCACCGGTATGGGACGGTGGCATACTAGGTATGGATTAGTACAAACACTAAGTCCTACCTAATTTGGAAGGAGTTGGATTAACCATACAAAGGTTAAATCCTACTTAAATGGACGTATATGAACCGGTATGGGACGGTGTCATATTGGGAATGGATTAGCTCAAAACACTAAGTCCTACCCAAATTGGATTAAGGTATGGATTAATCATAAAGGTTAAGTCCATCACCTACTTATGTCATGTCAATCAAATAAATTAAATGACCTACCATGGTTTCAGGATGGATTTGTTATACATATCTCAGACCACTATACAGATCGATGATATTTTGTATTAGGAGTACGGACTTTATATATTTATTATATGGGCCATGGTATGAGCTTGAGTCTCAGGACCATGGTTAGGGTGCGTATATTGCCTAGGATGGATAGCTGGACAGAGGTGTTGTTCCCTAGTAGGTCCAGATACACATGACCACAGTATGTGCTATTTGCATGGTATCTCTATTCAGGCTGAGACAGACCTTTTTGGACTAGTGAGCGTCCTATAGTGTGTACTTATACATATATTGGACTACTCTAGATATTGTTGAGTCTTTCTAAGATGTATCTGCGTATCGGATTACTGTTTGGATTGTAGTAGATCAGGACTTGCATGTGGGCCTGACCCACCCTTATATTTTTCAGGTACTCGTCAGTTCCAGGGTTAGAGTTTGTTCGTGCAGAGCAGATACAGACTTCTATTCTACCGACAACGTAGGACTTCTTTCCAGATATTAGATTTGGATTTTATATTCAGCTTTACTTCCATGCATTTTGGGGTTTTATTAGGGGTCCACTAGAGATGGATTCCCGAGTTGTAAACTTATGGAGTTTGGATTGTCAAGATTTAAATATTTATATTTGAGGATTTATTTTAGTTTCTTTCCGCTCAATATATTATTTCTTTAATCATTTTGTATTCCGTGTTCGATTTAAAATACTTTAATTGTTTGATATCCCTCGGACTCGGGTCGGACTTGATCAACCCGTGTCTCGGATCCGAGGGGTATCACAACTAATCCCTTCTCGACTAAAATCACTAAACGTGTAAATATTTTACAACCACATATAGAATGGCCATTGTCCTTAGAAAAGCCAAAGAAATGAAAACTTATTAATTAATACCTTTTTCATGGGAAAAACAATTAATCAATATAATTTAAAGTTCAAAGCTCAATTCAGTGAAATAGTTAAACCTTTTAGTAGCAAATATGTCCAAATGATAGAAGCTAGAAAAGTAAGCAGTATAACCCACAAAGGAACAGAATGGGAATTACTAAATCTTACTAAAACAACCAAAAAGATTACAGAAAATAATATGATATATGTAAAACATAGTGGAGAAGCAAGTATAAGGTTTAGTAATTATAAAAGACAAGATAATTTAAAAGATGATATCGAAGAAGAATTCTTAACTACTTTAGTAGAAATAGAATCTCCCGAAGAAATAAATGTCCTTTATGATAGATTAGAAGATGAAATACTAGATAAAATAATGTACGATTTTGACAATTTAGAAGTCGAAGACTTCTAAAACAAGTATCCAAAACCTAAATACAAACTTATAGAAAGTATTTACCTAGGAAAAGGAAATAGCAATGATATTAAAAGAAATATTTTAAGCGTAGGATTTGAATCATTTTATACAACATATGAGTTAAACGCGTTAAAAGAGGAATTAAATGTAGTAGAATATAGAGAAGGAAAAGAACTAGAAGGATCAACTTCTCAGTCAGTTGATCAAGAAATGTCTAACATCATAGGCAGTACTAATATCATAAACGACGACTATACCACTGGACAACGGTTAAATCCAACATAAAAAACCTATATAGAAAAGAGAAATATACCAGACATGTACACATGGACACAAAATCGTAGACGTTACGATAGTATACCGGCACAGCAAGCAGGAACAATATTAGACATATTATGACACGACCCCCAAGATTGGGCAAAAGTAATTGAAAATTGGGAGCAAGACTGTATTAGGCTATCTATTATAACAAATTTTGATAATAAAACTCAAGCCCTAACTTATTGTGAAACTTTATTAAGGGGAACAATTCATGATTGGTGGCAATCTTACAAAGTAACTTATCCTAATGATTATGCCCTCTTACGAGATAATTTTACAATTCAAGGTTTTACCAGCCTAATAAAAAAGGTTTTAGTTGGCGAAAATAGATTATTAGACGAAACCCAAATAAAGCAAACAGAAGCTCTACGTAATTTAGAATTACTACAGATTTGTGATTTTAGATATATAAGAGATTACACTAATAAGTTTTTCGAATATTACGCAGCTACAGACAAAATAAATGATATGACATTAATCAATAGGTATCTTCAGAAACTACCCGGAAGCATAGGAACTAGGATATGGGAAAAATGGTTAGAAAATCCAAAAAGAGATAGGTTAACCATAGAAGATAAAGTAAATCATATTTATAATATGTTAAAAGTAAAATGTAGACAACGTAAGGAATCTAAACAAATTAAAAAATAATTTTATTATACGTGTAAGCAAATAGACTTTCCACCACAGTATAGTTGTATGTCTCAGAAAAATTATAATTATAAACGTAATAAACCTAAAAAATATAATCTACGCAAAAGCAAGACCTACATGAATTATCGTAATAAAAAACCTTATTTCAAAAATGTAATACCCCTAGTTTTCAAAAGGATACAATGGGAATTTAAATTTGATTTTATTGCATTTTTATTTCATTATGTGATTTATGTGCTCATTTGCGTAATTGTTTAATTGTTTCTTTATTTTAAATTAATTGTGTATTTGTTCTTGATTCTAAATTACTTGTTTATTTGTTTTAAAGTAATTGTTTAATTTTAATAGTGTATTTGTTTTAAAGTAATTGTTTAATTTTAATTATTTAGTTATCTAAATTAATTATTTTATTTGGTCTTGTATATGATATAGGATTAGGGTTTTATTTTTTATATAGTATGGACGCAGACTTATATTAGGTTTTAAATTAAACCCGATAAATATAGAGTTACGTAGATTAGGGTTTGGGACGTCTATATATATTTTTCTTTTAAGTCTGCTAGGGTTGGGAACAATCCCACTCACGTAATATTTATGAGAAGGAAAACAGAGGCTCTAGACTGGTCTTGAGAGAAACATAGAGGGTCTCGGGTGATTTTCTGTGAGGCTAAAGGAGGAAGACTGGAGGAAGAACAGAGGGGTTGCTTCTGGATAGAATCAAGAAGCAATAGAGGAAGGGAACTGTGAGCAGAGCAAAGGGGAAACAGACTTGGAGAATTCTGAAACTTAGAGACGATGCTTAAGGTTTCAAACTGGAATCATGAGGCAAGTTTCAGTCTATTCCTTTCCTATAAACTTGTGTTCTGTGCATTCTAAATAGACTCCAGGGATGTAATAAACTTTAAAACAAGTGTTTATGTGTAATGAATCAAATTGAAATCTGTTCTACGTTTTGTGTATAACTTTGTTTGCTTCCTTGTATAGACTACTTCGATTTGGATTTAAACCTCTGTAAATCAATTTATAATGGAATTCAAAGAATTTCTAGGGCTGTTTAGACCTTGTTTGAACTTTAAAAACTTTAGAAAAAACTGGGAACAGAAGGTTGAAGATCACCGTGGAAGAAGAAGGTGAAGCAGAGGAGTGGAGAAGGCTCAAAGTGAGAGGAGAAGGCTCCAGATTTGTGGGAGCCGTCTCCACCTTCAAAGAGCCGGCTCCAAGGGGTTAGGGAGCCGGCTCTAAGTGAGAAAGAGCCTGCTCTTTGATTTTAGAGCAGGCTCCCTTGGTTAAGTCACGTTTGGATGCATTCTTGAGCTGTTTGGGCCATGTTTGAAATTCTAAATGGTTTCAGGGACTGGAATGAGGATTCTAAAAGTAATTTCAAGGGATTTTAGTTCCTCTAATTGTATATTTTGGTCCGTAGGGCAAATGGAATAAACAGTGTAAAAATAAGCGACTTTGTATGTCGCTAGCGGATAGGAAGGACTAGTGCACTAAGTTTTGTTTTAAAAATTTAACGGACTGTTGCATGGAATCTAAACATGATATTATGCTATATTAGGACCCACAATGCATAATTTATCCTAATATGCCAAGGGTTTTCATAGTGTAGGAGTTTTAAGTAATGATGCACTTTGTTAGCGATTGTAAAGTATCTAATTGTGTGAATTTAATTTAGCAACTTAGATGACTGGAGGATGGTTTTGAAATCTATGTTAGATACAGAATATGGTTATGTATCTTTTGGACCTTATTTGTGCATAGGTTGGATTTTAATTAAGGAACTAATAAATTAGGTTTCAATAATTAAATTGAGATTGTTATTTTAATGGTTAAACTGTTCTATATGTTTCAGCAACTATTGGTTAGTAGTGTGGATTTTCTAAGTTATAGTTTGTCATTCTCAGCTTTATAATTGACTCTTACTATTGTTAATATTGTCAACTGCTGGATTATACTATGAGTTAGTTGAAATTTAATTAAATGAATTAAATTTTCAATGACATAGATGGATATTGGATCTTAACTTGATGAACTATTAAACTTTGTCTCGTTAATTATATGGATGGATTCTGAATTTTCAAGTTGATGAACTATTTAAATTCTGTATATCAACTATTTGGATTACGTGGATATGATTTGATAAACTGCATAAAATGTTGCATCATTCAAAGATCATTTGCATTATATGTACCGGTATGGAACGGTGACATATCAGGGATGGATTAGATCAAAAAGCTAAGTCCTACCCCTTCATACATAAGGAATGGATTAACTAAAACAGTTAAATCCTACATGGATGCATGTCCTGTCAACTAAAACAGTTGAACGACATAATGGATATTTGTTTTATCTTTCTGCACTAGGAAGGAATTTATATATATATTTATGGTACCGTGATACGAGCTTGAGTCTCCTGATCACGGTTAAGGTGCATATATTGCAAAGGTTGAATAACTAGATATAGCTAATGTTCCCTGGTAGGTCTAAGTACTTGGCCGCTGAAAAGCGTGTTTTATATGTCACCTTCTATCCCGGCTGAACTATGTTATAGGCTAGTGAGTATCCTATAGTGTGTGTATATATATATATATGGACTATTGTAGATATTGCCAAGCTATCTAGGATGTATCTGCGTATCGGGTTTATGTACGGATTGTAGTAGATTGGAACTTGCATGTGGGCCTGACCCACTCCTATTTTTCAAGTATTTGCCAGTACCAGGCTTAGAGTTTGTTCGTGTTGATGCAGATACAGATACTCACTCTTCCGGTTACATAGGGTTTCTTTTCTATTTTGATTTTGGATTTTAATTCTGTAAATTTATTTAAAGATTTGGAGTTAGGGGTCCACTAGGTGGATTCCCGAGTTGTACGGATTTAAATTATATTAATTTATTATTTAATGTTTGAGGATTTTCATATTTCTTTCTGTTTATTATTATTTTAATCTTAATTCAGTTTTTTCCTGCTTGTTTACATATTGATTGTTTGGTATCCCTCGGATCTGTGCTCGGATTTGATCACCCGTGGCTCTAGAATCGAGAGGTATCACAAAAAATAACCCCAGACAATTTAAGAAGCGGCCTTGGTACCAAAAGTAAAAAATAAATAGAGATAATAATAAAAAGGATAATAAGGATAACAAAGATAATAAAGTTAACACATTACCCACAAAAGAAAAAAATTGCAAATGTTTTATTTGTGGAAATTTAGGACATATAAAACTAAATTGCCCTTATAGATATAAACAGAATCATATCAAAAGAATACAAGAGAAAATCAATATACTCGAAAATATTGAAGAACAAATAGAAAAATTATATGAATTAGAAAGTATTTATGATTCTGATGATGATAATAAGAGTATATATAACATCAAAAGCATATATAACGAATTCGATAATGATTAAGACTTTGCGTAAGGACTTCATTCAATGGAAGATTTCATTTACACTATAAATAATTCATCATGTCATTATACTTTAGTCGATTTTCATTTCTCATCCTTTAATTGTAAACAATGTAGTGTATCCATTAAAGAAGATCATTTATGCAAAGAGTACTGTAAAACTTTATTATGTCATGACTGTTATACAAAATATGAAAATAAGCAAGAAGAGACTCTAGTCAAATCTATAAATTCAATATATAAACCATCTAGTCTAATCCAATTCTCGGTAACATTAGAATTTAAAGGAAAATTAGTTCAAACCTCAGCTATGTTAGATACCGGAGCATCTAAAACCATAATTCAAAAGCATTTAGTACCAGAAGAATCATTAATAAAATTAAACTATAATATTAATATGAGTCAATATAATAATAAAAAACTTCCAATAACTCGTTACGTTCAAAATATTCCAATATTAATTAACAGTGAAAAGTTTATTTTAGCACAGACTTATGTAGTTAATAATATTCCTAGTATTTATGATTTTATTTTATGATTAAATTTTATAAATTCACTCACTGGAGGATTTATGTATTCCCCTACTAGTTTACAGTTCTTCAAAAAAGGAACATTTATTCCATCCAGCCCTTCTTATATTCCTCAGAAAGAAAAAAGGAACTATTACTTATGTTAATACTTTACCTATGACAGAAGAAATTACAGAAAACTTATTCGATATAACCGAATTTTTAGAAGATGTTTTCTGAAACTTTAATTTTTCTGGGTCTTCTAGATGAACTAAAGATTTTCCTTAATAATAAAGCTATATTAAAAAAAACCCCAAATTAAACATAGATAATCTTTTAAGATTAGTTGAAACCACTGAGATTTTAGGAGAAAATCCTAAGAAACATTGGTATAAAAATAAAATCGAAGCAAAATTGAATATGATAAATTCTTTCATAACGATAAAAATTCAAGATAATCCTAATACCCTAGATGATTAAGAAGAGTTCCAAAGACAGATCAAAGAACTTCTATTACTAAAGGTAATAAGAAAAAGTAATAGTAAATATAGGAATCTAACTTTTATGGTTAGAAATTATGCTGAAATAAAAAGAGGAAAAACTCGTATGGTTATAAATTAAAAAAAATTAAACGATAATACTTATGATGACGGCTATAAAATTGCTAATAAAGATGTCTTAATAAATCGAATACAAGATAAAAAATAGTTTTCTAAATTTGACTGCAAATTAGGATTTTGGCAAATCCGTATGGCCGAAAAATCCATCAAATGGACTGTATTTACATGTCCTGAAGGACATTATGAATGGTTTGTTATGCCTTTTGGATTAAAAAATGTGCCACAGGAGTTCCAACGAAAAATGGATACCATATTCAATAAACATTCAAAATTCTGTTGTGTTTACATATACGATATTCTAGTCTTCAGTCAAACTAAGGAGGAACATAGAAAATATCTTGAAATTATATTTAACGAATTTATAACACAAGGACTCATTATAAGTAGTAAAAAGATGATATTAGAAAAATAAGACATTGAATTCTTAGGCTTATACATAAAAGACGGAAAAATAGAATTACTACCGCATATTGTTCAAAAGATTTTAAATTTTCCTGATAAATTAGAAGAAACTAAGTTACTACAAGAATTTTTAGGATTATTAAATTATGGTCGCAATTTTATTCCAAAGTTAGGACAATTAGTATGACCATTGTACTCTAAATTAGGAAAAAATGATCAAAAATATTTTAATATTCAAGACATAAAACTAGTTAATAAAATTAAATCATTAGTTACTCAGTTAGAACCCTTACAACTCCCACTTGAAAATAGTTGCAAAATAATTCAAAAAGATGCATCAACTCAAGGATGGGCAAGTTTACTTCTTCAAAGACCGACAAAAGAATCTTCTTGAGAAGAAGAATAAATTTATCGTCATGCTAGTGAAACATTTAATAAAGCACAATTTACTTTGCCATCAACAGATCTAGAAATATTAAGAGTAACAAACTCTATTGAAAAATTTCAGATATTCCTTAATAAAAAATTTCTTATAAGAACAGATTGTGATAACATAGTTAAATTTGCAAACAAAGTAACGCAACAGCGGATATCTGCAAAAAAGATAAATTTCCTTTATTGACTGTATTACTGGAAAATGTTTTAAACTCATATTTGAACATGTCAAAGGAAAAGAAAATCCTCTTTTAATTATCCAAAATCCAGCTCAATAGTTCCGCGCTAGACACAATCTTTTTCCTAACTAAAAACTTATTTTAGATAATATTTAGTTTTCTATAAATAATCCCGATAGAACCTTCGTAAAAAATCTAAACACTTTAAGTGAATAATTTGTAGCATCTAACAAAGCATATCATACTCTACAGTAAGAACATGAGACGCTTATATCTCATTTTAAAAAGTTGAATTTAACTTATCAAAATACAACAGCAAATCCCACAGAGCTAACCATTTCTGAACAAAGGACTAATGAAAATGAAAATTTTCAGAAAGTTCAATTTCTGCAGCTACAAACCAAGTATGCCAATTTATTACCCATTTTCTCTCCAACTTACAGAGAAATCTTAAGACAACAAGTCGAGCTCTTCCCTGAAGATATAAATGATCTTATCCCTGAATAAGCTAAGTCTGATGGTTTCAAAGAATGGGTTGATATCCAAAACTATCTCAGAAACAACAGTCCACCAAAAGGAGCCCGATATTATTATTATTTCTTACGATTTATACAAATAGTCAACTACATACCTACCATAATCTTGTTAGAAATAGATCTTGTACATTATTCTCCTATTGATATTATCAGAAAAACCTGTTTCTCAACAAGAACTACCAAATGTTACGTAAGTAAGCTATTAGAATTAGGAATGGTTTATAGCATCACCATACCCAAGGACATGCCCTTAGAAGTTTTAGATGTTTTTAGCCTTTCTAACCGATTAAACCAAGCCATTATCTTTGAACATAAACAAACCCAAAATTACATGCCAGAGAGTCTAATTCTCCTTCAAATCTATAGCACTCCTCTAGAATGGGTAAAAAATAGAGCTGTAATTCTCGGACAACATCAAATCTACATTCATTCTGATCCAACAAAAGTCCAAACTCTGACAAGACATATCAATTTTGTAAATAACTTTTGTAACGATACTGACCCAGCTACCTTTAACCATTTGGTGTATTATAAAGCTTATCGATAGGTTAACTCAAGCTACAACCCTGGTTTCAGACTCTTCGACCATAACATAAATATGAAAATTTTCATCAAAGCCAGAATTCCATATGTCATCCGATCTCTGCCATAAATTGAGATATCTCCAGAAGTTGAAGAAATAATAAATAAAGAAAAGATGTTGGTTGAGAAGTACGAACTCGCCTACAAAAATGAAGAAACCAGTTAACCTGACATCTTACCAGACAGCGATATTGACAAAAACTTATCCAATATGGCAGAAGTCTAAAGAGTATCCAAAGAAAAAACAAATTCCCCATCAGTGTTCAGTATCAAGATAAAAAATAATTCCAAAAGCAGATTCGCAACAGCACAACAGTATCTAAAAGCAGCCATGATCCACCAAAGCAGATTCCAAAGATAAAAACAAACAGTTTAAAGATAAGGGTGCCCCGCAATAATTCAATAAACCTTATTTCCAAAGCATCTTACATCTCAGCCATCTATACAGCATCTGAAATCTCAAGCGTCGATGCATCCCTCAGACCACTCTATAAAAAGAGGCTTCAGCTCAAGAGAAGATCATTGAGTTTAAAGCAATCAAGTTTAGAATCATCAAGCATTCCATCCTTCAGCCATAGTTTTCCTAGTGTGTTTCTTTTGTGATTTCTTTCAGTACGTTTCCATTTGTAAAATATTGTGTGAGAGTTTATTCATGTATAAACAGTGTGTATACATGTATATATTTTTCATAAAATAAATCATCCAGTTTGCTCTTATTCAAAAATTTCTTATCTCCATTTACGATTTTTCGTACTTTCGGGTAAAAGACTTCGGTCGACAAAAAGATCAAATATATAGATTTTATTTAGCCAGACAGTGTAAATCTTAGAATTTTCTTGAATCCAACCAGTACAAACAGCCTTTGTTTTAATTTAGCAATTTTTTCTATGAATTGACTCGAACTGTTGGCTTGTTGACCCGTTCTTGCCAGTGTTCAGGCGTTTTTACAGGGCGTTATCAGAGCTCAGGTTTGACAGTCATTTATGTGATTTAATTGTTAAATTTATCTCTATATTATTACATGTTTCTATATAGGTGGCATTCAATTTAATTTTGGTATCAGAGTTTATACTGTTTCATTAAATTTAATTTATATATAAAATCTTTTATCTAAAGAAATCTATAAGTCCATATTAATCTATTATAAACTTTTAATTTATCTTTAAAAAATTGTAAAAATATTTTAAAAATATTCGGTTCAAGGATCTTTTCGTAAATTTATTTCATGTTCTAAGGTTTTTAGGTTATAATAGTATATTGTTTTGGGTCATTATAGTAATACAAATTCTTGTGTGGTCCAAAGTAGAATATAAGTTCATTTTATAGAAATACTTTGTGTGGTCCTTCCTTTTTAAGAAAAAGTTTGCGTGGTTCCTTAATTTTTTAGTTGTAGCCAAAGTTTGACGTCATTATATTATAGTATTTGGGTCTTAAGCCCATGTATTGGTAAAAATAAAAAAAAATAAAAAACTATTTTAATGGCGGTAGAATTTGATTTTATAAAAATAAGAACAAAATTGATATTAATAAAATTTTATTAAAAATACTAATTTTTCCTTTTGTTTCTTTCTATTTTCTTTTATTTTTATAAAGGAAAACAAACTAACACATCAAGCATATATTCCTCCAAATCCTTTCATTCCCTTTCTTATCATTTCAAAATTTTATACCAAACACAAAAAAACATATCCTCTTTCTTTCTTTTTCTTTTCTTTTCTTTTTCTTTTCTTTTCTCTTCTTTTCTTTTCTTTCCAACAAAACCAAATTGGCCCTAAAATGATGCGTGACACTTTTGATTGCATGCATTGTCTCTTAATAATGAGAGTGTTGCATCAGTATAAATGCTTTGATGCATTCGAAGTCTCCTTGTATATGAAATAATACTGATTCCATTTATGTATTCGTTAACTCAAATTGTAAAGTTACGATTGTACTTTTTTTTCACATAAATGATTTTCTTATTGACATAAATATATATATATATATATATATAAATAAAAATTCAACAAGTGTGGAAAAGGTAAATTTTGGTTAAAAAAATAATACTACTGGTAAAAAAATAAAAGATTACGTATGTCTTGCACATGGGATCAATATTTGGTAGTAACCTTTTGTTTGGACTTGCTTGTTTTAACAATTTGTTAGTTTTTCTTTCCTAACTAACATTTCAATAATTTAAATATAATTAAAGATTAAAAATGACTAAACAATGTCCTTGATATATTTACTAATGGATAAAAAATAATATTTAGAGTAAATTGTAAAATAAAAAATAATAATAATAATAATAAAAATACCTAAACTATGTTCGATTTTATACATTACAAACTTGAAATACATTTCGTACACAATACCACATGAACTATCACATTTTGTTGCAAGGCGTCCCATTCCTAGGCTATTTGTCATTAAATGATCATAATAATGCCCTTTTTTATTGAATTACAATTAATTCTTCTTTTCTATTAAAATAAATTATGAAAAAAATTCATATTAATTTAATGACATATTCTTCATTAAATTTACATAAATTTACATTTAATTCTCAAAATGAAGGGTAAAACTCAAACCCTCTGAGGTTATGTCATTTTTCAGCTAGATTAACATTTTGGTTTTATATTTCACTTATATTTGAATTAGTGGTTTAACATTTTGCTTACACCCTAAATGTCAATTTTTGGTAGGACCATGTACTTTTGAGGTGTTAAATGACTATGCTACCCTTTGACTAGTTTTTGTGACCAAACTACCCCCAAGTCCCAACATACACCTTCATCTTTTTCCTCCTCATACCATCATCATCCCCCAATTCACCCCTGGATAGAACCACCAGATTCGTCGTTGACCACCACCGCCACACAAAACCTAACTCCTCAAAATTACACACATATATATCTATATAGGTATATAAAACATCCAAACATATATAGATATATACACACAAAATTACACACATATATGTCTATAGATATATACACACACATACAAACACAGCCAAACAGGGGAACCAAACAAGGGTCGGCCAGATCAATGATGGGGTCTGGGTTGTGGATTGGAGGCAGCGGTGGCCGGGCGAGCTCAGAACGACGACACCACCAACTCAATCAACGAGATCGAAGAGGTATAGGCGGGGCTCCCGCAAGGTCTCAACTCCAGCTCCTGCAAGGTCTCACCCAACAACGAATCAGCTGGAAAACACCACTGGAATCGGTGGTTTATTCAGAGCACTATGCCGCGCACTGGCCTCTGCAGCTACTTTCTGCACAGTTTTGCCATTAATTCATCACCAACCTCCACATCATGAGTCGCGACCCTCCGCCGTCTCCTCCACCTTTGGTGCCGGCACCTCCATTCGCCTACGCGCAGCACGCTCTTGCGAGTATATCTTACTCGCGCTACGCGTCACCACGTGCTCCTTCTTTAACGACAGTAGTCATCTACCATCTCTGGTCATTCACTTCACCGAACAACGAGAAATCCGGTCAACGCTAGCGAAAGTCCAAAGTTATTTCACTGCCGTACAACACCACCGGCAAATCTCTACCTCATCATCATCAACATCACCGCCATTGCCGCAATTTCCTTGCCGATTACCACCATCATATATATATATATATATATATATATATATATATATATATATATATACATACATACATACACATACATACATACAAAATGTTTTTTTTTTTTTTGGGTAAAGTGCATTAAACCCCCTTGAACTATTGGTCATTTGCAAGAAACCCCCTTGAACTACAAAAAACCCCCTTGAACTATGATTTTGTTGCAATTTACCCCCTTGAACTATTGGTCATTTGCAAGAAACCCCCCTGAATTACAAAAAACCCCCCTGAACTATGATTTTGTTGCAATTTACCCCCATGACATCAGCTTCCAGTACTGAAAATTTTAAAAGACCAGTTTACCCTTATAACACGTACATTGCGTCATTTTAACTTATACACTTCCTTCTTTTTTTTTCTTTTTTTTTTCCTGCCAAAAGATGCTTTTCACCCAACACAACCCAAAACTGAGAGCTAGAGAGAGAGAGAAGAGACCAAAGAGATCCGAGGTCGGCGGGATGGCTCGGTCTCGGATGATGACGGCTTGTGCGCGGAGGACTCGGCTGTGATGAGAGCTTGGTTGACTCGGCCATGAACTGTGGAGGCGGCGGCGAGCTCAAGGGGGCTCGGCGGTGAACTGTGGACAGCTGTGTGCTCGAAACACAGACGGCGGTGTGTTCGACTATGGAGATAGCGGAATGGGCCAGCGAGATTGGAATGAACGGTGGAATGGACCGGCGAGTAAGGTAAGCTGAACGGCGGGCAAAGCGGTGACGGCGATGAACTGACGCAATGGTACAGAGAAGTGTGATATATATGGCCGACGGATCTGGCGGGTGATGCAACGGCTATGATGGAGCTATGATAGGAGACCCAGCAACAAATTCCTTGGCTTCATCGTCCCTTTCAGTCAATCAATTCGCGTGGATGGGGTAAACTGCAAAAAAATATATAGTTTAGGGGGGTTTTTTGCACATACCCCAATAGTTCAGGGGGGTTTTTTGCAACTTTTATAGTTTAGGGGGGTTTCTTGCACATACCCCAATAGTTCAGGGGGGTTTTTTGCAACTTTTATAATTCAGGAGGGTTTCTTGCACATACCCCAATAGTTCAGGGGGGTTTAATGCACTTTACCCTTTTTTTTTTTTTTTTTTTTTTTTTTTTTTTTTATATGTGAAGTTGCAGGGGGGTATGAAATGGGTTTGGGTACGAAAATGAGTTTGTGGGTTGTGTGTTTTTTAATGTGTGAAGTTGCAATGATGGGGCTAAAAATGAAAATCGAAGACGAGATTTGATGGTTCAAGCATCGCGACCAGGGATTTGATGGTTCAAGCATCGCGACCAGCGGTGGTTGTTGGGGGTGATGAGTCTGATGACGATTTTGGCATTTACAAACAGTGTATGTGTGTGTGTGTATATATATATATATTAAGGTTATATAATTTTGTATTAAAAAATTTGAGGATAAAATGGTCAATTTGCATATGTTAGAGGCCAAAAAGTAAATTGGGGTGTAAGTGAATGTTAAAACCAAAATCTCCATCTAGCTGAAATATGGCCTAATCTTATGAGGTGTCTGTGTAATTTACTCCAAAATGAATTGTTTAAATAAAAATATTAAGTAGAAAATTTTAAAACATTTCAAGTAAGTTTTTTAAATTTTATGAATATATTGCATGAAAAATGTATTTTTTATTTAAGTAATTTATTGATTTTTTTATGAATATATTGTATAAAAAAAGGTAATTTTTATGGTAAAAAAAGTTTAAACCAACTATAATAAATTTTATTATAAATAGTAAATATTTAATAATAAGTTAATCATTTTAAAAAATGATTGTTACAACTGTATTATTATTTTTTTCTATTTTATGATAAATTGCTACTAATAATAAAATTTAGGTAAATTGAATAATTAAAATTTAGATAAGAGATAATATAATAAAAATAATTTAATATGAAAAGATAAATTTAATGAAAAAGAAGAAAATAATATTTTGTGATGGGTTTATCCTTAATGTGACAAATCATTAGTTATGGGACAATTTGTAATTTAGGAGATGAACTTGGATCCTCTCTAGTCTACCAAGGGTGTCAATTTGGACGGAATTGGATTGGATATGATTTTCTGTGTATGTATAAAAACATTATTGATAATAATGTAAAAAGAGTCTAGAAAACATCAGAGTTCATTTACAAATTACAATTAGCATATTAAAAAACAAATGTTATACTGTGATCTCTAAAAATTAATGTTTCTTGTTAACATTTAACATACCAAGAGATAAGGGTTATCCATTATATATAATATTATTAAGGTAATTGCGCCGACATATTTGACATACAGCTTTGCAACTTGCAAAATAATTGTTATATTTTAAAATTTTTTTTTGTGTAAAATATACACAGTTACATAAGAATTGTAATTTTTTTCCATCTCCAGTAGTCTGTTAATATACACGACCACATTACTAGAGTGTAACCCTTTTACACAGTCACGTAATAATATTTTATCTCTCTTTCCCCTTTCGCACCCGCGTTTCTCTTTCTTCTCTCTTAATTCTTTCACGTCTCTTTGTTTCCCACTTTTCTAGAGCACCATAGAGAAGAATCTGCAACGGGCAGTTTGTTTCCCACTTTTCTAGAGCACCATAGAGAAGAATCTGCAACGGGCAGTAAGGTAAGAATTGCTTAAACATCTTTTATTTATTTATTTATTTTTAATAAACATAGTTTGATTAGCCACTTTGTTTGATTTTATCTTCGGTAATCATCGCCATAAATTATAGGGTTTTTTTAGTTTTTAGATATATATTTTAATCACGTTTTATATAATTATTGTCAATCGCAGTTATACAAATTATTTTCTTTTTTCTTTCTTGGTGATTTAGTCAATTAAACCCTAAATCGTATGGGTATGACATATAGGTTATTTTATTATTTATTATTAAGTCAAAATTATGGTGGAAAAGTTCTCTTTTGGCGGGATGAGAAAGTGAAATATAGAGGGAAATTATTATTATTTTCCTAATTGAGGAAGATTTGGACGTGAGGTTTAATCGCCAAAAAGTACAGTGAATCAAGTAGGTTTGTAAAAGTTATGTTGGGCCTTGGGTATGACACGTGGTGGGTTATTATTGGAGGATATTTTTTTACACAAAAGATATAAAATAACCGTTTGAGCTAAACATAGGTAGTACAAATTTTTTGTGTAAATTTACTCTGATGCTCTTAGGCGCTAGGCCTCCAAAATTTCCCAAAAATATATTGGCCATGTTTTTCCTTAGATTTATGGTCTAGAGAAAAATGGAGAAAAACAGTGAGAAAAAGTAAATAAACAATTTTTGAAAATCTTTCTAGTATGGTGAATCAAAATTAGATGAAGACTTTACAAGGTATAAGTCATACAAGTGGAATTTGTCCCATTTGAATGAGAAATGTAATAAATATAAGGGTAAAGTACAGTAACACCCCTTGAGGTTTGGCAAAAAGACACTTAGAGGAAACTTACTTATTTTTTGGACAAAGATACCACCTGAAGGTTAAAAAATGGACAAAGACACCCCTTTACATGAAAAATTGACCAAATTACCCTTTGACAATTTATGAGACTTTTTTAATTTTGCAATTTAATAAATTAGACCAATTTACTCTCATGACTAATTTTTGCATAAAAAAAGAGTAAAAAAAACCTTTATATTGTTCACTTTTTTTTTTTTGTTAATTACTTTATAAATGTTCCAATTTCTTAAAAATGTAGACGTCTAAAATGATTTTTTGATTCAATACATATATTTCAAATAAATTATATTTTGTTACTACTTTTTTTCTTTTTCTTTTTTATTTTTAAATTAATATGCTCAATTATTTCATCTAAAAAAATTAAACCAATCTTTTTTCCTTAAAAATAAAAAATAGGGTACCAGTATAACTTTATGCATTTCCCAGCATAAAAGAAAATAGGTACCAATATAACTTTATGCATGCCTTTGTTTTATTATTATTTTTCCCTTTGTTTTATTATTATTATTATTATTTTTATGTTAGGAAATGCATAATATTTGATATATAATTTAAGATGCATAAAGTTATACTGGTACCATATTTTTTATTTTTAAGGAAAATAGATTGGTTTAATTTTTTTAGATGAAAAAATTAAGCATCTTAATTTAAAAATAAAAAAGAAAAAGAAAATCATTTTAGACGTCTACATCTTTAAGAAGTTGGGGCATTTATAAACTAAATAACGAAAAAAAAAGAAAGTTGAACAATATAATTTTTTTTTTTGTTACTTTTTTTTTTATGCATAAATTGTTCACGAGGGTAGATTGGTCAAATTTATTAAATTGTAAAGTTAAAAAAGCCTCCTAAACAGTTAAAGGGTAATTTGGTCAATTTCTCATGTAAATGGGGTGTCTTTGTCCATTTTTGAACCTTCAGAGGGTGTCTTTGTTCAAAAATTAAGTAAATTTTATCTGAGTGTTCTTTTGTCAAACCTTAAAAGGGTATGACTGTACTTTACCCTAATTATAAATAGTTAGTGTTAACCTACTTAACATGGATTGAGAAACATCTTACCTTCTTTGAACATTGAATACCAAAAATAAACTAACCAGTAAGAATTTGGAGGTAATAACACAAATTACTATTATTCATTTCTTTTATCTCCTTTATTCTATTCAAACAAAATACTAACTTTTTCTTTTCTTTCTTTTGTTAATATAAATTATTCTCTTATAACAAATACAGTATTATCCTTTCTTTTAAGGCAATACAACCACCCTTTCTTTTTCTTTTTTTTTTTCTTTTTTTTTTTTTTTTGGCTTGTTCTTCAAACAATCCCACAGCGCGTCTTCGAATAAAGGTTTTCACACAAACCAATGCGACATAAAAAATTAGCTTTTCTCAGATCTACCCACCACCCTCCTATAAATTTACCCAAACATCTTCTCCCCAACCTCGCACATCTCCTCTCTCTCTCTCTCTCTCTCTCTGAGAACCAGTCCCAGACCTCCCCTGTTCTTCTACCCTATCCTAAAGGTACGCTTTATCTCACGTCTCTCCGTCACTTACAGCCCACATTTCTCGCACATTTACTTGTATTAGAAACGTAAATCTCGCCCCATTAATTGTTATCTTATTTTCCTTGTTAATCTCTCTTCATTTTTTTTTCTTTCAAAGTTTGTATAAAATTAATTTGTACTTCGTATGCTCTTTAAGCTTGCATCAAAAGTTTGATATTTCCAATTAGATCTACTTGTGAGTAGTGGGTTTAGTTTTAATTTCATTCATTCACATGGGTTATTTTATTTCACACTAAGTACACGTACACAGGATGTGGTGTTTTCCTGTTACTGCTTCATTGTTTTCCTATATATCTATATATTCAAATGTAGATATTCTATCCTTATATGTATATGTATGAATATGTTAGATCTAGTGTTCTGGGGTGTTGGAATTTGTAGATTTGGTCTTGAATCTTTGCTTGTTGAACTACATCTGATTTGGAAGTGGCTTTTGAGAGTTATGGATTCAGTTAGATCTGTGGGCATCTCGTGTCTTCCTTTTTTAGTACACCTGCTCTGTTTTTGCATTTTATTTCATGTTTAGATCTAATCATTGGTTCTGTCAACTAAACTTGTTCATTTGATTTGTATATGTATCCTTGTCTCATCGTTTCATTGATAAGTAAGTCTCAATTAGGTGCTATACGCCTTTAGTTATAGTGTATTATTATTTTTTATTTCAATCCGCAATGCATTACTTAAGCCCCCACATGGTTAGCTTTTGGAATACTTTTTTTTTTTTTTTTTAATGTTTTTCAAAAGGTAAATTTGATTTGGTTTTCGTCAAAATGACAAACTAATAACATATTTGATCCTAAAGTTTGAATCTTTAGGACCCATCATTTTTATTTTGTCTAATTCTTTGTTAGGTAATGCTCTCACACACACACTCAATCTCACAAGTGCCCTACGTGGGACTCGAACCCTGACCTCCTCCTCAGGGTGAAGAGGTTATTCCATCTGGATCAATGGATTGGTGGTCTTTAGGAATTGTAGAATTTCTTGTAATCTAAATATTTGTCCTTTTCAAAATTCTTTTACATTGAGTATGGCTATGCTTGTTGAATTTAGTTCTTACGTGTGCTATATACGTGGATCTATACATCGATCTGTTACTTACTCAATTGTGCATATATATAATACTTATATACACACTACACGCATAAATTTTTTTGTGTGTTTTGTGTTCTTTGACAATTAGTTGCTTGAATAAAGGCAACTGAATTTTGGTTGATCTGGTGTACCAGAACAATGGCTTCTCACATTGTTGGATATCCTCGTATGGGCCCAAAGAGAGAGCTCAAGTTTGCTTTGGAGTCTTTCTGGGATGGGAAAAGCACCGCTGATGATTTGCAAAAGGTGGCGGCTGATCTTAGGTCGTCCATCTGGAAACAGATGGCTGATGCTGGCATCAAGTATATTCCCAGCAACACATTCTCTTACTATGATCAGGTGCTTGATACAACTGCAATGCTCGGGGCTGTTCCCCCTAGATATGGTTGGACCGGTGGTGAGATTGGATTTGACACTTACTTCTCCATGGCTAGAGGAAATGCCTCTCTACCTGCTATGGAAATGACCAAGTGGTTTGACACCAACTAGTAAGTGATGAATCTATCCTCATAACATACTGTCACTATTTTGATACTGGCATTTGTGTACTGATGAATTATGGTATATGAAATGATCCAGTCATTTTATTGTCCCCGAATTGGGACCTGATGTGAAGTTTTCATATGCTTCTCACAAGGCTGTAAACGAATACAAGGAGGCTAAGGCGGTATGTTCTTTTGAACATTTATCTTTCCTTTATGTTTATCTATGTGTTTGTATTAGTAACCAAGCAGTTAGGTAACTGATGAATGTGTTTGGTCTATTCATTAAGATAAGCGACATAATAGTAGAGTTAATGTGGTGCAGTGTTTTATTTTGGGTTAGACACCCATTTTTGTCTGGGCCAAAGTTAGAAAAGATAGTAGAAAATGAAATGATTTGTGTGATCTTATGAAAAATTGAAATACTTTATAGTAGCTCAAAATTTATGTGATGTGTAATCTTCAATGAAATTTTAAATTTTGGACCTATAGATCTGCCATTGAAGCATTTCACTGCATTCTTGCCATATTGTTGATATAATAGTGTGGTGGTTGAAGGGCTTTATTTAAGAAATGGTTTATTTGTGGATTACCATGATTACTATTGCCATATACCCAAAGCTTAACATTATCTTTTAGCTTCTGTCTGCAGAGTTTTAATAACAGTTAGTACATTGTGACAGTGTTCTTTTTCCACTCTATCTGTAGATGGGGGGTATTGGCAGGCTGTGGGGTGTGTCTTTGGTTTCCAAATTGTATCAGTGACATTTAAGGCTTCTAAATAACATGTCCTTTTCCCTTGCTGATATTATTATACTTTATTTATGCTGATCATCAAATCTCTTAGTAAGTATCTGATCTTGACTCTCTTCTTTCATGCAGCTTGGAGTGGATACTGTTCCAGTTCTTGTTGGCCCTATCTCCTACTTATTGTTATCTAAACCTGCAAAGGGTGTTGCAAAATCGTTCTCTCTTCTCACCCTTTTAGAAAAAATCCTTCCAATCTACAAGTAAGGAATTGAACTTTTCTTTTGGTACCATCAGTGAGTTTTTTCATATATTCATTCACGTGATGTCTCAATTTGCTATTATAATAAATTCCAGGGAAGTTGTGTCCGAGTTAAAGGCAGCTGGTGCATCATGGATTCAATTTGATGAGCCTACCCTCGTGAAGGATCTTGAGTCTCACCAATTGCAAGCATTTACTAATGCCTACTCTGAGCTAGAATCATCTCTATCTGGCCTGAATGTTCTCATTGAGACATACTTTGCTGATGTTCCTGCTGAGGCATACAAAACGCTGACTGCTCTGAAGGGTGTCACTGGGTTTGGTTTTGATTTTATTCGTGGATCAAAGACTCTTGATTTGATCAAGGGTGGATTCCCTTCAGGCAAATATCTCTTTGCTGGTGTTGTTGATGGAAGAAACATCTGGGCAAATGATCTTGCTGCATCCATCAGCACTCTAGAGTCTCTTGAGGGCATTGTGGGAAAAGGTATTATTGTTCGCATGATTTGTTGCATGGGTTTATAATTTTAATCCCCGCAGATAATTTAGTTTATTTATAATTCTGTCTTACAGACAAGCTTGTGGTCTCCACGTCGTGCTCGCTTCTCCACACTGCCGTAGATCTAGTTAATGAGACTAAGCTGGACAACGAACTGAAATCATGGCTTGCATTTGCTGCTCAAAAAGTTGTTGAAGTGAATGCCCTTGCAAAAACATTGGCTGGTCACAAAGATGAGGTATGGTTTTCTTATTCGTCCATATCAACATGGAAGATGGCAGCAATACTGATCCATGAGCTTTCTTTGTATTTTGTGCTTTTGATTATGGATTGGATCACTCACTGTTGTTGGTTCATTTTCAGGCATTCTTCTCTGCTAATGCCGCAGCTCAGGCTTCAAGAAAATCCTCTCCAAGGGTGACCAATGAGGCTGTTCAAAAGGCTGTAAGTGATTGACTCAGTTCCCATTCTTTAGTCTGTCAATTGACTACGCTGCAGAAATCATTTCATCACCAAGTACTCACTCCTCTTTTTTTTTTTTGGTTTCTCAGGCTGCTGCTTTGAAGAATTCTGACCACCGTCGTGCTACAAATGTTAGCGCCAGACTGGATGCTCAGCAGAAAAAGCTTAACCTTCCAATCTTGCCAACCACCACCATTGGATCTTTCCCTCAAACAATAGAACTCAGAAGAGTTCGCCGTGAATTCAAGGCTAAAAAGTGAGTCATTCCAACCGATTTTCCTGGTGTTTTGCCCTATTTTGTTTCTCTGCCCCTGTTCTGATAGTGTTGTTCTCCCTAGGATATCTGAGGAAGATTACGTCAAGGCCATAGAGGAGGAAATCAACAAAGTTGTCAAGCTCCAGGAGGAGCTTGATATTGATGTCCTGGTTCATGGAGAGCCTGAGGTAATTTTTTGATTTATGCACCTGCTAGTGGAGTAAAAGCAGTAAGATATAACCCCTTGTTTCTTGAGGTTAATAAATACCACACATTTAGATTCCAATCATTCCATGAATTCTTTATTTGCGGAAGGAGCCATGTTTTCTAACTATTGTGGTTTGTTTTCTTTTTAGAGGAATGATATGGTTGAGTACTTCGGCGAGCAGTTGTCTGGTTTTGCCTTCACTGTCAATGGATGGGTTCAATCTTATGGATCTCGTTGTGTGAAGCCACCTATCATCTATGGTGATGTGAGCCGTCCGAAGCCAATGACTGTCTTCTGGTCTTCTATGGCTCAGAGCATGACTGCCCGCCCTATGAAGGGAATGCTTACTGGTCCCGTGACAATTCTTAACTGGTCCTTTGTCCGCAATGACCAACCCAGGTATTTAAAAACCCTGCAAAAGATGGGGTAAAAATCACAGAAAGGAAATCATTTTCATCCGTTGATCTTTCTGATATTATCAACTTTTAAATAATTGTTATCTGTATCCCCAGATTCGAAACTTGCTACCAGATTGCATTGGCCATCAAGGATGAAGTGGAGGATCTTGAGAAAGCTGGCATTAATGTCATCCAAATCGATGAGGCTGCTTTGAGAGAAGGCTTGCCTCTTAGAAAGTCAGAGGAAGCTTTCTACCTGGACTGGGCTGTCCACTCCTTCAGGATCACCAACTGCGGTGTCAAAGACACCACCCAGGTTTTGCTCTCCACCATTCACTCCCATTTTTCATGTCTGGACTTGGGTTATTTGTTTTTTATTCCCATTTCAGTTATCAATTTTCTGTCAATGGTGCTGATCTCTCATCTCTCGATAACTGACAGATCCACACCCACATGTGCTACTCCAACTTCAACGACATTATCCACTCAATCATTGACATGGATGCTGATGTAATCACTATTGAGAACTCACGTTCTGATGAGAAGCTCCTCTCAGTCTTCCGTGAGGGAGTGAAGTACGGTGCAGGCATTGGTCCTGGTGTCTACGACATACATTCCCCCAGAATACCTTCAACAGAGGAGATTGCTGACAGAATCAACAAGATGCTTGCAGTGCTCGAAACCAACATCTTGTGGGTTAACCCTGACTGTGGGCTAAAGACTCGCAAATACACTGAAGTGAAGCCAGCCCTTCAAAACATGGTTGCTGCTGCCAAGCTCCTCCGCACCCAGCTTGCCAGTGCCAGGTGATCGATTTTAGAGACGAAAACCGGGAATTCAGATTCACAGAATCGATTATTTCCCATTAAAACTGCATAAAAGGAAAATCCTCTATATTGATTTAATAATTGCATTCCATGATGAAATTTGCAGTAGTTTTAGTCTGCCCCATGGGCATTTTGTTTTCTCTCTCATTGTTTTCTGGTTTTTTTTTTTTTTGGAAATTTGTTTTCTGGATTTTTATTTTACACATATTGTGTGTTCTAGGGCTTTTTGCCCTCAATTTGTGCAAAAGGCACCAAATTGATTACTGTACCTCTATGGATGGAAAATTGAAGAAACTGTGTACTGATCCGATGTGTCGTATATCTTTGCCATCTCTTAATTAATATCTATGGTGTTGTTTCACCCAATTATGTCGACGAATGTTCATTTCACTTTTTTGGTTACATTTTACATGTTTTTTTAAAAATCCAATCTCTTATTCAAATAAGGCAAAGGAGCAAAAAAAAATACACCCTTAAATTATACCATTGTTGTATAATGCTCCCTTAAATTATTTTTTGGAGCAACTCAGTTGTTGTATAATGCTCCCTTAAACTATTCTTTGGAGCAACTCAGTCATTTAGAAACGTTGCATATTGCCCCCTTGACCACATTTTCCAGCCACCAGAGTTTAATTTCTGACAAGCCAAGGGACACAATTATTAATTTATCCCTTACTTATTAATTTATTATAAAATTATAAAATATTATCGGTGTAAAATTCCGATAATGCCCTCAAATTTTCATATTTTTCTTCGTGTCTCTCTAGAGGTTTCTCTTTACTCTCTCTCTAATCAAGATGTGCAGGAGAATGGGTACTCTCAATGATGGGAACATCCTTTGTAAAGTTCAAACATAATTGCTTCCCAAACAATTTGCCCTCTCAGATCAAATGCTTCCTAGATGGAAATCAGAGGTAAATGAATCCGAAGATAAATTCCGTCTGAAATTGATCAACAACAATGAAGCTCAAGGCTCTAAACTCAATCACAGGTAAATAAAATAAAATAAAATCTCTATATCACTTACAAAAATTTCACAACATTCCATATCTACTTTTCCTTTCCAGACGTACTATTGCACTCAATCATTAAGTTCGCTCACATGTATCTGTGTTTTACAAAGGATGTCGAACTTTACAATTTATTATTTCTGCAAGTGACCATCACTCCATGAGTGAGTACCCATTCTCCTACATATCTAGATTAGAGAGAGAGAGAGAGAAAAGAGAAACCTGTAGAGAGAGAGAGGAGAGAACCCATTTGGCCGCCATTGATGAAGCTATTCGGTAACAAATGTTTTGTCATCAATGAGAGCCGCAACAGGAAGACAATTAAAACAGTCAGTGAAGGCGTTCCATAATTTCACATTAAACCGGCGCTTACATTCATCATAAAATCATAAATGCGATTAATAGAAGCAACTTCATGGTTCCCTCTGAGAAGAAAAAAGTTCTCTGGATATTTAATTTTATAGGCAAGCAAGAAACATATTGTTTCCAAACTCTGCTTGCCACGATCTATATAATCGCCTAGAAATAGATAATTAGCTTGAGGAGGAAAACTCCCATATTCAAAAAGGCTTAATAGATCACTGTATCGCCCATGAATGTCACCATAAACGCGATTAATAGAAGCAAATGGTTTTCGGCTCAAGAGAGGATCTGCCAAAAGGAAGATTTTTCATTCAAAGATTCAATCTTTAAATTAAAAAGGTCTAGTGACATAATAGGTACGGCTCAAGAGAGGATCTGCCAAAAGGAAGATGATGAAGAAAAACATAAAAATCTGAGGGCATTATCGGAATTTTACACTCATAATATATTATAGTTTATAGCATATTAATCAATAAGGGATAAATTAGTAATTGTGTTCCTCTGTTGGTCAGAAATTAGCTTCTGGTGGCTGGAAAGTGTTGTCAAGGGGGCAACGTGCAATGTTTCTATAGTTAAAGGGCTAAGTTGCTTCAAAAAATAATTCAGAGGGGCATTATGTAACAATGGTATAGTTTAAGGGTAGATACTTGCTATGACGAAAAAATTAGATAGTGATTGCACATTTGAAATTATTCCTTAAATTTAGGGTAAATTGTATTGACACTCCTTGAAATTTTTGGTTAACGTTATTAAGTGGACCATCAATGATACTTTTTTACATTGACATTGCATGTGGTTTCAAAAATGTGCGTTGATATCCCTCCAAACTTTTGAAATCATATGAAATTATCTTTTAACCCATTGACTTGTCAGCAATTCTATTTAAATTATAAAATTATAAAATTAACCTCCTAACTAAATTTAATGAACCAAACAAACATCTTCATCTCTTCTATACATTATGTTCTATACATATAGATATAGTTTATAGATCCTTGATCTCTTACTCCCCATGGAGCAAGAAAATTAATCCACACTTTCTATATAAACCGTTAGATTAAATTTAACGATCATTTTTCAAACCCACTTATGGCCTTCCCTTTTAACTGAAAACTATTCTCACCCTATTTTTAGTTTCTATATTTAATTTTACCATTACCACTTACTGTAACAATAAAAGGTAATTATCAACTTTCTTTCTATTTCTTTCGTGCATGGTTGAATTTGAATCCATGGACAAAAGTGATAAATGATTTCTTTTCATGGATAAGGTTGTGGAAAAAGCTTCATCCATTTTTTTTTAGGTTACCTTGTTGTTTGTGAGGTGGATTCTACAGTCCCATAGCCAGTACATCATCATCATCCAATAATCAAACTCACAAATTCACAGATTCAATAATGAATTTCATCAAATGCCCAACTTCAAATTGAAATAGAAAGAATTTTTGTTCAAACTTTAAATGAAATTTTCTTCAATTTCAATTCTAATTAATCATTTCGATATTCCAAAATGTAATATTACAATATATTTGTTGATAAATTTACTTACACTAGAGAAGTATATTATAGTTGCAAAATTGATGTTTCTTAGGAAAATGCTATAATATCATACTGTTGTTGGAAAATTGATATTTCTTAGAAAAATGCTATAATATCATACTGTTGTTGCAAAATTGAAAGATACAGGTATTGTTTTTCTTTCAAAGAAACGTATAAATAAAAACAAATTTTTAGTGAAATATACTGGAATTATTTTGTTCAGAGGTTACCTTTTATTGTTATAATAAATGGTAATGGTAAAATTAAATATAGAAACTAAAAATAGAATGAGAGTGGTTTTGTAGTAAAAGCAAAGGGCATAGGTGGATTTGAAAAATGACCATTAGATTTAATCTAACGGTCTATATTAAAAGTGTGGATTAATTTTCTTACTCCATAGGGAGCAAGCCATCAGGACTCATAGTTTATATATAATAATACTTATACCACTACAATCACCACCACAACATAAAAAAAAATATATATACAAAAAAAAAATTAATTGTTTTTGAAATAGCCAAATGACTTGTAATTGAAAACAGCTATGACCAACCCATACTTATATGTTCAAACGCCACCAAAACTACCACCACACCAAGACAACTCTATCAACATACTTAGACGCTACCAGAACCACCACCACCATAATAGAAAAAACAAAAACAAAAATTTTAAAACACCCTGATAACCTAGATACCACAACAACCATACCCAAACCATACCACAACAAGCACCATCTAGAAAAAAAAATTTAAAAACAACCACGGCCAGCCCAGACCCACAACAATAAAAAAAAAAATAGTTATGTTCGAGAAAAAAAAAATAGAGAGTTAAAGATTAGGGTAGAGAAATAGGTTTAATGATTATCGTAGTTTTGTCAATTAACATGACTGATATTTTGTAAATTAATTGAATTAAATAATTAGAGACAGATGTGACATTTGAAATTATAGGAGATGTCATTGTTAAAAAAATCCTTGATCTGCATCGAAGTGATATTGGCTGAAACCGCATGGGATATTAATGCAATTTACCAAATCAGAAGACATTCATAAATTGATTTTTTAATAAAGTTCGGAATAGTTGAAAAAAAAAAAAAAAGATCAGTAATAATACATAAGGGCCTGTTTGAGGTGCTTAAAAAGAAGGATATAAAGCGGACCTGTTGCTGACTCCACCAAGCCTCAGAAAGAATCCATTCTAAATTCCAAGCTTAGAAACGAAGTCATCTTTAATCTCTGTTGTAGTATTAATTACTTGTAACGGCTTACTATTTCTTACCAAAGTCCGCCAAATTTCTCTAATCTCTCTCTCTACAAATGTAAATCCCCTACTGTTGCAGCCAATCCCTCCTCCTATTTTCTCTCTCTGAACGATTAGATCTCTTTTCTCTCTCTCGATTTGTTGAAGATGTACAAATCGAAGCTTCAAGAGCTGTGTCATCAGCAATCATGGAACTTCCCAGAGTATTCGGCTTCGAAAATTGGCCTCGATCACAACCCTCGCTTCAAAGCTACAGTCACCGTAAACGGCATCGTCTTTGAGACTCCCGATCAATGCCGATCCTCCAAGGAAGCTCAGAACAGAGCCGCTGAGTTGGCTTTTCATCATTTCACCGCCCCCAAACCTCTACAGAACTCACCAAATAAACCGCTCTGCAATGCCTCAATTCCTTCATCTTCTGGTACATTAAACATTCTCTCTCCCTCTCTATATATATGGAATCTATATGCGTGTGTTTATGATATCATAGTATTGTCAGTAATCTGTTACGTTTTACTGTTTAATGAAGTAGATTGTTAAGAGTAAAGTAAAAACCCTAGGAATTTTTATTATATATGTTTTTCAGCTACCTATGATTCTTTTACTTTGTTGTTGGCTTTAGTAAATTGAAATTATGTTACGCATATATATATATATATATATATATATATATATGCATGTATATATATAGTATAGAGATTTATTTGGTGTGTTCTATAGAGTTTTGGGGTGGTGAAATGACGAAAAGTTTTCTCAGCGGTTCTGTTCAGAGCTTCCTTGGAGGATCAGCATGTTAGGGACATTAACTCCCTCCAAGCCAGTTCGGCATTTGTTGAGAGTTATATCACTCTTTCAACACACACAGTGGAAGCATCGTCATCGCATCAATTATACAAGTGATATATGGAGATAACAATCATGCACATCGACACACAAAATAATATTTTACACGATTATGAATCAAGCAAGAAAATATACAATCAGATGTCTAAACCCCACTCGCTCTCACTCAATCTCTTTTGAGGCTACATTTATACACTCGGGAATTACATCTCCTTGTGCTTACAACACTCACTCTTAAATCCTTTACATATTTTCTCCCTTCTCTCTCTCTAAACCTCTCACACTCACCTCTATTTATAGAGTCTTCAAACCCGATTTCTTGTTGGACAAGTATTTCCCAACTTGCCTACGAGGAGTTACCATATCATTCTTCAACGTCTTTTGAGTTCCACGTCCAACTTGTTCAACTTTTCTTGAACTAATTCAATTGGGGTTACAATCATGTCCAAATGGTTCAAGAAAAAGTTGAACTGGTTCCAAATAACTTGAACCTGTTCACTTCTCCCAGAACACTACTTGGACACCGAATTCGAGCCACAAAACCCAACAATCTCCACCTTGGCTTGAATTCGGTCTTCACGTGCTCCTCCATAGCTCCACCTTGAACAAAGATCTCTTCATAGCTCCACCTCAATCGAAGATTTCTCCATCTCAAACAAAACCACATGATGAAATTGAGAAACTCTTTAACAGATCATTGATCAGGTGTCTCAAAAGACTATGCTGTTTACAGTGACACTGGCTGTAAAGTGGGGTTGTGATTGGGGCCAATTTTCAATACCGAGTACTCTGGTATGCTCCATGATTGCTGATGACATAGATCTTGAAGCTTTGATTTGTACATCTTCGGGAAATATATAGAGAGAAAAGAGGTTTAATTGTTTATGAGGTGGGATTGGCTGCAACAGGGGAGAGGGGTTAAGCTGGGGTGGTCCAGTGGTAACAGCTCCAGCTATATAGTCTCATAGTGCGGGTTCGAATTTTAGAGCAACAAGTTTATGCATAATAGTGCTAAAGGTTAGTTTTGTGTTCAGTCCATCCTTCTAGGCATCCTACATATACGATACTATCATTTTGAGTGATACTGTTTTAATGAGTAGTCGCTCTAGGTGTCCCAAAACCCCAATCCTTTTTAGCATCCTCATCATTTCTTCTAAGTAGCAGAACTTAATTCTTGTAATTACAATTAAAGGAAAATAATTCTATGTTTTTTGAATTGTAGTATTATTGCTGCGAGTGCAGTTGGAATTATGTATTAATTTACATAATTAAATTATATTTTCTTCTGCGATTAGCCAACCATATATATTATATACAACATCATGTGTGTTTTATTAGGTTAGTTTTATAGCTATGAAGCACCGACACAGCTCCAAGGACATACGTACCAGTGTCGGACGCGTGTCTAAGGCTTGGACACGTGTCCAACACGCTCTAACCGTGTCCTGAATTTTTTAATATATTAGATGCTGCCGGACACCGATTGGACACGGCCGGATACCGATCGGACACGCGTAATCTGATTCCCATGTATCGATTCTCATCTCTTTTGCCTGAAGTAGTGAAGGAAGAAGATGAAGAGAGCGAGAGGAAGAAGTTGAGAAGAGAGGAGGAAGTTGAGAAGGGAGAACATGGTATCATATATATATATATATATATATATATATATATATATATAAGTCTGTGTATCTATAGATGTAAAAATTGTGAAGGCAGAGAGAAGTAAGAGAATGACCGGAAACGATGGGGGCACCAAGCGTAAAATTGATTTTGTTTTTGTGCATAGATCTCAAATTGTGAAGAAGATAGAGGAGGATCAGGGAGAATGGCCGGTGAGCAGAGACGTGGGTCAGTAATTGGGGAGAGAAAGAGGGGGTTAGGTAAGATAAGATTCCATCTTATCTTGTTATTATATATATATATATATATTTCATTTTATAAATAGAACTCTATATATATCTTTTTTTTTTTTTTTTTTGTTTTTTTGTTTTTAATGGAATATGTACTATTGACTTTATTTTTTTGAAAGAAAAAGATGGTTGGGCTTAATAAATGAATTGTATTTATTAAAATATATAAGAAATTAAGTAAAAGTGAATATTTTTATATATGTAATAAAAATTATATTATTATTTTATTGCCGTATCCTTGCCGTGTCTGTGTCCTATTTTTTTGAAATTTGCCGTATCGCAGTATCCGTGTCGTATCGTACCCGTGTCCCATGTCTGTGCTTCATAGTTTTATAGTAATACTTCTCTTCTCCAATGTTTATGAAGTGCTGTTAGGATAATGCTTGTGGGTTAATGCAGAGAAAGGGAACGAAATGTGATGCTTATATGAATGATTCCAAAATTATTGCTCACAAAAAGTTTACATTGTTTTCATCAGATTCTCATACTTTTGTGCAGGATTTGCAAATTCATTGGAAGTCAAAAATGAAGCTCCATTGGAGGTAAAAAATGGTAAGAAGTCTATAGGATAGAAAAAAGTTCTATTACATATTTTCTTCTTATTGAGTACTTTGCGTCGCAGGTTTTCACATGATTGTGATTCATTTTTTTTCGTTTCGGGTGCACCTGATAGGATGATACAATTCATTATACATTTTTTTCACTTTTTACCTATACTTATTGTTAAGGAAAAGAACACATAAATATTATAAGATACTAAAAGCAACACATCTATTTTATTCATACACAATGATTTAAATCAATGAATTCATCACCGAATAAGTATGAACATTACATTTCTTTCAATAAAATGTATGTTACATATATGAACAAGAGCATGCAACAATAAATCATAGAATTCAACGTAAAATAATGTCAATAATAAAAAATAATATAATAATAGAAATTAAGAAATGAAAATGACAATAATAAAATAAGTAAGAAAGAATTGGCTTGATGAGGAGGCATGTGTAAACACAGAGAGGAGGCATTGCTGCTAGCTAATTGGGTTATATTTTGGAGTTGACTAGTACCGCCAACACTTGCACGAAGGAAGACTAGGTCTAAGTCTATACATGTCTTGTTGCCTTTAAACTCGTAAAGTAGATAAACTCATACATATGGATACGTATACAAAGAATGTAGAGATAGAGTGAAAGAGCATGGTAGGAGTATATCTCTTTATAAAATTAGATCAATACACAACAACCTTTCAAGATAGTAGTAGATGCTTCATATGTATATATAGGATAGATACATAACGGTTAAGATATAATAATTATAAACATTATTATTGAAATGATATCCACCATAAATATAATTTAATTAGTGAAATAAAATTCACATTAAATCAGAATTAATATAATTTTAATTATAATTCTATTAAAAAATATTATTAACAGTCCCCACCTATTTTAATAAAAATAAGTAAATATAATTGGACAACTTTATATTATGCAATCGGTGTAGGTGCCTTCTGGGCTTGAACCTACACTTAGTGTTAATAGTCTCCATTTGAGGAAACCTGGGTGCTCGGCCCCTTGAGCCAAACTTCAACATATCAGACACATACTATTGATGAGCCAAACTTCAACATATCAGACACATACTATTGATGATAAACTTGGTTTGGCGGGTTACCGCGATTAATGGCATGCTCTGGTTGTGCCTTAGAGCTTTGATGAGAATTAAGATACCACCCTAGTATTTCACTTAGGTAAATCGTCCAAGGGTATATGTGATCGATACCCTGTGAGAGTATGCTCACCTTGGACTTATTCAGGGTAGAAACCTTTTTTAACTTCACATCTGTAACAACCGTGATTTTTAAGACTCGTATTTGTTAACTTGTGTTATATATATATAAGAAGATAAAGCTACGATAAGGATGGAGATAGCAAAGCTATCATTTAGTTTATTTTGAAATTTAAAGAGTTCTTATTGAACTCAACCACTAGATATATATCTAGACTTAGTTGTATTTAGTTTTTACCAACGTTGTTATCCCGAGTATTTTTACACGTTTGTTGCTGTGAAGCGAAGAAAAGCTCAAGTTGTGATCGCAATTGCAGGCAAATTAATTCTTGCTTGTAACTCTGTATTTATTTATATCTTAATTGTTAGATTATTATCTATGATTTAACTATAGAACTCATGATAATTATTTTTAATTAGACATATATATGGAGATTACACATGGAGTTACTGATGTATTAGAATTCGATTATATTTCAGTTGATAGTTAATATACATATGAATTAGAATGATTTATTTTTATCGAGGTATTGGTGTTTTTCTTGTTCCGATTATGGGTATATCAAAAGAATTGGTTATGGAATCTCTCAACTTTCATGTATATAAGAGAATGCCAGTGTATGATTTTAGTTGAATTGATTGGTTGATCTGGTATAATTATATAATAGGTACGAATAATGTTATTTGAATTGTCTAGATGTTATACATTAAGATTGGGATGGACCTCTACAGATAGGTATATATGTAACAGATTCTCTATACATATATACATCATTATTGGTGGGATTAATTTAATCTATTGTAGGTCACTACTATGATGTGATTTTATAGAAGCTTCATGATTGTTCTTTCCACTGAACAATCAATGTCTCCTACTGGCCGGGACCAAGTGTCCATACTTCCACTGACAATCAATTCAGAAGTCAGAATCAAAGGGTTCTAAAACAAGAACATCCTTGCATGCTTCATGCCAGAAGAATGCTACAATTTGTCCGTACTTTTGTCTCTCAGACTGGCCTCTATTTGCATCTTGGAGATATATATATATATATATATATATATAGATTTACCTATGTCAGTAGGTGTAGAAAAAGCTCAAGAAATGCAAGTGATTTACTAATGGGTTGAATGTATGTAATGATGGGTACATGATTAATTGGAGTAATGAATGAATTAGATTTAGACTAAGGATGAAGGTGGTGGTTGGTAGTAAATGGGTTTTGAGGTTTTGCATGTCATGAATTAATATAGTCACTGATATATATAACTTTTCTTTAAGCCTATAGTTTATGGTACATTTTGGAGTCATTAGAATTAGATATTTAAGGTGTTTGATAAACTAATGATATTATGAGTAAGAATTATTTAAATGTATTTAGTATTTAATTGAAGTGATTAAACTAGTTGGAGCGGTAGTGTGGGACTTACCCAATGATGAGTTTGTTGAGCGCAGTCAGGGACTGTCTACGAGAATGAATTACTCTTTTGTTATGGCCATTAGGATAAAAGCGCCCTTAGTATGTGGACGTGGTCAGGGGCTATCTGGGCGAGTAGACGTACAATCCAGCCACGTGTGTAGTTGGTAGTCTGGGACTATGCAATTCACACCATTTAATTAGAGTGGAGCTAGGGGCTCATGTGAGATAATGGCAATAGAACGCCAACTGGTTGAGGGGAGCCAGGGGCTCATGTGAGGTAAGTGAAATTTTAGTAATTTAAATTCTAGATGGGTTACAAGTTCACAATTTGAGTTAATGTGATAGAATGACATCATAGTTGGCACAATTGTAGTTGAGTCAATTTAATTATTAGATAGTTTGACGATTTGTAGATATTTCGTGGTTACTTATATATGTACATATATTTAGATTATAAGTAAGGATTGATGCTGAATGATGATAGTGGTTAGCAATTTCTTGTTGAGCTTGTGAGCTCACCTCTTTATCACTTTCACGTGCAAATGGACTTAGCTTGCAAAGGAGGCTCAATGGGAGATGGAGATTTTCCGGATTTTCTACATATTGATTTTATTATTGTTTCGTAGAAAAACATTTTGTAATAAGGTTCAATTAGTTGGGGAAATTCTAATTTGTTGGTGGATGTAATAGATTTCCTTTGGATTGATGGATTTTTAAATAAAATTTATTCTTACTGATTTTAATCATGGATTATTGTAGATGAATGATGTGAGTCACGTACCAGATTTTAGTATAAGATAAGGGTTTTTGTGTTAGAATTTTGGGGCGTGAAAACATCAAAGCACTGATGCCATATGGATGAGCATGACAGAATCTCCTTAAAAAACCTTCTAATAAAAGTGTTGTCAACAAATCATGCAGTGTAGAGTGTTTCTACTCATTGAACCTTTAACGCAGTGTAGATTGTTTCTACCCATTGAACCTTTTTCATGTGATTAAACCACTAATCAAAAGATTGGGTTACCTCCATAGGGCTTAGGTCCATCCCCTTCGACATATTTAGGGCTCTGTCCCTGGAAGACTATTGGTCTTTTCTTTCTTTTTCTTCATAACCTAACTCTTGGGTTTTTATTTTTCTTCTTCTTTTTTCTCCCATTTTAAAATATGTATATATATATTTTCCTACCCAGCGAGAGGATGCCTACATTGGACTCATTTAGGGTGGAACCATTCCTTAACGTCATATACAACACTCTTTTATTTAAGTGTTTTTTTCCCTAACAGTCTAAAGCTGATAGTCCTCCCCTCTGTGCGGGTGTTGGTAGTCCCAGTCAGCTCCAAGATACAATCCAATCAGCTCGCAGCGGTGTCACCATTATGTGCACAACCATAGGAAGACTAGGTCCAAGTCTATATGTGTCTCGTTGCCTATAGACTCATAAAGTAGATAAACTCGTACATATAGATATGCATACAACGAATGTAGAGATGGAGTGAAAGAACATGGTGGGAGTATATTTCCTTATAAAGTTAGATCAATACACAACAACCTCTAAAGATACGTAACGGTTAGGATATAATAATTATAAACATTATTATTGAAATAATATCCACCATAAATATAATTTAATTAGTGAAATAAAATTTACATTAAATCATAATTAATATAATTTTAATTATATTTTTGTTAAAATATTCCCAACACTTGCCACACCTGCTGAGAGAACTACTTTGATATGCAGGAGAAAATTGTTTTGTGGATTTTCCTTTGGGAAACAACTTGTTTTTTCTCCTTTTGGTTATGCCACTGTTGAATGGCAACACCTCATGATTATGGAGAAAAACTTAGTGAGATTATTCTAAAAGTCATTGCATAATTGGTGAAGGGCAAAACTTTCCACCATGCATTGGAGTCCTTCTGTTTTAGTTAATTTACTTCCAGCTTTTCATTCATAATCTTACAATAGCTTATAATCTTAATAAGAATTCCTAATTTCCTAGTAATCATTAAGAAAAAACACATGAAATTCTTATTTATTGCTTCTGCGGGACCAGGTGCGCTGAACTAAGGTTTAAAAAGGTTCCCATCAAGATGTAATTAAATCTATTGTCCCTGGTGGATTCAAACAACTTTTGAAAAGGTTTTACAATTTAAAACATGTTTTATTTGGACCATAATACTTTAATCAAGTTCGAGTTGGTTTAGAATCGGTAACCACATTGGGGACCAAATGCAGTCAAAATTGGACCTAATTGTCTTTCAAGAGTCGTACCCAGTTACTTACATGTAATCTTGTGATGTCTTATATTTCCAATAAGTGGACTTGATAATTTTTGAAAGAGAGGAATAGTAGAATGTTCGAAGGGAAATAATCGTCCTCGGAGATTCTGAAACTCCATATCATACGCTCTCTTTTCAGTTATGTGAAAAGGAAGTCCTATTCCTCTTCCGAAGATTTAATTATATTTTTGGCTTCTTTGGGGCCTTAAACCCTGGTTCCACTTTTGTATAAGGGATGCGTTCCCCTGTTGAACGCCTTTTTTAATTCAATTATTACTTATCAAAAAAAAAAAGTGGACTTGATAATTTTTTCGAGGGGTAAGTGCAGAAAACACCCCTGAAGTATACTTTTCGTAGTACTTTTACTCCTATTTGAAAAAGTGTGCAAGAAACACACCAAATTTTTTGATATTGTGCAAAATTACCCCTCTGTCATAAATCTGACATAAATTAGTGCTGTAATATCCATTGTACCCTTTTATTCTTCCCAAAATGTCCATGCAATCATCCTTTGCCGTCCGTGCTCGTCGTTTCCACCGCTGATTCATCTGCTTCACGTCGGAAATTTCAATATTAGTCACCTGCCTTGTTGCAGTTAAATCTAATTGGCTCAATTTACTCTCCAATAGAAGACTAAATATAAATCTTCTAATAAATGACGAAGAACTATACAGTTACTCAAAACAAAAATACCAAATTCGTTGCAATCAAATATCAATTAATAAAACGCAAAAATATCACTTTTGAAAGGCATTAAACGTATATAGATAACTAAACGCTGTTTCTTGATAGAAACACAAGAAAAGCATTAGAAACCAATTCACGCGTTCCATTAAAACAAAGTTCAAAAACAAAAAAATGCAATATATATATACATATATATAAAAGACCCACATTTCAGGTAACAAAAAAGGAAGTTAAAATTGATTACTGTACAAGGACGAGCCGGCCTAATCCTCCCCAACCCTCTCCTCCGTCTCCAATTTCCCTTCTGTCCTTGGGCATCGTCACGACGAGCTCGCTGTTGGCACTGACAGCGCTGGCCAACTCCGGCCTCGCCGACGCTGGAAGCCGATACCTCCACGCATCCACCACCAGCTCATCCAACAACAATTCGACCTCATCGCCACCGTTTCTGACCACAATCTTGGGCCCTCACGCCGGGGTGAATTTCGACGGCTTGGGCCCTCACGCCGTCTCCGAAGGTGTCATTCAAATTCTATATTTAGTCTTCTTAGCAGCAATTCTCTGAAATTGCTGCTACAAACAGCAAAAGAAGCTTTTTCTTCTTACCCTTTCCTCCTCTTGGGACTTTTTATAAAGTCAATATCATCATCGCAAAGAAGTACCAGGTCTTGTGTGGGGGAGCAGGAAGAGGAGGTGGCGGCAGAGATGAGAAGGGAAAAACAATGTCCTTTTTGGTCTTTTTACAAAAAAATTATTTTTATATATTTTATAAAATTATTTAATAAGGTTAATTTGGTCAATTTAGATTTTAAATATGTCAGGGGGACCTAATTGCACCAAATTGAAACTTGAGGAGTGTTTTTTGCACGTGAGGGGTATGATATGCACTGTAAGCATACTTCAGGATGTTTTTTGCACATGACCCTTTTTTCAATGCTATATTATTTGCATATTTTTTACTTCGTTTGACTTTCAATAAAGCTCCTAAGGTCAGAGGTCTACTATGTAAAATTACAAACAGAGGCAACCAAGCACTCCTGAGACTGGAGCACTAGTACAAAATACTCCAAAGGGTTGAGAACCTATGCTTAAAATCCATGTACAGGTGTTTAATGCAGTAGGAGTGGGTGTTGTTAATCCTGAATTGGTCTCCAAACCTTACAAAACACTTCAAAAAATGTCCAAATTAATTTCTAAATATTTTTGAATTTTGAAAAGAATTTTACAACCTTACAAAAGGTTTTTAGGGTTTCAATAACATAGATAAGAGACATTTATGATTAATTTTGCATTCCCTCACACTTTGGCACATCAATTGTGAGTTTTGATAGATTTTGTTTCTCTTACACATAGTTTCAAAGAGTTACCGAGAGAACATTAAAACTGTTTTTGACTATTCAAGTTTCCTTTGGAACCTTGATTGATCATCATTAAAGTGCTAGCGGCATAGTCATTCATCATAGAATACTAAACATCTTCGTTGGAGTTATTTTATTTTATTTTTTCTTAGTTGGTACTCACACACACATGCCTCCACTGAGGCTCGAACCCCTGACCTCCCTTTGGGAAGTAGGGGCCTGGTACCGCTAGGCCACTGTCCTGTTGGTTCATTGGAGTTATTTTACCGGGAGAGAATGAAATTGTTTTGCATGACGGATTATCTGGCTTTTAATCACTATAGGGGAAGAGAAAACGTCTGTAGCAATTTGGCTTAAAGTGATTCAGGTGAGGGGTTAGCAGAAATGGGCTTGTTGAAGACGAGTGTAAACTGTTCTAGGTCATAAACTCGTAATCTCGTATTCATATAGACTATAGTGGATTGGTTATTAAGTTTACTCAACCCACAAAATATTTGTAGAAAGATATATAACTCTCACAACAAATTGTGCTTTCATGTATGTTCGTGTTTGTGAGATGTTGCATGCATGAAGAAATTTTATAAGTATCAATGTCCAATAATGCTTGCTGACGCATTGTTCGCATTATAACTCTGACATATTTTAGTTCTATCAGTAAACATATATTATATTTTTTTGCAATAATATCATGTGTTAACAGTTTTTTATTTTTTATTTTTTAACAGTTGTGCAACATTTGTACAAGAATCGGCTTCAAAATTATGCTCAAAAGAAGAACCTTGATTTGCCTCAGTATGATTGTGAACGTGAAGGTCTTCTTCATGCTAGTCGCTTTAAGTCTAAGGTTACAATTGACGGGCATACCTATGAGAGTTCAGCATATTTCCCCACAGTAAGAGAAGCTGAACATGCAGCCGCAAAAGTAGCTTGTGATTCCTTGTTGCTCAATGAAGTCCAAGAGGCTAGTCGGCTAAGCTATTTTTTATGATTTTAATGCTTCTGGTCACAAATTTGTTTACATTATTGGTCAAAATTTCAGGATGAATCTGGTTTGTACAAGAATATGCTACAAGAATTGGCTCAGAGAAAAGGTGTCCGCCTTCCAAATTATAATACTACTGTATCTGGTCCACCTCACACATCAATTTTTGTCTCAACTGTGGAAATAAGCGGGCAGTTATTTCAAGGACAAGAAGCAAAGAACAAGAAGCAGGCAGAGACAAATGCAGCAAAGGTTGCTTACATTAGCCTTCAAGAGCGTAAGAAATCTACTCCCTTGTTTATATATTAGTCAGTCATAAGCAAGTTGCTATTTTGAGGTTTGTTGGTCGATGCTTCTATTTAAGATATAATTAGTGCCTTATATGGTGGACTGTGGAAAGTATCGATGCATGGATTTGTTTCAGATCAACTTTTCAAACACGTACCATGAGCTTCAATGCATGTAGTTATCATATAGTCACCAAATGAGTTCATGGTTAGTAGTTAGTTTATGCAAGGTCATCGCTGAGTTTTATTGTTTTCCCCGGTTGTACAAATATAGGATTGGTATTTAGCAATAAATAAATACGGAGTAAATAGCATAGGATTACAATGAATTAGTTATTAGATTCCATTATGGTCGTTATTATGGATTTATAGGTTTTAGCACCATGAGCTTCAATGCATGTAGTTATCATATAGTCACCAAATGAGTTCATGGTTATTAGTTAGTTTATGCAAGGTCATCGCTGAGTTTTATTGTTTTCCCCAGTTGTACAAATACAGGATTGGTATTTATCAATAAATAATTTTTTTTCTGATAAGTAGTATTTATTGGAGTAAATAGTATAGAATTACAATGAATTAGTTATTAGATTCCATTATGGTCGGTATTATGGATTTATAGGTTTTAGCACCACATTGTTCCTCCGAAACTGGCCAGTTCCTTGCAAACCTATCTTTATCGACCAGTCCTTTTATTAGGCGAACTCTTGTTTTGACCTTAAGGCTTTGATGAACTGTGAAGTTAGTGGGGGGGAAAAAACAGCTTCTAATATTGACTGTAATTGATAACATGGTGGGTTTCTACACCTTTCCAAGGGAGAATTAGCACTTCAAGGAGGTGGGACTCTCCTTCCTCCCATCTTGTTGGATCCTGTGCCTGCTCATCACTGTGCTCTTGTTAAGGGTGGTCATAGATCAGCAGAAGCGCTTGATCAGTTGATCGGGAGTTTCCTAGATGTTTAGAGGAATATTTATATTTCTGTTTAGTAAAATATTTGGAAATTATTCTATTTTATTTGCGAATCATTATAGTTAACTAGTTGACCAGAATGATTACTACGACATTCACAACGTGACTATTAGAAATTATTGATTTGGGGTTTTTAAAACTATTTACATAGTCATATCTTGACTATACAATATTTCTTTTGGTTGCACTTGTTAAAAATTGGCTAAAATCTATAAGTGGTTCAAATTGATTGGTACTATGATGTGTGTGCTTGTGAGTGGATGGCTGTCTATATACTATATGTTTTGTTCAATGAATGTTTGGTCAATGGTTTAGTCAATTAGAATGTGATGTGGCAAGCGGTGAGTACATGCACAGAAGGAGGTGTATTGTGTGGTCAAGGTTTGGTCAATGCATTAATGATAGGTTTTAATGCATTGTATTGTGAAGTGAAGAAAACGTAATGGCCAAGTAAAAGTAAATTTTAAGCATATGACAGCTTTGGGCCAGCTAAGTTGGCAGCCACAAGTGGGCAGTTACAAGTCGGCAATGATGCTATAAATATGGAGTATTGTGTTGTGAAGAAAAGGGTGTGAAGAACAGAGAGAGAAGAGTTGAGAGATGATTGAGGGCCAAGAGGAAGTGTATTCTTTAAGAAGAAGGTGTGTCTTCTTCTAGTGAGGGAGTGACTGTAAAATACCTTTTGGTAATCTGTTGAGTGTTATAATCTTTTCTTCTCTCTAATAAAAGTGAGTGGTTCTTCACCCGTGTATAAACCTTGTTATTAGTTGAGGGTGTTATTTCCATCTTTTTCTCTCCTTGTCATTGCATATTTGTGTGTGCGCCTAACGAATGGTATCAGTTTTGATACGAAAGGAGTTAATTCATAACAGCACTAAAGAGAAATATAAATAACAGCTGTTACGAGGTTGTATTTGGCAAGTCTCTTGTGAGAACATTTACGGCGATATATTGATAAATTTGGCGTTGAGCTTGGCCAAGTCCATTATGATTTGGGCAATGCACCTTGGTGCAACCAAGTTTTGAAACATCAGTTATGCTTGGATAACGTTTCATAGTCGTCGTATTATGTCCATTCACAATAGTTGTGTCTGTGGGAGCAGTCCTACACGGTTCTTTTGCTGGCTGCATCATTCAATATTGACTGCAGAAGTCTAGTGGATTCCTTCATCTGCAGTTCTATTTTGAATGTCAAGGCAAATTGATTTCTGTTCTGGAAATCAAAATTTTTGAAAAGAAATATTTCAGTGGCTCAGGCAGTTGGATGAAATTGCCTATTTATGTGATTGTTGTGAGTTAGGCTGGTTCAGGTTTTTTGTCCCTAAATGTTGGTAGCACTTTGGGCTGCACAATTTTAATCATGAGCCAAACTGAAGGAGACCCATTGTTGATTAGCTGAACATGAGATGAATAAGATAGGTAAGTCCAGCCTTATTTCCTGAAAGTGGCATAAATGGAAAAAGGAAGAAACTTCCTGTCAATTTGAGCAAAAGGATTGTTTTGTCACTGCAAAGTACTAATAATACTCATGGTGCAGGCATGTCATCTGAAAGGGAGTATGGTTTTTTAGGGATTTGAAAATTTGAATTTCACTGTTATTCAGAAAGGAGCAAAAAAGCACTGTTACTTGCACCGCTTTAAGAAGACTTTCTAGTACCATTTCTCAGTTATATACAATTTCTTAGCCTCTAACAGAACATGGGAGTAATGACACTAAGTTTTGCATGATAAACAACTGTGTAACATGAATATTTCCTCACCTTCCAAAATAGAAGGTTAAATGTTAAAATCTCCAAAGGGGCAAAAGTGGGTGAGTGTATTTTTTTAGATGCTCTGACACCCCTGAGGTTTGGATTTATTGCTCTTAGATTAAACCTGAGCAAAAATTGCTATGACACCCCCTTGATAAAATAAAATGCCTAAATTACCCTTCATTCCCACTTTCTCTAGCCGCATCTACTCCCTTGCGTCCCTTTGCCGCCACCGCTCGCCTCCTTCTCCCCTTCTCTCTCTCTCTCTCTAACAAACAACAGAAACCAGCCTTCTTTCTCTCTAACCAACAACAGTAACAATCCCATTTTCTTCTCTCATCCACCTGATTTCTGTTCCTCTCTTTCTCTCTCTTCTTGTTCATCCACCTGTATTTTCCCTCTTCCACTTTTCTCTCCATGCGAGCTTAGCACCAACAGAGATTTAGAAATTCATAGATGGGTAAGTACAACAGGAAATCGAGGACGAAAGGTGAGCTCGCGATTATGGAGGTTTCTCAGTCTCTCGGTGTTCGAACTTGGGCCAAAACCCTCGCTTTGCAACAGCTTCAGAAATCGGTGGTCACGCTGCGTTGACGGCCGCGGTTTCTGGCGGTTCGTACCCTCACCTCCGAAGCCAAAAAAAACCAAACCCAAAGAAAAGTGACATATTGATAAATGATCAGATTTGAAGTCAAACCCATTGGATAGTATACTCAAGTTATCACTGAATACAAACATCTATATACTGTGAAAAGGTATATATATATATAAAACTCTGTTTATATGATAAAAAAAATTCCAAATAGAAGGAAAGAGAAGCATTACATTCTCGCAAAAACCCAACAGAGATTTTCTTATATCTAAAACGTTTTGGTTATTTAGATTCAATAATTTATAAAATCTGTATAAGTGTCAAAAGCATGTGTTTGGATAAGTGACAGAGAGAGGTGGGTTTTCTTGTTTGGAAATTGAAGCTTCTTTTGGAGAGAATGTGTTGGAATTTGAATGTAGAGAAGTGGGTTTTCTTGGTTAAAGCCTGGAATTTTTTTACAATTGTGGTTTTCTGAAGGTTTTTGTTTGATACTATTAACATGTTTTGAATTTAGCGGGTTGGATCTTGGCTAGAGGTGCCAGGTCCAGACGGTGGTGTATTGGCGGAGAGCAGAGGATGGAGGGTGGTGTAACGGGACGTATGGGAGTAGAGGTGGGTAGAGAGAAAGTGGAGATGGAGGGTAATTTAGGCATTTTATTTTATCAAGGGGGTGTCAGGGCAAATTAAACCAAACCTGAATAGGGTGTCATAGCAATTTTTGCTCAGATTTAATCTGAGAGCAATAAACCCAAACTTTAGGGGGTGGCAGAGCATTTAACCCTTTTTTTTTCCTAATCGGGTGAGTGTACCAGGAATTAAAAAAAGAAAAGAGAGAAGAAGAAGAAGTCTAACATGAACGCAATTGGCCAATTGAAGTGGGTGAGTGTACTTCCTGGAACAATGTAAATTCTAAGTTTATGAACTCATGGCAGGAATCATCTGATGTTCCCAAAAGTTATGGAAACCAGTTTGATTTCTTAGGGAACTCTGGAGCCAATATATTCAGAAACTGATACTGCAGCCTGCTTTTTGATAATTATGTCCAGAAAACTTGGCTCGTCTCAGATCACACTAACTACCGGACAGAAAGAAAAAAAAAAATGCCACATTATTAGACTTTGCCATTGGGTGACAGTGGGCTCTGTTAGAAATTTTTTATAGTTGCCATTTGGTTCAGATGTATGATCATTAGTTTTAAGAAGAAAAATAGATGAAATTAAGAGTCAAAGATGGTTACCATTGAAGGCCATTCATAGTCTGATATCAGCTTCTGAAACTATGCTTTAAGATATGTAATAAATTTGCATTTTTATAGTAATAAACTTGATCATGATGATAATAATAAATTTGATTATATGACTGTTGTAATGTTTTGACAATATATTTTGTCATCTCTGTTCAGTTAGGGCAACCCAGGGCTCCACATTTCCTTCCCCTGATTATGAAACAAAAGAAGCTTTGAAGGCCTCATCTTCTATGTTGCAGTTGGATACCAATACTGGTGATTTGCTGCAAAACGTAAAACCCGAAGACAACCTTATAATTTCCAAGAAAAAAGATGAGGAAGACGAAGGTGATTTTTCTCAAAGTCCCTAAAATATATTGTCACTGGTTTTCCATATTAGTTGTGTGATAGTTGTACTAAATAAAAATGTAGTAATGCTCTATGAAACATAGTTCAAAATCACATGGATTGTCCAGACATAATTATCTAATAAAAGACCTGATCCGATGGTTGGGTAAGAAGGAAAATATTCAATAGATATAATTCACCCATTGCTTTCAATCAACTCAGATCGACTCAAGAATGAGGTACGGACGAAGATTATGAATGTGGCTTGAATATGGTTGGCTTTCCTGGTGCCTTGTAGTAGATGGACTTCTAAATATGCATCGGCTGCTACTTTAATTTGTTCACTTAATTAATTGAAAAAGGACATTTATAGCGTGGTATCATCTTTTAAATTGATGCATTAAGATATGTAATAGATTTGATTATCTGACCATTTTAATGCTTTGAAAGGATGCTTTGTCCTCTCTGTTCAGGTAGGACAATTCAAGACACCACATTTCTCTCAGATGGCTATGACATAAAAGAAGACTTGAAGGCTTTTTCTTCTATCCTGCCATCGATTATCAGTAGTGGTGATATGCCAAAAAATGACAAACCCAAAACAGACCTTATGATTTGTGACCAAGAAGATGAGGAAGATGAAGGTGATGTTTCTCAAAACTCATAATACTATTTGTTGTCACTGTTTTTTCATACTAGACTGCTAGTGTCTGCATGCCATTTGCTCTGAATTGATCTAGAAAGTGCACTAGTTATCTTCAATAGTTGTGCTCTATTCTTGTGCAAAACTTGGTCCAAAATCATCACATTGATTGGACTTCCATGTATCTCTCATCAAAGTATTGACTGATAAGAAGGGCAACATTTTGGTAAAAAGAAAAAGAAAAAAAGAAGGGCAATATTAATGGAATTTAATAATTAAAGGTACCAATTTTGGGCCCAACTCCCTCAAGCTGACTCTCGATGAGGTTTTAATTGAATTTGTGGCTTGAATATTGGGGCCATTTTCATGGTACCATGTAACGATTGACTTTTAAATATGCATCTGCTGTATGCGTAGCTTGAGATATTACAACCCCAACTCCCCAATCAAAATAAAGAAAAGAAAAGGGAAAAATCAAAATTTCTTTGGCACCATGGTCTTTCGTATGATTACATTGTGATGAGTCAACATCTTTTAGTTGTTTGATTGTTCACAAGTTTTATTCTGATGGCATCTTGTCCTCAAGAACTACTCTCATCATCCAAATTGACTACAGGATATGTTGAAGTCAACAGTCATCATTCTCCCACTCTACCTCCAGGAGCAGAAGTTACTGCAAAAAGACGCAGGTCCTGCTCATCTTCATCCGACATTGTATATGCCACTCTGCGTGATCCATTCCCTTCTATATCCTCTTCTTCCGAAGCCAGCAGCACGTCTTCGCATTCTAGTAATTCGGAGTGCTGTACTAGTTCAATAACAAACTCAAGCATTGTGCCATCAGCTGGAAAGGTTAAAGGTAAATTACCTTGCAAGAAGGTTTTGATTTATCCACGCAGGCTGAACATGACAATTTCTGAGGGTGCCACCGAGTTGCCCATCAGCGATGACAATTGGGTGGCTCTGAAAATGGATTAGTAAGCTTACCATATCATATTCTCTTTTGATAGTGGTGCTGTTATCAGAAATCATGAACTTCAAACAGTGACACACCTTGTATGGTAATATGTACATTTATGATCAAATTCCCATTGCTATAAGCAAGGACTCTATATGTCTTTGATGTCTTGGAGAACTTTATTCTGTTAGAAGTCTTTCTGAAAAATTATCAGTGATGAGTAGTATTCTGTTCGGAGGTTCGTCATTTAGCTAGGTTGTGGTGTGAACAGGGACCTGTTAGGGATAGTTGATCCCAAACAAATAAAAAGTTATTTATTTTGGGTGGGCCATAACGCCGCACGAGAAAGATAACTCTTTGGGATGTGATGGGGTCACGGTTAAATTGCCCAACCTGATCGGAGTAATTCAGACTCTCCACCTTGGGCATTTAGCAATATCTCATTATTTGAAAAAAGTGTGATTTTCACGGCTTCTTTTTTCACACTCAGATTTGAAGCCCTAACCTTTCACTTTGAGGGGGGGGGGGGGGGGGGTACAATAGTGAAGCTACTGTCATCAATTGGTAATAAGATAATAGTAGTTTCTATACCAGATATGTTTCATTTAAGTGCCAAAAGATGTATGTGTGTGTGTGTATCTTTATAATAATGTTGTCAGTCGACACCAGACATTCAAATTCTAGCACAGAAACATCCAGATATAGTGAAGCTACTGTCATCAATTGGTAATAAGATAATAGTAGTTTCTATACCAGATATGTTTCATTTAAGTGCCAAAAGATGTATGTGTGTGTGTGTGTGTGTGTGTATCTTTATAATAATGTTGTCAGTCGACACCAGACATTCAAATTCTAGCACAGAAACATCCAGATATACCGTGCGCACACTCGGTAAACTGGCACTTAAATTTAGTTTTTCGTTCCATAACATACTTCTTTATCCTATAATATTTTTGAAAGAGTACGAACTATTTAATACAAGTAACAACTGGCATAAGATTCTGGTAACTATTAACAAACTAAAAAGACGGTGATGAAAGAGGACCAAATTCATTTGCAGGAAAAGGTACATAACAGACATTAATTGGTATAACTAAACATAATTTAAGCAGATAAGAAAGCCAACTCTAGGCGCTAAAATGCATTACAAAATGTAACGTCGGTTCACCAAGTTGATTGCCGAAGGTAAGGAACAATCACAGGATGCAACACTTTATCAGCATCCTTCACTCGCGAATAAACTCCATCAATCTGTATAAAAGGCAAGACCTTTAGGATGCAAAACAGAAATTGCATCAAATGCTTCAACAAAAATAAAAATAAATAACTAATACCGTTCACCCATTGGATAAGAGAAAAATACCAAGCCAGGCCAGCTGCTCAACTGCCTTTTTCTTTTTGAGAACCCAACAAATAAATAAAGAAAAGACACACAAGTACACTTACATCTAGGGTATGAACCACTGCTGCCAAGGTAAGGGGCGGCTCCTCTTCCCTGCAAAGCAAAATTAAATTCAATATTTGTTAGGGAACTGCATTATAAGTAAAGGATCAAAGACAGAAACACAATTGCTTAATAGTGGCGTTTAAATTGGAGTGTCGGTAAATATTTGCTGCCATATTTGAAAATGGATTCACATAAAAATGTAAAAATGAAAATGATAAGAGAGAAAATTTAAAAGGGGAAAAGAACACCATTTTGATGGGCATTTTCTAATCTAATTTCAAAACTTCTCTAAAAATGGATGATTTTCTGGAAACTCGAGGAAAAGCTTTCAACCAGTAACACTTGGGATAAACAGTGTGCTTTCAGTAACTTTTGCAGCTTACATTTCCAATGTCCTCAAAAACATTCAAACTCCATATTTGGTTAATTAATTTCAACCTTAGGTTCTAGTGGACTTCTAATTTAACAATCAAATTTATACTCCGTACTATGCTAAACTATATATCATATACTTGTAAAGGAAATACGACAAGGAACCTTTACATTAATTTTTTCTCTTTGGGTCTTATTGCTACTTGGATTAATATTATCAAGCATAATTTTTATTTATTTATTTATTTATTTTTTATTTTTATTTTTTATTTTAAACTAACTACTTTCTCAACATGTATGTCTATGACATCGGCAAAACTAGTGAGTGATGTGCAGTTTGTCAAATTTGCCAGGTTGCCATAAGCTGAGAGAAAAGCTCACGTCATTTACATGAACTACATGCATCTTCTTGATATAAAACACCTATAACAAAATTTAGAACAAATATGCTCCGTACCAGGAAACTATTAGGATAATCTTCAACCCCATAAAGCGATCCTGACAGAAAAAGTGAAAATAGTTTTAATTATAAATTTGATGTAGTCTCAAAACCGCAATCAACAGTACATATTAGCATACCTGTTGCATAACCAGAACCTTGTCGATGGTAATAGGGTAAAGATGTCATACCAACTCCTTGGGATAATCCACTACCGACAAGAAAAAAATAAAAGTAAGCCATCGTTCTTAATTGAACAATAACGTTGATACAAGTTAATCTGAAATTGATGGTGAAAGAATTATCTATCATGCACGAAAGTCAGATTTTATGTATTTATTTTATTGCTAGTTGTAGCTCACACACCCGATCAGATTAATTTTGATGACGGAATAAAACAGAAATATATATAAACCTTGGACTTGCAACTGGAAAAGAACTTTCAAAGCGTGCACGAGAATGGTTTCTGAAATCTGAATGAATTGGATCATCAACCTGCATCCGTAAAGTTAGAGGCATTTCAGAAAGACAAGTTAACACGAAAGAATAATGAGCAACATAGAATGTACCACTGCAGTATATGGGCGCTTCTTCCCAGGTGAGGAGCAAGGATAATCCAGATCACGAGAACCTGCCCATGAAAGGAAATAGGAGGAGGGATCAAATATTTCATAAACATAACCAGACCCTGCTAACAAAAAAAAAAAAAAAAAAACTATGGTAGAAACATTATAGGTAACCATAACCCCTCAAATTGCACATCCAATTACAAAGAAAGTAACAATTTTGTGATGTTTTTTCAACCCAATTCTAAAATACATTTTGATTTCAGGATACAAGATAGCATTGGAAGATATGCTTAAACGTAACCTTGTTCTTGTCTGAGTATAGATGAACTAATGCTATTCTACACTTTCACTCCGTCTACAGTCATATTGTCAATTAAATCAAAGACCATCTTTCTTGTCACCACGTCGATAAATATCCATTAAGCCTTCCCATTCTTGTAGAAATTCAAACCTGTACTGTCTAACTTACAAGGTATTCTTTTTCCATTTCTTTAGAGGAGAAGCGGTGGGTTGGTACGACGAGGTGGGTATGGGATGGACATCTCTTCCCGTTCCCACCTGCGTGGGAAGACCCTCACCCCATTCCCATCCACGCAAGAGACAAGTTTTCCTTTTGGTACCAGACCCTTTGGTCAAATCAAGAGGTAAAAATTCCAAACCCCCCATACTTATCCAAAAAAAAAAAAAAAAAAATTCCAACCCCCCCATATAGTAAAACAGTTTCAAATCCAGCTGAGAAAATATAGTATACCCAAGCAAAAACTAAGAATCAAACCAGAAAAGACGATTAAAAACAAAAAACCTGAATAAACAAAGGGGAAGGAAAAGAAGAGAGAGATTTATATATATTGTTATGACAAACGCAGCGAACCCAAGCAACAATCATGAAACACGACAGAAAAGTAAACACACCAAAAGAACACAAAGATTTATACACGGTTTGGCAAAGCCTACGTCCACGGTGGAGATCCGGCGAAAGTCTTCACTATGTGTAAAATCGGAGATTACAAGTTTCAGCCCCACTCTCTTCTCCGTATGAATTTCAGTTTCTCTCAATAATGCACTCCAAACCTTAAGTGCCCTCTATATCGGGCTATAAGTGAGTACTAATTAGAGTCTACGACCCACAAGCAAAAACGGGTCAATAAATTTCGGTCCACGAAAAGCTCATTCAACGGGTCGTTGGGTCGCATTGTGACCCCGGCACCAAATTCGGGCCACAACATCATAAATATATATATATATATATATATATATATATAGAGAGAGAGAGAGAGAGAGCCTCAAGATTGATGGCCATAATGACCTTCTATATATATATAAAAAAATATATAGAGAGAGAGAGCCTCAAGATTGATGGCCATAATGACCTTTGATATGTATATAAAAGTATATATATATAGAGAGAGAGAGCCTCAAGATTAAAGGCCATAATGGGCTTCAAAGGTAAAATTCCCTCAAGATTGATGGTGGTACTGAGCTTCAATAGTAGAGGACTTCTTGATGGAAGCATAGAATAATGATGAGCTTCACGGCAACATTAACAACCAGCGGTTATTGGTCTGGTAGTGCTGTTGTGAGAAGGGAGAGTGGCATTGGGCCAGGTAATAGAACAAGAAAACCCCATCTCATCAGGGTGGCTCTATTCGGAAACTGCCCCAATAGAAATTTTGTATCACAAGTGGTTTGCATTTATTCGGTCATAAAATAAAAAATCCTGAAATTTGTGCGTAAAAAAATTGCGAGCAATACTCAAGAAATCAAGAAAGAAAAACAAATAACCTTCAACAAAAATCTTAAGGATGTCTCATTTCAAAAAGCTAAAACAAAATCCGAACTTCATGAGTGCGTAAAAAAAAAATAGAAGCTAAATGCATTCCAATTTTCTTTAAGAAGATCTGACAGTTGAGAGACGACATGTATCTTCACCTTATAAAATATGAGACGACATGTATCTTCACCTTATAAAATATGATGTTTGACGGTGGCAAACAGATCCTTGACTAAAAAAGGTCAATACATGTATACTGGAGTGCCTAAATAAGAGAGAGAGAGAGAGAGGAATGTTACATCATCGCTGGGAGGCAGTTGGCAGCAACAGTGAGTATGGAAAGTGATAGCTAAGAGTAAGCACAAACCTAGTTTCTAATTCCTTTACTCCAAATGTACTTAGATATATACAAAGGTTTTTGCATGTCAATATAACATAAAACAATGGCAATGAAAATTTATTATAAAGCATACAAGGGAAGGTTCAGATTTGGATAATTTGAACCAATGACCGGCCTAAAGTAGACGGGTTTGTATTTATTTCCCATACCAATCGTTATTCCAATTTAAGAGATACAAACTGTCTCAATAAGTACAGGTCAGCATGGGCTACCCATCTTTCCTGAACAATCACCATCCCTATTTATCAGACATGTTAGAGAATTGAAAGAAGAAAGGGTATGCTTTGGTTCTTTTCAAACATAGTACAAGCCCAAACAAAACTTGGATTTTGCTACCCCTCCCCAAGACCGCCCTTAATCTGACTAAGATTTTCCTAAAACTGCCCCCACATTCGATGGGGCAGGCTGGTGGCTTAACCCCCTTATTCATGTCAACTGACATCTATATTTGGCTCTCACCAGTCACTATACATGAGATAATGATACAACTCCCTCCCACTGGCTTATCAAAAATGCATTCATTTCCTATTCTATGTTGTAGTAATTATCACTACATTACAGAATTCATATTGAGTCAATACATAAGTATGAGAGATCATCGGACACGGGAAGCTATTGCCTGTTTACATCTCCTGTTCCCTTCTACAAATTTGACAATACATGGTTCTCATATCGTAGATCATAATGAGTATCATTTCCTAAGACTCTGCATTTCAAAGTCAATATTCAATTTTACTTATTTTAACATTAACAATAAAGCTCTGTGAAGATATATATTGAACATATATTGTCCACTGCATTGAGTAAAAAAATCTAGAATAACATATCATTATGGGATTTTCCCCATATTCATTCTAAACCTTGAAAAAAAAATGTTGCAGAAATTATAATATCAAATATCTTACACAATAATAGCCCATAAAACCTGGAATGCATTTGAACATCTTTCAAACTTTAGTCCCAACTTAAAAGAATTCCAGGACAATATAATTAACCTTTAGCAAATTCTCCTTTTGTTTTTAAATATTCAAAGAGTTACAGTAATCAGGCGCTAAATGTTGATGCCAGCAAGTATATGCCACCTGAATATGAGAATCGAATGAAATAGTCGTTAACCAATGCTAGTCTTACCCAAGCAGAGTTCTTAGAGGGGAAGACTAGTGATAGTCTCAACCTTTTCATTATTTTTGCACAAAGTAATTGATCTTAGATTCGAACTCCATACTCAGGCTTGTCAGCCTGAACTTTTATCATTACCCAAGATTTTATTTTATGAAATACTTCTATTTCAAGAAAGACAAGAGAAAGCAATAGAGAATTCTTAGCAACTTCCTTCTAATCTTAAAAGCATTATTAATGCACCAATGCAGAGAAGTAATTAGACCCAGAGAAAGTTGAAGGTGTCAAAGGACAATACAGGAACAAAATAACATAGACCATGGCTAGAAGAAAGGACACAAGTTCCCTAAACTTAACAGAAGATATTACTTCAGATAGAGTAAAGTGGAGCAAATGGGTCCCTATTTTTTTTTTTTGATAAGTGAGCAAATGGGTCCCTTTTAACTGCCCAAAAATAGTTGGAATACTTTTTAAGTTGAATTGAATTAGGTTTCTTTTTTTCTTTTTTTTTTTAAAAAAAAAAAAGAATGAAAATTGCCTTTAAAAAAATTCAAAGCACTGAATTAAGCAAGTATGCACAGTGCAATGTATGTTTATAATAAGATACACTTTAGATGAAAAAAAAAATTTTGGATAACTCATACTCATAGTAATAAATATCAAATACCCAATTCAGTACCCATTGATCTGAATTGTTGACATGAAGCAGTTCTCTGTCATTAAATGTTTAGGATTTTTCTCATCTGTAATTTTCCATTCTTCAATTACGACGGAGTAAATGAAGTCAAACCAGTAGGCAATGACATTATGACACAATCTATGTAGCCTACAGATTCGCAGAAAGATTTTCTACTTCAAAGACAACAAAAGAAATGTTAGGGTTTACACACCATATTAATACCAATACAAAAGCAAAGAAAATGAATTCTCTACAAGAAACATATATAATGGAGAAACTGAAGGTAAGTGTAATAAAAGTTACTCATGCCTAATCCTGTTCGTGGCTGTTTCCATGATGCTTGTTCCCTTAAGAGTTGTACAAGTTCAGTATTTGTTGAGGATCTATACACTCCAACATCTGCATGATAACTGCTGAAAAGTTTTCCCTTATCTCTACGTTCATGTGACTTTATGACAGCTGAAACAAAAAAGGAGTAATTTAACCATTACAACAAAATTGTCTTCTAGTCAAATAGCAAATTATCATATACTATATCAAGTGGTCCAGTCCGGTGAAGGCAATATCTTATTACATGCGACAAATTCTTCTTTATCTATATAAAAGAAACAAAAAGGAAGCACACATCAGGCAGTGAAACCCTCGTGGTGCGGGGAGGATTGTTCAATAGTATAAGAAATAATTTAAGAGTAAATAAATCAAGTCATCAGTAATTAGGATCTTTAATCTCATCACTGTAGAAACAATTGCCACATGATTTTTTATTTTTTATTTAAAAAAAAAAAATTAATTAAAAAAACAGCTACTAAATGGACAAGGGGCCACTACTTGGTGCAGTGGTAAAAGATGGGGTGCCAAGGATGAGAACACAGGCTCAAGTATGGGAGCAACTATTTTACCAAAACTCAACTCAACAAAGCATTTTCCCACTACTTGGGGTCCGTAGAACCTATTTATCCATTCTATTATATCTAAGGCCATAGCCTCAGCCAAACCACATGCTATTTTACGCAAAACCAATGAAAAAAAATTAGGTCTGTGTGTAATCCATCCCTCCCAACCCCTCGCATAGGTAGGATCGGTTACTGGATGATGGCCTTTCAGCTATTAAATAAGGAACTGAATCCAAAACGTCCATAGTTGCCATGCTTTCTGCATCAATCAGTGCATTGGAAAGTTCAGGGAAATTAACCCATTGTGAATGTCCGCCCATCAATGTATCTAAACTGTCCCTGGCTACTTCAATAAAAAGGGTTTACTGCCTTTAACCTATGATTATTTACTTGCCTCAAAAAAAACAAAATGCCCCATGGAAGGAAAGGACCACTAAAGCTTTTTTATTCCTGGACATATCATCATCATCATCCTTGCCTTTATCCTGCATGAGCGGAAATTTCTGGACATATAAACTTCCAGAATTACTACTATAGTGGAGTATCACTAACCACACAGAGTTGGCATGATAAGTACCATCCTAAGAGAGAACACTCAAGCAATCCCCAATTACAAAAGATAACCCTTTCTAGCTTCCATCACCTTCATGAAAGTCACAATTTCTTTAGCAAGCTACTCCACCTTCCCAATTCCACATGACCAAGCCACTACTATATTCCAAAGGTTCTACATCCTAAACCTGCAAAGCCAACTGACACAAGAAGAGCCCTATTCGACACTTCAATTTAGTGGAAACACCACCTATCTTAATAACTATTACAGTTCGGTGGTGTTCCAGCCTATCTTGAAGTTGCGAGCTAATTCAGTCTTAGTTTCTTCTATTATGGAAGGCATTTGTATTGTTTTGCAACAACACAGTAGTTTCAAGCTTTCCTGGGTGCCCCAATTAACAGGGATCACAGGTTTTGAATTCCATAAAATCCTTGCCAAACAATTTAGTAAAAACCCATAATCAGATCACATATCCAACAATCCTAGTGATTTATCCAATTGATTCATTGCCAACCTCGCAACTCCCCTTCTACAAATGGACTTGCTAAGATCAGTCCACCCCTCCTTTCCCATGTCCTCTAAGATCAGAAATTTTGGTTCCAAATTGAGAATCTTAACGTTTAAAGCACGCAAACAAGAAAAAAAAGGTCATTAAGGAATTACAGTGAAACTTATTCTGAATTGTCTAGTCATGTGCTGGTTCAGTTTGGGTCTACTTTTATTAGGTTAGTATACTGCTGATTCAATTAAATAATTTTTGTTGTCGATTTAAGTTGTGAGTACTTTGGTAATTTCTAAATTTGATGTACATGTCCCCAAGTTCCCTAGTACCATGAAACATAAAAACTATTCCCTACATTTATCCTTTATCAACAATAAACAGTCATTAGGATGCCATTTATGCTAAAATGTGGTACAATAAGGCACTCTATAGAGTGACATAGTTAGAATGTCATGAGATAGTTCCAATTTGAAAGGTGGTTTCTCAGCTGTAGATATATACATAGGTTAGAATCATCATAATGCACAAGTCTTCCATTCATTTTGCAGAACTAGTTGAGCTCTTGATTTGCTATGACCTTTTCCTTTTATCACTTGCCTTAAAAACCTATATTTTTTTATGAAAATTGATTTTTAATCTTTTGCCTAATGAAATGACAACTAGGGAAAAACATAAGAAAATAATTTGCTTGTTAATATCAGTGTTTTAGAAAAGAAGTCCTATTTTAAGTTTTAAAGAGTGCATTCCAAAAACACAAACCGATTGGCAGTAGTGTTATTTGGTTACCTCTGGTTATAAGAATAATAATCACAACAAAAGAATACAAATACTTACGTTGGGCTGCCTTGCGCTTCACTATGGAAGATTCCTTACTAATAGGATTTGAGACCTGTTTGATTTGCTTGCCCTTTGGTATTGGTTTCGCTAGAGATACCTTCACCTAGATAATCACAGTTATACAAATCAATTATAGGAAAGGTAATGAAGTAAATAACTTTACAACACTATATAGAAGCAGAACCTTGGAATCATCATCATTCAATGACACATGATTGAATGCCTCGATACAAGCAAGAGCAGCCTCACGTGTTGTATAATTAACAAATGCGAAGTCTTTTCTTTTAGATGAACGGAGATTTCGAGCAAGAGCAACATTTTCAATTTCACCAAACTTTTTGAAATGGTCTCTCACTCTCTCTTCATCCCACAAGGAAGGTATATATTCAGCATAAACCGATTTCACCTGGATAAAGACAAGACAAATTAACCATTTATCCATCATGATCAACAACGTTAAGTAAATCAATAAAAAGATACAAAGAAAGAAGAAAGATTACATTTGAAAGCAAATTTTCTAATTAAAATTTGAACTAAAGTAGTTAGAACTTAAATATTGCCACAAAAAAAATTAATGAAGCCATGAAAACTTATTCGCCCGTCAATGAAAGATAAAAATAAAATTAGACACACCTTAAGCATTTCTTCTTCATCTGGCTCCTTCAAGGGTTCAGCCCAAGCGACTTTTATCTTCCCATGCTTCCCAAATACATCCTTATTTTGAAGTTTCTTGTAAGCTTTTTGAGCATCTTTCTTAGTTTCAAGTTCAAGAAACGCAAACCCACGATTACACTCGATGTTAGTTGGATCAGCCATAACTGCAACTTTGTCTATTTTTTCAATCCCAATCTCCTGCAACAGTTTAAGGACCTATACAGACATAATATTATATTTAGAAAGATCATCCAAACTTATAGAAGTTACTGTATGAGATCAATATCAGATGTAACAACTTACATCTTCACTCTTCCACTTCTTGTCAAGATTGCCAAGAAAAATTGTGTCATTTCCCTCAACAAATGCTACACCACACTGCTTTCCGCATATCTATGGTTGAATTTCAAAAAAGGACAAAAACTGAATCATAAAAGGAATAATTAATTATTTATTTATTTATAAGTAAAATCATAAAGGGAATAATGATCAAGGTAATTTTCTTTCCTGATACGTTTATCACACAAACCTATATATATATATATATATTAATAATAACTATAGGCCATGCAAGCATAATTGACAGAACTAATGCAGCTTAATTGATAAATTCCATGTAAAAAAATTAACAATTACAACAATGACGACGTTACTTATGATAACTGAGACCAAGAAATATAGCGGTAATTAATATGATAAATGTTGTATGACATGATGAGACATGGCAGCATGAATAGATAATATTACAAGCGTCAAACTACGGAATAGACATTTTTCATCTAAGTAGGGGAATGAATCCATATTTGTCAACCAAAAAGAACACATAATTTGACAAAGATGGATATCAAAGTGGCTGCTAAAAGTAACATTAACTTCCCTTGAAGTTCTGTAAATAAAACTTGTTTATTTCAATTGAATAAAATAGTTAAAGTGTGTATTTGATAATTTATTCCAAAGAAAAAATAGTTCTACTAATGAGAATTGCATTATTGATAGTACTAAAGATAAATCAAGACCACTTCCTAGTAATAAAAATTTACAAAATATGGTGTCCCAAATCTTGAAGATTAATACAAACAAACATGACCACATTATTAAAAATTCATAGTACCAATACCATTTATTTTATCTACTGTCTCAAAAGAACAATTGTGGAACCATTGGGCCATTAGCCCAGCAGGTATAACCTCTCTTCCCTCAAAAGGGGAGGTGAGGGGTTCAAGCCCCGTAGTGGGCATTTGTGGATGTGGGTGTGTTAGTATTTACCTAAACGGGAAAAAAAATGTCAAAAATAATTCTATTACTGATCCCAAAGAGGGAAGATAAGTGAAAACATGTATAGAACCCCATGAAATGTCAAAGCTATTTTCCAAAACCTCAACAGAGGATTCTGTAACTTGCAGAAGAAAAAGATCGCATGACTTTTCATATTTAAGAGCATAAGACTTCATATTAAAAGCCAAAGTGCAAAACTGCGTCTACTTCATAGACAATTGTAAAATATATTTCAAAAGAGTAGCTAAATTTTCACTCATTTCATGGTAGTATTGTAGTGGCCAAATTACGATTCATATTCCAAAATTTTTATTTCATCCTTTGAACACGAAGCACATAATCTTGCAAATGACAAGATATATTGACAATTTTGGAAAAAAGTAGAAACATAATAAATATAAATATATAAATCAGAGTAATAATGTAAGAACACAAGATAATCCTATATGATTTTTCCTGAAAGATCACATCATATACTGAGCACCTGCCATACTTAGTATAGCATCTTTTTTTTCTTTTTTTTTTTTTTTAATATATATATATATATATTTTTTTATTAATACAACATTCCGATATTCTTACCATTTTTTTCATTAAAAAAAAAAGTCTCATAATAAGGGTTAGGGTAATTATAAGTTATTACGGCTAACATACGAACTAATTTTATCATTTTAATCAAATTAAACGCAAACCATGGTCGGAAAAAAATTTACAAGTGAGCAACCGATATCCATTTCTTTACTACCTCTTTCAAAGTACTTTTGTTTTTGACCTTTCCAAATTTATTTTTTCCTTTTAAAACATATGAAACATATGAATCCACAGTCCCCTTTTGTGCACTATTGAGATCTTGTCCAAAACAATCACCAATGATTCCATTCTTCTTTTACATTTAATCAGAAGAACTTCCTAAAGTACCAAAATTTGTAAACAGTATGAAACACTTTTGCTCAATTAACTACGCCTATCCTAATAACACAACTCAAACCCGAACACACGTTGTCATGTTAGTTACACTTTATAAGCATTCCAGCCCACCAATCTTACAATCGTCGTTGCAAGTGCAATGATCTCAAGAAGAAGAAGAAGAAGAAGAAGTGTTCAATTTGGAGAAAAACAGAGGAGGATTGATTTCGTTGTCTCTTAGAGAAGAGTCTGATCTACAAAGATAAGATGAAGTATTTTTACCATGAAGCTATCAGAAAGGCTTTGAGTGGCTCATTTTAGAGAATGAAAATGCAGTGAATAATAACCGAGTTTTTTTTGTTGTATGTCTCAATAAGCAATTGAATCACAGATGATTATTCAACTCCCGAATCAAGCAGAATACTTTCAGTTCACATGTATTAGTTGGATTGCAATTTGATCCAGTAATACATATGCTTGAATTGAACCAAATTGAAAAAAATCCAAATAACCAATAATATTGTTGCATGCGATTAGTACATAGACGTGGTAATGATTATAGAAGATCATCCAGCCCAATAGTTAATGATTATACCTAAATATCTACAGTAAAATTTGTGTTTTGTCAAATATGGAGTATCTAGAAATAGGGCCAGGAAAGTTCTCAAAGATAAATGGTCTAAGCTCATCTCATTGAGTTTACTCATCTCGCCTAAACAAGCATTGAGTTTTAAAATGGCCTAAGCAATTTGCCCAAAGTAGCAACAAGTCACGGGCTTTATATACTTCTCACGTGTCACATACATGTGAAACTGTAATTGATAGCAATTCATGCAACAAAACAGCATATTTGTGCAACCAGTTTGATGTCTATTGCTTTTATACATGCATTGTAAAGCATATTTGTGCAACAAAACAGCCATGTGCGCCATCAATGTGTTACTAGTCATTCCAAAGCAACAATCACCTGTGAGGACCTACCCGGAGTTAGTAGCCCAAATAGGGAACGGAGGCACCATAGTCCATATATAAACTACTACCATAAAGAATTTTGTAGTGCGTTTGGTCTCAGTGAAGAACAGAGGGATGTTAGGGAGAGGGAAAAAGGGAAGGAGGAAGGAACTCCCTGTTTGATAGAGGGGAGAGGGAGATGGAAAGGGGAGGAGGAGGGAGCTATTCTTTTACTGCACACCCTCTGTTACTTGCCTTCTGAATTTTTTGCCCTTCAAAACTATAATTCTCAACCGATTTAACGGCCAATTTTCAATTCTTTCCATGAAAACTAGTACCATGAAACATAAAAACTATAGTTGATTAGTAGCCCAAATAGGGAACGGAGGCACCATAGTCCATATATAAACTACTACCATAAAGAATTTTGTAGTGCGTTTGGTCTCAGTGAAGAACAGAGGGATGTTAGGGAGAGGGAAAAAGGGAAGGAGGAAGGAACTCCCTGTTTGATAGAGGGGAGAGGGAGATGGAAAGGGAAGGAGGAGGGAGCTATTCTTTTACTGCACACTCTCTGTTACTTGCCTTCTGAATTTTTCGCCCTTCAAGACTATAATTCTCGGCCAATTTTCCATTCTTTCCTCCCAACTCAACCAAAGAACATGAGGGAAAGACAGTTTTATTTCCCTATAAATCACTCTTTTGTCCCTCCTCATAGCTTCCCTCTTCCATCCAATTTTCCATCCTATGTAGCAAACAAAGCATTAAGCTACATAAAAACAATTTAGCCAGTACATGACAAAAGAACCAGGAATCAAAAAGAATTACCTCAACTTTGGGATATTTTGCTAAAGCATTCTTAGCATCAGCAGCAGAAGCAAAACGCACAAATGCAAACCCATTCTTGCCCTTTCTACCCTTCATCATCACCCTCACCTCCACAATCTCACCCACCTCTTCAAAAACTTTCCTGATATCTTCTTCCTTTGTATCCTTGTCCAACCCACCAATGAATATCTCAGTTTTCCGCCGCCTTTTACGCTCCAAAGCCTCCATTTCCCCGCTCAATAATACTCCATTAGCCATCCCAACTTCCCCTCTCAAATCACCAACTTCACAGTTCTCCACCTCTTCCTTCTCTCCCTCCTTGCACTCACCACCTCCAAAATCTATATTTTTAGTTTCACATTCATAGTTCTCGTTTTGGATCAAATCCACATTTTCATCATCTAACTGAGTTTTAATAAAAGAAACAGCCGTTTCAGTTCCATTAATATTGTTCTTAGTTTCAACAGAATCCGAAACACAAGCTTCAGACAAAATTTCTGTCAAAGAAGCATCCTTTTCTTCATTGCAAGCCCCAGGCTCCTTCGGGTTTTCAACTTCCATTGAAGCACTAGGGTTACAATTAGGGTTTTCAGCATCCACAGCAACATCAAAAAAATGGGGATTTTCAACTTCCTTTGAAGCAAAAGCATTAGAGTCAAGATTACAATTTTTTACTTCCACTGGAACTGATTGATTAGGGTCAGCACTTTCAACTTCTAATGAACCCAACACACCAAATTTAGGGTTCTCACCATCATTCCCCGTACCCCGTTTCTCCGCCGATTCTTCATTCGAAGAAACAACCAAACCCGTTTGCACTCTCTTAGGCACTTTCCTCTTCACAATCTTCTTCACAATCCTCACCGTCTTCTTCACCACCGTTTTCGCCGGCGCCTTTGTGGCATCTTCTTGACCTATTCCACCACCATTCTCAATCATAGTATTAGCCACGGCAGTTTCAGGTGCTGTTGATGAAGCCTTCTCAGGTACTGTTTCAATTGGGGCAGTTTGGTCTGAAGCTTCTTCACTAATATTAGGAGTCCGTTCGGCAATTCCCATTTCGGATTCGATTTTTGAGGTTGTTTTAGGGAAAGTTAAAGGAGTAGTTTTTGGGAGTGTTCTTGAGACATTATCAGCATATTTGGTGGAGGTTTTGGGGGAGGAATTGAAGGTGGTTTCACTTTTGCCCGACGAGGATGGTTCTAGGGTTGCGGCGGCCGCAGTGTTGGTGGTGGTGGTGGTGGTGGTGGTGGTGGAGGAAGGTGGGGTTTCAGAGGAAGTAATGGCGGCGGATTTTCTGACGGCGGGCCTCCGTCTTGGCCCGACGGCAGTGGAAGCCTTCGACTTCGGTGGCATCTTCGTCGCTTTCTCTCCCTCTCTCTACTGTGGGTACAGGATGACAGACACACACATACAATATTGAATACAAAAGATTGATTTGTTCTTGTATTTTAAACCCTTGAAATATGGTTATTTTCACAAGAGACCCTTTTAACTTTGTGTTTAATTCATTTACACCCCCTTCTAGTTTATCAATACTTCGAGGAGACCCTTACATTCGTAAAAATTTAGTCAGACCCTGTCAGTCAACTAACAATTCCAAATAAGTGAAGGAAATAACTAATCTGCCCTTTTTATCATTTTCCATATAGGCTCAACCAAACTCCTTTTCTGGAACTCTCAACAATGACTACCCAATCTATTAAAGCAAACACCTTTTATTCTTCTTACCAAACACTCCGCTCTAGTCCAGGAGCCCACCACTATCGATAATTCACACATTCCACACACACACAGAGAGAGAGAGAGAGAGACAGCTCTTTTTCATGGGGATGGCCTCTGTTTTGCCTTTCAACTGATGTAGCATAAAATCCACTAATATATATACGTTTATATTTTTTCGAATTACAATGGAAAAGCTCTCTCTTTCTCTGTCTTCAATGGCAGATGTTATTCGACTATCTTCCATTTCGCTTAGCTTCAATTCTTCGCTGTTAACTCGTCCTTGAATTCTCTCCAACCGAGACTCCCACCCACTCAAAAATCGTATAAGAAGATCTCCTCTGTTGCCAATTCTTCTACTACTGGTTTTTTTGCTCCATTTGCCTTCAGACCCACCAAGCAATTGGTCTCTTTCAAGTTGCAAAAGGTTCACTCTTCAATGGGAATATTTTTATTCCTCAACTCTTGTTGATTGTGGGGAAAAAAACTCTTGTTGATTGGAGAGTTTTCTGTTTGAGTTGAATAAAGGGGTAGATTGACTAAAAGTTGTCTTTGGATTTCATAAGAAGGGGTGTCCAAGTTGAGCTTCATATATCTTTATGTTTTATTTGTTTTTACTTAATTATCATGTTGAGCTCAATTTGAACTTTCTTTAATCCTTGAAAGGAGTTTTTTTTTTTTAATTTTTTTTTTCATTTATTTTCTTCTTTTCTTTTTCTGAATAGAAAATTTTCTTTCTTGTCATTGGTTTGCTTTAAATATATGTGTTATCATAGGTATGTTATTAAAATATGTGTTTTTTATGTATGTTTTTATTTATTTTTTGGATTGTTTACAGTGATGTGAGAGTTACCATAATTTTCATGTGCACTACACTTCAATACGTAGAAATGTGAATCATTTGTGTATTAAAAATGAAGTTTGGCTTTATATAGAGCCAAACATGACTGTGGGAGGGGAAGAGGGAGTGAATATGAAAAATTCAATCTGGTATACAGTCTGTTGCCAAGCATGACCATTGGAGGGCAATTTGGGTATTATAATTTTTTTTTTTTTTTGGTTGATGTGAGCAAAAAGTGTCGCAGAGCACTGTAAAAGGAGGAGGAGGAGACTGGTGTGTGTTAGAAAAAGTAAAAAGTCTGAGTGATTTTTTTTTGTAAATGTAGCGATCTTCTTGAAGTATTGATAAACTAAAGATGTGTAAATGAATTAAACCTGTTAACTTTTTACATAGATTGTTCTAGAGTCCAGGACCCTATAAATAGTGTTATTTTCACCATAGATCCTTAAATTATATTTTATATAAAGTTTATATTAATTCGGTGATTAACTTTATCTATTTGAAGGTTATGAAACTAAATTTTACTTTTATTAGGGGTTTTGTGGCTCAATGATATCTCATCTATTTCCCAAAATTTATAGTGAGAATTTTAGTCTCCAAGCGAGCACAGTGGATGTGTGAGTTTCTTGTCAATGAAAAAAAAATCAGAATTTTATTTTGAGTAATTAACTGTCCGTCAACGCCCTACTTCTTACTTTGTTAAATCTTCATAACAGAAGTGGTTTTATTATTATAACTTAATTTGAGGGTGAAAAGTAAGTTAATTTAATTTGCCCATTATGGAGTGTGTGTGTGTGTGTGTGTGTGAGAGAGAGAGTGTGAGTATATATATATTAGATAGCAAAGGTAACTGGGGGACTTAAAAAAATTTCATATGGGATTTCTTGAGATATACTACGAATATTTCACCAAGGAAAATTAATTGTATATCACCTATTGTATGTTGTGATTTTTTTGTTTTCTATTTTTCATAATATGGATGGGAAATATTTTAATGGCTTCATCTATCACATAGATTATATGAATTTAAAGAACGTTCATTGGATTATCAAATTTTATATTTTGAAGTGTGAAAATTTATGCACTTAAATTTTCATGCTAACATTAAATTGAATGGTCTCGCTGTATAAAATAAAATAAAATTTGACAGGGACCATTTCGTGTTTTAAGGTAAAATTTGTCCGCAATAAATTTTTATGAAGAACATCAAAAATAAAGTATTATGATGTCCGACACTATTCCAACATACAAAGTGATTCCTTTAAGGCTTGTGTGAACAAGATAGTGACATGTAGATGGATAAAAAAAAAAAATTAACCATTGCAACACAATATATTTTTGAGGACAATAAATGGTCTGAATAATAAATTCAGTCTGAATTTGTTACATGCATTAATTATCGTTATTAATATATAAAGCATATAGGTTAAGCTCAACATTCACACATCCAAAGGATGATGATCAGATGTCGTATATCTATATACTATATATGCACCAAGAGCCAACACCACAGGCAGCAGTACCACAGCAACATTGATGGCCACCTTTCTACCCAATCTCACCCTTGTAACTGACCTTTCCATCCCATTCTCGGCTGCTTTATTTTCCATTGTTTGGCTAAAACCTCCTAATTTCTCAGAATTAAGAGTAGGTTTCTTACTCACTTGAGGCTGATTGGTCTCTGTAGTTTTTGAAACATTCTGTTGAGAGTTTTGGAGTGGTTTGGGTTGATCTGGATTGGTGATTTTCTTGATTGGCATTACAATATAAAGGCGGGCAGCAGCAAACTTGGCATGGATTTCATCTGAATTGCACTTATTTGGAATTTTAATTTCCTTGCTGAAACGGCTCCATCTTGTCCTGTCCAGAGGGCGTTCTCCTGTGATCTTTAGGGTTCCCAGACTGTTGACATGGACCTTTAGCTGCTCTTTTTTGAATTCTACATATCACAAATCAGGAAAATATTTGATTAACCAAACCAATTGCTACTTTAACTTGGTAATTTTCAATTACTTATATACAATTACTCATATATATACCAAAGAAATAAAATAGAGTACCGGGAAGATGGAGTACAAGAGTTTCGGCTCCTTCCTCTCTGGTCCAGTTGCAGAATGGTTCAAAATCATCATAAGATTTGGTATCCATGGCAGCTTTTGTACTATTCTTCTTCTTTCGGGTTTTGAAGAAGTTATGCAGCTTTGATTGAAATGAACACATTTCTCTTCTTATCTCTATAATCTATATATATATATACATATACCGATTCCATATATACAGACAGACACATTCGATCATAATATGAAAGGAGGTACACGTTGCCTCTAATTACAGGTTTCTTGATCAGAGCTTGATGGGAATCACTTGTTTTTGGGTTTGAATATAAGTTTTTGATGAATTGCTTCTTGTGAATGGCAACCTTGGGAAGGTCTCCTATTTGCATGGGCAATGACAAGATTCCTCCTATTGAAATTTATTCCTTTACTCATTGAACAGGAGGAGGTTTAAGATGCTTTCCATTCCATGTGCAACATCAGCTTAACCCAATCTATAGATAACCCTTTTAAGACTAGTGGGCCCATGCAAGCCAATTGAATAAAATACAAGTTTCAACTCTCCCCAAAAAAATTAGTGTGAGAGTTTCTTCGTCAATATATATATTTAAAGGAGATATATTTACACTTCACTTTTTATGTTTGCTGTACAATTTTATATCACTTTTGATAATATAAAAAAAAGTTGAATGGATTTTTTTTTTTAAAAAAACCCAAAAAAAAAAAAAAAAAAAAAAATTATATTGAATAAATTACCTCTTTTGACCGGGCCAACACATAATATAAATTAGAAATAAACACGTAAAAATAGAAAATCATATTCTAGTTGAATTGAAACACCATGAGTTCTGAATCCCACAGGCAACTTGTGAAGATTTAAAACTCTCTTTCAAATTGTCTCACTAAATTTGTTCTAGGACTATGATACCATTTTTCCAGGTCAAGTGGTCCCAATTAATGAATTTATTTATTTATTAGTAAATTAAATAAATAAAAAAAAAATTCCGCCATTGGAGAAGCATGCACACACACCCCCATCCGGCCATACCCTCCCCCTCACACACACTCAACATCAACCTTCAAAGTTTTGATTAACGAGAAGGTTTGAGGACCCACTCTAGTGAAACCAAACATGGTCTAATAAGAAAGAAAAGAGGTGCAGGGGCCACACCAAAGGACTAATTACCAAACATGTAGAACCAATAGAGATCTGATCATCCATTTTTGGTCAAAAATCATTTGAACAATGATCCCATTAATTTCCTTGTCTTTTTCCTTTCCATTGAAACCTAGAGGACGACCCTGTAGGATCTTCTATGAGTGAAATCTGAGAAGTGAAAAGACCAGAAGGAAGGAAAAGAAGTATTGGAAATGTAGTGGTCACTCAAGGAAGGTTCATAAAAGTAAAAGGTGAAAAAATTTAACCATCTGATGTGAAATAATACCCATGAAGAACAGGAACTTTATGTGGAATTACAATTACATCATGCGATGTTCTACCATGTCGTGAACTCTTTGCTTTCCCATGAGTCCATGAAAATTTGATGAGATATATGGAACTACTGATTTTACTCATAGTTTTAGAAATTTATAGTACTATCTGCATTAGAGAAAAAAAAAAAAAAATGGTTTCACAATTTACTCTCAAATCTGTGGTGACTATTGCAAGACTTGATCTAATATATATATTGAGATACATATTAGTTATGGTAATTAATTTTGGGTAAATTATACGGACATCTTCTATAATTTTTTATAATTATAGGGACCTCTCTTATAATTTGAAAAATTATTCAAACCACCCTAAAAATGAAACTAACTCTACACGGACCTTCCTTCTGTAATAGTCAACGCGAATCAATGAATTGATATGTCTTCAATTCCAGTTCCAATTAAGGGCAGTTTGTTTCATGCTATCAAATGGAGATCAAGTGAATTTGAGAATGTGTGTGTGTGATGATTACTTAAGATTTATGTATGGAATTCATCTAGTAGGTTTATACATATAAGTTTGGTGAGTGTGGTAGGAATATTATTGCTCCAATTGGACTCTCTCTCCCTTTGTCTGTTTCTCTATTTTGCTAAATTCAGTGTCTTGTATCAATTTATATACACACAATAAATGGTGCTGAGAGACCATGCTTTGGCCTGGGTGGTGACACTAATGCTTCATGATATATATGGCTTTACTTGTCCTCTTAACTTTTGTTATATCAAATGTCACATAAGCTGTAAAAAGTATGAGCACTCACTTCTTTTAGAACAAGACAACATCAACCTGGCCTCCAAAACCTATCAGTTTTTCATTATTCATTCCATCAATGTAATGACCTGTCTATCATGTGTCCTTGGGCTGTACTAGTAAATAGTTCTCTCTCTCTCTCTCAAAATTTGATATTATGTGGTTGCAGCCTTTGTGGGTTGTGATTGTTGAATCTTGAGAGAGCTAGGGAGGGGGGACTGGTGTGCATGGAGGTCGAAGGAAAAGGGGGTGTTTGGAATGAAGTTTGATCCAAGATATATCCATTTGTTAATCAATCTCCTTTCGATCTTATGGTTTTAATTTGAGGCCAATATTGGTGGTTATTGGTGAATTTATGGACTGATCTCGGACCAGGCTTCATTCCTCACACCAATCTTTCCTGCAGAAACACGCTTATGAGTGCATCAAGAGGCAGGTATGCTAGTCTTCATCAATATCCTAGCTTACCAAGAAATAAATAAATCTTGATCAATTATATTTATAGATCACACCTTAATTTAATTATAGTTTGTTTTGCCCTTCTCTTGAAAATCTAATTAACTTTCCATGCAGTCATCATAATCTATATATGATCCCTAGTAGGATATTAATAAGTAATAACCTATTAGGGTTTGTCATTTGGAAATTTTAATGTATATTAATTAGTAGTGGTCATTCTCTATTTTATATATATATATATATATATATATATATATAACCCTTATGAATATATTTGCAGTTGTAGCTTGAAACTTTTAGTTATTGAAACACATATGTTTGGCTTTTCATTATACTTGTAGTTTATGAATCTTGGGAGAGTAAGTATATTTATATTACCCTTACCTCCCTCTATCTCTGTGAGAGGCATAAGATGAACCCTAGCCAGCAACATATATATGTTTGATGTACTTGGCCTTAATTTCATCGATCGCTAGAATTGGATCTTATATCCTTCTTCCTGTTTATGCAAACCAATCCCGTGGCACGGAGCCCAAAACATTTATCGAGTATGATTACAACTATGTATCTTTCCATATGTAATTTCTGATTAATTCAGAATGGGAATTAGGAATGATAGATGCAGATGTACGGACACATACATTATTGTTAATTGGATCATTTGAGAGTACTACTTAATTATCTCTTTCAGTTCATGTACATCAATTTGTATCATTATATATATGTGTGTGTGTGTATATATACGTACACCACATATTAGGATCAGTTGTTTGTCAATCAATGTTAATTAATTTTCCGAACAGTGGCATACGACTCTGGTAGCACCCAATAAGCAAGACAGCCGTAAGTAACATCATGCACAAACATTTTAAGCCAAATGTAAAAAATAAAAATAAAATAAAATAAAGAAGCAAACTTTATTTCAACGATTACATTACTTGATTTATGTGGTTGGAAAGCTAGCCCAGATCCCTGCTGTAAATTTTGGTGCTGTAATTATTTTCAAAGCCACTACATCTATTTTCAACACATTTGTTTTTTTTTAGCCAGTTGTAATGTATTGAAAAATGTATGTAATGTGTTAATATATGTAATATATTGAAAAACACATGTAATGTGTTCAAAAGTGTATAACATCACTACAAAAAATGAGATTACAGTCGAAGATCCTAGCTCTGTGTGTGTGTGTGTGAGTGAGATATGTTAAGAAGTGTACAAAATCACATCATCAAGGGAGATTATACACTAGAGACTGTGAATCTTCAACATGTGAATCATTTTGTGTTTTCTGTGAAGTATTTATTTGAAAATTATTAGAAGGAAATGCACATATAAATAAATGACTAGTATCACATATATATTGTTAGATCCATATCTTAAAAATTTAAGTTTTGGGACAATTGACAATTACGTACCTAACGTATATATATCAATTTTTTGGTTATGTGAGGTCTTGGATTCGATCCTCTAAATTTGCATTTGTTGTCCTCTTCTGTTTTTGTCTATTTGCTTTGTTTTCTATCCATTCGACTCTCATATGAAATAGGGTCACATGAGGAAGTGTGTTAAAAGTATGATTTGCGTGTGTTGTTAGCTAGCTAGATCATTCATTCATTCATTTCAGAACAAGTCAACCTTTGGTGTAGTTGATAATCTATTGAGGATTTGGCAAGTTACATTGATTGGTGCAAAAAAAAAATACAACTAACATAACAAAAATTCAAATCCGACATCTATATACGGACCACCTTGCATAAGATAAATACTTCTATGTATTTGTGAACGATGAATATTTCGAAAAATTTAGTATATTCTTCTTGATGCCAGGGATTTATAATGCCACTAATCTTCAATCTGTGTACTATAAAACATTGTCACCCCATTCAATGGACGGTAAATCATATGATAAAGTTTAGATTAGTCCATGCATTTTTGTTAAATAGAAAATAAATTGTGGTAGAAAAAAGTTTCCAAACCAAATACAAGTTGCTGTGTACGGATTGCAGTGTATCATGAACAAGGTTTGTGTTACTTCCAATAAAAAACAACTAAAGAGGTAGAAAAAGAGGAACATCCACTACACACACACACGCACAACATAGCTAGACCCAAATTCTAATACAAACTTCTTAGGATTGTATTTAGAATTTGTACTTTTGTTACCCAAATTCTAATACAATCTTCTTAGGATTGTATTTAGAATTTGTACTTTTGTTTCGACTTTCTTTTTGAATGAAGTTGTTGCTTGCCTCATTTAAAAATAAAATAAATTCCATAAATATGCTCCAAATCTATACATTTTGTTCTGAACTCAAATCTTACTTTCTTCAGATCAGACATATCCTCCAAAGTGACTCAGCAGGTTTATAATAGTGACTTGCACAGGAATAGTGCATGTGACAGTGCTAAACTCCCGTTAAACAGATCATGGATTCAAATTAAAGGAGTTGTGATATATATATATATACTCCTTTCGTCCCAGTCCCATATAAGCAGTCCATACATTTTGTTCTGAACTCAATCTTACTTTCTTCATATCAGACAGATCCTCCAAAGTGACTCAGCAGGTTTATAATAGTGACCTGCACAAGAATAGTGCATGTGACAGTGCTAAACTCCCGTCCAAACAGATCATGACCTCAAATTAAAGGAGTGGTGATATATAGTAGTCCATTATTTCATTTTTACATGTTCCAAATTAGTTGTCCTTTTGAAAAATCAAAGCATTTTTTTTTTATATTTCCATCATTGTCCTTTATTTTTTAAAAAAATTTCAAACTTTGTAACTTTATATGTTTAATTTAGAAAGAACAATTTGATAATTTTTAAAGGGGACATTGCATTAATTGCATGTCCCTTTAAAAACTTCAATTTCTATATTATAGGGGTGGCAATTCGTGTTGCGGATCGTAATCGTGTCGTGTCAATTTAAGGATATTATAATAAACAGCTCAATCTGAACACGACCCATTTAATAATCGTGTCAGGAACTCTCAACACTAATTCGACCTGTTTTGTGTAACCCGTTTAATGACCTATTTATAAAAAATAAAAAATTATATTATTTAAATTATTAATAAAACTCAATAAAATAATAAATACCAAAAAATATATAAGTTTTAATCAACCAAATTACTAAATGGTTTCTAGTTTACAAAAAATTAAATTATAAGATACAAGTTTATAGTAATTTTAGAATTTAAATAAAAATTTATTTACGACATATATAGTTAAACGTGTATAAATAGGTTATACGGGTTGAATCCCTCAACCCAAACACAACACGATTAACTAAATAGATTAATTATGTCAACTTGTTTATAACCCAAATTCGTTTAAAATCAATTCAAACTAGTTTAACTCACATGTCATGCTCAAGTCGTGTTAACTTTTGCCGTCTTTACTTTATGTGGACGGAGGTTTTATTATATATGTGTATGTATTATTGATTGCTTTGTTAAAACTTCAAAAGAATGAATCTCCAGTATATGTATGTGTGTAAAAAGCTAAAGAGATGTCGGGTGACCAAAACGTGGTCGGTGGCACAAAAGATTGTCATCTTTGTCAAAAGTACACCGTCCCAGAGTGGCATACCATTCATCAAATGCCTGTACGTCAATTACTCCAATCTCTCTCTCTCAAAAACACACATATCAAGGTATGGATAGCTTGCAAAAGTGAAAAAGAATCTCCAGAATTAAAGAAAATATTATCTTAAGAAAAAGCAATGCGAGACCGAATTCCATCTAGATTGCCATTAACATTCTAGCTTTACAAAGTTGTAAACATATTCCCTCGGCCTTAAATAATTGTTCACTTAATCAATTATGATAATAAATTTTTATTTTGTAAATTGTGACTCACAAAATTTACGAAGTGCACAACATATTATTTTAGAGCGAAAGGAATATATATATCATATTATGCTTATAAGGTGTTATAGAAAATTGATCATCAAAACAATTAGAGAAGAGCTTCTTAAGACATTTAGTTTGTATAATTAGTACAGTACTTATCTTGATGATGAAAAGAAACATGCAAACTTAATAAGTAAGCAAGTCACCCAAACAAACCATCACCTTAAGAAAGTACTTTTGAAGAACATAAAACTAATATGTTTTTTTCCCAAAAAACAGAAAAAAAAAAAAAAAAAAAAAAAAAAGAGACTCAGTGCAAATATAAAAAATTACATTCGAATATTATTTTTCATCTTTTCTGAAGGTATGTCTCTCTGTTTGCCTGTAATGCTTCATCTTTGTTTTAATACTACACCAACTAGGAATATATATATATACACACACACACACATTAATTTAATGCCTTAGAGAAAGAAAATTAAAAAAGGTGAAAAAGAATCTCCATTAAACAAAAGTAAAGGCTGCTTACGCACCAAGTTAAGCACCTTTGTTATCTATGCTTTTCTTCTTTACCTTCCAACTAATAAACTCCGCTATACACACACTCTCTCTTTCTCTCGTCTTATATTACATCAAACACTTCCCATTCTTCTTTCTAGTTTCTACTACACAAGTAACACAACCCAAAACACATGCACATACCGGACAATGTGATAAAGCTGTAATCAACCCCAACATTTCCAAAACACCACCAAATTAAGCTTCAATTATGGACCCGGTCCGAAAATTGATTGTTCAGGTTGTTGACGCTCGCGAACTTCTTCCCAAGGACGGACATGGATCTACCAGTCCCTACGTGGTTCTCAATTTCTACGGCCAGAAGAAGAGGACCCGAACCGTCATCGGGGACTTGAACCCAACCTGGAATGAAAAAATCGAATTCAACGTCGATAAGCGTCCGTCGTCGGTCATCGGCGACCTTCTAGAGGTTGATGTCTATCACTACCACGACCGAAGCATTGGCCCCACAACGAAGGACATCTTTCTGGGTCGGCTCCGATTGAGCTCGCGACAGTTTGTCAAGAAAGGTGAAGAGGCACTGATTTACTATCCGTTGGAGAAGAAGAGTCTATTCAGTTGGGTTCGGGGTGAGATTGGATTGAAGATTTATTTCGTCGAACCCGTATCACCGCCCTCGCCACCGCCGTCGGCGGAGGACGTCAAACCACCTGATGCAGCTCCACCACCGCCACCACCAGTTGAACCCGGATCCGACACTCAGCAGCCGAAAGAAGATGCAGTGGCGGATGGTGCAAAATCTGACACACAGGCAGTGCCTCCGCCTGAGCCCAACCAGGCGCCGGCGGCGGACCCACCTCCAGATGGCGGGAAACCCAGTGAAGACATACCTCCTCCTGCGGGTACTGAAACTGCTGAGAAACCGCCGGAACCTGACCCACAACCCCAAGATGCAAGTACGGTTCCAGTGGATCCCGTACCAGCTCCATCGGTGCAACCAGATCCATCACAGCCACAAATGACGGCATCACTATCATCACGATCAGGACCTGAATTTGGTTTCAACGGTCCTCAGCCAATCAGCCGCCACGCATCGGTCAGTAGCTTCATGTCGGACCCATCGGAGGGTAATCCAATCGAACGGACATCGTTCGATCTGGTTGATAAAATGCACTATCTCTTTGTTCGGGTCTTAAAAGCCCGATCACTTCACACCAACAGCAATCCAATAGTCAAGATAGCGGCTTCGGGTTCTCAAGTCGTATCCAAACCCGCCAGAAGAACCCAATTGTTTGAGTGGGACCAGACATTCGCCTTTGGCCACGACACACCAGATTCCAGCTCCTCCATTTTAGAAATTTCTCTGTGGGATGCACATAACTTCTTAGGTGGGTTATGTTTTGACGTGACAGAGATCCCGTTACGAGATCCACCAGACAGTCCCTTGGCCCCACAATGGTATAGACTTGAAGGAGGTGGAGTTCACGGAGGCCACTTGATGCTTGCCACGTGGCTCGGCACGCAGGCTGATGAAGCGTTTCCTGAAGCATGGAAAACCGATACAGCCGGTAACCCCACTTCTCAGTCGAAAGTCTACCAATCACCGAAGCTTTGGTACCTGAGATTAAGGGTGATCGAAGCTCAAGACATCATGCCGTTAACGTCGTCAAAAGAATCATCAATCCAAGTCAAAGCCAAGTTGGGATTTCAAGTTTTCAAGACCAAACCCTCCGTTACACGTAACGGATCTCCGTCGTGGAACGAAGATTTGATATTTGTAGCAGCCGAGCCGTTTAGTGACCAACACCTAGTCCTTTACCTGGAGAGTCGGCAAGCGAAAGGACCAGTCATTTTGGGAGTAACTAGCATACAACTAACGTCCATAGAGCGACGTGTTGATGATCGGAAAGTGGCGTCAAGATGGTTCAATTTTGACAAAGGCAGGGTCCAGTTATGTGTGTGCTTCGATGGTGGATATCACGTGATGGACGAGGCAGCCCATGTGTGCAGCGACTATCGTCCGACGGCAAGGCAGCTTTGGAAACCCCCTGTGGGGATGGTCGAACTCGGCATCGTTGGATGCAAAAACTTAGTGCCCATGAAGACAATCAACGGCAAAGGTTCCACAGACGCCTATGCTGTTGTCAAGTATGGTAACAAATGGGTTTGCACACGTAGCATCTCTGACAGCCTGGAACCCAGATGGAACGAGCAATACACGTGGAAGGTATATGATCCGTCCACGGTACTGACTATAGGAGTGTTCCAGTTTGACAGTTTGCAATTATGTGAGATGGACGGCTCTGATGAACCCACGCGAAATGATCATCGGATGGGGAAGGTGCGTATACGTATATCTACATTGGAGACAGGTAAAGTGTACAAAAATACGTATCCACTACTATTGTTGTCTAATATTGGATTGAAAAAAATGGGTGAGATAGAGGTGGCAGTACGCCTCGCACGTGTGACTCCCACGCTTGATTTCTTACACGTGTATTCACAGCCATTGTTGCCTTTGATGCATCATATCAAGCCACTAGGCATGATCCAACAGGAGATTTTGAGGACCACCACAGTCAAACTTTTGGCTGCACATTTTTCCCGATCTGAACCGCCGCTTCCTCAGGACGTCATTACATACATGTTAGACGCGGAATCGCACGCGTTTAGCATGCGCAAAGTACGTGCTAATTGGTTCAGGATCATCAACGTCGTTGCTGGGGTGATTGATGTGGTCAAATGGTTGGACGACACGCGTGCGTGGAAGAATCCGACGGCCACCATACTTGTGCATGCATTGTTGGTGATGCTTGTGTGGTTCCCTGATTTGATTGTCCCCACATTTGCATTCTACTTGTTCGTGATCGGAGCATGGAACTATAGGTTCCGGTCGCGGATCCCACTGCCACACTTCGATCCGAAGATCTCATTCGCCGATTCCATTGATGGTGATGAACTGGATGAAGAGTTTGATGCAGTTCCAAGCAGTAGACCAAATGAGATGGTACGTGCGAGGTATGATAAGCTACGCTCGCTGGGGGCACGTGTCCAGACTATATTGGGTGATTTCGCCACGCAAGCAGAACGTGTGCAGGCATTAGTGACTTGGCGAGACCCACGTGGCACGGGGATTTTTGTGGGACTTTGCTTTGTTGTGGCTATGATTTTGTATTTGGTACCGTCAAAAATGGTGGCAATGGCATTCGGGTTCTACTATCTGCGCCACCCTTTGTTTAGAGATCGAATGCCGTCACCGGCATTGAATTTCTTCCGAAGGTTGCCTTCGCTATCTGACCGAATCTTGTAGGCCGTTGATCTACAAAAAAAAACTAAAGATTTCACTCAGATTGTTGCAAAAATCTATTGTTCATACGAATAAGTTATAAATTAAGCATATGGTGGACTTGGAATCACTTGTAACACTCTCTGAATGCAATATAATTTTTGCTACTCATGCAATAATTAGGTGACAATATATAATGAATTGATGAAATATTTCTGATATGATTTAAGCGTTTATCTTATAAAAATAAAAAAAATGAAGTAGATATATTAATCTAATACTCAAATGATATAGTTTGGTGTGAATAAAGAAATAAGCCTATACAAGACAACGTCAAAAAAGGTCAATGTTTGGCCTGCAAAATGGACAGATATTGTGCATGTGACTATGTTTCTATCTGAATTGAATAGAAAAACAACCTATGTTTGCTGCATGTGACCATGTTTGTATCAATAAATTCATAATTTTTTTTAGATTGGACTTTAATGAACAAAATCCACGTGTGATTCATCCAAATTATTTAATATATGCTTATAACTCAAGCGTGTTACTTCTTTTCTCTCAATGTTCATGTTTAAAAATTAGAGTTTTTAAGGAATATACAATTAACGTATTATTCCCTTTTAAAATTACTAACTTGTTTTTTTTAGTTTTGATATGCATAATTATAAAATTTGATTTTTTTGGAAAATATAGAGAACAATGATGGAAAGATAAGGCTTATTTATTTTGAATTTTTGGAATAGACAATCACTAGTAATTTAATACATCTAAAATAAGATTGTGAACTACTAATATAGGACAGAGGTAGTGTAACTCACAGAAATGAGTTTCGGGTGAGACCTATCAAGCTTCATTTATTTTCATACCCTACTGATATAGTTTTTGTTTCCTTGAAAGGGAAATGCAAATTTACTTAAAATTCTTCCTTTTAAAATTTAATAATAAAAAATTGTATTTGTAAATTTTGATTAATATAATTTTTTTTCTAAAATTTTGATTAATACTGAATGAATATTAAGGAATCGAAGACTCCAAACATATATTTTGTTCAAATGAATTAATGGACCTATAAAATAGTTACTTATCATTACCATTACCAAATATGAGGAAGAAGAGATGTTACTGCTTTCTTATATTTTGCATGCATTATTAAAAAAAATTGTCACTCAAACAAATTACTTTAATTTATGGGCCAAAAAATTAATTTTCTTTTGTTATACACAAATCTGCTAAAGAACAACCACATTGATTTTTCATAAAGACCTAAAATGTACCTGAATATTAAACCATATTAAATGTGATGTCTAATCCAATCCAGATTTGTCATGTGACCTAGAATGATTCAAGAGTTGTTGAGGCTGGTTTAGGATGCTTCTACCACACACACCGAAAGAGACAGCACAAAACAATACGAAGCCCAAGGAAAATCTTAGCCTAGGAAATAATTGGACCAATTTGGCCCACTTCTCTATGCCAATCTCTAGCTTAATTCCCATATTTCCCAGAAAATAAAATAGCTCATCAGACTGTCAGATAATATAAAATTCTTATTCTTATTCTTGCTGTTGAGAAAAAAACGAATCCTTTTAACAGAAATGTTGGTCAGCAACGCGCCTTTTCCAGTTTTTCCTAAAGTTGTTTTTCGAAACTAACAAAACGCCTTTTATATTTTTGAATTCAAATATTCTTGTTGACCAGTGTACTTTAGTGAACTGAAGAAAGTTTTTATACTCCCATCAGTTTTAATAGGTGTTGGATGATATTATATCTTCAATTTAATTGCAGAACAAAGCACTAAACAAAAAATATATATATTAACTTCTAATTGGAGGATTTCAAAATTCTTAAATAAAGAAAAATACGGAGTATTAACTTTTAAAAATAAAAATATGAATAGTTTGATACAATTAATCGCGTCATGGTATGAACTGTGTGTTACCTTCTACGTAATGTAATAGTGATTTTTCCCCTAAAAAAACCCAACAAACAAACTTTTCTATTAATACCACCCCCATCCCTCCATTGCTTTACAGTTCACCATTTCCCAGATTGGGCATATAGCAAAATAAAAACCTCACTCTACCCTTCTCTGCCTCTCTCTCTCTCTCTCTCTCTCTCTCTCTCACACACACAAATAGCAGAGGCTACGCGTTTCTGGGTCCCTACCTGTAAGTACAGACAGCTCATTTTCCTGTGTAAATCAATCTGCAAGCTTCTGTAGTCATGAATCATTGATTATGGAGATCATTGTTGTTATCTTAACTGAAAATGGATTCAAATGCCTTGTTCTGTTTCTGGGTTTACCTTATATTTTTTGTTCTGTTACTACATACTAGATGAGGCCTGTCCGATTTAATCTCTTACTTTAATAATTTTGATTCTTTTCTTTTAGTAAGTCTTATCTACTTCTTTTAAGTTTGTCTTAGCTAGAGTGAACTATCAACTGTTAAATTTATTATCAAATTGGGTGATTTACAATGTTTTTCCTTTATATTTTAATCCTTCAGTTTAATAAAGTATACATTTGTTTATTTATTCTACTTATTTATTTATTTATTTATATTTTCCATCTTTATGTGATCAATTGTTTGTTGGAAGTTATTATTGTACCATTTTACAGATCAAGTTTATGCATTTTACCCTTAATTGGATAAGATGAATGCAAACACAAATACACAGACATACATAATACTAGGATGTGTGAATTAAGATAATACATGTTCTGAATTAATGCTGCTCCTTGTAGTTCATTTTTCTATTATAGTTTTTACCTTTATATCTATTTCTCGTGTTTCTTCCAAATTTGGTTTGTCAAGTTACTGTCCTTTTGCCCCAAATTAACTGAATAATCTTTTTCTGAAATGCTATATCAAGTTTGTTTGTATCAAGTCCGATTTTATTTTTTTTATTGTTTTGGAAATTTCAACTGTGAGATAACACCATTTATGGTGTACTGGGTGTCTAATCTACCATCATACTATTATTTCTATGTATAGGCAATTTAGGGAAGAAACATGGGAAGGATTTCAATACTCTTGATAGGGATTTTAGTAATGTGCTGCTGGGCAGCCATGGCAGAAGCGGAGTACATGAAATACAAAGATCCTAAACAACCACTAAATATTAGAATCAAGGATCTGCTAAGCCGGATGACATCAGAGGAAAAGATTGGGCAAATGGTTCAGATTGACCGGAGTGTTGCATCGGCCGAGGTCATGAAGAAGTACTTCATTGGTAAACATCAATAACATTCTTCTTTCCTATATAATGAATGATGTTGTTTTTAGATAGCAATTGCTCAATATGCTGTTTGCACAGGGAGTTTATTGAGTGGCGGTGGGAGTGTTCCAGCTAAACAGGCATCGGCTGAGACTTGGGTCAAGATGGTGAATGATTTCCAGAAGGGTTCTCTATCAACTCGTCTTGGGATCCCAATGATTTATGGGATTGACGCTATTCATGGCAACAACAATGTTTACAAGGCTACAATTTTCCCTCACAATGTTGGGCTTGGGGTGACAAGGTCAGTGAGCAGAAATTAGCAAATATCTTCATAGAGATAAACTTGTTAACCATGTAGTTAATTGTGTCTCAGACATAATTGAATTTACTGGTAAACCAAACTTGTTACGAACTTTAGGTTTGTGCTCTTAGGTCTCTCGAAAAATCTATCCGCAGAATGGAGCGATTGAAAAAGTCAAAGTTATTGTTAAAAATCAAAGTAATAATGACAACTCTACTTTTGTACTGTAATAAACAGTCAAGCCCATTATCTCAAATCAAAACCTACTAAAGCCACTAAGAGATTGTTTCAGCTGATTCTTCAAGTGGAACAATCATGAGTTTTTCTGTAGGGAGGACAATGAGTGGCGAATCTAAACCTTTCCCTTTCAACTATTGCCTTTTAACCTTCCTCTTTTCTTAATTATTATTATTATTATTATTTTCGTAAGAAGTCCCAAGAAAGAATGAAGATACATAATAAGATTTTCTCTAGTCAATCCTATGGAGGGAGTTTTGCCTCTTTATCCGGTGCTCATGATATACCTTTTTGTCAACCAGGGACCCTGAACTTGTCAAGAAAATTGGAGCTGCTACTGCTCTTGAAGTTAGAGCAACAGGAATACCTTATGCTTTTGCGCCATGTATTGCGGTAACTAAATCAACAAAAAATAATTGCTGCTGGATTTAAGAAAATCTTTAACTTAATGAAGTTCTCATATTTTTTCCTCAAGTTAATTTGATGTGAAATACAGGTTTGCAGGGATCCAAGATGGGGCCGGTGTTATGAAAGTTACAGTGAAGATCACAAGATTGTTCGAGCCATGACTGAGCTCATACCTGGATTACAAGGAGATGTTCCTGCTAATTTCCGAAAGGGTGTTCCCTTTGTTGCTGGCAAGTAAGGGTTTTTGCGAATCAATAACTACTTCTTAGTTATGAACATAATCTAGTGATGAACTCATTCTTGGATCAATTCTAGCAATTTTCTGTGCTTTGTGTACATTGTGGAAAGTAAAGAGTTAACGGTGTATCTGCTTTGCATGTGAATGTTTTATATATCACCAAACCTGATGACTCAGAAAGTGTAATAGGTTTATATATCTGCTCTGCATGTAATAGGTTGTTTGCACTTGGATTTTTTTGTTTGAAGATGTATAGCTTTGGTTTATATGATAGTTTGTGTCGATTTCTTGGAGATTTGGCTGCATATAGATTTGTGTCATGTAACATTTTTTATTCTCATCCACCTTTATTTATTTATTTATTTTCAGCATCCACCCATTCTTTGAGCTTGTCTAAAATCAAGTCCATTTTGGCTACTTTCAATTTGTGACAGTTCTGATGGTCTAATTTCTAGGGTTTTTTTTTTTTTTTTTTGCTAAGGATGAAGTAGGCTTCTATTAAAGATGTCTTGTGGATCATAGATAAATTCTCCCTTATGGACATATGAAAGCAACCCTTTTGGTTTTGTGCTTGATTGAGGCCTTAGTGGAGTGGACCATGGTTCCACCAACTATAGAAATAAAGGAAACATAAAAAGGGAGAACTTAAAAAAGAAAAAAAAAAAAGAAAAAAAAAAAAAAGAAAGAAAAAAAGATAGGCCTAACTGCATATTCAAGCTTAACATTTTGACTTAGTGATTTATTTATTACTACATTCATATCCAAAATCAGAAAACCTTACTGGTAGTCCTAATATATTCATCAAATAAAAGTACTCAACAATGAACCATTAGTTCAGCTATATCTTTGCATTTTAATATGACTGAAGTTCTGATATCTAATCTGAGAACTAAAAGAACATAACCAGATAATTGAATGCTTTGTTGGGAAATTACTCTTGTTCTAAGAATTAGTTTTAAAGAAACAATAAACTTTTGTCTTACAAGATACCCTATAATTGACTTTACCTAAATCACTTTGTTATTTTCCTTGATTTATTTATTTTCACGTTTTGTAGAACAAAGGTTGCTGCATGCGCTAAGCACTATGTAGGTGATGGTGGAACAACCAAAGGCATCAATGAGAACAACACTGTAACGACAAGAAAGGGTTTGTTCAGTATCCATATGCCAGCCTACTATGACTCAATTATCAAGGGTGTGGCAACTGTTATGGTCTCCTACTCAAGCTGGAATGGGATAAAAATGCATGCTAACCGTGATCTTATCACTGGCTTCCTGAAGAACACCTTACGTTTCAGGGTAAATTAAATTAGAGTAATTTTGACTCTTTAAGTCCCAAAAATTTGCATAGATTTTTGTATCAATGCCTTTTTAGAAATTAGTTTTTTTTTTTTTTTTTTTTTTTTTTTTTGTACCATTATTCAACTGGAAAATGACTTTAGTAGAAAAAGGCAAAAATAACCTCTTAATTTCTGGAATTTACAAAATGGCTTGAAACTGATAAACAAAATGTGAGGGCTGTCTTGATCCCTTCAACAACCCAAAAAAAATTCTAAAAACCAACACTGTAAAATCACAATCTTCCATTGAATTTTAATTGTTTCTAAAGCCAGAAGAGAGAATGATATGCGATTATCTCAATTTTATGTGTGTGGCCTTCTAAGTCCTAAGTCATTCTTGTTAATCAACTTCTTTAAGCCAATTTCCATTCAATCTCTTGCTCCATATCCCTTAAGTAATGCTTGGTGTTGCCCAGGTGGATTTTTTTCAATTATTATCTTTTCTCTTTGAATAGTTTCTGTATATTTCCAAACTCATTCCCATTCCGTGGCCATAATTGAAAACAATTATTCTTAATTTTGTGCAAACTCTAATCAATTGGATCGTTGTTTCACATGTATCAAGGTTGTTGCATGTCTACTGACAGTAGCACCAGCTCAAACTAAATTCTTCTTTTTCTGTTAGGGTCACCTTAAAATCCTTCCATGTCTACCACCATCACCAAATGGTCTGACGTGCTTGCCACTATTATTATACTGTAGTAACCTTAGCCAGTTTTCTAGACACAAGCTTTTTTCTGTCACATCTACCCCAATTATGTTATTTTGTAGAGGAAACAAGCCTTCTGCACACTGTAGATCTTTACCACTATACATCATGCCTTCTTGCCCCAAATTTTGGTTTCACTAAATCTCATTATGATCTCCCAGTTAAAGTCATCATAACTGTACCAGAGATACCAGTTGCCTCAAGCCTTCATTGTTGTCTTCTCCAAGGTAATCTAGGTGATCCATGAAATTTGTTAAAAAATAAAAAATTATCTTCACTGTCCATTTTAACCGGTTGCCCCAATTTATTACAAAGGGGTATTGTTGGTATCTAAGATTAAAAACCTGTTGGCTTATGTAACAGGTTAAATTAGTACCAATCTTGTGTTTTTATGTGTCTTTTTTATGAACAAAAGCAACTAATATTGAGGTATGAACTGGTGAAATGTTTTAGGGTTTTGTCATCTCGGATTGGGAGGGGCTTGATAAGATCACTACTCCAGCTCATGCTAACTACACATATTCCATTGAAGCTGCAATTAGTGCCGGAATTGACGTGGTAACTAATTTAAATTAGATTTCATGCTTAAAAATATGTGTAATTTGAAGTTCAGACTATCAGATTTTAGTCACTTAGTAATGAAGTACCACCAATCCTATTGTTGTGGGCACATTGCAGGCCATGATTCCTTACAACTATACCGAATTCATTGATGGTCTAACCCTCCTGGTTAAGAATAAGATCATCCCCATGAGCCGAATCAATGATGCGGTAAGGAGGATTTTGCGGGTCAAGTTTGTGATGGGTTTATTTGAGAACCCATTGGCTGATCTTAGCCTGGCCAAACATCTTGGAAGCCAGGTCAGTCTATAAGTTAGTTAAATTCGATATTCTTTGGATATACTTTGTTCAAAATGTAAGAAGTAAGTATCTTCTTCCTATAACATTAACAGGAGCATAGAGAACTGGCAAGGGAGGCCGTGAGAAGATCTCTTGTACTGCTAAAAAATGGTGAATCAGCTGACAAGCCATTGTTACCCCTTCCTAAAAAGGCATCAAAAATCCTCGTCGCTGGAAGCCACGCAGACAATATCGGTAATCAGTGTGGTGGGTGGACAATTGAGTGGCAGGGACTTGGTGGCAATATCACAGTTGGTACATTTACAATTACCCCTTTGTCTGCTTGAATTCCTACTTTTTGTTGTCAAACACCTTAACAATCTTCTTCTAAGGGGTGATGTTGCCAAAAAAGTTCCAATTATTCAATGATATCACTTCCAAAATGTTCTTTTCATTTACAGTGAGTAATATATTAATAAGTTTTAAATAATACATGTTTAAAAAAATAATACTAATATATTTTCAAATTTGGTTTAATAGTAAATATGTATTTCTCTTAGAATTCTAGAAGAGGAGAAGTTTGAGTGAATTAGATTTATTTAGAAAAAACCTTGTGAATTCGTATAGTTAATGTATCTTAAGAGTCCTATAATAGAGAGAATTACAAAAATCAATGTGATATATCTTATATAATTTTATTTCTATAGCCAACTCAAAATTAAGTATTTCTACACAAGTTATAAAATTGAAAATTACAATTGTATAAAGGATAAACACTTATGTTATAGATACACACCTAGTTAAATGAACATGTAAAACATTTCATTAGTTGTGTATGAAGAGAAGTCTAAAGACCATTGCAATGAACATTATTATTAGTCTATGTACATGAGAGTGGTATGCTCTGGTGGGTTATCCAACTTCTTGGATTAAAAACTAAAAATGTAGATAAAAAATAAAAATCCACACTTCTATTAGTAGTACAGATATAGATTGGGTGGATCTAGGTAGATATTTATGTTGTTCTACCATTATTCTTTGGTGTTTCATTTGGAGATGATAGATAACCTTTTCATGTGCAGGTACCACAATCCTTGGTGCCATAAAAGATAGTGTGGATCAGAAAACTAAAGTAGTCTACGAAGAGAATCCTGATGCTGACTTTGTCAGGTCCAACAAATTCTCCTATGCCATTGTTGTGGTGGGAGAGCCCCCATATTCAGAGACAAATGGTGATAGCTTGAACTTGACAATCCTTAACCCTGGACCTAGCACCATCACAAATGTCTGTGGAGCTGTGAAATGTGTTGTGGTCGTTATCTCTGGTCGTCCTGTTGTGATTCAACCTTATCTTGCCACAATTGATGCCCTGGTAGCTGCTTGGCTTCCCGGAACTGAAGGCCAAGGTGTAGCAGATGTTTTATTCGGTGACTATGGTTTCACAGGCAAGCTTGCACGTACTTGGTTCAAGACTGTTGATCAGCTCCCTATGAACGTAGGGGATCCACATTATGACCCTCTCTTTCCATTTGGATTTGGACTCACCACCACACCGATTAAGGCCAACTAGAAGTTCTACACATCGGAATCTAGTCTAAGATAGCATGAGACTAGCTATTTATTGCATCTTGTTTGGTTGGCAATATGATAATTCCCATCCAGTGGGTTTTTTGACTAGTGATTTTAAGGACAGTTTGAAATGTAATAGCTGTGCGAGGTTTACTGCATTGATATGGTTGAGGTCATGGTCACACTGAGCTGCACATTCTTGGCCAGCTATCACCATCTAAAGATGTCTAGACATTACCCTTCTGTCTGCTTTTCTTTTTCCATTAAAAGATAACTTATCTGAAACTAACAAAACAGGAAGGGCAGAGTATAGAGACACCCCCTGAGGTTTGGAGGAAGGCCATGCAGAGGAAAATTGGCTTATTTTTGGACAATCACACTCCCTGTGATATTTGTCATCCAAACAGAGTCTTAAAACATGTGAAAAGTTCATTTTACCCTTCACTATTTTATTTATTTTAATTATAAAATATCCAAATATTTAAATGACCAAATTATCCTTTTCATAAATACACACACACACACACACACAAACAACCACAGTAATCACCACTCCCAACCTCGACCTTATCGAAGCTCTGCCGCCGCCGTCGCCGCCTCAACCTCGTTAGAGCTCGGCCTCATTTCGGGCAAACTCGGCCTTGGATAATAGATCCGTTATCTTCTTACTCTTCACTTTCTATACCGCTAGTATTGCGTTAGGCGTCATCAACAGCGATCCGTCAAATTATCCGCCGGAATTTGACACAAAGCCCATAATTCTCCTCCCCATCGAGAAGCTGAACTCAGACTCAGAACCAGCCAACATCGCTGAGATTGAACCTGAAGCCACTTACCACCATCCACCACCATGGCCGCCCCCACCAGCGGCATAGCCACAGGGGGACAAATGGGAGCAACTGTCCCCACTAAACTTTTAATTTTTTAAAAATTTTATATGAAAAGATTTTTATATTTGTATTGTTGCCCCTCTAAAATTTGACAATGCACATATATATCTATATATATATATAACCAAAAGTTCATTCATGAGAGGAATATAATCGTGGTACAATTGTAAATATATATAATATATCTATCAATTTATACTTTTCCAGAAAATATGATATTTTTTTTCACTTTCTATTATATTCTTTTCCACTTTCCAAAAAAAAAAAAAAATCAAGATATTCTACCACACTTTTGACTTTACAATAAACAAATGGATGATTTCCATCACATCTTCATCTTCAATATTTTCCACAATACAAACAAAGCAAGCGAGTGCGATAAACAGGTAATTTGATATTTTTTTTTTATCATCTAAATTTATTATTATTTGATATTATAATTTTAATTAGAAAAATTATTAGTTATTTGTATCAAAATTATTTTAGGGCTTGTTGTTCTTTCAAATTTTTGTTTGTGTTTTTATTTTTTATTTTTACATATGTGATATATTAGAATAGTTAGGTAACTGTAGTATTTTCTTTTTCATATCTTATTATTGACATTAAATATGATTTTTTTTTTTAGTATATTTAATTGAATGAACTCAATTTTGAAACAATAATGAACAATCATAAAAATCGTTGTGAATGTACTGAATACAAATATTATGAATTAATATTTTAATTTTTATATATATTGTTTTGGTTCAAATTATATATATTATTACTATTAAAAATTGCCCCCACAGAAGAAATTTTTTGGCTATGCCACCAGCCCCCACCACCAGTCCTTTCATTTCTCTCTAACCTCCTACCACCACCCACAATTGGCACCTCCACCACTGCTCACCCACCATACAAAACAACTATCTCCACCCTTTCACCACCACCACCCACAATTAGCACCTAAATCATCAACATCACCACAATCACGAAATCCCCAAATTGTCCGATTGTCTGAGGCAAAAGCCCTATGTGAAATGCAAAACCCATTAAACTCTCCTTTTAGCATCTTTAACCCGCCATTTTTGTTCTATCTATTTAATAAATACACACACACACACATAGAGGCGTGATCTGTGGCCTTCCACTTCCAATTCCAGCGACAGCGAAGAAAAGCGAACCGGACAACGGTGATGATGATCAAACTATCTGGTGACGACTAGCCACGATTCCGATGATGTGAAGAAAACCAACGAAGATATAGTCCATATCAGCTTCGAGATCATAGGGCTTCGAATCGCCGTTGGATTTCAGAACAGAAGACTCGAACGGCGAGACAGTGCACTCAGGATTTGGGGACGTCTCGAAACCGAACCGAAACCATAGGGTTCCAGCGAGTGAAGATTATTGTTGTTGTTGGTGTCTAGGGGAATGAGGTGTGTTCGACGATGAAATCGTCGTCAGCAGCAGTGGCAGGGAATTTGTGGTAGTCAGCCGGGATTCAGGATATGTTTGGTACAGTGGGTTTAAAGAGGGAGGATAACATTAGTTATGAGGGAAAGGGAAGGGAAGGATAATCTTAACCCCCTATCGTGTTTAGTTGGTTAATGAAGGAAAAGAAAGGAAATGACAATAATCATGTTTAAGAAAAGAAAGGGAAAGAAAGGAAAGGGAATTATTTTAATAAATTGACTATTATACCTTTTTATTTTTCTTTTCTTTTCTTGTGCAGGTATAGGAGACTATATATATATAGTCTCCTATACCTGATTGGTCGCAAGAAAAGAAAATAAAAAAAAATTAGGGCAAATCATTTCAGCCTCCCCAATCTTGGCTCCATCTCTATTCTCGTTCTGTTCTAAACTCTGAACTTGCCCTCTCTCTCTATCTCCCTCTACACTACAAGAATCAGAAGTTCGAAACCCAAACCCATATATTTCAGTTTATCTTTTTGTCTACAAGAATCAAAAATTCAAAACCTGTATCGTTATATCATTTCAGATTGTTCAGAAAATCAAAACCCATATCTTTCAGTTTCCATCGCCGCTGTTCCAGTTCGGGTTCGCCGTTCTCAAGCTTTAGCCGCTGGCCCTCCGTCTCTCATTCTCTCTGCAACTGCTAACTTGTATGTAACTTGTTTTCAGGGTAAAATTGGCATCACCAATATTACATCAGCCATTGCCTTCCCTTTCCTTCCATTTTTGGGAGGATAAGCAAATCACTGTATAAAGCTATACATAACCCTCTAAACCCTTCCCTCTCCTTTCCTTTCCTTCCACCCATTTTACCCGAACACAATTTTTTAATCACCCTCCATCACCTTCCCTTCCCTTTCTTCCCATTTCCACTCTACCAAACTGAGCCTCAATGTACATACAAAGAGAAAAGGGAAGAGGGTACTTTATACAGGCGGATTCGGGTTAGTGTTTGAGATGGGTTTGGGTTAGGGTTTAATCCAAGGGCATTTAAGTCAATTAAAATGTCAATTTTAAATCAAAGGGTAATAAGGTCAATTCACCATCTTCAGGGTCTTTTTGTCCATTTTTCAACCTTAAAGGGGTGTCATTGTCTAAAAATATGCTAACTTTCCTCTGCATGGCCTTTCCCCAAACCTCAAGTGTCTCTGTACTTTACCCGAAAGAAGAAAAAATGCATATACAATTTTTTTAGGTAAAAAATGTTTGCATATACATTTTATCACTATATTAACGGTTTCACACAAATTGAGCATGTAACAACATCTAACTTATGTAGAGCTCTATATTTTTTAATTCAAATATTTTCGTCCTTTAATATGATAATTCCCATAGACAGAGATAAACCTTAAAAATAAAAAAATAAAAAAATAAAAGTTGACAAACAAACTTGTCTATGAATTCCTGTATAAATTAAACTGCAAGCTCCTCCTGTTCAAGCTCCAATATTTCAGGCCGGTATATATATAGAGCTTGAATAACATCAAAGCCGGCCTCCCCTGACAATAACCCAAAGTCTAAATTCATTCAGAGTAACACTTGGAGTCCTTAACCCCCATTATTACTCAGAGCCAGCTTATTTTAAACAAATATGAAATTATTTTCTATAAGATGAACTTCAATGTACGTGTTGGGAAATTAGGATAAAAAAACTTCAATGCACAAATTGATGATCCAATTTGTGACTGCAAGATACTTACAAAATGAGATGGATATATAATCATACTAATCAAGTGATGCCACTAGGTGAATGAACTATTCAACATAGTATCAGCCACAAAAGGACTAAATGCAACTCTCATGGAACCACGTCGGAGCCATAACTCATACATAACCATATAAAATGCGTCGTAGTCAACTGGGGAATCATGCCACTGGAAATGTTTTCGAACCTTCAACACATTGCTCTGTAGCTGTAGGTATTCATTGAAGCTTATCCCTTTGAGGATTTTCTTGAGCAACGGTATGTCCAATGTCGCAACAACAACTGAAAAGCTCCTCCAGTTTAATATGTCTGCAAATGGGAGATCGTAGTGGTTGGAGATGATGACAGGGACACAACCATAGTATAGTGCATCCCCAATACGAGCAGTGCTTACTTCAAAGCCTTTGACATGGAGGCAAAACTTGCTCCCGAGAAGCTCTTTATCATATGGTGTTGTGAGCCGACCAAAGTGGACAGATATCTCCGAGTCATTTGTCCACACTTGAAGAAGCCTTTCGCGAACTGGCGAGTTGATTGACCCAGCAAAGAAAGCAAGCTTTTCCCTGAAACATCACTCTAAACAGAAAGTAAGATGAGTGCAGTTCATGTTTAGTGAACACAATAAGACTGAGACTGAACAAATTCAAAATATATTTAGATAACATGTCTTATTGGTAAACTTAAGACCTTCAGTGATGCAGCTACAACTGAAATTAATGTAGCAAGTATAATATAACTAAACTGAACCATATGCAAGCTATCTAAGATCTGTAGTACCACTTGAAACAGCTAATATAATCACAACATTAATTTGAGTTTGCTGCCAATCAAGTTATAGGTGAAGCCTACTTCAGAAGCATCATCATTTCATCATGTAAAGGCATTTCTTCTAGTGCATGAAGCCATGGGTTTAGGTTCTTGATGTTTACCAAACAGGTATGTAGTTGCGCAACACTAAAAATAACTTCAATTTGTTTAACGCTAAACATAACTTCAACTGAATAGCATGTCCTAGAAGACTTTTGGAATACACAGGAGCTATTCAAATAGACAACGAAGTACATAGCCTTCAGAAAACAAATAACAGAGTGCAATGAGCATTCTTCACAACTATTATTTATAGAGAAAATCTGATAGTGCATACAAAGAACTTCAATTGAAACTATCCTATCCATAATATAACAAGAATTGGCACATGAAAGATATAGCCTCACCTTTTTGATGAAGCAACATCTGGGGGCTCCCCTTGTCTTGGCCATATTTGTGGCAAGGATGCATCCTTGTGAGCAATATACCCAGACAGGAAATAGCTCGAAGAGCATACAACTTGAATGGCATTGAATTTAACTTCTTCAACTTTCTCCATCGCCGACCTTCCAATGGAATGACAAGCAACATAAAAATGGTCCACCCCACCTGTCCGGTTCCAATAAGGGTAGCTGTGACTAATGTTCAAGATATAATCTCTGACAAATTCTTGGATACCTCCAACTCCTATTCTTGGGTCATGCCGCAACCTTGCAATCGAAAATGGCATAAAGAAGAGATCTGCTGTGGAAGGATCTTTTGTGATGAAATGGCTTTTCACAAGAACTTTTTTGAAGTAGCTTTCACTGGCATAGTTGCCCCCAGGCTCGAACTCCACTGGCAAGAGCGCGTGTGCAAAGGGATCATCATGCCTGTGAGGATAAATATATATCTTGAAGCTTTTATTCATTTCTTTATAATTTTCCAGAAAAATATCTCTGTCATGGAACACCTCATTAGTCACAAAGTTTCCTGAACCATGAAAATCAACAAATCCAGATTGTGGGGTTAAGAAATTAAACTCTAAACACATCCACTAAAGATTTTTCAAATCAGAACATATAAGATAATGGTGTGATTGGATTATTTAATTGCTAGAGTAATAAGAAACTAATTTTTGTGGTTGGAAGCTCTTGAATCGGAAACAAATTAATCTCTCATAAGACTTATTTTGCTTATTCTGAAAATATATGGTTTTTTTCTGAATAATAGAATGAAAAATGACAAGATAACTGTTTGTCATTGAAAGGTTGACAAACCCCAATCATTCTAAAGTTTCGAATCTACATATACTAGGTCATTCTTAAGTGACTTTACTTAACTGGGATCTTACCAAATTTTGATCATAAGTTTATTACCCATCAGTGTCCTATTATGGAAACAAAAAACAAAAAAAACTGTGTCCTATTAACATTACTTAAGTGGATTTATTTATTTTAAATGTCATTTCAATCTTGTCAAGCTCTAATTCAATAATTCGCGAGAATGAAATTGAAAAATGTAATGATTGAAATTTGAGAGAATATTTGACACTGTTAAAAATAGATATTCATATATTGTTAAACTTAACAAGCATTGCATTTAAAATGTAAGACCTTGTGATGAAGTATTGGATCAAGCAATATATCGTAGTATTTTATTAGAACACATCAATAAGTAGCAGATGGTTTTTATAGAAGGCAATAGAATTTATTCGAAACCAGGATTTACATAAATCCATAAAAGAAGACATGAGATCATTCACATGCGAGAGGTAAAGATTCTACTAGAGCAGGCAGGATCAAGACACATCAGTTGTTATCTTATCATAGTAACAGGGACGGACCTACAGTGTGCCAACTGGGGGCCCTAATCAGCTTTCTCTACTAAATTTGATAATGATGAAATTCATTTATTTGCTTATTATGGTTCAAAATTTTCAATCAAGTTTTTTTTTTTTTTTCAATCAAGTTACATTTAAATCTAATCAAGTTGCAATTAAATTTTGCAATCAAGTTGAATTGTGCTCAATGGAAAATATTAATTAATATTAGAAAGAAAAAAAAAAAAAAAATTTGTTTGTTATGGTAGTTTGAAATATATATATATATATATATATATATATATATATATATTGTTTAAACCCACCCCCTCTCAAATAATTTTCTGAGTCCGTGAGTGCTTAGTGAGATAAACAAATAAAATTTTATTACCCAATTTAATATTTATAGCAAAAATTGAATTTCACTCTCACTTAAAGGGTAATGATAAGTTTGTGCTTCAGAATTCTGAGTAAATCGAATAAAGATCATTCAAGATGCAGTGAACATTGTGATAAGCATACCAATAGATATAATAAACCTACCCAAATGTCCACAAAGAATACCAAATAAATTCAAGAATTAAAAATAAAGACCCATAAGCATAAAAGTGATTGTATTCATACCATCTGAGTCAGTTTGAAGTTCCTTTGACAAATGATTCTCATCACCATCCTCCGCTAAAAGAGGTGTTGTCTCAACTTCTTCTGGCTTGAGTGAATTAAAAATTGGAAGTTTGGTGGGCTTGTGAACAGAAATTTGGATGATTGGGTTGGTGGGTGGAGAGATTGATGAAAAATGAAGTGATGATTGTTTGATTTGAAGATGGGTTTGGTGGGGATGAATGAAGAGATTTGAGGTTGAAGAGATGTAGAAGATAATGAAGAGAGATGTGAGGAGAGCTAAGGTTGTAGGTATGAAGAACAAACCTCTAAAAGAATCTGAGATACGCCGACGAGAGAGAGAATAGAGTACCAAAATTGAACGAGCCATCCAGGCTGCTAAGTGAGATCTAGAGAGAGAGAGAGAGAGAGAGACGTTGAACTGTTGTCTATTTGGATGTTGGACTTAAGGAGTCTGGAACCAATGGATCATGTAGGCTTATATAGCCCGAGAAAGAGTAAATGATGCTTTTTATTTTTTATTTTTTATTTAGTCAAATATTATAGCACTCATAGGCTCAGTGCCTCCTATATATATATAGAAGCTTAGTATATTTCTCAAACAAAAAAGGGCAAATTTTTCAAAACCTCCGATATTTTTAAAATTTGATCATAAAACCTCAGCTTGTTTTAAAAAATCTTTACATTTTAAAAAAGTGATCACATTACCCTTCAATATCTGAGTCCAACCCGTTAATCGGACGATAAAATGATAAATTTGATCTTACTTTTTAATGTTAAATAATCTGAACATCCAATAGGATTGTGACAACGCATCACTTCTCACAATAACCACTTCACACTATTGCCAAACAGGCCTAATTACACTAATAATTTTAGCACCAAACACGGCCTTACCCACGCTCTCTCTCTCTCTAAGCTATCGTTCTCCTGTAGCCGAGTATATTGTCGACCAATAGCAAACTCCGGTAACCGATTTCGCCAACCAGTTGGGTCTTCAAGGAAGTTCACGATCTGTATGATGCTTGCCATAAATTTTATTGATTGTGTCTGTTTCTGATTCATCGGAGACTTCACTGGTTTTGGTCACTGCAATTGCGTCTTTGATGCTTAGAGCTTCTCGCCGGCAATCATGGAGTTTAAGGTTGTGCTCTCATCAGTTTCGATGCAATTGCGTCATTGATGCTTTAGAGTTTCTCCAGCGATCTCCATCATCATCATCATGCTCACTCGGGTCAACTCAGTTCCCACCAAACTTAGTCTCAAACTCACCAAACACAACCCTTAGCTGTGCGTGGTGGCCTCTGCAATGGTGAATTGGGGATTGTTGCAAAAAGGATTGCAAACGAACCCTAAAACCAGAAAACGCTCATATAGATACGAACGAAGTATACAAATTAAAACACAATTACACCTCTGCAATGGTGGGGCAACTGGTGGAGACGGCTGTCGGCTTGATGGGTCGTCTTCTTCACAGTGATTCAATAAGGAAACAAAAAGTTGAGAAAGCGACTGAATCGACGGCCATGTGAGATCGCAATAATCTCGACTAGCCAAACCAAAGGCCACCACCGCACTACCATCCCCATCGCCGGAACCGCCACCACCATTCCTACCTCACAACCACCACCGGCGCCACCGTCACCATCCAACACCATTATAAACGCCTCCACCACCACCTCCTTCTACCCCTTCCATCGAAACCCTAATTTCCCACCTTCTTCATCACTGAGTACCCTCGTCGTTGCCACCATGTACCTATTTGGTCCTTCTTCTATCCCAGTTTGATCCCAATTGCTTCAAATTCTGTGATTCCAATTATAAATTTGATAATTGTGGCACCAATTTGATGACGGTGGTTGCGGCTTCCTCGCAGTAGCGACGGTGGTGTTTTATGGAGTGGAATGGTGGTTAGGGACGTGAATGACGTGGTTTGTGCATGAAAGAGTAAAATTGTTATTAAAAAATATAATTTTTAAGTTTTAAATTAACATTAAATAGTAAGGTTAAATTTGACATTTCATAATTTATTTAACGGGTCGGACTCAAATATTGGGACAATGCGATCACTTTTAAAAAGTATAAGAGTTTTTGAAAATAAGTTAGAATTTTATGATCGAATTTTAGAAGTATAAGGAGTTTTGAGAAATTTGCCCAACAAAAAATGAAAAACTTTCTTTTGTTGGGAAAATATCTTATATTCAACATAGTGTTGGGATTTGTATACTTGGTAAAGTCAACTGAACTGTAATTAATATTTATTTTAATAAATTTAATTTATTTAGTAATTTAGGTAAAAATTGAAGCTAATTTTATGGTCCTTTCCTTGGGTAATTCGTGAAAAGCAATTTATAAATAATAGGATTTTGATGTTCCTTCCTTAAAAATTATTACATGATCGGGACTGTTGATGAAATGACATTTAATAAAAAAATAATAAAAATAAAAACATAAAAAGAGGATGTGGTGGATCCCTTCCAATGTATGAAATTATAAAGCAAAATGATGATGATGAAAAATTTCGATTCTTTTATGGCCCAGTATTATTGGGCTGAAGCCGATAAAACATTTTGAATTCTAAGAAGGGTCTGCATGACTGAGGCGACAATTTCATACCTTGAGATAGCCCATTATTGGGCTTGAGATTGCACATTATTATATCAAGTATTAGACTTACTGGAGTCTGGACTGCTAGTCTATTATTCTCTAAACACACACTCACTCTCTCTCCACACCGTACTTTCTCTAAATTGAAGTTTACCATATTGTTGTTGTTCGTCTTCTGATGAACCTTCGTTAAAAAAAAAAAAAAAAACTTCCGATGAACCTGGTTCGCTCGATTGGTTTATTTAATTCGAATATATGTCGTCGTTTTATTTGTTTCCGAGGACTTTTCTGGTACTCAACAACAAAAGACTCTCTGTATCGTCGGATTTCTCCAATCGGAGATTTTAGGGTTTCGATCGTGCCGGTGCTCGATCAGTGGGTCGAAGAAGGAAGGGAAGTATGGAAAGAATTGCTTCAAAACATAATCAAGGAGCTGAGACGTTATAGAAGATTCAACCATGCTCTTGAGGTCTCTTTTCTACCATTCAGATCATTTTTTCATTGTTCCTCATTGTCAATTTTGTTGGGTTTTGCGTCTCTCTCTTTTCTTTTTTTTTTTTTTTTTATTGTGAAATTGTTTCTGTTTTAGTCTTCCCGAGAAAGCTATATATAGTATATGTGCTTTTGTTTGGTTACTGAGAAAATGAGGGGAAAATGGTCGACAAACTGATTTTTTTTGTAATCACGTTACTGAGTCTTTTCTTCTGGGAAATGGGTAGTATTAGATTATAGATAGTAGGTTTTGCTTTTACGGGTCCGCGACGATGAATAATATATTTTTATGCTTATCACCTTCTTTCCTGTTTTTAGCAACCAAACAGACCTTATGTTTAACCGTTCATCAAGTGTTGTGTATATATTTATATATAGAATACACAAATTTATGAAGCGCTTCCTCGAGATATTATTTTCTGATGCAACAAAGAGAGATTATTAAAATACTGTATATTCTTATGCTTTAGAAAATTAGGAGTTTTTTTAATCCATAGTTTCTTAGTGCGATTAGTGCCAGGGAAAATATCTCTGTACACACGATATTTGAAGTGCTTCCTCGAGATATTATTTCTGATGCAACAAAGAGAGATTATTAAAATAGTGTATATTCTTATGCTTTAGAAAATTAGCAGCTTTTTTTAATCCATAGTTTCTTAGTGCTTGTATCCACTTTATATAAATTGCTCTATTGTTTTTAAAATGGAAATTGAAGATTCAAATCTATTACTTGGAACAGAGTCCTAATGGGAAATGGAGATTGCATCTGAATGAAAAGTAAACATTACCAAGGGCATTGCAGCATAGTGGTATTGCCTCGACCTCTCAAAGTGTGAGGTGAAGATTCAAATCCCCATAGGGGCAAATGGGTGTGTGAGTTTCTTGCCAATGAAAAAAAAAAAAAAAAAGTAAACATTGGAGCAAATCAACATATTCTTTGACAGGCATGATTCGTACAACGGTTTTATTGTTCAAAATATTATGTTAAACACAGTTACAGAGTGACCAAAATTTCAATAGGAAGTTGGAGTGTGCCCCTAGATTTTACGAAAAGTCTGGTAATGGAAGGCTTTGAATCTAATGGATTTTCCTTTTTTGGGGGGAAATTGATCTAATGGATTTGTTAAGACATTGAATTTATCGAGGAAAAGTATGAGTCAATTCATGAATATTCATTTCGTTTATTTTTATATTTTCTTTCGAAAAAGATGGTTAACTATAAGTGATTCTGCATTGTAGCTTATTAGCATTACCTGGAAGTGTTATTTGTCCTAATGTAACTTTATCTAATTTAAGACAATGCTGGGATTCATGGGGTTTGTTCTCTTGTAGCCTGATTGTAGAAGTATTGCAGGGGTTCAAAGATGCTTTTTCATATGGAAAGAATGTTTAAATTGCTGAGTTTTTGTCTGGCTAATGTACCATAATGTTTCTTAATTACCTGTTGTGTAATTCCTTATTTTCGGTAGCAACTGAGCTAAGCTGTAATTTTTTTGTTAGGAAAAAAAAAAAGTGTGTTACAAATATGGTCCTTTGTTCGATTTCATCCATCAAAATCATCTGTGTACAGTGATATTGAATATTCTCTTTTATCTCAGATTCTAAACACCTGAAATTGATTTTTATTGCTTTGTCAGATATCTCAGTGGATGAGTGACAAAAGGTGTCTTGAACTTTCAACCCATGACGTTGCTGTACGACTGGACTTGATCTCAAAAGTTCATGGGATTAAACAAGCCGAGAATTATTTCAATAACATTCCAAAAGAATTAAAATCAAGTGAGGTTTTTCGTGCTCTTCTAAACTGCTATGCACAACAGAAATATGTGGAGAAAGCAGAGGATCTCATGCAGAAGATGAGAGAAATGGGAATGGCTAGGTCGCCAGCATGCTTCAATTATATGCTGAATCTCTATTATAAGACAGGAAAACATGAGTTATTAGATGGTGTGATGCAGGAGATGGAAGAAAAGGGCATCAAATTGGACAAATTTACTTTTTGCACACGGCTGAGTGCATACGCAGCTGCCTCTGAAACTGAGGGAATGGACAGGATCCTTCAGCGAATGGAATCTGATCCTATGATTGGTTTGGACTGGAATGCTTATGCTGTTGCAGCAAGTGGGTATATGAAAGCTGGGCTTGTAGACAAGGCATTGGCAGTGTTAAAGAAATCTGAGCGTTTAATAGCAAATTCAAAAAAAAATCATCTTGCATTTGAATTCCTTCTCACACAATATGCAGCAACAGGGAATAAAGATGAAGTGCTACGGCTTTGGGAACTCTACAAGAAAACAGAAAAGATATACAACAAGGGCTATATGAGCATGATAAGCTCACTACTGAAATTTGATGACTTAGAAGGTGCTAAGAAGATTTTTGAAGAGTGGGAATCCAGTGAATTAAATTATGATTTCAAGGTTCCGAACTTTTTGATTAGTTTTTATTGCAGAAAGGGTCTTATGGAGAAAGCTGAAGATCTCATAAATAGAGCAAAATCAAAAGGGGGAAAGCCTATCATGAATACATGGTATTTCTTGGCTACAGGTTATGTGGCTAAAAAGCAGATTCCAAAGGCTTTAGAAGCTATGAAGCAAGCAATCTCGATGTGTTTACCAGGATGGAAGCCAAACAAGGACACTTCAGCTGCCTGTCTGGCATACTTGAAAGAGACAGGCAATGTTGAGGAAGCAGAGGAATTTATAAAGTCACTCCAAGCTAAGGCCGTTGTCTCTACTGAAATCCACGACAGATTGCTTAACTATATTAAAAATGGGAAATCAAATTCAGATGTACCTCGTTTAGTGGAAGGGGATTCTTTTGTTGGGGATGGAGAAACACATGAAAATTCAACATTGGAGCGTGTGGATGATTTGGCTGGGGCCAAAGAAATACATGGGATTTCAGAGCTGAAATAGAATTGTTGCAATTACAAACCAAGCAGGTGAATCGTGCCAGTAACGTGAACAAATCACTAGCAATTTTTGGAAGTAAATGCGATTCAACCCTGGGAATAGTAGTGGCAATTCCCATGGGTATTTCATGGATGTTGGTAAATCCTACTATTTCCGTTTCATTTATTTGACAAGTATTATGGAACTATTTGAGAGTAGCAGAACTCACACTTGCTTATCACATTCACGTCTCTCTCTTCATCCTTGCAAGGGAAATATGAGAGGGATTGAGGAGGCTGTAAGCTTCTGAAGAATGTAGACCAGTCACAGCTATAAACATCCAATTTCATCTACAATGTCTGCAATGCATTCTTCTTTTTGTACTTGGTGTTTTTTAGTTCTGCTTTTTGTAATTAGCAGCACCTTCTGTTTGTTCAACAATGAAGGAAAGTTACCTGAACAATATATGGGATTTGTCCGTGTTTGTAGGCAGATTATGGTTGCAATTGAACTGAGTCAAGCTGAGAATATGGTCGTTTGAGCTTGGCTCGGTTATCAATTGGATGACTTAGAAAACATAGAGATGTCTTCCACTTCAGTGTACATTAGAGGATTAAATTAACCGAGTATAGCAATAAATCCTATATAGGTTCTGTCTACCAATAATTGTGAAGTGGTGGCTTTAGAGTTTAATACTTTCAGCTGGATGCAATAATAAACAATAATTAAATATTTTTTAAAAAAAAAAAAAAATGGCCAAAATTTGTCTTAAAATATAGTATTGGTATTTGCTGTGTTGCAAAATCTAACACATTTTGTTTTTTTTTTTTTTTTCCCCGATAAATATTCAAAAAATAAAAATAAATAGCCATATGAAAGTAAATGTAAAACACAATTTTTTTTTGGATAGTTTTTGTAAGAGGACTTGAAGTCTTGAACCCTTTTGTGCATAGTGAGTTATTTGATAGGTTATTTAATAATTGGTTAACATAAAATAAATTACTTAATGCATTTTTCAAATTATTTAGAATTAAAAATTAATATGAAAATATGAGATTGTTTCTCATGTGATGATTGTAGGGCGTTTGTCATGTTTATAAGGGTTGAAAATTATTACTAGAAAAGTATATGTGTAGTTTAAAAATTAAAATTTCTTATACTATTAATTTTGTGCAAATAGTTGTCTTGAGATTTAAAATGATGATGCACGTATAAGTAAAATAAAATAATAAATAAAAAGATTTTTAATATTTTATTAATATAAGGGTTAAATGCAAAAAATCCCCCTGAACTATTGGGGTTTTGCAAGAAACCCCCCTAAACTACAAAAAAACCCCCAAACTATTATTTTGTTGCAATTCACCCCATCAGGTCACCGGAAAAGGAAAAAGACAATTCCGCCCTTACTATGACCTAGGATAGTGCTACACTAGTAGCCAAACAGAGTACTGGGATATATTATACATATATATGGTATATCATATATGCCTCTGCAAACCCAGAAGGGGAAAGTACTGCAGCCACAGGGACGACGATGAGGATCGGCCGGAGGAACGGCGGTGAGCTCGGCTGGTTCATCTCTTCATTCGCGAATTGGTGGGTCGCTTCAGCTCTCCGATGCAAGTCATCTAAAACTTGGGGTAGCCGGAGTTAATCTCTGAAGGTTCTGGGTCTGTCTCAAACGCAATCTTGCGGTTCCCTGAAGCTTTTCCGATAAAGGTCGTTGAAGCTTCTCTGATAAAGGTCGCTGAAGCTTTTCTGATTGATTGAATGTTGATGCTCTTTAGGTTTGGTCGCCGTCTATATGGAGGTATCAGTTGGGTCTTCAATGGAACTCTAGTTCAGTTCATACAGCTTCGATTCGGAGCTCGCCGGCTTCAATGGACGCTACTGCTGCTCGGAGCTCGCCGGAATGGATGGGTCGTTGTAACTCTGCACATGTCTTCATCTTGGGTTGGGCCGGTGATACTCAGAGCTTCCCACCGATGGCCATAGAGTTTGAAGCCGGGTATGGAAAAATCAATATCTGGCAGTGGTTTGTTTATTGGAGGCTTGGAGCTGTTGCAATCTGATATGGGTATGATTGTGGGTGTAGGAACAAAACAAACCCAGTACAAATTATTAAAAAAAAATAAGAAAATAAATAAATTTAAACAAACCTCTGCAACTTTGTTGTTTTAAACAAACCCAGTACATATTGTTAGAAAGATTTCAAAAAATTCAACTTTTTAAGTATTTGATTGGACTGGTATAGACCATTTAATCGATCAGCAGATTCATCACAATAGAAAAAAATTTGTAAGCTTTAATGGAGAAGTTGAATTGGTTATAATACAACATTAGAATTTATATATATATATATATATATATATATATATATATATATATATATAATATCAATGAACTGTAACCCAACAGCTAATTAGAACTTTGATCCTTTAGATGATATGGAGGTCACTTTGACTCAAATCATGTAGTGTAAAAACACAATGTTGATGAGTCCTTGTAAACCCAGTTCTCAAATTGAGGGTTTGAAAACTGTATGCTCTCTTGTTTCCTCCTTAAATTCGTAGTGCAGGCATCACAGGGAAAGAAACTTACTACCATCTTGCAGTTGGGTTTGATGAAGAAGATAAACAGTGTTTGTAACTCTCTCTCTCTAGGTGTAATATATATAAAGTGACGAGGGTGTGTTTGGGTAATTGGGTGTAACAGTAAACTAAGGGTGTGTTTGGGTGTAATGTTCATAATAAGGGTAATATAGTCTTTTATGCTCATAAGGGCATTATGGCTATTAGGTATATATTGTGTGATCACGTGACTGCATGTGATGGTTTTAACGGCGAAATTCAACCGGCCGGTCGCCATATGGAGCTATCTGCAACAAAAATTATAGTTCAGGGGGGTTTTTTGAAAATTTTGAAGTTCAGAGCGATTTATTGCTTATTGGCTAATAGTTCAAGGGGGTTTTTTGCATTTAACCCTTAATATAAATTGACCTATACTTCCTTGTTTGCTAAATTACATTCGCCTCTCTTCGTCATGATGTATCTTTGAGGCTCAATGTTAGCAAATAAGCAATTTTTTTTAGTTTAAAGTTACTAAAATATCCTTTTCTCTGCAACAATAATATTGAACTCGTGGCCAAACACCATTGACCCCAAATCTCTTCAGCGACGTCATTTGTTACAAATTCCGATCGCGACTTAGCCGGCGAAGCTCCGACCAACAACCAAAACAAATGGCGAGGCTCACTCGGCAACTGCAGCAAACCGGCGGGCAACAAAGGATGACGATGAAAATTCTGGCAACAACGAAGGATTGGTTCGAGATAATGAAGCCCTCTGCAGTTCCACCGACCGGTTACTTCGACAACTAAGTACGACAACAACAATCAACAACAAAACAAGGCGACGTGAATCAAATAGAAACGCGATCGAGCACAGCTCAGAACTCCAACCAAGCAACACAAAGAACCGCTGAGCCTCCGGCGGAGCCTCTGGACTGAGTTGCTTGGGGCGATCGTTGGCCCTCTGATTGGGGTGGAACATGGATAATCTGAACCCAAATAATTTATGCTAAAAGTAGATGGTGAGTTTGTATTTTTCATATTTTTTTGCGACCATACAGAGTATATTTGAGATGATGGATCTGTATATGGACTCAGTTCTGAGATTGTGTTTGCTTTCAATATTTTTGAGATGGTGGGCTTTCAATTTGGATTAATATATATGTGATGTGGTTTGCTTTAATATATTTGATGGTGGGTTTGCATTTGCCAAGATGATGTAGATTAATATACATGAGAAGGTCTGTGAATTAATGGTGTGTTTGATCTTAGAATATCTTTGGCAGTGGTGAGAGCGCGAAAGGGTCAGAAAAGGTGAAAAGAAAAAGTCATCAACCAATGGCCAAATTCTTAATTTCACTTTTAACATCCGCTCAACACATCTTACTTACCGGGGAGGTCAATATAAAAGAGAGGGCAAAGGCAAAATCCGATTATATATATATATATATATATATATATATATATTGTCAAAAAGTGATTTATTTGTACAATTTTTTAAAAACACAGAAACTGAAATACACCTTTTAAAAAGAAAAAGAATGCATTGGGCACAAAACAGCGTTTTATGTGCTTAACCTTTATTAGTATTCAATCACATTTAGCATATAAGAGTTCGTACAACTGTCAAAAATAAATTACTCTATAAAGCTGTCACATTCATAATCCAAGGTTTTTAATACTTTTTCTAAATGGTGAGATTTAATACTCTCTCTAAATGGTGAGCATCGAGGATTACAAACTGGTTGGACAAATTTCTAAAATAAGTGTGGGAACGACATTAAATGCACATCTGTCCACCAACATAAATACTCTCATATGTCCGCTGAAAAGGCTCTCTCTAGCCTTCGCACGTGCATTGCAAGCAACACTATATGTGCCGTGTCATTTTAAACTTCATAAAAAACCGAAAAAAGCGCGAGTTTGTTGTGTTTGTACCATAATATGCTTAGAACCCATACAATGCATCTTCAAAAATTCCCAATGTAGGGTTCCATTAATTATTTATTCTTAGGGTTTTAACCTCACACAAACCCCTGTTCTTCTTCATCTTTAGATCATCAACTTTCTTAATTTTGTGTCGCCTGATTGTTGATTAAATTAGAGTTTTTTATGAATTGGAATTCTGGGTTTGTTTGGGATTGATCACAACTCTCTTCTGGGAAGCTAAGATGAAGTTTGGAGAGACATTCATGGAGTATCTCCATAGAGATCAAGAGGGGTTTGTGGACAAGTGCTCTCATGTTGAATACAAGCGCCTCAAAAAAGTCCTCAAAAGCTGTCGAACTTGCAGGGCATTGAAGGAAGGCAAGATGAATGATTCAATGTCTGATCAGTTTTGTCAATTTGAATCTTGCCCAGGTATGTGTGTGTGTGTGTCTTGTATTTTTGTTTTTTAATTTCTCATCGTTCTTGTGTTATTCTCAAAGAGTTGATCGGTTATGCCTATTTATTTCTTGTTCTTTTTTTTGGTCATATTTTAAAAAACTATCGTGCAATGAACTAATAAGGACGTTGGTTCGAGTCTCAAAGCAGACACTTTGTTAGTATTAGTTGGATTGGGTGAAATTGTTGTTCAAATATGCAATTCAATGTGCTAAGATAGTGATGCATTTTAATAATAGAGTTTACGAGGAATGTTAGGTCCTTCTTGTTGATTTTCAATAAAAATGGAGGTTCTTTAGAGGTAGAGAGTATTATGCCTTTTTAACCCCCATCTAGAGGTAGTTTGCTCTCAACACTAGAGGTAGTTTGCTCTCAAGTATCTTTATATCCATCGAGTTTCTCCTTTCTCAATACTACCGTCAGAGGAGATATTTGTTTCACTATTGAAATGCTACAATTAAATGTACAACAACATATGTAGGATGGTAAATTCCCATCCCCGCCCCGCCCCGCCCCGCCCCATTTATAGTAGGGATGGGGATCCTTTTAGCTAAATGGGGATGGGGATGGGGGCAAATTATGAATCCCCGCCGGGGGTGAGGACGGGATGGGGTAAACCTGCCCCGCCCCGATTAAGTGTGAAGTTACTAATATTCTCTTACATATAATAATTTATTACTAAATTAGATTTATTATATATATGAAAATAAAAAAATAAAAATGTGTTTTTTTTTTAATAAAAAAAATTATGAGGCCAGGGGCGGGGATGGGGATAAGGTGTCGGGGGCGGGAGCGGTATGGCAAAATTTTAAGCGAGGATGGGAAATGAAAAATGCATCGAGGATGGGGATGGGCAATGGAATCCCCGCCCCGCCCCGCCCCGCCCCGCCCCGTTGTCATCCCTAAACATGTGTGTGTGTATATATATATATGAATTCAGACAAGGAAAAATTCAATAAATTATCGAATTTGAATGTACAAAATCTGGCTTACCTAAAGGATTTGAATTATTTGTTGCATCTCACATCTGAATAGTTTAGACAATTGATTGTTTGATTCAGCCAGTTCTCCCAAAGGATTATGTTCGACTTTGAGGAATAGCTTAAGATAAATATCCTTTCTGTCATGCTCATAAGTAGGATTTTTTTCCTTCACTCTCTTATATGTTATTATGATTCACTGTGTTTATTCATATATCCTTGATAAATGTTATACTTATATTACCAGCGGATTTGAAAGCGGTTTACATGGTTAACGGTGGCTGTGATGAACCTATCTGTTAACATCATTTATTTCACAGTCTGCTCAATTATTACCCTTGATTCTTGAGTTGCATTTCTAAGTAGTATATATTTGGTAAATCTAATATTGTGATTATGAAATCTTTCAAGGTTGAAAGTGGTTTTGTGATCTAAATATGTAACTCAGCTTTTCAGGTGGTGTAGTGTAATTTAAATAATGAAGCTTCGTGTACCCCCTGCAGTGTGTGATCAGATGTTCTTTTCTGAATTGATGAAGGAGGCTTCAGATATAGCTGGATGCTTCAGTTCAAGAGTTAGACATCTTCTCCATCTTCATGTTGCTTCTGGAATGCAGAGATACTTGTTGCGCTTGCGGCAATGTTTCGCAAACGATCAGCAAGCCATGGTACAGGAGGGTCAGATGTTGATTGAATATGTTATGATGAATGCTATTGCTATACGGAAAATTCTTAAGAAATATGATAAAGTAAGCATAAAATGGTTTTGCCCTATTGGATTTAACCATTATTTAGAATTTGAGGTTCGTTTTATTCATATATTTTTTTCTTCCCTTTTAGGTCCATAGCTCTGTCAATGGGAGGAACTTTAAGTCCAAGATGCAGGCTGAACACATAGAGATTCTGCAATCACCTTGGTTAATAGAACTAGGAGCTTTCTATATGAATTTCAATGAATCATATGGTGGAGGGTCTGATGAAATTTCCAGTCCATTCTCCTGTGATCTGAGCGCCACAGAGCCTGTGTTGACTTTGAAGCTTCCGGATTCTGTGAAATTAGAATATAATCTCACTTGTGCTATTTGCTTGGTAAGATCATACTTTTGATTGCTTTCTGATATGAATAACTTTGGAACCTTGGAAACAGATTTCCATGTCTTTATTCGCTCTCTCTTTTGGTTGATCCATTGTTACTTACTTGCAGTTGGTTATGATCTTCAGGACCTCGTTTTCAATCCATATGCTTTGAGCTGCGGACATCTTTTTTGCAAATCGTGTGCTTGTTCAGCTGCTTCTGTGATGATTTTCCAAGGTCTCAAGGCTGCAAGACCAGAGAAGAAGTGTCCAGTTTGCAGAGAGGTTCATATTTAATTGACCAATATTTAATTGACTATAATTTATTTATTTTGCAGAATATCAGGAATCACCTTGAACATGCTTATTTCCTTTTCTTTCTTTCTTTCTTTGTTTATTATTTTTTGCAAGATCTATATGCTTTTTTTGCTTCACACCCCACAAAAACTCCAAAGCATTTTGTTCTGAAGGCACCTCAAATCTCCATCTGATTAGGAAGAAAAGAACGTTGGATAACACTTAGCCACCTAGGCGATCACTAGACATGTTGTGTACCTTTATCATTATTGCTTATCAATACTCTTAAGCAGCTCTCTTTTGGAATGACCTTTCATCATAAGAAAACTCCTCATAAAATATTATCAAGAAATAGTGGAATCCATAGATAATAGGAACTCTTCAATATATCATCAAGCATAGAGTGAGGTTAACCTAGTCGGATTATTCTTCAAGGCTGTTTAGCCAGATACACAAGGCTTGTCCCAGAACAATTCCAAAGGGGGAATTGAACTTTATATATTACTTAACCGAAATATGCCATCCTGCCCGAAAAATAACTATAGCAATTCTAAATGCTAACCGTACACCCTTAATGTTATATGTGTGGTTTTTCATCCTGAAAATGAAATAGGTCTTAACGATTCAGTTCGGTAACTATTCCTGACCTAAGGTAACTCCTTAGCGTCATTTGGACTTAGGTAACTCAACCACGTATGAAAAATACTGGGACTCTCCCAAGGCTCTAAAACACCAAAATTAGCTCATTTCAACCTTATGTATCTGAAAAGAGAAAAAACACAAAATAAGACTAAAGCGGGAAAAACACAATAGCAAAGTCGCAAACTCCTGAAGGAAACAATGAGAAATGGCATTGGCAACTTGGTGTCTTGGAGGAACCAGGAGAGATTTTGACAATGCTATTACACAAAATACCAAATGGGGATATTGGTTGACAATGTATCAGCCAATAAAAGGCCAATCAACTTCTGAAGATTCCCTCACTTTTGTTACATAAATAAATAAATAAAAGGAGCTATGTCTTCTTCTTTTTTTTCCCCCTAAATAAAGGAGTTATATCACAATTTAGAATTTACAAGTTTATTTTATTATTTTGATGTAATATGACATTTTAGTTTGTCATTTACTTAGTTGTTTCTTGTGCAGGTTGGAGCATATGCTAATGCAGTGCACATGTTAGAATTAGATTTGCTCTTGAAGAAAAGGTGAAAAGAAAATATATTGAAAATCTTCTGTGCTAAAAAATCACTACTCCTAACATGAAAAAAAAATTCAGGTGCAAGGAACATTGGAAGGAAAAGCTGGCCGCTGAACGCGCTGAGGCGGTGAAGCAATCCAAGGAGTACTGGGATTTACAGACTAAATTTGCAATCGGATTTTAATGTTTGTTTCTCTTTCTTGACCTCTGAAACTCAAAACTTTCAAGTGCTACCTTGCAGAGAACGGCTGTGGGTTTGATGGGAACTGCTTGCCGATGCAAATTTTATCGAAAAAAAATCATTATGGTTTTCATGAGGTTCCTATGTCATGATGTCCTTATTCAACTGGGATTAAAGAAGCTTTAAAATAAAGTATTGTTGTTAATGATTTCCTGAATGTTGTTAATGTATGACAGAAGTTGATTGATTGTTGAGAATTGTTTTAACAGTCTATGACCATTACTCTCATGTACTATATTTTTTTAATAGTTATTAATATTTTATTATTCGTCGTAAAAGATTTAGAAAATATGTTTCACTTAGAAATTGGAAGTTGTATGTTAGGTCTCACTGTTGTTATCTTTCTTAATACAATACAATGCAACCTCTGGAACTGCAAAAATAGTCCCACCCTCTAGTATCATATACTCATTTTTTTAGTATTTTTAAACCAACCAAAAATTAATGACAAAAACACAGCTCTTTCCATGCTCCAACACCAACATGTTCATGTGTATAGTGTGCGTTTATAAAACAATTTATAGAAAATTATTAGTTAAACCAATTTACAAATTATTTTCTATTTTTCAATTCTCTAGAAAATATAAAACCGTTCATTGAAAATTAAACCACACAACTCCTAAAATTCTAAAACTTACACTCTAATGATAATTAACCCTGACCTAACCTAAGTGTTGCTTAACCTATCCTTTAAACTTTCTTTGGACAAGAGCCAAAAGCATTTATAATTAATATCCGTGTCATGATCCGTTACTTTTCTTAAAGGTCTGGGGGTCGTATAAAGTCTGCCTTTATTTCAAAAGTTAGGTTTGGTGAAAAGAAAGTTAATGATATTGATTAATAAGTTAGGAAGTAAGTGGAGGGCCAATGTCATCAATTAACACATATAAATGTGTCAAAACTCCTAACAATTAAAAGAAAACACGTGAAATCAGGATTATTTAAGTCTCTTTTGGGCCATGCTGCTGTGGATAAGATGACTCATGGTTTGTAATACACGTTTTCACTAAATTCTTTATGCAATCTTTATCAATTTATCCTTCAAATTCATAACTTGGCACAAGTAAAAATATTGATATAATTTGGTCTTTCTTGTGCTCAAAACATAAAGTTTTGACAATCTTATTTAAGTTTTTCAAGTTATAGGAGTAATGAGCTACCCTTTATACAAGGGTGGATTCAAAGATTGTCAATAAAGTGGGTTAATATTAGTAATATATATATATTTTTTTTATGCTGAACTAAAATTGACTATAGTAATAAATTCTTTTTTTTTATTTTGTGGGCTTGAGCCCACCAAAACCCACTCCCGAGCCTTTATATACATGTATATATATAATTTTGCATTTTCTTTGTTTTTTAAATTATATTGTAAGGGTAATTTCAAAATTGTAAGGTTATTATTATTTTTTTTTAACAGGGATGTTTTTGGATTTTTTTTGCACTTTACCGGATATATAATCATGTAAAATTTTAATACACCAGTCATTTATTTTAATTTTTAACAATTTTAAATTGAAGTCAAGTACAATTAACACCATCAATACAAATAAATATAACTTAATAATGAACTTAGATATTATTATTTAAAATTTTCTCATAATCTATTAACTTTGGTCATCATTTAAATTGAATTACAGGTAAAAGTAAATTGAATTACAAGTTTAAAAAATATTATTATTAGTAGTAGTAGTATTTTGTGTGTAACAGTGTAAGAGCAAATAAATTCACTTATTAGTTACTTGGAACTCTTCAATAATTGGCAAATCATAAATACACAAAATGGTCCACAAACCGCGTGTATCTTTTTAAATTAGTTCATGAGGAGTGAAAAACAAAACATTACTTCTATTTGTATAATGTTACTAGCAGTGAGTAACGTCGTTTTTGTGAATTTAAACAAATTGATTGCTTATCTAGAATTCAAAATATATGTCTGAATGAATTAGATAAGAGTACAAGTTACTTCATCTACAACTTATTAAAAACACATGTAATCCAATATCAAGGAAGATTAATGAAATATCTCATTTTTGTTAAAAAATTAAGTTTATTCCAACACAACACACAATTGGTGGAGTAAAGACCGTAATTATAAACTCTTATTTAAGGATGGCAATGGGGCGGGGCAGAACAAAAATCTCATTCCCCATCCGCATACCCAGTGAATTTTTTCATCTCCATTCCCGCTCTCGCCCTGCCCAACCCCCATAATCGATTAACGCACTATAATTTATTTTAACAAATAATTTTTCTTGCTCCCAAATTTTAAGGTTCAGTATGACCAAGTTATAATTTTTCTTAATTGTATTTAAATATCGTAATCTAATTTATTAATATATCATAATGTATAAAAATATTTTAATAAATGTACACCCTAAACAAGTAGGGCGAATTTACCCCATCCCATTCGGTCGGGTTTTCAAAAACTACCATCGTCCTCATTTACATAAAAGGGCCCTCAAATTCGCCCAAAAGACCAGCTGATTTTGGAAATTTTACCATCCCTATACTTTTACTACACAAATGGAGAGTAACTCGCATTATCCATGCTCCTATACTATCTCCAAAAATAAATAAACAAATAAAAGGTCTGCTTGTTGGTTGTACTCTCCGAAAATCTCTCTAAAATATCGCTTCTGCAATTTCTCGTCCTTTCTATCCGTTTTCCCAGTTTTTAATTTGTCTCTCTCTGCAATTTCGGACTTTCTCTCTCTAAAACAATACACGAAACACGATGCAACAAAACCAATACTACTACAAAATCTAGGGTTTCAAAACTCTCTCTCCCCATTTTATCATGCTTTTCCCTCGCTTTCCTCAATCTCCAAATTGAAGGGCTCCCGCCTGTTTTTTTCTGGTTGTTCTCCAGGTCTTCCGGTCTCGTCTTTTCTCGGGAAAATTATTTAGGCGAGAAAATTTTCCTTGTGCGACCGTATCTGGAGCTTCATATTTCGTTTGATTGTCGAAGCTCGTTCAAGGTAAGCTAATTTCCCCTCTCTCTCTAGAGTTTTGTTAAATTAAAGTTTATATATTATATACATGTAGAGTTACTTGATTTTGTGATTGCCTTAATTATTTTAGGATTTCTGATTTGTTTATATAAGAGGGTTTATTGATTTTGTGGGATTGAGGAAAGGGAATTACGTATTTGAAGGACATATTTTGTAAGAGGGGATTTTGAGAGCTCAAATACAAGATTTTTTATGCGAATTATTGATTTGTTATGTAGGAGGTTGCTATGGTTTTTGTTAAATTTGGTTGAGTCTGAATGCGGTTATGGATCTGGAAGGGACACCACCTTCGACTAGTCTGGTCAATTGTAGCGACTGTGGGTGTACTTCTTCATTGATGAGTCGGTCTTATTCGGGGACATGGCTTCGATCTGTGAAGAGAAAGTTCCGTGAGTTTGAGGAAGGCAATAGCTTTGTTATTCCGGGTTTCGATCATCAAGACGTTGCTCGGGTGGAATTTGAGAATGAATGCGGTGCGTTGCGTGAGATGGTTGGCAGCCAACAACAAACCATACAGGAGCTTTCTATAGAATTGGAGGAGGAGAGGAATGCCTCATCATCGGCTGCCAATGAGGCCATGTCTATGATTTTGAGGTTGCAGAGGGAAAAGGCTGAGATTCAGATGGAGGCCCGGCAATTTAAGCGGTTTGCTGAGGAGAAGATGGCACATGACCAGCATGAGCTTTTTGCATTAGAGGATTTGTTGTATAAGAGGGAGCAGGGTATTCAATCTCTCTTTTGTGAGGTGCAGTCTTATAAACATAAGATGATGAGCTATGGACTTACAGAGGCTGAGATGGAAGGGGAAAGAGGCAGCATGACCCGCAATAACAGTGTGGTTGAAAGCCTTGATTCCCTATCTGAATTTCCCACCTACAATTACCCTCCTCTCAAATGCAACTGGAATGAGAATCAAGTTCACTCGGAGATTGACAATAATGTATCCAGTGTTGAGAAATATGCATTTGATGAGACTCCACGTTCTAGGGGAAGTTTGAAAGATTTGGAGTATAGGATCAACCAACTGGAAGGAAGCCCCAGAGGCATCCAGCGGGATGAGGAATTTCCCAGTACAATGAATGTGCTTGAAAAGGTGATAGTTGGTCAGTCTCCTAAACAGCCTAGGCATTTTAGGAGGTTTTCCTCTACTAGTTCGGGTTCATTATCTGCAATGGATAAAGAAAAGGGTCCAGATTTTACAACTGAGTCTCAAAAGTACTCGCAGACAGAGGACTTATCTAATTTGAAAAGGGTGGATGATGCATCAGAAAATGGAGATGACATGAGCGACAGAGTTTATACCATTGATTCTGTCCATCAAGGAGAACCCTATAATGATGCTACGGAGCCCAAGGCATATATCAAAATATGTGAAGATTATATTACTACTCCGAGAGAATCACTGAATTTAACTGATGTTGGAGATCCTGAGATCCAGAAGCTGTACATGAGACTTCAAGCACTCGAGGCTGATAGAGAATCAATGAGGCAGGCAATCATTTCTATGCGAACTGATAAAGCACAACTCGTATTGTTGAAGGAGATAGCTCAACATTTATGTAATGAAGTGCCACCAGCGAGAAGGACACCCGTGAGGAAGTCATCTCTTAGTGGGGGCATTCCCTTGATGTCACTGTTCAAGGTAAATAATGCTTGTTCTGGTGACTAATTCATGTGGCATACTTGTACGTTATTCTTTGGCACCATTCTGGTTCATTTTTTTTCTCCCAAAAATTCATTATGGTACATTGGATTTTCAGAATTATGTGTATTTAATATTACTGCTTCCATCATAATGCTTTTTGCACTTAGCAATGTAATTGATGTTATAATTATCAGATATCATCATTTTGACCATTATTGTTGTTGCATTGTAGTATGTCTGTGCATTAGCTATCTGATGGTATCTAGTATGTAGTTAATAATTTTATGATAGGAATAAAAATATTTTTACTCTTTTCAGTCACTATGTCTGATAGATTTTTTCATTAAGTTTTCTTAGTAATATTCCACAAAAAAAATGATTCAACTGAACTGTTTTCTGGTGTATTGGTAGGAAATTCAGATACAGAGTTTCTGAAGCTAAATACATAACTGAGCCTTGTCCTACTGCTTCAACCTTTTGCCTTTTTTCTTTTGCAGTTCTACTTTATTCAGGGCCATGTATTTAACCACATCTTTGTTTACAGCATCCGGTATAATTCTTTTTGGACTTTCGCTTGACCTTGTAGTTCTGTGATAGGATTTGATAGGCTTAGTCGTATAAATTTTACCTGCTGTGTGATCACTTTAGCAATTTATCCTTAATAACCTACCACGGACTACCATTTATCCAAAAAAAAAAAAAAAAACCTACCACGGACTACCAATGGTGTGAGAGTTAACTTACTATCAATGGGGTGAGAGTTATCTTACTTCTTGTAAAACACAAAATGTCTTTTTTTTCAGCATCAAAAGCTCCCAGTTTATATTCTCTATAAATTTTGCTTCCTTTTACCGTGATTCACTGGCTTCTTCATGTTCTGTTTGTGAGTTGTGCAGCGGAAAAGGATGTGGAAGTTTGTATAAAAAAAATCTAGATGGGTGGTGAATAAGTTTTACTTACTCCTTTATCCAATTTTTACTTATTTTAATTTTACCAAAATAAAACTAAAATCAAACCCACAAAGCAAAAAAAAAAGTGCAAGGAAATTAAATAAAGTTTGAGAGATGACACTAGGATTTTTAGCGAGGAAACCCCGATGGGTGAAAATCATCCAATTGTTATGGGAAAAAACCTCGTGGCCTACGCCGTCCAAAGCAAAAATGATCAACTATGTTTGAAGCAAAGTACACTGAACTTTGACTCAGGCTCACATCCTATTGTTCTACCAAAGACCAATTGCTGCTTTGCAACTCCCCCGTCCAACAGCTCTCGACCTCAGACTTACTCTTAATCTCTGTAGAAGGGTTGCAAGTATATCTAACTACACTCTACGAATGTTTTGACCCCTTCAAAGTGTGATTGAATAGTCCCTTTTCTTCAATTCTGAATTTAATGAAGAATAATTAAAATCCTACTTCTCGGAATCTCCAAATCTTCAATTATGCTCTAATTCCAATCAAATAGAGAACAACATTCTAAAATCACTTTTGTGTTTATGTGTGTGCTCTCAAAAACAAAATTAAAAAAAAAATCAGATTTGATTTTTTAAACAAAAACATCTCTCAAATTTGTTGACTCTCAAATAAATTAGAATTTTGTATGTAAAAGTCGTATATCCTAAATGAGAAAATATGTTTTTATAGACTTTTGAAAACCTAATTGAACTTGGAAAACAAGTCAATTTTGTGCATAACCATTATAGTAAAAGTCTATCCAAAATAGAAAGCCAAAACAAACCAGGAATGAAAGTTTCTAAATTGGTGTACAGAAGTTGAACAGGTTCAGAGATTTTTGAACCGGTTCAAGTTGGCCAGAAGTGAACTTTTGAAAAACAACTTTGAAAGTTGAACCGGTTCAAGTTGGCCAGACTTGAACTTCGTTAAGAAGCCTTTAAAAGTTGACCCGGTTCAGAGAAAGTTAAACCGGTTCAAGTTAGGCAGAATGGAAAATAACACTTATACTTAGAAAATTTTCCCGAAAAGCTTAATTTTGAAACCATGCAAGTGTCCTCACACACTCACTTACCATCCTAGTGCGTTGTTATTATCATCACGGAGTGTATTGAAGTATGAACGCGATCGCTTCTTCAATTCCGCTTCCGATCTTAAGTCTCAACAAATCGAAACAAAAATTTACAACTCGATCGGACTCGTTTTGACAACGAAATTTGTCAAATTACAAATGTATATTTCACACAATTCTCTTGACGGATAAGTTGTACCATAATTGCTTTGTAATTTATTTTTGTCTGCCATATACCACTTGGCTATTCTTCTTCTTTTAGACATTCTTTAGGAACTATACCAAGTTCGTTGTTATACACTTACTCCTGCAGTCATGCTAACATGGTTCTTCTATCCTCTTTTTTTTCTTGTTATATAACTATTTTTGGAAATGATTTCATGTTATTAAGTGTATGGAATTAAAGCTATTGTGCTAATTTATACTTTTTCTCTACTGAAGCATTTTGCCACACATATTTTGTTGTGTTGGCACTTATCTTTTCCATCCCTTCCTTGTTTTTCAGTGGATCGTGTCTTTTGTTTTTTGGAGAAAGAAAGCACATAAAAGCAAGTGAGTATATCATGATTTGAAGTTGCTGATGCTAGACTGTTTTCTATTGCTGAGTTTTATTTCCTTCATGCTGTATCAATATTTGAAGTTGCTGATGCTTGACTGATTTCTATTACCGAGTTTTATTTCCTTCATGCTGTATTGTACATCTCTTACTCATTGAACCTATGTTTTATAATGACAAATCAGCCTTTGGATGAGTTTTAGCCTAGAAATGTACTACGTGAATGATTACTGATATATGATCGGGAGTTGAATTCTTTTTCTAGTCTTTGAAGACATGATTCACTGTTTTGAAGCTGTGCTTTGGTGGTTTAGCCTTTTAGGCCTTAAAGGGATGTCCATGTGGTGTCAAATTTAGAATGTATGAATATTTGCTACCTGGATTACTTTGGAAGAATGTTATTGTTGAGATAATCATGTTAAAATATAAATACGCTGAGAGTAAAACGACTAACTGTACCAAGAAAGTAAGAGAAATATGTAACTTAAGTGGAGGCCTTCCTGTTAGAAAAACATTAGCGCTTCATGTTGGAACTATTCGGGTTAATTCTATAAAAATTAAATATATATTCTGAATGTTTTGGAAATTTGGAGACTAGCCCTCTACCCACGGTATTTTTTTTTGCTGAATTGTCAATTAGTAATATGTTTTATAAATTACTTGTATGTGAGTGTAGCTGCTCTGGTTAGTTGCCTTTTTCTTTTTCTTTTTCTTTTTGTTGCAATGATAGCATGTTATGTGGTATTTCTTGGTACAGGTTTTTAATCTCTATTTTCATATTGATTAATATTATTGCCAGGTACATGTCTGGGCTATCAGCCAACAATGTGGGTTTGCGGATGCTTTTGGATTATGGGCCTCATGTGGGGCAGTGGAGATGCGTTACAAGTACGAAAGTTTGAAACAAAGTTCTCAACCTTGGGTATCCATATATGAAGCCTTTGCTCATCTATGTGAACACCTCAATCACACACTTTTAGAATTTGCCTTCTTTTACAGGATTCCTTGTTGCTGCAGAATTTGTTGCTGGGTTGGTTTTGTGCAGTGTTCTTTCACTTCGTTTTCTAAGGATTAAATAGATTTCGCTGGTTGGGATTACAGTATAGGGCACTCTGGGGCTTGCATACTCACTCTTATATGGTTTGTTGGAATTTAGCTTGAGGTATGGTATGTGTCCTCTCGTGTAGATTTCACATTCATGCATCCAGTGCGTATTCTTTTTCTTATTAAATCACTTCAATATTCATCTCTATTCAGTGCAGGTTTGATCCTGGAGTTCTTCTAAGCTGTTCTTCTCTCTCCGGTTAAAATGTAGATTTTGTTTTTTTTCTTGTGTGAAATATCATTCTGTACACTGTTATTGATGGAAACGGGGCCAACTTTCTTGTCAATATCATACACGGAAGCCCTTTGTTTTTTTCCCTTTCCTTTTTCCTTGTTCACAGGGCATGGGAGATTTTGGTTTTACATTAAATTATATATATATATATTACAACTCTAGCTGTTCATATTAACATGATAAATAGTAAAGCTTAAAATATATATATTGTAATATGAGAATTGATGGTAGAATTTGAAAGAGAACATAAAATATGGGCATAATTTTGAGAACTTTGAGTAAACACTAAACATTGGCCATAAATAAATTGGATTCCAACCTTTCCCAATAATTTGAATTTTGTATTACAATGATCCAAAATCGTGCTACCTGAGTAGGCCCTCCATCAGGTCCAGTTTGTGGGGGAAGTCTTATTCTATGTTGTGCTGTTTTGTAAGAATTCAATTTCATATTTCGCATAGTGATAGTTCTCTTATTATTAAAAGTACAAGTTGTCAAGAATCTCAAATCATCATTATTAATTAAAAATAAATAATTAAATAAGTTAATCATAAGTAACCAATTAAAATAAAAACATATGTTGCCAATTAAAAAACAACTCCTCAAGAGAAGAATTTCAAATCATCATTATCAATTAAAAATAATTATATAATAAAATATTATCAATTAAAACATAAGTTAATTATTAAATAAATAATAAATTTAATAAAGTGATAAAACTATTTAAACATAAGTTGTCATTATAAATAAATAAATAATAAAAGTTATACAACCGATACAAATATAAGTTAATCATTAAATAAATAAATAATAAAATTAATAAAGTTATACACCTCTTACTCCTCGCGATTATTAAAACATCAGTTACTATCTATCTATATACTATTAATAAAAGTAGAAAGAGTTTCAGTATTTATTTATTAATATAAAAAAAAATTAATTAATCTCAATTTTGATATTGCTTTAGTAGTTTTAAAACACACCTATCAATAATTGAATTCCTATTGGAAAGTTCAATTCAAAATTATTATTTTTACCTTGTATCACTTTTAAGTTCATTGATCATTAATTAATATATAAGTGCAATTATTTTAAGAAATTAATTTTATTGCTTTAGTAGTTTTAAAACACACCTATCAATAATTGAATTCCTATTGAAAAGTTCAATTCAAAATTATTATTTTTACCTTGTATCACTTTTAAGTTCATTGATCATTAATTAATATATAAGTGCAATTATTTTAAGAAATTAATTTTAATTATAATTTGAAAAAAATAGTTATTTAGTTACTTTGTTGAATATTAATTTTAAAATTATAATTTGAGAAAGTAATTATTTAATTATTTTGTTGAATATATATTAGTAAAACAACACGTACTGTTTTACTAGTGTGTATATATATATATATATTTTGCTGGTCTTTCCACCACGATACTAAGAGAATTGATTGGGACAACTTTATTATTTTACACAATGGTTGTTATCAAACCTGAACATTCTCTATGTTCTCAATTTGAGCTATTACTGTTTAATATATATAATGGCGTACTGATATAACCAAAAGCATAGCCACGCCAATAAATCGATGCCTTCAATTAAAATCCCAATAATACAAGTTATATTGAAGTGCAAGGTAATAAGATTACGAGGCCAATAATACATTAGGAAAGGTCAATGGTAAAGAAAAGAGAAAAATGACAAAAGTGATAAGCAATGCATAGTGAAACCAAGAGTTCATGATTGCATCTATGAGAAGTGATGGGTGGTAAAACAGCATATCAAACAGGTGAAAGAGAAGCTGTATAAGAACCATTGCAGTACTTCAAGCCTTTTAAAAAGGCAGAAAGCAATTGAGGATAATATATGGCATTTCGGATGCCAAAAGCAGCATGACTGCTCTCTTGCAAGCCTTCTACTGCTGTGGCTCGAGGATCGGATTTCTGGCGAACGATTTCAAGACCAACATTCAAGCCAATTGAGGTGGGTTCAGTCACAAAACTGCATATTGCACAAAAAAAAAAAAATAAATAAATAAAAATAAAAATGGTATTAATCCACCAACCACCTGATAAAAAGTAATGAGAAGCAACAAAAAAAAAAATCCAAACGATTGCAAAATAAATATTCTACATAAGAATATCTTGGCACTTTCTTCAGCAGAGGTAATGATTAAAAGAGTGTTTGCATTGGCTTGTGCATAGAAGTGTAAAGCCCTAAAGTTAAAGAGGGTAGGATCCATGAAAAAGTAAACAAACAGGAAGAAACAATTTTTTTTTTTTTAAACATTTTTTTTCCCCTTTTTGTGATTTAGTAGATGGGAAATGGTGCTTAGGCTCTTGAGAAATGTTATACACAGATCTAGATTATGACATCCCAAGTTACCCATGAAACTAATGGCATCTTCTGCAAAGAGATAAACCAATGTGTTTGAGACTTGAGACCATTAACTTTATAACAGTTTGCAGTCCAAGCACCCTCTATAAAATTCTTTCATATACATTCTCAGTCATTATTCCTTTATAACAGTTACGGTCCAAGCACCCTCTATAAAATTCTTTCGTATACATTCTCCAGTCATTATTCCTTCATAACAGTTTACAGTCCAAGCACCCTGAAATAAAACAAGTAATAACAATTCTTTTTACCAGCCACTATGATACAAGTGGGATTTCATTATAACGTAGTGTTATTTTATGATTTGAGTACTGCCAATCTGGGCGGTTCATTCCACTTCTGTCTTTCTAAGAAATCCTATATAATTTTCTTTTCAATAGAAAACAATGCAATTTTTTTTTTTTTCCCGGAAGTTAAAAAAAATGCAATAATTCCAAACAGAGGAGCTGTAAAACTGTACGAAGACAATGATTTCAGTTACCGCACAAAAATTGGTTTGTAAAAATGGTCCAACTGCCAAGATTATTCAGTCAAGGCAAGAGAACTCCATACCTTGCCTCAAAGCTTGTTGCCTTAGAGCCCATGGCTTCACACACACTGGAGATTATCCATGGTGGAAGATATGCATCCTTGATTTCAACGCTATAGCAGAAATCAGCAGAGGAATCTTGATTAAATTCCTCTTTCGCATCAACTTCTTTTAGAGGAAAAGAAATATGATCAGCTTTCCTCACCTCCTTGCATCTAACCTATAAAACAATGTGCATATAATTTTATCAGCTGCATTAATTTTTTTTTTTTTTTTTTTTTTTTTTTTTTTTTTTTTTGCAAGAATTGCAAGGGAAAAAAAAGAAAGAAAGAAAAAGAAAATTGACCAGTCTAACTTCAAAAATATAAAACTAATGTCAAAAGGAATACATAAAAGTGATCCTCTGTGCAGTATAAAATAAAACAAGAAAGTAATTTCAGTAAGTTACAATGTAACAAGTGCAATAGTACAGTCATGAAACTCTTAATATTTGACATAGATTTGAAAAAGAGGATGAAAAAAAGAATGTTTGTTCAAGAATCAAGACTATCAATAATAAGGTCCAGAAACTATGCCAGGAATTATGGCAAAGTCCCAGCAAGAGCCACGTATAAACATGTAAAAACTAGGCCATGCTAAATAGCTATACATAGAGTTGGAAACTTGTTATAACAATATTTTATGTAACATGACTCCTTCAACAAGTATACCTACTTGCTTTGCAATATCCATTGTAAGGAACACTGTTAAATATCCCATAAAACTTCGAGTAAATTGAGGATATCCAACCCCCTTCTAACAAGTGTGTCGGACATATCCGATACCAAACCAATGTTTTGTCTTGTCCGCTACAAATATGTTGTGCATTTAAAATTGTCTATGTAACACAAAGAAAGAAGGTTAAGGATAGGAATGGCAATATATATGACAACTTGAGTAAAGCAGCCCTGCTCGGCAAGGACATAAAAGGGTAAGAGTAGGCAAAAACACCACCTCATATACACTGTCTTTGATTTCATTTAATAAAAATATCTTCTTTTGCCAAAAAAAAAAAAGTTCGGGAGGAAGATGACAAACCCATATAATTGTGTATAGGCTTCAATTCATTTGTAGGTTGGTGCAAGGGCTGGGTGTTAGGGCTCCTACCTGCCCTCCCCCAGTTATATAGTTATTTTATTAATACTTACTATAATTTCATAAACCCCTCAAATGTCTCATTTTTTTACTTTTACAATTTCCAAAGTAACTGCAAACTCTCTCTCTCTCTCACACACACAGACATTTAGCAAAGGTTGGTGTTTTGCATGGCCATGGCAGGTTATGAAATTTCTGTACAAACCATAGAGTCAATGTAATTGCTGAGTGATATTGTAGAATAAACTCGTATCATTTAGCCAAGGTGGGCGTGTTGCATGGCCATGAGGGGTTATAAAATTTCTATATAACCAGAGTCAAAGTAATTGCTGAGTGCTATTATAGAAGAATAAACAGTTGCCAATTTTATGCAGATGGGGGAAAAGAAGTTGAAACGTTCGTTAACCAAAGTCAAAACCACTAAACCAAACTCACCTCTGGAGCAGAAAGAGCAGCATTTTGAAATGGCACAGGCGAATATAGTACAGGAACATCCCCACCACTCAACGATGTTAAGAAAAATCTGGAGAAACAAAAGGAAAATTAAATTCCTTTGACAAGAATAAATAGGCCAGAATTCTTTAATACCGGCAGAATTCTGAACAATTGTACTCAAGATCTAACTTTCCCCTTACTTGTTAAAAAAAAAAAATGAACGAGAACTAAGCTATTAAAGGTATGTAAGTTTTTATTCAGACATCTTAGCTATGTGCTCACCTATAATTTAACAGAAAATCATATAACCCATGTACATTCTCATTTCCATTGAATGTCAGCAGAGATTGTGGGCTGTTATCCACATCAGACATGGAACCTAGGCACCGAATCTGCATTAGTTTCAATAGAAGACATCAATTAATGAGAAAGTACAAGAAAGAACTATAACAGTGTCCTAATAGGTCAAGGTCCTTGCAATAATAAAATTAAAATATGCAAGAATGATCCAGGCAGCACATGAGGCATCCAAGTTGTTGTCATGTGTGTAGCATAAACCTCCCCCTTAAGAAATCTTATTGTTAAATGTTGGATAGAGACTAATATCACTTTACATGTGAAATAATTCAAGACTTCTTTTTTATATAAAGTCAAAACAGAAAAGCAATTAGACCAGGAAAGTCCTTCAGCAAGATTATCAATGACATTTGATTTCGAACAAGGGCTTCTCATGATCATGTACAGGGCCAAATTCAGCCGGTCCAAATGATGACGACCTAAGAAATATAATAAAAATAAGCACCAAGATCAAACCTGGCCCAGATTCTGATTCTCAATCTCAGAAAGCTCAACCATGTCTTCTTTAGTAACTTGCTCCACTTTAGATTGGCAAAGAGGCATAGAGAAGCAAATATCCTAGAAAGGTTATTTAAAACCCACAAAGACAAATAACAAAAAGTAAGACCCGACGCAGTATTTTCCAGCAATGAAAATGTTCATAACATCAAAAGTAAGCAAGTGAACCATCTAGTCCAAAAATTGCACTTTCAAATTTGTAACTAGTAGACTTTGAAAAAGTTTCATAACACCCTAAAAACCAAACCTCTGCATACATTAGAAGCACAAAGCAGCAAATTTTGTAAGCATAGCCATTTAATGCCTATAGATCCAAATAGGACATCTCCACCTATAACAATCTAAGATATATATGTACAATCATTTACAAAAATTGAAAATGACTGTAAATATCTGTTGAATATCAAGTATCAAATGCCAAAAAAAAAAAAAAAAAAAAAAAACTATTCTTTTGTATTTGATGGTTAAAGAAGGAAAAACGGAGTGCATCAAGCTTTGGGAGGAGAAAATGACTGCTATATGGAGATTTAAGTGGCTGAGAAAGTAACTGACTTTGGGCTTTGGATACTGCATAAACAAGACAATTTTATCTCAATCAAGTTGTTACAGTGTCACGAGACACCTGATGAGACAGCATTCTCTCAACTGAAATGAGAAAGCCTTCTCCAGATAATGGTGAGATAAAGTGACTCCATTAATTTTTTATACAGCATCATATGTTCATCTCAAATCAGCCTGAGTTATGGCATTGGACAATACTTACAGACCATGGTGAGCTCCTATGGCTAAAAATCATGATGAACGAGTTAGGATATGACTCAAGCAATCCAATGACACTTTTTTGTGAAAAGAAAGCCACTACTAGTAGTGCTCATAACCCAATGCAACATGACCACACAAAGCATATCAAAGTGAATCAATGTTATATCAGAGAGGAACTTAATTTTTGCCCTATATCAACTCCATATCAACTCCATTTTCTAAACCAGGACTGTTTCATAGCACGGCAAGACTTTCTTAGCATGGCAACCAATGACACTTGTTTTTTTAAGCAGGACTTTTTCATAGCATGGCAACACTTATTGGTACTTCTACTACAGGGAAACCTAACAAGACTTTTTCATAGCATCTCGTGCAGGCTGGAAATGTGCAATGTCTCCAAAATAGCTTGATGATAAGTGTAAAATAGCATTTATCTTATATTATACCAATAATGGCACATATTATGAGGAAGAGAGAACCCTTCATCTACAACTCTTGCTTGCCTTTTTATTCTTTTCTTCGTTTCTCTGGCAATTAAACTCACTTGGACCAAACCACCTCACCACCGTCACTGTTCTTTTATCGTATCACCATTGATACCAAGTCGAAACTCCAACATCTCGTCTGACTAACACCAATAACTCAATTACTAACTCCATTCTCTAGAACTATCTCGTTCATATCTGCAGTCCAACCAAGATCTTCATTTTCACTCACCACTGTCACACCTAATCCCTGCCAGAACCACCATGATTTTCTACGTCCACAAGCAAATAATAATGGATGACCATCCAAAATGGCCCTCCAATTTATAGCACGGAATTGATAAATTTGAGTTAATTAAACAGCAGCTAGCCATCACGGTTGGCACTTGTTGCTTCGACCTCAGCAATCTAATCTTCCAAGTTTATAACTAGCCAACAATATCTCACTTTTCTAAAGAGCTTTCCGTATCAAACTTATTGGCAATGTGAAAAGAGGGGGAAGGGGAGAGAGATGAATCAAGATCAGCATAAACATCCACCACTTAGGCCATGCCTGTATAGATGTTTCAATTTTTTTCTTACACTTGTTTTCTTTATTCCTGTATTTTCACAGTTCATAGCTTACAGAAAGAGATACCACTTCAATTGATATTAAATGTCACAGGACAAACATTCACTGAACAAAAAATTGAGCCCATTTAAGAACCAAATTAAGAAAGAAATCACCATTATGGAAATGGAACAAATAAAATGTGGATTAGCCAATATTACTAAAAGAATTTGATATAAGAAATGATAGATGAAAATCCATGTGCATAAATGTAGGATAACCAGATCAAATTTCAGGGAATAAACCTGAACAAATTATAAGACATAGTCATCAATGTTCAACCACTTGAAAAGAAGATTAGCTAAAAGATAAAAATAAAAATAAAAATAAAAAAGGAAACATCTTACATGCTCTCTTAACAATGACCTTAAGCCTCTAGTTGACTGGGATATGTAAGCGTTGCATGAACGTTTTGTTTCCATCGAACCATCAGCGGCAGAGAACATCACCACAAACTGTGCGGTGCATACTATCAAATTTTCCAATAAAAATAGCTCATCAATGTAAAATACTTGTTCTGTACTTTAATATGCAAAACAATAAATAGTAAACATGCTAAAGACACCCCAAGAATGGGAAAAGTCATGGGACTCCAAGGATAAAACTCATTATGCACTTATTCCACGTGACCACGTCTATTATGACCAGAACAAGGGAGTGAAGCCTGGCACTATACAATAATCACAAAATTCATAATTAGGAGCATATTAGACAACAAAAATGGATTTCAGAATCATGAGTAGCTTGAATATCATCAAAATTCCACCTAAATGAATCCCTATAACCCAAGTTCACCATGTTGAACTCAATATCCTGCAAGGCTACCACGGGCTAGTACAAAGTCCACAACAAGGCCTCAGCAAGTGTTGTTTAAAAAAGTGTTTCTCTAAGTCACTGCCGAAGAAGATAAAGTTGACTGAATCACCTGTCATTAAGGAATGTTTTGTTGGTGCATCATAAACGCTAACTAGTTAAAAGCCTCTTCTATCCACTGTTTAGCTTGTTATTTATTACTGTGCCTAAACATTTGTTGTTATAGAAGTTAAAAATTATGTTGGGCATATATTGGAATACAAAATTTAATGAGGTTAAAGAAAGCTTCTGATGCACCCAACTTGTCATTAGCACATTAAAGTGCATCCCGGACTATTTACTTCTTATAAAAGGAGTTCAATTTCAGGGTGGTTTGTGTCATTTTCTATTGGCTTGAATTTAAGAGACGTCTATTTCTTTAATGTTCACAAGTACCGATGTTAAGCTTAACTAGTAACTCTAAATATCAAATGTTAGGAACTTATACTGTGATCTAGAGTCTTGCTACGCTTTTGACAAGCCTCCTAGGCTCCTAGCAACTCTACCATTCTGATAATGTCATCCAAATTGAGAACGCAAGTGCATCACATGACTTCTAAGTTTGTAAATATGTACATGTAAATAAAAGAACTGGAAAGAACGGAATTTACTTTAGTAGCAGAGAGCCTTCCCTCATCCAGTCCACTAAGTATTTATGTTTGGTTTGTTGTTCTACACCTAAAGGTCTTGGTTTATCTTCTACAGTGTTGTTTACTTCATAAGTGCAGTGTTTCACTGTAGCACCATATAGGATAGTGTTCCCCATACAATATTAAGCAAAGCCATTTAATTCTGATAAGCATCCACCCACTACAATAAATTAGAAATAATAAATTTTCACATGATATAGTTTCCGTTCGTATTATATCGTCTATTTCACCAGGATCTAATTCTAAAACCTACTGCAATCAGTTCTTATATTTTATGTAGGTTTTCAAACATAATCAACTGTTTCTGCAAGTTACTGCCGTTTCAAATTTAGTTTCTCAGTGAAAACATTGGCATTAATAGATACATATACAATACTTAATTTAGAAGTCACGTCCTTTTTATCACAAAGGACGTTACGAACCTCAATCTTAAAAAACAACTTCTAAACATGTTCCTAGACAAACATAATTTTAGGTAGAAGTGAGAAGTTGATGTTTGGATTCCAAAGAAAATGTATAGATACAAAAGTCAATTACATAAACATGTATTTAATAAGATATAATGTGTATGCATATATATATATAAGTGACGTAAAACCTTAAATGTATATATATGAATGCAAGGCAGTACAGATAATGATTAAAGATCGTTACCATAAAACATGTTACAAGCATTCTTACGAAGCATGTAGTAAAGACTCCGAAATGAGTCCTCCCATGCCAGATGTCGTTTGCTCAAAAAATCCATTTGCACTGAATAAACAGAACATTGTTGTTATAAAAATGAAGAGGGCGTAAAAAGGCTTTGGCATTGTCAAAGGTCATAATTTTGGCTCACATACCTCCTTCTGCTGCAGATAAAGTTAGAGCGGATATGACAGAAGGTGGTAGAGAAGATTGGGGGTAAACCCATGAATATAAAGCCTTTGGATTGAGTAATTGCGAAGTGGAAGTGAGTTCTGAAGAGCAGCATATATTATTAGCCCCAGAACAGCCAAACTGAGACATTAGCTGGGATATACCATTCTGACTATCAGATGTGACTAGCCTGTGAAACCTAAATAATTGCAAACAATAAACAACTATCAACATACGGTAACACTCCCAACAGAGTAAAACCTAGAATAAAGTAACAACCTAACAATTAGCACTCTAACTAGAAAAAGCAGCACAAAAAATACATGAAGACAAATTGAGTCTATAAAAAAGGCAATAGGTGTGGAAAGTTTTAAGTTTTTTGTCACTGATTCACAGAAATCTTCAATTTACATTTCAAAATATGAAACTGGCACTTTGGCAATAAATAGTGAAAACAACTACAACCACTGAAGAAACGATTTTTTTAGCAAAAAAACTCAGGGGGGTCATTGCTTAAAAAAACTCATACTTTGTTCAATGACAAGTAGAAGGAAACAATTTCAAGTTTGAAAGCAATCACTTTGTACAAAATAATGCTAAATGTTATGTATGCTCCAATCTTCACCTCCCACACCAGCACAGGATAAAGGCCTTTTTCAGCAGCAAGAAGGGGAAATCAAATCACAAGCAATTAGTGTCATGATGTATCAGTAAATTTCTACTTTACGTAATTGGCGTATGTAAGAAATCCTCAGTTTTTTTTTATTGAATTTCAAGAGTTCTATTCAATAGAAATTGATATTTTAATAAGCCTTCATATTGTAAATGTGCTATTTTTTGTTACAGTTTCTAAATTCTGGGAGTCCTGGTATCCTCCTACTTTTAGATGGGTTGGGAATAATTTTCTTGGCTGGATTTCAGCCTATTACTTGTTTAGAAACATTCAACCTTGCCCACATTGAGTCTAAACCCGCCACTTTTGAACTGATTTTAGCCCTAGCAACAAAGGAACAAAGGCTGTCCTGCTTTAGTTGTTATTAGAGTAATATGAAGTTATGAACCTACACTTCTCGTGCATAGTATGTTCAACTAAGTTCCGTAATGATTGTTTATATAGCAATTTTGGTTGTTCTTGTATCAACATCATGAGGATCCCCAAGAAAAAAAATTTAGCACGTTTTTATTTTTTTTTAAAAGACCATAGAGTGACTTAAAAATAGGGGGATGTTAATAGGCTAACAGAGTCTAGAACCTATAAGTGAAAATCTAATTCAGTGCTGGAATATCAGTGTGTGATAGAGCAGCCATCCAAATCACCATATCTTTTTAAACAAAAAAACTCTGAAAAATTTACATGGTATAAGTTTAAGCTACACATATGTGCATCATTAAAATCTAGCACAAGCACGTGAGTTGAAATTGAGTTATGCCTTTTTAAGCATCAATTCAACCCTGAATGGAAAATTTTCTCTAAGCGTGACAACATATTAAATGAAACAAGAAGAAATATACCAGTAACCTCACCAATTCACTGAGGAAGAGGACACCACCCGCATGGTAGTTTTCAATGTAAAATCAAGCGGAGCCTTTCTTCCAGGAATATGGAATTCAGAGCAAAAATTCCCTGACGTTGCATCACCACTTCTTTCAGAAGAATCAGCAGGTAATGTGGTACTCTTAGGAGCTTCATGGGCAACTAATTCTTTAAAAGCTTTATCCTATAAACAATAACAATTAAAAAGAAAATTAAAAAAGAAGAAGGTATTTCACTTTTGGAAGATAATTATTTAATGTAACTATAACAGAAAGCTGCCAAAAAGAAAAGAAAAGGGGAAAAAAAAGTACCAAATCAACAGTGCCCAGGCCAGATAACTTTTCACCCCCCAATGATAGCTCTTTAGGACCACAAAACCTTTTTTCAGTACATTTCTCAGTAGTTTTAAAATCTTGAGCAGTACCATCTCTTGCAACCACCTTTGAATCAAAAGGGTCCTCTGGACTGCAGAAGATGCACAAGAAAATCAACAATGAACAGATAGCCTATTGATTAAACACAAGACCTGCAAAGGCATACCATGAAATTTGTTGTTGACGTTTTGCAGCCAAATCTAAAGGGACGGAGGTATTCTTCAGCTCAACAGGAAGGTTTTTCTGCTGCCAATAAAGTAGTTATTAAATATACTGAAAGTATCTGACAAATGATACCATTTGCAAGTAAAATTGAGAATATCAAGCCAACTAATACATATATTTTAGCACAATATATTAGGTAAACTAGAGTATGAATTACAATTAAAATTGAAGTAATGACCTTGTCATCTTCTTTTCTAGAAAGCATCCTGAGCCTAATGCTCTTTTTTGTCACAGGGAATACTTTGTCAACATGGGTGTCAATGTATCTTGGATTCCTCGATGAATCTGGTTTCTTAAGCCCACTATTAATCCTAAAAGAATACAGGAAATTTGTTTAAAAAATTAATATTCTGAAGTAACCAAGAGTATTAAACAAAAAGGAGGCAAAACTTACTTCAAAGAACCAGGCAAAGGAGATGGAGATTCATCTACGAGCTCCACAACTTTCCTTCGCTTCAATTGCTCTCCCTGTCATATGCACACAATTATATAAGAGTAATTTACCCATTACAGTGTGTATCCACTTAAATGGGAAGATTCTTAGACGCTGAAATGAATAGAGATGCGTTCTTATTTTTTTCTTATGAACATTGAATTTTGAAGTTAGGTTCATTTAAATAAATGAAACAGTTTCACAAACATTAGAAGTGAGAAACCCAGTATGCACAACATCCAGTGATAGGATGTCACATATGAACGTGTGGAGGTCACTAGACAGGCTGCGTCTTACTCAATGTGCCATGTCACATAGGCTACGTATCACGTGAAGTGAACCACCAGATGCATAATCTTTTTAATCAATACTAAAGATTCAATCTTAATGATAAAAGCGTGTTTATTTCAAGCACATATAAGTATGCAATTAAAATGTAACAAAGAAGATGTAGAAAGAAAAGCAGTGTGTCAAAAAACTGAGATTAAGATGGAAACAAAAAAAATTCTAGGGCAGAAGTGCAATAAGAGTGTGCAGTCTTCTGATTCATTTAACACTCTAATTCATTAACAACAAGTCATGCATGTACATTCCCCTAACAAAAATCCGCTGATAGCCCCTTTTCAGAGGATAGACAAGGGACCATGATTAATTACCAAGAACAGTTTGGCAAAGCGTCAATAATTTAAGAAGACGAAAGTGAAACCAAATTAGGGATCAAGTTCCAATAGACTCGTTCCAAAAGACATGTTTAGCACTTATAATTCATGATAAACAATGTATTAGGTTTACCATCAAAAAAAGAGAAATCATACTGAAAAGACCACCATAAGATAGAATATAACAAAGCCATGAGTTAGTAAACTTACCCTCAACTCCGAAGGTGTTTTTCTTCTAACTGCAGTGGTGGCCTTTGAAGCACCCCCGCCAAAATGAAGAGGATTGGTAGATGAAGGACCCTGAACAGCAACCTTCGCCATGCTATTTCCTTATACAATCAACACTCCCTGCAAGCATTCAGTTATAGAACGACAGTGGAATTATTTTGGAGATAATATTAATAACTGTATAAAGAAATACAAAGACGGATTTCTAATTTTTTTCTAGAGAGATTTCCTAAGGAGTATCAGTCAAACGGAGCCTTTTGTATCTAGGTAAGGTACTGGATTTCAAATTATACATTAAAAAACAATTTGCGAAATCAATTCAAGAGATCGACAATTTCGAAAAACAGATTCATACCTCTATGATAGGAACACCGAGAAATGAAGATAGAACTCACAGATGCCCTGTTCAATGAATCGAACTTGTGTTGATCTGAATCAATTTGCCCTAAATGAGATGTTTAGGGCAAATCTGTGTATGTATGAGTGTGTGTGAGAGAGAGATTAAGCATCAGTGAGCGTGTGTGTGTGAGAGAGAGAAGCGGGCTCGAGAAATACGAGTGAGTGCATTTGGTTTCGTTTGAAAATGAATTTATTTCCCTCCCTCAACCTCGGCCCGACTCCCCCGACTGACGAGGATCCTTTGATCAGTCCGCTATTCTTCGTTGGGAGTAATCAAGCGGCCTTGAAAGAGCCACGTCAAAGATTAAAAAAAACCACTGAAACGTCACCGTTTGATAAAACAAACAGGGTGTTTCTCAATTTATTTATATTATTTTATCCACGACGAAAACCTTTCCCAGAGAAAACTAAAATAAACAAACTGTGGTATTATTATTTAAAATAATCGAGATGGTTCAAATTACAATAGTGATGACGGAACGTCCGGAGGTCTCTCGGATCAGATATAGAGAGAGATCGAAATTTGAAAATTAGTTTAGGCACTTGTTTATTTAACAGAGAAAGGAAAAAATGTCAATCAATAATTAGCAAAAATCAATTATTTTATTGAAAAATATATATTTTAGTAACCAAAACTAAAAAAAAAAAATTTAATTTAAAGTGGCCTTAAACTCAAGAAAAAAAAGATAAATAATAACCAAATTTAAAAAATAATTGTTAAAATAATTATCAGGACCATTTAAAATTTAAGTCCTATTAAATTTTATTCTAAAAAGTACCTAAATCATTGACAAAGCAAACAAAAAGAAACCGCCAAATTTTTATAAAATACTATGTTAAGGACCGTCATGAAAATATAAAAAATTTCATCCCTTGTAGTAAAACCGAGTCAGTATTTGAGAAATAAAAATATACAAGTAAATGTATCATTTATGTGTAAACTCAACAAAATCCATCCATTAAATTTGTTCATATAGGGTCGGTATGAAATTATTTTATTACTTTCATAAGAGGTCATGTATGCAAAAATAAAACTGTGTACATATAATCCTTCCCAAACCCGTAATGACAAAAACCTATAGCGTTTGCCCTTTTGATTTGATTGTACAAATTAATAATAATCATACGATTTAAACCCAAAATTCTTTATTTTCTCTCGTGGAGAATTCAAAACTCAAAAATCATTAAGAAGGTTTATATTAGGTTGGGGTTAAATTTGCTCCAGTGATAGTTTAGATTTTCTTTTCCAACATCTTCTTACATTAGTGGTTTGCTGCAGCTTGCATTGTTAATTGATGTTGGCAAGGGTGTCCTTTAGATGGACTAATCACAGATACTTAAGTTATTCAAGAAAACAATTTTCCAGGCAACCATGGTTAATTAGTATCCGTTACCAAGCCGGGGGCTCAAGTCCCATCAAAATAAATAATGTTCTTTTAAGGTACAATAAATAAAGAAATAAATAAAAACCAGCATTAATTATTTAATACTAATGTTTGAAACTGTTTACATCACAACTTCAACTTCAACTTAAATCTTTAATGCTTTGATCCTTTTAAAAAAGGTCAAGGAAACAACAATCTAATGTTTGAAACTGTTTACATCACAACTTCAACTTCAATGTAAATTATTAACTTGCTAGTTTATCTGATCTTTTTTCTTTCTTTTTTATTCAATATTTCTACTAGCAACATATATCATTCATCTGTGGCACAGGGGACTACATTACAACTTCTGCGAAAGCTACTGGAGGTGAGTGTGATAACACCTGAGGAGCCAAGGGCTGGTGGTGCTTGCAAGTTTATCAGGACCTTACCGATAAGCTGATCAATTCCGGTGTCAGTTCTCCTCAGTCAAAAAAATTATCAAATATATGCAAGTAGATCAAGTAAATTGAACTGCTACGGTGGTATCCATGGAGAAGATAACAAATTCTAACCAGAAATATTGGCCAGGACATGCTGCATAAAGTTGCAATTGCTTCAGCTTTGTCCAAAAATCAGACATACGCCTACTAGTTTATCTTCCTCAGTGTGTTGACATAAGTATAACTGGAAAACGATACAAAAAACTTACGAAACCTGCACAATAGAAATCAACATCAGTGAAAATAAAAGTCAAATAACTCAGAACCATGCACTATATCTGTGTGTGTTCATTTAAGAGGTGCTGGAGAACTACAACATGGATCTAACAAGATTGATTCAACAGATGGAGGGGGAAAACACACACACACAAGCAATGAGAAAGCACACATACCAAACCCATTGGCTCGTGTGTTGTGCCATTGCAGCATAGCTTTTTTGGGGATGTTCGTTTACCAAACAACGCATCTGCCCACTTGGATAATACGTGGTGGCATACACGAAGGAAAACCAGATGTCAACAGGTCCAGTATACTTCCGTAATATGTTAGTGCTGACCTGAGAATAATGGGAACAAAAATCAGAAATTGAGCAGTAGAGAGCAAAATAAAATGTCAAATCACAATGAAGGGGAAAGTGTTTTAAGCCCAGATAATAAAATTTTCAACAGATTCATCATCTGTTGTTAGAAACTATCATAATGCATGAATTTTATAACAAACACATTACCTTGTCTGTTGAAGATTTTTAACAAGGAAGACACTAGTCATATAGCAATTTAGGGTAGGTAATCATGGAAAAATTACTTCTTCTTTTGGAGATAAATAACCATAAGAAAATATAAAAACAAGACAGATTAATTCAGTACCTTGAGATTATGATTTTTTCAGTAACAGAAGAGTAATTAAATTCCAGCACAAAATAATTATAAGAAAGACGAGGAAAAGAAAACCCACAAGTTCCCAGGCTTCAATATTTCTTTGCGGTGTATCATGTAATAGCTTGCTACAAAGGAGGGGAAAAAAAATATCAATAACATGGCATAGCGTTGTCACCACCTACTAACCACACAAAAGCATTTGGAAGAAGTAACATAGTGGATATATATAGATAAATTCATTAATGCAAGTTCAGCATTTATCCTACATTTATATAGACATAACGGTATTTCAAAGGCTTGGGAAGACAATTTGATACTAAGCCACAGATGTTGGAAGGGGCAACATACATTCCACATGGCAACTGCTAATTTATATCAAGGAATGCTTTCAAAATCATCTTTTGAATCCACACACGTCATTCCCACCCGCCTTTTTAGTGGGTCTCACTCTCACCTGCCTTTTTCCCCTTCTGATAAGTGAGTTCAACCAAACACTATAAAAACTAGTCCTTATCATGTAATATCAATGGTGGGTTGATTCGTTAGTAATGCCCACTTGACTTTTATCCCTTCTTGTACCAATAATAACATGATGAAGCGGACACATTCCAAACACACATCAATGTCATGTCATTTTTTTTTTTTTTTTTTTTGTCATGGCCAGAATGTTAGGGCTTAGTGGTTAGAGGGGAGGGGGAGGGTGCAAGGCTCAAACACAGGCTCCCGGATGCGGGGAGCAACCCAACCACTTGGGCAACACGGCACTTGCAATGTCATATCATGATTGACATGGGTAATTTGCATCTTTTTTTTCTTTTTAAATCTGTGGAGTTAAATGAACAGTTTTTTTCTTTCAAATAAATGAATAAGAGAGAGGTTAAAAAAGAAAGAGGCAATACACTCTCAAACAAGATCAGCAATGGCTGAAAGAAAAATCAACATAGCTAAAGAAAGAGGGGAGTACCCCATAAACCAATCTTGTGAACTGCAATTTCATTAAAAAGAAAAAAAGAGCCAAATTAATCTACAGACATCTGAAATACTGGTGACTCCCACAAGGGTACTTCACTGATTCTAAAAAGTCAACAAAACATTTATTTGGTTTTAGTCTCAGTCTTGTTGGAAAGGAATGGATTATATATTCTTTGAATATAAGAAATTGATCCAGTGTAGCAAAAATACTAAGAGCCCGTTTGGGTTGTTGCTTTTCAACTGCTTAAAACCGCTTTTATCTTAAAAATTTGCGTTTACATGTGTTTGGTAACTATTAAAAGTGCTCAGTACGGATTTTGAATGAAGCTAAAATTTGGAGCTTTTAAAACTGCGCTATAAGTAGAGGTTGTAAATTTTAGGTAACTGTTTTTCCTTGGACAATTATGTGCAACAAAAATACTAAAAATCAATTTACCTTACTCCACGATTGACATCCTGGTGATTACAATGACCCGAGACACCATAGTTATCAAAAGTGATTATCTGTAAACACCATTTAGAAAAGGACATTAAGAGGGCAAATAATTTCATGAACAAGATAGCAAAGGTTTTGTGAGAAACTGTAAAGCACTGAAACAGAAACTGGTTGCAGAACCCTGAACTACCAACATGTCCAATTTTTTTTCATCACATGCTATACATCCTATAAAGGCACCTAAATAGTAGATAAATAAATAAAAATTGTGGAAAGGAAAACTCAGATGATTGATGGAACCAGATCTTACCACATCAATGACATGAGTGAAAGTTTCCTTCTCAATAATCTTTGCAAGAAAATTACAATCCCACACTCTGCCAAAACCATCCTAGTAAAGACAGTCGAATTATACCCAAACTTCTGCCTCAGTATCATATTTTAAAAATATAACACAGATAAATAAATAACTAATATGTGCAGGATTTTAAAGAGACTTTTAAGAAAGGAACCTGCAAATCTGGATGGTCCAGGATCCTCACTTGTTGGAGTGGAACCTGCAAGTTGATTTAAATGTCATAAAATTAAAAATCAACGCTGAGGTAAAATAACTAATATGTGCAGGATTTTAAAGAGACTTTTAAGAAAGGAACCTGCAAATCTGGATGGTCCAGGATCCTCACTTGTTGGAGTGGAACCTGCAAGTTGATTTAAATGTCATAAAATAAAAAATCAACGCTGAGGTAAAATCCTTTATAGGGTTTACTGTTTACAACAAATCCGGTATAAGCATGACGAGCACCATTTTTTATTATAATATTAATTGTAGAGCTAGATGAGAGGATTATTCAAAAGTAGTAGGAATAAAGAAGAAAACTAGCTGGACACACACAGACAAGCTTGGATTTTGAGCCATTAGCACGGACCTGCCTGGGGACTAGGGGGGGCGAATGCCCCCTCTGGAATTTTTTTTTTCCTATTATATATTAGACTTTTTTTTAAATATATGCCATGCCCCCCCTGAAATTTCACAAATACCCCCACTATATAAGTTCCCAAAATATATACCATGCCCCTATATGTGCTCAATGATTCCCAAAATAAATACCCCCTGAATGTGCTCAATGATTCAATGAACAAAAAAAATATTTTTGCTTATTATGATGATTTGAATTGCAAATGTGTTCAATGGGATCCTTTTATTTTTTTTGGGACGCGTTCCCCTTTTGAACGCCTTTAATGAATTTGCTTAATTATCAAAAAAAAAAAAAAAAAATTGTTATTAAAAGGACGCCCCCCCTGACATAATTTCCTGGGTCCGTCACTGCCAAGCAAATTCTAAATGCTTAATTTTTGTGTCAGATCACGCATAACCTTGAGAATTGCAGAAGCCTGATAGAGCTCTTCTTTCCTAATAATTCCCATGCCATCTGCATTACCTACATAACACAAAAATAAATAAAATGTAGGAGCATCCATGAATTAATATTTTGAAGAAGCAAACATGTGACAGTTTTATGTGCTTAACCTTAAGTTTCTAGGAAAGATAGTCTGCAAAGTAGATTTAAAATTATCTTACACTTGCTTGAAAGATCATCTGCAAAGTAAATTTAAAATTATCTTACACTTGCTCTTTATAAAGTTAATAAAGAAATAATGCATGAAAGTTTTGACGGGAAGCTCATTCTCCTCCCTAATAAAAAGCTTAGCTAAGGATGTGGTGTGATAGCCCAGTGGTAGGGCATGTGTTGCTTCTGGCCAAAGGCCCAGGTTCGAACCCTCACTCCATCAGTCAGTATTAGTACATAACTATTTAATTAAATTATTTTACTTTATCAAAAAAAAAAAAGCTTAGCTAAATTTTGGTAGGCTTAATATTAAAGCAAATCAATATCCTTTAAAGGAGTAAATTACATACCTATATAATAGATTGTAAGGTGCACACAATCATTAATATTCTCAATGAAGTTGAAACACCCAGCTCCTATATTTTCCCATGAGTGATCTCTTAACTGTGAGAACAAGAATGGGTGAAACAAAGAGTTGAAAACCTTCTATCGCTTGTAGGAGACGTTATACACATGATTACAGAAACAAATAAGGCAGAGAGAGAGAGTATAAAAGTTAAAAACCAAATGGATAAAAAAAGGATTTTGTCACTCAATTATGCTGCTTAAGCAAACTAAACTAAACTATTGAATTCCCCCTTTGTTAAAAAGCATTGCATGTATATATTACTGAGTCACCTTATTGCCACAGCAACAGTGGCTGATGCCTCAAGCAGACAACAAATTGTAAGTATATATTATGAAAGGATAAACGAATCCTCAAAAGCCCAGTGGATCCATCCGAATTGATTTTATCTCCTTTTCAATTTCCTCCCCCCCCCCCCCCCCCCCCCCCTCCTCTTTCTTTACTCTCACTCAACCAGCAAATTTACTTTTTTCTCCATTGTGTAAGCAGAATAAAGATAATGTTGCAACCTAGCTTCCACTAATTGCCTGTCAAACCATGTCCTCTAACTTCTAGATGGTTGAGTGTTTGAAAAGAAAATCAGAGCATTACCAGTTGACATGCACAATATGTGAAGATTATGCCCCCTTGAAATCAGATAATTAATTGTTGGAGTAAAGAACCTGTATCAATGCAATATGAGGTATTAAAATATAATAAATCATATAGTGCAAGCATAAACATATCATTTACATGATTCAAAAAATGAAAACCGACCCCCCTTTAGTCCTTTAAACAACACAAAACCCTGCTGTTGACTTTCAAATATATTTTGACTAAATGGTATTAACATAGACTCATAGTTGATAAGTCGCCAACATAAATGTCATCAAGATCACAAATGGTCTTTATATATGTTGATAACTATTTATAATGAAATATTGGAGAAATTTTTTTAACGTTCTTCAAAAGGAGTTTGTGTATTAATTATACAAACATCAGAATAGGCCTTTTTATATGATTTATTGACGTATTTAACTACTTTAGGGAATTTGGAGTTTCAATCACTTCAAGCAACATTCAATTTTCCAAATAAGGGAGCCGTTTATCAGGAGAACCAATTGTTTGTCACGCTTACTCAGTTTTTATATATAGCAAGACAAAATATAAAAAATCTCTGGTCTAGTTGCTCTCCCTTCAGCCTATAACTCATTGAAACACAGCCTGAAAAGTAGCCCCATATGAACATACACTTGAACATACGTTTGGAAAAAGGTTTGGAAATAAATACAGAACTTCTTGAAATTTTTTGAAACAATGAAGTGAAATGGCAGTAAATAGGTGCTACGGGGTTGCTTGAGATCATGAAAGATCTAATTTTTTTTTCTTTTTTTGGGGATGGGTGGGAGAATGAATGCAGAGAGAGATGGTCACTGAGTTAATGTTTTTGACTTCCCAGTAAAACAGGTGCTAATAAAAACCCCAAGGCATACCTATGCTATGGACCCAACAACTGGTTCTCTTATAATATCACTGTCTAGATGATATTTAGGACTGTAACAACAATATTCCATGATTTAAGAGAAACAATTGAAGCTACATCTAATAACATTAAAATAATACTTAGAATTAGTGTTCAATGATGATTACATTGATTGTGCTAAACTGTATATTGTTTAATGATGATTCTGGTATATTTACGAATTTTTTCAAGATTACTGGCCTTGTTTCACTTGGGTGGTCACCTCATGTCTTCGCAACGTCAAGACTGAGTACCTAGAGGGCGACTTTTGTCTTTAACTCTGCTGCTTCATTTCATTGTGTGTAAATAAGTAGTAAACTAATTAATATTATTTGCAACGACTAATAAAATTCAGAACACCAGCAAAATGCAACTAGGAGTTTCTTATATGGACTCATCATCGGGATGGGAAACAACCAGCAAGACATTTTTCTTATAAAGAGAATCACCTGATTTTGATCGAAAATGGGTTAAACTAAAGCAAAAAATCGTATAAAACAATCCAATCATGCGAAAAACATATATATAGATCACTCACCATCATTTAGGAATATAGCCTTGGACGGTGAGCATGCATGGAGAATTTTGCATAGAGAAGCAACCCATAGTACAATCATTGAAACAATGACCACAAGCCACTCCATCTAGCATGCTCCTACAATGGATGTATTGGTATAACTATAAATCATTAAAATGGGTATTAAACAAGAGCAAAAAATCGTACAATGGATTCATACATCGTACAATCATTAAAAAGCATTTTTGATTAAAAAAAAGGGGGGAATTTATAGATATAACTATAAACCAAAAATTTGAATAAAATTGGAATCTTTTAAGCTCCGTTTATATGAATTTATAGGAATATATGGGCTCCGCTCGTTTACTAATATTTTCTCTTCTCTATCTAGTTCCTCTCACCAACTTCTCCAAACTCTAATTTCTCTCACTACACTCTATGTCAAAACCCTAGAATTAGATAATGAATCCACCAACATCACTCCAGAGGGAGGGGAAAAAAAGAGAGAAATTTATAGAAATCTTTTAAAAGATGCTAAGGCCATGATGAGGACCAAAAACTCATTTCAATATTTTATGGTCTCTATCATATATCGTGCATCTTAATGAATTATGATATGGAATAAGGATCCTCTTAAGTAAAAACTCTCTACATTAGCGTAAGTTAGAATTGTTAAGGTGTTGGTAACATCCTTTCTTTCTATCACTATTTGCTAATTTTCAATAAGTGCCAAGGTTGTCAGGATCAGAATCCTACATTGGATCAATAAGGGGTGGATCATAAGAACCTACAAAACAGAGTTAATATGTAGATTTTAAGTTAACACTAGATAGAATAAGCAAAAAATACATTTTAAAATATATATATACAGAACAAGCATAATATATATAGAAAGAGATTCACAACAAATAGAGCTAAGAGGTGTCGGAAGCCAGCAAAAGAATCAGATATAGATCAATTAAAATCTCTAGCTCGAAATAGAAAATAAAAATAAAAGATATCACAAGTAAAGATCTTCCCCTCACAAAATAATCGTTCTATATAATCAGAACGATTATTTGATCGAAACCCAGCAAGAACCTCCCCTCAGCAAACAATCGTTCTAAATAATCAGAACAATTATTTGATCGAAACCCATGAAAAATCTTAAGAAATCTGAGGAATTTTAGTGACATATGGGAGTACATTGAAGCTAAATTTGACTGAATACAGACCAGTAGCGAACTGAAGAATTGAATAACAGAACAAGTTATTCAAAATTAACACTAGCAAATGCCAAGAAACTAAATCTGACTTATATACAATCCTATAGTAACAAATTTACCTATAGGCTCCTTACAATAGAAACCCAGAAATAAATTAATAAATAAAATTATTATTTAGTCTAAAAACAAAAAAGAAGAAGAAAAAATCCTAAAGAAGAAAAAGAAGTACACAGTATTGAGGAAGACATACCCCTAAAGTAGCTCGCCGTAAGCCTGTTTAGTCGCCGGAGGTGGTCGGCAGCCCGGAGAGATGGTCTTCAATTCATGATTTTGTCGCTTATTTGTTTGGGATTGGGCTCTAAAATGGATTAAGGACCCAAAAATAAAGAAAAAAAAAAAAAAAAAACAAGATTAATGCGGTGAACGTGGATCGAACACGTGACCTTCAGATTTCTGAGGAATTACTTCAGTCTGACGCTCTCCCAACTGAGCTATCCCCGCAACTTGTTCTGAGTTTGATCTCTAGGTAATTGAAGAACAAATAAGCGACAAAATCACCAATTAAAGACGATCTCTCCGGGCTGCGGACCACCTCCGGCGACTAAAAATGGAATGAGGACCCACTTTAAATGGAATAAGGACCCAAAAATAAGCATCAATTTATTTAGCCTCGAAGACGATTTAGCGTAAGATCAACCATCCTTTTTTCATCTCTGAGATGAAAATTTGATGAATTTTTTTAAAAAAAAAAAATTAGCATTGCGGTGAACGTGGATCGAACACGTGACCTTCAGATCTCTGCGGTATTACTTCAGTCTGACGCTCTCCCAACTGAGCTATCCCCGCAACTTGTCCCACCATTGATCTCTATGCAATTTATACTCTGTATAAAAAAAATCAAACAGGTATTTTTATTTTAAAAAAAAAATTAAGTGAAATCCAGTTTACCTACAAAAGCAAAGTAAACTCAAGGTCATAATATACCAGATTTAAAAAACACCTAGTACCATTTGAAAGGATTATATTGTTAAATTTTAATATGTAAATTATATCTATGCAATATGTAGTCTAAATATCTCTAAACATTAATACTTTGCCAGAATTCCATTGTTATCATTTATTTATTTTAAGAATTCTTTTTAAATCACTAATTGAAGAGTCCAGTCTTACAAATAGCATAATAAGAATCCTTTGCCGGGATCAACAACCAAAATAAAAAAGAGGAGGTCAAAGTCAAATTGCATTCAACCACACACTAAACACCACAATTTTAATCTTCACCAAGTACAGAAACATTACAAAAGGATCAATAATCAACTTTACTTCATTGCACTAAATATCACAATTTTAGTATTCCAAACATACTCATAAATGTTAAAGAAAAATCAATAATCAAATCCACTCCATCTTTTAGTATTCCAAACATACTCATAAATGCTAATACCGCAGCTAATGTACCAAAAACAGAGTCATAGAAGTATTTCAGTTAGTACCTCAGCTTTTCAAGTAGCCCACTGTTACCAAGCACCCAACAATCGATAAATTTTTACATGTTCGGGGACTATGATATGCATGTGTTTTACATTTTGTTTAATTAATCAATACTACTATGATATACAAAGAAAACAGTAGGGGCGTTCCCTTGCTTTACAATAAAACGTCGGAAGCCCATTTCCAATACAAATGGAAATAAAGGAACGTAAGAAAATATCAAATGTAGCAGATAACATCAGTATAATGGAGTCCAGCAACATCAAGAACTTCAAACAACACAGCTCTAGCAACATCCTCAGCATTCCTGTGGCAGCCCTTATGATAGCTGGAGTTCCTCTCATTATAAATTGCCCAAATCACAACAGAGAAAACAATTCTGTAAAATTTTGGCTTTGCAGAATTAGAACTGAATTTTTGGACACAACAATTTACCAACTCTTCAAAATTGCAGCATTGCAAATTCAACTGAAGCAACTCATAAAACCATCCTCAAATCTCCCTAACAAACTCACATTCATAATATTGCTTTAGCTTCGTTATCAAATGCTTTACAAAGAATTTCATAATTTTTCTCGAGCCCTATCTGCAAACAAAGAGACAAATACTAGATCATAATAATTTCGAGGAACTGAAAAAGCAATGTAAAACAGTAGCAAAATCTAGAAGTGGCATCAGAATCAACCCATAATTGCATACCAATGGATCAATTCTTGATGGTGAAATACTTGATATAGAGTACCTGCACAAAATGAAATTCAAGCTTGAGTTTTACAGCAATATTTAATTGATTTCAAGAGGAAATTTTTTTTTTTTTCCTTGACAGTTGCAAAATTTTAATGTTAGAACAAAATCCAAAAATACCCCAACAACTTGCAGAAAGAAGCTGAACATGGGCACAATAAGCAGTAGCTGAATTATAAGCTGGCATATAGCATGACAAGGATGACAATCACACTTTTTATTATGTCTACCGTGTCTCGGACCTGTCGGTCAAAATTTACCAAGGAATTTCACTACCTTTGGATCGTTACAATCACAACCATCATTCACCTATACTTTGGCCACTGGCTCTCCTATCGTCTGGTTAACAGCTTCCTTGATGTCCTGCACCGGGTAGGCATCATCCCCCATGCATGGTCATGTATGAATTTAAATTTGGCTAAGTCAAATCTCTACAGTATGTAACAATCTTTAACTTGACAACAGTTTGTCTTCAACCCTTATCGACAAAGTACCTAGAGACACATTTGTCTGACACTAATTTTGGCATAGGCAACGCCCATTGCTTAAAATAAGGACTAGCAATGTCCAACACATTGCTAGATATCTAAGCACCACGCCCAAGTCTGTATCCACAATATATTAGCTAATATATTCCTTAAGATTTCAAATTGTACAGTAAAACAAGTATCAGAATGAGCTGAAAGTCAAGTATTGTGGGATGGAGGGATTTGGCAGTTCTTTGTGATGCTAATAAGACAAAGCAGCAAAGGGATGGCCAATAAGATAATTCCTGAGATATGGTGATGATTTAACGAAGTATTACAACTGGAATAACATAAGGATTACTAATGGTAAGTCTATGTTTTTCCTATTTAACTTGTGTGTGTGTGTGTGTTGTCTTAATGATTAACAGGCTTACCCAAGCTTACTCATATAGAAAGTCAAAGCTAACAAGTTTGCTTTTTGAACAGTTAGCACCACAGCACCCATGCGGTTCTGCAAATGATTTAAACGTTAAATTAATTCCAAAAGCCATAAGATTCTCCTGTCACAACCAGAAGTAAATAAATAAATAAAAAGAGCTAAGCAAACAACACCAAAAATAAATTCAACATACAATGCCAATATGTTGATGTGGAATACCATTAAACATTATCAGTTATAAACATAAACAGGATTCGTAGAAGCTATTCATCACCTTACGAGCAATAAGCTCAATTAGTTGCATTAAGAATTTCCCTAGTCCTTTCCCTTGAACATGAGGCTCAAGCTGTAACTCATAGACATAAAGAACGGGTATTTCTTCCTCTATAGTAAAGCGAAATTGAACAAATCCGACAATGGGGCCCCTATTATCAATGCTATTAGAAAAAGACATTTCCTTTTCTACCATTGTGGAAATATGATTAGCATTTTCATTTGGAGCCTCGTGTACAAATATATATCGTGCTTCTGGAGCTACCATTTCCCGGCGCTTCACCTTCTCTTCTTTACGCCACTCAGATCCATACATCTCTTCCATATTGACCTGTAAAAATATACAATATCATTCTATGATTTGGCAAAGTAAAAGAAGGAATAATGAGACTGACAACTCCTATAACCTTAAGCAGGTTTTGGATGTGTTGCTTTAAAGGTGAGGAGAGCTTATCCCCGCGACCTGATTCCAAGTATACAGACAAGCCTAGCAACCAAATTAACATGGGCATTACAAGAAAATTTAGCCTGAAATTCTTAACCTCTAAATGATCTATTATTATTTATAAAAATAAAAAAGGAAAGAGATAAAATAAAAATATAAAGCACCACCAAATTTCATGGCATAGAGAGAAAGATAACCATTCCAAAACCAAAATTTGTGAATTTTATCCAGAGCTAACTTTCATTATCAGAAAGAGTTTTAACTCAGTAGGCCTAATCATAAGTTATGCGGGTGCTGCAAATCAAGTGTTATGTTTTCACGTTAAGAATAAAAAACTAATAAAGAAACAAAAAGGGCGTAAAAAGGTCATTATAAAGGTTAGTACAGTCTATGCGAGTATGCAGGCGTTAGGAACAAAGACCAGGCATGGTTTACACATTGTGATACCCCCGGATTTCTGAATGCGGGCTGGTCAGGCCCACGCCCGAATACCCGGGGATATCAAAGCAAATTGATAATAAACGAACACAGAGTACAAAAGAATAAAGAAGAATAAATAAAATGCTGACAAGAAACTAAAATGATAATCCAATAATAAACCTCATAATATATTTCCATTAATTAATAAACTCTTCTGATATAACTGATCCTTCAAAATACAACTCGAGAATCCATACTGTGTGGACCCCTAGAAAATCCAAACTAAACAAATGACAGAAATAACTGTCTAAATCAAAAAACTGAATCATAAAGGAACTCCTATGTAGATAAACCGGAAGAGTGAAGTAGATTGATCCCTGCTCAGCACGAATAATCTCCACTCCTGACGAACACCTGAAAAATAATGGTGGGTCAGTCCCACAAACAAGTTCTACTCTCCTACAGTCCAAGCAGAGATTCGATACACGTATACATCCTAATCAATCCAACAATAACTATTAGTCTGTATATATATATATACACACACACACACACACTAAATGAACCTCACTAGACTATAGGGTTGTCTCAACCTGAATAGTAGGCAACATGCAAAACGCACATATAGTGGGCATGAGTACCTAGACCTACCAGGGTACACAACTACACTATATCTAGCTACACATCCCTAGCGATATACGCACCCTAACCACTGATCCTGAGACTTAAGCTCATATCATGGCACCATACTTATATATATATAATCTAGTAACCATCTTATCCAGTATAAATTAATCATCCACAAGTCATTCAACTTGTTCAGCTGACCTGACTTAAATATAAGTAGGACTTAACATTTTAGTTAATCTATTCCCTTATATAAAATAGGTAGGACTTAACTGATAAGTTAATCCGTCCCTAGAATACCACCGTCCCATACCGGTACATTAAACCACACAATCTAATAATTGATGTAACAATTAATGAAATACATCAAACAATCTAAAAAAAACTATGATAATATGATATCAAGTTATCACAAAATAAAAATGACTTATTATTTATTTAAGCTTCTTATATCATATATCCTACACAAACTGGATCTTATACATGATATTTTATTATACCGTCAAATAAGCATTCTCCATATCTAATTCATCCTATACATTTAATCTTAATTGCTAAAACATTTTAAAAGATTAAATCCATTCGTTTGTTTAAAACATTCAAATAGCAAGCATCATTATGATTGAGTCTATTTAAATTTATTTAAACCCAAACCTAGTCCCTATTTAATATTCAGGAATCCTAAGCATGTTTCTAAGTTCCATCATTCTACAGAAATAAAAAAATACATAATTTAAACATGTAAAAATTCACACCAGATATCAAATCAAAATCATGCATTTATCAATTCATAACACAAGAACAGATATAAACCAATTTCATAAAACCTATATTCTAATTCAATTAAACATGTATAATTATTTAATTTTATGTGTTTAATAAATCCTGGAATTTCCTAAGCATGTACAGAAACACGAATCAAAGGGAAAGAGATAGAAGAAGAAAACTTGCCTTAAACTTTCGGATCGAAAATTAAACTTCTTCTTCCTAAATCCTCTTCTCTAAAGGGTTTTCTCCTCATTCCTTCCTCTTCCTCCTTCTCTTTCTAACTCTCTCTCTAATATAAAATCACGTACTATATTTTTTTGAAGCCCCCTACAGACTTATACTTATGTATATATAAGCTAAAGAAAATTAACCCTAATCCTAATTTCATTCCAAGTCAACTTAATAAAGAAAAATTAAAATTAAAATATATAAAAAGTAACGTAAAATATGTTACGTATATAATTTATATATATCCTTATTAGATAAATAAATTATATACATCACATTATTTATTAACAAATTATCTGATAATACTTAAGTTACCATAATATTAGAAGATAACCTAAAACATGATACGTATATGATTTATGTATATTCTTATTAAATAAATTATATACATCCCATTATTTATTAGCAGATTATCTAATAATAATTAAATTACCATAATATTATAAGGTAACCTAAAACATGATACGTATATAATTTATGTATATCCTTATTAAATAAACTGTATATACATCCCATTATTTATTAGCAAATTATCTAATAATACTTAAGTTACCATAATATTATATGGTAACCTAAAACATGATACGTATATAATTTATGTATATCCTTATTAAATAAATAAATTATATACATCCCATTATTTATTAGTGTTCAATAATACTTAAGTTACCATACTTAACACGTATCAAATCTATGTATATTTTTATTATTTAAATATAAAACATATACATCAGAATAAATATTACTACCCAAGTTATCATAAAAGTAATTAATAAATTACCCATTATTTATTAATGGATTATCCAATAATACTTAAGTTACCATAATATTATAAAGTAACTTAAAATATAACACGTATCAAATCTATATATATTTTTATTATTTAAATATAAAACATATACATCAGATTAAATATTACTATCCAAGTTACCATAAAAGTAATTAATAAATTACTTTCCCTCTTTTATATGTATATAATATATATCTATATATATATATATACACACACAACTATCCATGAGTAATAATCCATACCCATCCAACCTCCTATCCAAGTAGTCCATAGGCCCCCAATTGGTTGGCCCATTACTACTAACCATAACCATTTAAAAATAATAATAATAAATAAAATAATAAAATAAAAGAAAATATTTAATTTACAGTTAATCAAAACACCATTTAAACGCCTAATCTAATTAAACAATTAACACATAGATAAATACAAATAACACAGACACATAATCAAATACTCAAGTAACACTTAATTCAATTAAACCAATAAGCAATTAGTCAAATAATCAATTAAATAATTAAAAATACAATTAAAACAAATAAATAAATACCGGGACTATCCTTTTAAAATTAGGAGTATTACATTATTCCCCCCTAACAAAAGGAATTCCATCCTCGGAATTCGCCCTTACTTTCTTCTATTATGTTTGGAAATGGTGAGCGAATAACATCCTCCTATTCCCAAGTAGACGCAACCTCACTACGAGGACTCCACTTAACTCCAATATACTAAGTGGTATACAGGGTTCCTATATTTTAAGAACCACAATAATCATACAATGCATAGGTTTTATCAAACAACAACGTAATCATTCCCTCTCCCATTTCGACAAGGGAATGATCTACATACCTCCAAGTGCCATAGAATATACACACAAACTCCTATGTACCCAACAAGAATAATTTGGTAACGCTAATCCAGAAGCGACTGCCTCAATTGCGAAACACAATCCTCTAAAAGTCAATGTAATAAGTAACGTTGACATTTCTCCAAAAATCGCCTTTCTTCCTACATGGAAAACAGAACAAGCAAACTATTCCCTGATAGAAAACTCAAGTATACGAGTTCAACTATTTACAACATCTCACTGCTGCCTCCCAACCACGTGCAGTTTAATACCAAAGGAAAATATTTCTCTCCGATATATTTTTAAATGAAGTCAAGGTCTGATTGTACAACTCTTACTTCCATTTCCAACCAACAAATGAGAGGTATGCATTGTGAAAGATACAAAACCTCCAAAGTTGTCACACTAACATCCTTGTGCCAACAATATCACAGACAATATTCCGACAAGTGAAGTAAACACTTCCAATTGTCCATGAAAATCTAGGATATAAACCTCAAACATATCCTTTATGTTCTAATTTAATCTCTCAATTAATTCCTCCGTCTATAGATATGAAGTAGAGCTGCTGCTCCAAAATCTTCATAAAGCTCCTTCGAAATAGCACTTTGCATCCACTAATATGGATATCTACATGCTATAACACCAATATCACTGAACTATAGAACTACTATGAAGTTCTAAAATAAGCATCACTCAAATTTATGTCCTCAAGCGATCTTTCTCAATCCACTACTCGGATTCCATATGGAAAATTGAAATTCCAAATCAATGTCGATCCTTCCCACCGATCGTCACTCCTGTTTAGTTCAACTTCCATATTTGTTATAGGAAGTGGCTAAAGATTCCTGTGATATCTGATGATCAACTTTCCACCTTTATAGCAAGTTTTACACTTAGGGCAATTATATACATGTCCCTATCCTTACTTGTTCACCAAAACCGACATTTGATGTCGTGATGTACCTTCTAACCATTTGGGTGTACCAAGAAAAATTATAAATTTCCATCACAGTCGCCCGACCGTCATATCACTATTTACAGAAACTACTAACTCCTCCTCCAGTACCTTAAACTCCATCTGAGTAAGGTAACACCTTCTCTAGGGTCAGCTCCGATATTCAAAATTGACCTCCTAAACTACCTTGGTAATAACAAGTGTTATTATTACACCCACTATACATTCAACTGATAACTTATCAACGAACCGAAAGATTTAAATATCCTATCGGTTGTTGAGAGCATCCACTTCCATCTTCGCTTTCAACAGACGGAACTTGATGATTTACACTTTGCATCCATCTAAACCGTCTCGTGATCCGTTCTAGTCGTATGAACTAATATCTTACCAGCTCGATCAAAGTAGACAAAATGAAACTGATTTAATTTTATTAGTCAACCAATATCCCATCTAAAATCCTGACCATTGTATCAAATAAGCAATCCCTCAACTAAATCCATGAAAATGCTCTGTCATTTCCACTTCAGTATAGAAAATAGCTGCAAGGATCTAGTGATCTCTGATGGTCCATCTCTACTATCTAATAAATATTAGACTTAGAGAAAAATCACTATATCCCTCCTCCTGCCTGTCCTCCAAACATCTGCTTCATACTGTGAAGCATCATGTTTCTACCAGGGTGAATAAAAAACTAAGAGTTGTGAAACTCAATCCTTGCATCCTCCATCAAATTTGTGTACAGAAAGTACCGTTAGTCCGGTACCACCAGCTTTCGTCTGTACCCATTGTTTAAATTGGAGCATCTTCAAAAACGAATTCGGCAACTAAATCTATCCACCACTGAGTTGTGATAAACTTACCGATATTGAAAGTTCATTGGTAATTCCATTTATCAATAGTCAACTATGACTTTAACTCAACAAAAATCAACAAACTACGACATTTCCATACATACCATGCACCTCATCTTTATATAGGTGTTTGGTCTCACCATCTTGTCCTTGACACACCCTACTTCTTTAAGACAAGTTAGTGTCAATTCGACTTCTTTGTTTAATCTTGAGAAAAAAAAAATAAAAAAAAATGGAACTGTTCCATCCTCCAAATACGTCATAAATGTCCTAACAACAGCTAATTGTTGCGAATTATGACCTAAAAAAAAAAAATGCATATTATTTATGTAGTGAAGAAACTTTGTTTCCTCCTCCATGTGCAACACCGACAATTCCTCCTAATGACACACCCTCGTGAATAAATTCTTGATTAAGAATAAACTGATAAAGATTTATTCAGCCAACTATCCTCAATCGGTGCCATTCCAATCAGTACCTAAACCAGTACTAAATCCTCCTTTCGACTTGGTAACAACTTCTGGAATTTCCAAGAAGATATTCAGCAAATTCGGCACCTCTGATAAATCATCGTGGCGTTACAATGATCTTTATTTACCACCACCTCACGCATACTGAAACATTAACAACCACCAATATCATGGCGTTGTAACATGATACGAATCCATACCTAGCATTAAATATCAAACTAATCGTACTAGATTATTTGACTCGTAGTGATGGTTTAACTATCTCATCCCAAATAACATACCATAATGACACATGCCCAGGTCCGATAGATTGGCTAAATTTATATGTATCCACCAAATCATACGATCGCATGCTCACAAATCTAACGTAAATAGCGTTATTACTCCATGTTATTAAAAAAATAATTGGTTGATCACAAACTTGTGTTTCCAACTAAACCACATACCATTACCCAGAATAATCAACGGAAAGAAAAAAAAAAAAAAAAAAACACGTATGACAAACATAATAGCACAAAATATACTCCTATTAAGGACATCGTTCTTTCTATAAAAGAAAGTCGCCTTTGAAATCAACCTTACCAGATTGTTTCAAATTTCCTTTTATAGTTTCATAGGTAATCATTCAACCTCGAAACATATCCCTTAAATATAGCTTAAGAGCAACATATGTTTGCCTAAGCAAATACTAAGGGCTTAACCTTCATCCTCCGTATACGCAGAATGTAAACAGTCTAACTTAGCTTTATAAAGCAACTTAGAACATCCCAACGTAATACCAATGTTCTCATGTATGTGATATAAAATCATTACTTCGTTCTGATAAGAACTCCATCCGATCCCCAAACTCCTGAAGAGTACCTCTTATATATCTCCTTTAAAGGATGACAAGAAAGTTTAACCATTTGTAGATTGATCAACCCCAATTCTACTAATATCATTTGCTATACTACCAACAAATCAGATCACCATCATCATCCATCTTCAAGATTTAGTACCCTCTCTCTTGGATACGCTGAAATCTCCTCCATTAGGATCCTCTTCAGACTCCTACTCCTCGCTTGTCTCCTTTTTTAAGATCAACTGAAGTCGTGTTGGCCCCGATATGCAGTGACCTACCACGTACACCTAATCCTTCCTTGGCTTATACTTTAAAGTAACGCCAAACGAACCTAAACCATCGATCCCATCCTCTTCCCAGTGCCAACCATTCTGTAACTACAGAATATAATTGACATCAGCTCCTCCTAATGAACCGTAAATAGAGTATAACGAATCCTAATATGGGCTCTGAGTTTTAAGAGACGTAACGCGGAAGTCACATAACGAAAGACACTCCTAAGGACACTTGAACCTGGAGTGCTCTGATACCAACTGTGATACCCCCGCATTTCCGAATGCGAGTTGGTCAGGCCCATGCCCGAATACCCGGGGATATCAAAGCAAATCGATAATAAACGAACACAGAGTACAAAAGAATAAAGAAGAATAAATAAAATGCTGACAAGAAACTAAAATAACAATCCAATAATAAACCTCAGAATATATTTCCATTAATTAATAAACTCTTCTGATATAACTGATCCTCCAAAATACAACTCAGGAATCCATATTGTGTGGACCCCTAGAAAATCCAAACTAAACAAATGACAGGAATAACTGTCTAAATCAGGAAACTGAATCATAAAGGAACTCCTATGTAGATAAACCGGAAGAGTGAAGTAGATTGATCCCTACTCAGCACGATTAATATCTACTCCTGACGAACACCTGAAAAATAATGGTGGGTCAGGCTCACAAACAAGTTCTACTCTCCTACAGTCCAAGCAGAGATTCGATACACGTATACATCCTAATCAATCCAATAATAACTAGTAGTCCGTATATATATATATATATACACACACACTAAAGGAACCTCACTACACTATAGGGTCGTCTCAACCTGAATAGTAGGCAATATGCAAAACGCACATATAGTGGGGCATGAGTACCTAGACCTACCAGGGTACACAACTACACTATATCTAGCTACACATCCCTGGCGATATACGCACCCTAACCACTGATCCTGAGACTCAAGCTCATATCATGGCACCATACCTATATATATAATCTAGTAACCATCTTATCTAGCATAAATTAATCATCCACAACTCATTCAACTTGTTCAGCTGACTTGACTTGAATATAAGTAAGACTTAACATTTTAATTAATCCATTCCCTTATATAATAAATTAATCATCCACAAGTCATTCAACTTGTTCAGCTGACCTGACTTGAATATAAGTAGGACTTAACATTTTAATTAATCAATTCTCTTATATAAAATAGGTAGGACTTAACTGATAAGTTAATCCGTCTCTAGAATGCCATCGTCCCATACCGGTGCATTAAACCACACAATCTAATAATTGATGTAACAATTAATGAAATACATCAAACAATCCAAAAATAACTATGATAATATGATATCAAATTATCACAAAATAAGAATGACTTATTATTTATTTAAACTTCCTATATCATATGTCCTACACAAACTGAATCTTATACATGATATTTTATTATACCGTCAAATAAGCATTCTCCATATCTAATTCATCCTACACATTTAATCTTAATTGCTAAAACATTTTAAAAGATTAAATCCATTCGTTTGTTTAAAACATTCAAATAGCAAGCATCATTATGATTGAGTCTATTTAAATTTATTTAAACCAAAACCTAGTCCCTATTTAATGTTCAGGAATCATAAGCATGTTTCTACGTTCCATCATTCCACAGAAATAAAAAATACATAATTTAAACATGTAAAAATTCACACCAGAAATCAAATCAAAATCATGCATTTATCAATTCATAACACAAGAACAGATATGAACCAATTTCATAAAACTTATGTTCTAATTCAATTAAACATGTATAATTATTTAATTTTATGTGTTTAATAAATCCTGGAATTTCCTAGGCATGTACAGAAACACGAATCAAAGGGAAAAAGATAGAAGAAGAACTTGCCTTAAACTTTCAGATTGAAAGTTAAACTTCTTCTTCCTAAATCCTCTTCTCTAAAGGGTTTTCTCCTCCTTCCTTCCTCTTCTTCCTTCTCTCTCTAACTCTCTCTCTAATATAAAATCACGTACTATATTTTTTTGAAGCCTCCAACAGACTTATACTTATGTATATATAAGCTAAAGAAAATTAACCCCAATCCTAATTTCATTCCAAGTCAACTTAATAAAGAAAAATTAAAATATAAAAAAAGTAACGTAACAATATAATTTATATATATCCTTATTAGATAAATAAATTATATACATCCCATTATTTATTAACAGATTATCTGATAATACTTAAATTACCATAATATTATAAGATAACCTAATATATTCTTATTAAACAAATTATATACATCACATTATTTATTAGCAGATTATCTAATAATACTTAAGTTACCATTATATTATATGGTAACCTAAAACATGATACGTCTATAATTTATGTATATCCTTATTAAAAAAAATAAATTATATACATCCCATTATTTATTAGTGAATTATCCAATAATATTTAAGTTACCATAATATTATAAAGTAACTTAAAACATAAATCGTATCAAATCTATATATATTTTTATTATTTAAATATAAAACATATGCATCAGATTAAATATTACTACCCAAGTTATCATAAAAGTAATTAATAAATTACCCATTATTTATTAATGGATTATCCAATAATAAAATATAACACGTATCAAATCTATGTATATTTTTATTATTTAAATATAAAACATATACATCAGATTAAATATTACTACCCAAGTTACCATAAAAGTAATTAATAAATTACTTTCCTTTTTATATATATATAGAATATATATCTATATATACACAACTATCCATGGGTAATAATCCATACCCATCCAACCTCTTATCCAAGTAGTCCATAGGCCCCAATTGGTTGGCCCATTACTACTAACCATAATCATAAAAAAAAATACTAATAATAAATAAAATAATAAAACAAAAGAAAATATTTAATTTACAGTTAATCAAAACACCATTTAAGCACATAATCTAATTAAACAATTAACGCATACACAAATACAAATAAAATATAGACACATAATTAAATACTCAAGTAACACTTAATTCAATTAAACACATAAGCAATTAGTCAAATAATCAATTAAATAATTAAAAATACAATTAAAACAAATAAATAAATACCTAGACTATCATTTTAACATTAGGGGTATTACACACATGCTTGCTGCCTTTGAACTATGAGTCTCAAAAAAAATAATAATAATAATAATAAATAAAATAAAACATTTAATTTACAGTTAATCAAAACACCATTTAAGCACATAATCTAATTAAACAATTAACACATAGACAAATACAAATAACACATAGACACATAATCAAATACTCAAGTAACACTTAATTCAATTAAACCCATAAACAATTAGTCAAATAATCAATTAAATAATTAAAAATACAATTAAAACAAATAAATAAATACCGAGACTGTCCTTTTAAAATTAAGGTATTACACACATGCTTGCTGCCTTTGAACTATGAGACTCAAAACCACTTGACAACCACGGTTTACCACTAAAACAAGTAATGGCCCAAAGAAACGAGCATCACATAACTCTAAATTGATAATATGGGGTTTATAAGGTCGCAAAGTCAAAATAAGAGGGGGCTGAGAGGGGAAGCAAATAAATATAAAAAGAACTCCGAAATATATTTTTTAAGAAGGAAAAATATATATATTTGTGGTCAAATCTAAATCACTATCCATTTCATTTGCTAACAGAACAAAATGACAATGAAACCAAAAACTCAAGTCTCGGGTTGATCATCAAATTTTTTTCAGAAAACTTACAAAAAAATTTAAAAAGAAACTTATTCTAGCCAAATAATGGTGCTGACAGATTGACTTTAAACTTTTTTCTTTTATTTTCCCTCAACAAAGCTCTAAATGATAGGGAAATATGAAATTTGTAACTTTTTGTTTGCTATCCTACCTTTTCTCAGCTATCAAAGACAGGCTAAGGAACAATTATAAGCAATCCAGTAGAACACTTTGCACATCGTTTATATGCACAGTTTCTATTGTTAATTCTTCTTTTTTCCCCACATCGAAAAGCAAAAAATAGCCACATAAAATGGGGTAGCCCTCCCCCACACCCATAACGTGATGAACAAATCTTTTAATTAATTAAGAGTTTAAAATCCAAAGTAACTTTTAGGAAATTTCAATTCAACTATGCAGATGAAAAACAGTAAAAGGAAACGAAATTTGCTCCAAATAACACATAAAACTAGTCAATGTACATGTTGATTATAGACACAAGATTTACACACACATGTGTGACAACAAATATGAATATAAGGCAATAAAATCCAACTTGCAAGACCTCATAAAGTACCCAAAGGGCAATATGACAAGCATTCAAACTTTAGGGTAATACTGTAACAGATGGGCCAAACTATGATGTGAATATGAATATATAAATTATAAGTATATGTACCGTTTCTGTTGTAGTGGCGAAAGGGTTGGAAAGAATCGAGGTGATCTCTGTGGGACGAAGAAGCTGCTTTGATAATTTCATCGATTGCTTTCTTCTTTTCCAGTATCTGCAATTAGCGATCGGAGCTTTTTATTTCCATTTTTCTTTCACTTATCAATGTAAAAAAGACTTTCTTCGTTGATTATTTTGTTTACCTCTTTCCTTTTCATCTTCTTTTCTCTGTTGCTTCCGTTCGCAACCAGTTCCTTCGCCTCCATTGCTGCCTCTCTCTCTCTCTCTCTCTCTACCAAATTTCCTTGTTGGGTGGGGCTTGGACCCAACCCAACTAACTTGACCCTCACTAAATTATTTGTAATATTAATAAAATTATAAAATTAATTTTAAATTAATAAAAGAGTAATGCTATTTAGAATTAGGAAAATGATATAATTGTGAATATTATTTTTAACGTGAACACAATCTGTTTAGCTAAATGAATCATTTCTTATACGAATATGATGCTTTAGTTAATTTAGTTAAATAAATTAACGAATTAAATAATTTTCATATGAATATGATACGTTTAGGGCTTGTTTATTACGTTTTCACTTTTCTTATTTTTACTTTTTCAAAAGTAAAATTATAATTCTCATTTCTGAAATACTTGGTAGAATTTAATAATCTTTTATGCTTTTAATATTTTGAAAGTAAAAAATTAGAAAGTAAGTTCAATAGTTATGATTTTAATTTTGGTTTCTAAATTCCAAGCACAATTCGGATTCGTATCCACCAAGCTCGCATGCATCCTCATATAAACTTACCATATCATCTTGCAAAATTCTTAAAAATTTCAACCGAGATTGACAGACTCACACAGGATTTGGAGTGGGCATATTGTAAATGTTTGATTTAAATAATCATAATTATTTTTAGAAGAAAATTATTCCTTCTCTTTTGGAAAAAAATGGCCAAGAACATAGATCAGAAAACCAACACAACATAGCTCCGGTCCCTTCTCCTCCTTACACGGACAAGACCGCCCCCTCCGTATTCTCGAAACCGGCTCTGGCACTGGACTCGTCACAATCGCTGCCGTAGTCACCGTAACTGATTTGGATATATTATTGATGGGGTTTGATGTGTATGCAAGGGCAGATTCAGGAATTGACAATGGGGTGGGCTAAAATTAAATATAAATTTAATAACACAATTTCTTAAGCAATTTTTTATTTTATTTTATTTTATTTTTATAACATAATCTAGATAAAAATTTGAATTCAAAGATTACATAATCTATACATATAAAAGAAAAAAAATTATAACATAATCTATATAAAATTTGAGGCCAGAGGAGGACAATGGTGGAGTTATGGAGATGAGAACAGAGGTTTGGGAATTGCAATTCTTAAGGCTAAGATCATAGCAATAGTACATGTATTATGCCCTATTTGGGTTGGGCATGTTTGGATTAGGCATTTATTTTAGACTTGGGCTTGTTTGGGTGGATTAATACCAATAGTAATATATATATATATTTTTGTGGGCTGGAGTCCAGCCCAACCCTACCTTAGATCTGCCATTGTGTGTATAAGAGGAGATAGATGATTGTGGCCCTGGGTTTTGATGTGTACAAGGAAGGAGATGGATGGTTGATTTGGGTATATTATTTGAGGGGGTTTTATGTGTATGGGAGAGGTGTCTTTGTCTAGATAGAGAAAGATACTGGTAGAAAGTGTAGTGGGTGGTGTCTTCCATTGTCGCTAATGAGTAGTGTCTTCCATTGTTGCTGGTGGGTGGGATGAGATGATGATGACAAAGAGGGAGATGACGATGGGCGATGATGGTCGGGTGAGAATGGCGGAAAGGGAGAGGATGATTGGTGAGTAAATGCTACAGTAGTGTATAAGGTACCAAATTCTCACTTTCTCTTTCATGCATTAAATGTGAAAGTATTTATTTATTTATTTTTCTAGTTGGGTACTCACACACACATGCCTCCACCGAGACTCGAACACCTAACCCATATTTGAGAAGTAAGGATTTGGTATCGTTAGGTCACTGACCTATTTGTAATGTGAAATTACTTTCTAAAATATGAAAAGTAAAATTATATTAATCAACATAATTTTTATTTTTATTTTACATTTTTAAAAATTGATGATAAAAAATAGAAATAATTCCTATTAGTGAATCCTTAGTTAAATTGATTAACAAATCAAACACCAACGTGAAACATTTCATTACGATAGTCAATTAATGCTGCCACGATTGCAATATAAACATTAATAAATCGAAATCTGATGATATGTTGTTATAGTCATGGTAGCATACCATGATCTGTTAACTCATACGGAGTATTAAAATCGTCGAAAGTTAAGCTGGCTCCAATTTGAAACTAGGGTCTCTATAACCTAGGCCAACCCAAGCAGCCCGAGACCTAATTGTTGGAGATAAGGGTTTGGATATTGTGGGCCGTCACATGCCATTTAATAGCGAAAAAAAGAGTTGATGACGTGTTACCTATCTATTACATAAATCAATCATGCCAACAAACTAGGACTAAAAAGACAATCATTTTTATCTATACCATATTTTTGGAGCAAATCGTTACTTGATTAATATATTTACTAGTATCACTATCATATGGTTAGTCACGTAATAATCACAAAAATTTTGTTCAACAAGGAATTCTCTCTCTCTCCTCTATCTCCCCTCTCCTTCTTGTTTCTCTCTCTACAACCTGTAATGGGAATGGCATCGCCCTAATATCTCCTTGGTATTTTGTTTCCAATTTCCTTCACTTTCTTTCTCCAATGCTCCTTCCGATTTCACTGTTTTCGTATGTATTAATTTAATTATACATTTTTACGTTGTTATTACCCCCATTGCGTTGTTTATTATGATTCATTGATCGTTTATTACCCATCATTTGAAAATTTAATGTTCGTTTTTTATCCAAAAAATTGATTCTTCATCGTTTTTGTAAAAATCTTTTTGATCTATTTAGTCGCTTCATTTACATTTTTTTTTTGTTGTTGCTAATTATTGGATTAGCTTCGCATTTGAGAATTTTTGTGATGCGATTAATGTAAATTATTTATATATTTTTATTATTGGAAGCCATTTTTGATATATTTGCTTCAATAACTCCTTAATCGTTCAAAGGGATTGTAGTTTTTGATCTATAAAACTCTCCGAGTTTGATTCCTCGGAAGGACAGTTCGGTTGGCTACTTAGGGTTTGATAGAGTTGTGAATGGTCTGATCACGCAGCTCTTAGTTGTATTGAATTATTGTTAATGGGATCTCTGGAACTTCATTTGAATATTGTGATTCAGGAGGGATAGGATTTTAGATTGGTATTTTGATGGGGAACACATGTGTAGGACCCAATTTGGGCAAGAATGGGTTCTTACAATCTGTTACAGCCGCGGTATGGAGAACCCGGCCACAGGAGCACACTCTTCCTCCTCCTAATGGAGAAGCCAGCAACAACAACAATGCTGCAAGTTCAGAAAATGTAGCTGCTTCAACCCCTAAAGGAGCTGAGCCTCAAGCTAGTGTCCAGAGTAAACCACCTGAGCCGGTTAAAATAACTGGAGAGGAGCCTAAACCGGCTGCACCCAAGAAGCCTGACAAGCCAGAAGTACCCGTGGTAAAGGAGGAGGAAAGTAAGCAGGTGGATGCTGCAAAACAGAACAAGCCAAATCATGTTAAACGGGCGTCGAGTATGGGACTTCAAGTTGAGTCAGTATTGCAGAGGAAAACTGGAAATTTGAAGGATATTTATAGTTTGGGGCGGAAGCTTGGACAAGGGCAATTTGGGACGACATTTTTTTGTATTTCGAAGGCAACTGGAAAGGAGTTTGCCTGCAAATCCATTGCAAAAAGGAAATTGACAACTGAAGAGGATGTGGAGGATGTTAGGAGGGAGATCCAGATAATGCACCACTTGGCAGGCCACCCGCATGTGATATCAATTGTAGCTGCTTATGAGGATGCCATTGCAGTGCACGTTGTTATGGAACTTTGTGCAGGTGGGGAGCTCTTTGATAGGATTATACAGAGGGGGCATTATACAGAGAGAAAGGCAGCTGAGCTTGCAAGGGTGATAGTTGGTGTTGTGGAAGCATGCCACTCTTTAGGAGTTATGCATAGAGACTTGAAGCCCGAGAATTTTCTCTTTGTTAACCAGGAAGAGGAGTCACTGCTTAAAACAATTGACTTTGGGCTCTCAGTTTTCTTTAGGCCAGGTACTCTTCTAAAAGTTCACCTTTTTTTTGGTTAAATTATTGATTGTCTTTAAGATGCAACTGTGGCGTGAACTGAACTTTTAAGATCCTCATGGAATCATTCTCCACTATGTCTGAATCTTGTTTCTTAATCTTATGTCTAAACCACCCACAGGAGTACAATATCCAGAAATACTTTTTTGTTTGGAACCTCAATTTTTAGCATAAGAAAATCAATGATGACAGCATGATTTAATGTCTAGATAGAATCCCTATATTTGGAATCACTCTTCAGATGCGTCAGAACCCTATATTTGGAAACCTGATTGCTGTTTCTCGGCGACTTTGATGGAGAGAATGGGTGCTATCACACCCCAGGAGCGAGAGTTAATTCTGGATAGTGACTACCCGGCATATTGGTTTATCTAATCTCTTATACCTCATTGGATCACTAAAAAAAGGTTCACCTTGCTCATTTTCAAGCTCTATATAAATCTTTGGACCGTTGGCTGTTCCTGGTGCCTATTATTGTACTCTTTTCTAATAGATCTATAATGCATTTCTTCTATAAACTTTCAGCAACCAAATCGACCTGAAGTGGCATTGATTTTAATTTCGTAGTGTTATCTTACATCAATTGATGTGGAAAGTACAATATCCTAATCACATATTTGTATTAGGCTACACAGTATATTTGTGCATTATAAATTTTAACAATCGATCATCGGTAGACCGAAAAATCCATTTCACATTTTGTATTAGGTCAACATTTTTTTAACCCAGTGTCCTACCATGTTGCTGAGCATATCGCCTTCTTACTCCTGTTATGTTACTATAGATAATGTTAATCTAGGTGCAAGTTTGTTTGTGCAACTGCTGGGTGTTGAATGGTACATTGGGCCATATTTTGCTTCCCATTCGTCTAATATTAAGCTGACCCATGCACAACACTGTTAATGGGGACATTTTTGTGACTAGATCACTGTGGTTAGGCTGTTGTACTATTTTGCTATGGTACAAGACAATAGGTCAGGAATGAAAATACAGTCAGTTCGACAATCTTAAGGTATGAACTCAAGCGCATGAACCAAGTTGAGGCTAACCATTCTGGTCACAAGCTTATTTAATCAGCCAGCATTTAGGCTTGAGCTTGGTTGACTTTTCCTCTAAGACCTTAGATCATCTTCTTGGGCAAGTAAGAAGTGCTACCTCTTCTTTAACAGCTTAGTAGGTAGTGGTGTTAGTAATGTGGTTGTAAGGGATTAAACTCTTACCTGAAACAGGGGATTAAATTTGGCTTGTGTTAGTTGATTGGTTGGTCCTGACAGTGGCGTGGCTATCACAATAGATATATAGCCTGTCTTGGAAACAACCTAAGGTGACTGATACTTTGCTGCTCCTAATTGTTATTTAGCCATGATCTATTTAAGACACAAAGTAAATTGGTTTGTCAAAGACTCGATTTGGTACTTGGCAACTTGGATATACGTAGCCACCATTAGCCTGCCCAAAAACATGTGAAAGTTTAATTTTGATATTCTTTTCTTGAATAAGTGATAGGAAATGCACTTAACCAGTTTCTGTTAATGAAGTTTTACTTGTTGAATGGATTTTGGTACATACAATTGATTCAGATCTCAGAACAGTCAGAAGTTTGGGACTTTTCCATATATATGAATATTATTGCATTTGTTGTCTGTGCCGAAGAATTTTTGTGACTTTCCATATAAGCTTTTCCATGTTATAATCTTACTTTTGAGTAAACATTTACATATCATCCCATCAATATTCCTTTTCTTGGTGATAGTGATATATATGACCGAGTTATGAACTTGATATAGCACGCTTTCCCTTTTTGTTCCAGTTGATTTTATACCTTTTCAATCCATCCAGGTGAAACATTCACTGATGTGGTTGGGAGCCCTTATTATGTGGCCCCAGAAGTGCTGCGGAAGCATTATGGTCCAGAATGTGATGTTTGGAGTGCCGGGGTAATAATTTATATATTATTAAGTGGGGTTCCCCCATTTTGGGATGGTGAGAACAAATATTTTTTATTTTTTATTTTAAAAGTCACATCTTATGATTTGGTGAATCTAACAATTACATCTAATTTTCCGGATGTGTTTTTATGTTCTGGATCAGAAACGGAGCAAGGAATATTTGAACAGGTTCTAAAAGGTGACCTTGACTTTATATCAGAACCATGGCCTAGTATATCTGATAGTGCAAAAGATCTTGTCAGGAAAATGCTAGTGAGAGACCCAAAGAAGCGGCTGACAGCCCATGAAGTTCTTTGTGAGTATGCAGTTTCCTATAGTCTGATCCTTCCTTTGTATTTGGGCATCATTGATTGAATTCAAATGGCTACCATCAACCATGCCAAAATCTTGTACCAAAATCTTGAATTGGTGGGATTCATAAACTGGTGGGCCATGATTATTTTAATCCTGAGATGGAAAGTTTTAGTTAGTTGTTGACCATTTTTTATCATGGTTTTCTGCTATTGGAGTGTTGTTTATTGGGTTTTGTGTAATATTAGGGTCTGATGCCTTGTTTGCAGACTGGTATAGCACCTCTCTCTCTATATATACATAATGGCACTAGAAAACCCAGAAAATTGTTGTGCACCAAAGAATGGAAGTTCTTACCTTTAGGGTTCGAAAGTGTGGAACAAATAGTAAAGGTATGTGGACGAAAGGTGATTGGGATTTGTTTGGATTCAAGTATTTCATTGCTGGAGTTGCTTAGGACTACTATGTAATTAAAAATCTGGAATTGAAGGCCGGAAATGATTGTCTCTTGGATTTAGGATTTGAGGATGAAAAAACTGAAGAAGTAGGGGTTGTGATCAAATAACAAACCAAATCTGATTGCAGAGAGGGACATTTCCTTAGTTTTCATTTGATAAAATTTGGTTACATCCCATTTTACAAAATAATCTTCAATTGTCTAAAACTCTGTTCCATAATCCATTCAATTGTAGATATTGATACATTGATGGACTTCTATGGAGAATTTTCACGTAGAATTCCTTCGGCACCCCTTACGCTTGTGTAGCATTGTGCATCACCTGATCTTTAATCCCCTAAAACTCACTCTATAGGAAGTACTTTTAAGATGTTTCAGAATTCACAAGAAGCAATTTTTGCTTTTGCTAAAATTACAAAATAAGATTGATTTTAAGATGCACCTCTCTGTATATAGTTTTTCTAATCACTACCAACTGCTGGTCCCGCCTACATGATACAGGTCATTTAGTAATGATAAATTTCTCTTGCAGGCCACCCTTGGGTTCAGGTTGGCGGCGTAGCTCCTGATAAACCTCTTGACTCTGCTGTTCTAACTCGTTTGAAGCAATTCTCTGCCATGAATAAACTCAAGAAGATAGCCATTAGAGTAAGCACTTTTAATCATTTAAATCTCTGACATTTGATGATGTTGGAAAGGTTTATCACTTGGCAGAATGGTAAAACCTCAGACTGATAAGCAGAGATCTGGGTTCGACTATGAGAGCAGCCACTTTGTGCAGAATAACGCCAAAGATTACGTCTGTCTCCAGTCTTTCCCTCCCCCTCCCACCCCTTGTAGGTGGGAGTACATTGGGCAATGCACTTTTTATATTGATGGTGATGGAAGCATGCCACTCGTGGAAAATTACATTCTAAATTTCTGCAGGATTGTTTGTTTAATTCCAGCCCTACACAATATAGAGTACTTCGTATATAAGAAAAAGTAGAAAGTTACATTCTTGAAAAAAAAAAGCGCAAGACCTGGCAATCTGGTTCTGATTCGTCCTTTCTCATCTTGGGGGCACATTTATGATTGCCTTCTCTACCCAAATTTAAATGTAGGACAAAAGAAAGAGAATGTTCTATTGATGTGTGATGTGTAACAACTTTGTTCAACATTAATTTTTTTCTGTGTTTGGTTTTGACTAGCCCATCTGTGATTACATTTTGTAGGTAATTGCTGAGAGTTTGTCTGAAGAGGAAATTGCTGGATTGAAAGAAATGTTTAAGATGATAGACGCAGATAATAGTGGGCAGATCACACTTGAGGAACTGAAAACGGGTTTGGAAAGAGTGGGTGCTAACCTTAAGGATGCAGAAATCAGTGGTCTAATGCAAGCGGTAATTATGCATTATTATCTTTAACCATTTTATTTCTCATATGATCCAAATATTTGTTAGATCTAAGAAAACGTTCAGAGATTTCCTTTCAAACTATCCATTTTTGTCTCTAAATTAAAATTTTGCTGCCAATCTTTTGTGGTCGAGTTTTTATTCTTGTTAAGAATAGAGCTGGCGGACTCCTGAGGAGCGTAGGTGGAGTAAATGATGAGCCATAGATTAGAGCTGGGACCAACAGTAAAAGAGTGGCTTCTGAATTTTGCCCACCCGAAATAAGCTTTTGTTGCGATTGAGAGCACCGAATCGATGCCTTGAAATTAGTTTGAACTAATTTTTCTCCAATTCCAATTCCAAGATGCCGATTCGTTGCTCCAAAACATAGCATTATTATATTAAGAAAGCTTAACCAAGCATTAGTAAGCTTGGCTTGGTTCAAGCTTTCTGAATTGTAAGGCGAATGAAGAACCGGTACATTTTGACGAGTGGCAGTTGTGCTAGTAAACTTGGGATCATAAAGTGGAAGAGGGGTAGAAGCAGGGCTAGGTGCATGTGCTGAAAAGAGTTGCAAGAAAAAGAGAATTTTATATAAAAAGGAAAATAATTGTAAAAGAATTTCTTTCACCAACAGCTACAAACAGAAGTAGTTGGGGAATTGGAAGGAAGCAATAGTTTAAGATTAAGCATGAACTGATGGAAAGTCATCTCATCTTGATCCTACCAATGGGTGTGAGTTTCAACTAGAAAAAATAAAATAACATACCAAAATGCATGTATTCAGTAAAACAAATAGTCAACAATTCATCAGAGTTTTATATTTACATAACAAATAAATAAAGTAAAATGTGGGTGTTAATAGTTTAATCAAAACGATTGATGAAACTATTAATTACTAAACTGAGTTATGAATAAAACACCAAAAATGTGGGTGTGTGAGTTTCAACTAGGAAAAATAAAATAAAATAAAATACCGAAATGCATGTATTCAGTAAAACAAATAGTCAACAATTCATGAGAGTTTTATGTTCACATAACAAACAAATAAAGCATATTAGCATAATTTGCAAAGATAGAATATAATATACAAAAATGTGATGTTATTACAGTACAGCCAGTGCGAGCAAGGAATTTGGGATTTACTCCACACAGGCTAGTCTTACACTTCTAGCAGTCACTTTACAAGTGCGTAATTATGATTTGACAACAGTACCATATAAGCATAGTTTGTGATCGACACTACTATAATCATCTAGCTAAACTCTGAGCAATCGGCCTGATGAAGTAACAAGACTTTACCTTATGTGAGTGGCATTACCTAGCATAATGCTGCCTCGGTGCTTTGGGTTGCATGGTAGCTGCCCCAGGCGTGAAATTGTTCTTACTCCTCGCTGTTTATTTGTGACATCTGATCCTCTTTGTGTCACTAATTTTACCTTGTGATTTGGGCAATACAGGCAGATGTTGACAACAGCGGTACTATAGACTACGGTGAGTTTGTAGCCGCAATGCTCCATCTAAATAAAGTCCAGAAGGAGGACCATCTGTATGCAGCTTTCTCATATTTCGACAAAGATGGGAGTGGGTACATCACCCAAGATGAGCTTCAACAGGCTTGTGAGAATTTTGGTTTAGGAGACGTTCACCTAGATGAAATTATCCGTGAAGTTGATCAGGATAATGTAATGGCTTCCTGCCAGAAGATCTTCCTTTTTTTCATTATATACTTCATTTTTTGAATGAATAGAATTTAATCTTATCTTCTGTTAATTTTGTATGGGCTTTTCTAGGATGGACGCATTGATTACAATGAATTTGCAGCCATGATGCAAGACACTAATTTTGGCAAGAAGGGATTGCAAAATAGCGGAAGCATTGGGTTCAGAGAAGCCTTTAAGAAACATTAATGCTTTATGTTGGTATCTCAATGACACCACACTCAATAGTTGTCTAATTGCTGAATAATATTTGCCAGTCTATACAGCTTGAAAGAATTGGAAGCGTGTAAAGATCAGTCTGGCTTCAGAGAGCGGGAAAGCGATTGTTGTCTGTCCAATTTTAGAGTTTGCATATATTATTTTTATATTTTCTCAATTAGCTATCTAGAATCGGATTAGGTCATTTTTTTGGCATAGACAACACTGTTCATAATCACACCCATTCTTTAGTTTGTACTTGTACTTCTGTTCTTTTCATATCTTTTTGTTGTTGTTGTTGTTATTATTTGTTCCTACTCAGAATATCAAATCTTTGATAAAACAACAGCATTGTCTTCCTTTGCTGTTATTAGTTCGTGGGGTTGTGAAAGCTCCTTTTCTCCTTCTATTGTGTAATATATGATCATTTGCGTACAAGATAACAATGCAATTTGAATTGATGAGATTTCTTATCAGTCAGCCTGTAAATTTAAGCTCTTTTCTCATCTTGCTCTCTTGTATTTCATGTTCTGGACTTCTCTCTAAGCTTGTTTAACTACGTACTCTATCCGAAGATGGGTATTAATTTCTCTTTGTTGCTTAAAGAAGCTTGTTTTATGTCATTTGAAGCTGACTTCCGGATCACAGCATATATTTGTAAACTTATATAACACTTTGGTTTTTTGTTAGTTTAATAATGAAATGATGGTCAGATAATTGTTTGAGAATTGGTATGACTCTTCCTTTAGGAAGGTGGGTTATTGAATTTTCCTCTGAAACAAATGGTTTCGTAAATGGAAGTAAACTTCAACTGGGAAGTAGTAAATAATCTAGAATAATCTTGTATTATACTCGTATTATATATAAAAACCAAACGCTTTGTGTTAGAGGAGAAGAGAGTGACATTATCTTCAATAAACTGAATAAAGCAGCAATGTAGGATAATATATCTGGTAACAGGGTAAGAAAGGGTTATGAGAGAACCTCAAAACAATGAAATCCATGAAATTGGTTACCAAGAAAAGATTAACAACAATTGTTTACAAAATCATTTATTTGAAAGCACTTCTGACTTGTTTCTGTACTCGTATCATTTTTAAACATATAATCTCTCTCAAGCCTCAACAGACACACAAACACACACAAATGAAATGGGATAAACAAAACACAAGGCAAACAGATTAAGCGAATAAACAAAACGGAGGAACATGTGCATGTGCGCATATTAAGACTTGAACCAAAGCATTTTCCTAAGCAGACACTAATACTATATTACGCAACCGGTTATTTTAAAACTAAAAATTCTTAATTGTACAAACAACAAAAATGTGTGTAGCGAACCTGTATACCTATGTATCCAAATAGATGAGCCACATTTTTTTTCTCCATTCTCGTGCAATTATTAACCAAGCAACTATAAATTATTATTTAAGCATCCAATTGCTTGATGCACATGACGCTTAGCCCACCATAATTTTCAGTAGAACTCAGAGAAAAGATTCAAAAAAATTATGTGAGAGAAGATAATAATGAATTTTTTAGTAATTTTAAGGAGGACAATGATAATATTTTACGATTGGAAAAAATAAATTAACAAGGATATATCCCTTAAAAAAAAAAAAAATTCAGGGAAGAAAACCCACCATGGTCATTTAAGTATGTTGTTGATCATTTACTACTGATTGAAGTTTCATATCTCATTTTAAATCATAAGTTTTATGTGAGAAGGATAACCAAATGGAAATATTGGTTTAGTGGAATACTGGAAATTTTTTAGCATAGATGGAACGGGAGCCGAAACACTAAAATTGTTTGTTTAGCGGCCGACTAAAATTGCCCACCCCAGGCGGTTCAATGAGGCGGCTGTTTAGAATTTAGTAAAACCTTCTGCGATTTCCAACAATTCGCAACAGACTCGAATTATCACTAACAACTGAACTGATTAATAAATAAGTGGGAAAAGAATGACACATTAAAATTTTGTTTTTCTTTTGATTGCTTAGAAAATATCAATTTAGATTTTTTAAGAGCATAGTGCAAAAAATAAATAAATGAAGAAAAAAATAAAAATAAGAAAGAAGAATTTTAGGTAAAAGAAGAAAAATGATATATTTTGAAAAGAAAAAATTTAAAGTGTGACTGAAGACAGAAAATTTTACTTTTTTAAGGAAACTAAAGGAACAATAAGAAAAAATTAAAAAGAATTTTAGAAACTAAAATAATTTTAAGAAGACATTATATACAAATCTCTACACATATATAAATCTTTTTTAAAAAATAACTATAATAATAGAGTGGGTGTAGCAATGCAGAGGCGCACATGCCCTGAGCATGCATTCCCTCTGCCGTGTGTATTTAGTTTGAATGGTTACAAAATATCATTTTGATTTACCATGTACTTAATTTCTAAAGATAATTATTATTTTAAGAAATATTAACGAAATAGATATCAACATTTAGTTTTCAAAAAAAAAAATAGTAATTAATTAACATAGAAACCATATAATGTGTAATCTCAATTTAATACATTACACTAGTTTTAAATTTGATACAACGATTAGAAGTACGTCACCCGAACATTAATTATGAAAATTTAACAGGACACCATTTGAAAATTTATTACACATTTTAAGTGTGTCTATCCTAACAAAATAGACATAACTGGACCTTGTCAAAAAACTACTCTACTATATTAACTCTGGGTGCTTCACACTCACTCTTGTAATTTTCACTTTTTTAACTTACAAGTGACACCCTTACCTATTTATAGACATACTATTTGATTTTGTAGAATTCACTACATTCTATATATTTAAAATTACAACTCTGTACAAATATTAATTATTTTAAAATCTTCTGCACTCTATCTTATATATTAGAATCTTTAAAACTCTCTAAACACTCCATATTTTTCTAGACGTTCTAAAGATTTTAGAAGTCCACATTTCTAATGTCATGCATATGTTATAGAGTCTTCCTCGTAATATTTATAGAGAACCGAGGGGATATAAGAAAAGTAGACGCTAATATATTTGAACCATCAATAACCGTGTTCTCAATTTTTGAAATAACTCTGAAGATGAAACGACCCTCTACCATTTATTATGTTCTTTTGCAAAATTGTACGGCTCATTTGTCGCCTAAAACTTCGGGCACAAAATTAAAATTTTCTATCTTTGAAAAAAAAAAAATAAAAAAAATTCCACAATTTGGCCATCTCATGGGTTTATGGAGCTTGGCCATCTCATCATGACATGGAGGGTTTATTGAGAATTATGGAAAACCCACAACGATTGGAACTTCAGCATGAAAAAGTGGATCCCAAATCTGTGGTTGATAGAGCCATTTTCTGCTTAGATGAATTCAAAGATTTTCACTTTCAAGATTTATTGTGGTTTAACTTCAGCTCCTCTCAGTCCGTCCGATCCCATTCATCCACACTGGCGCCCTCCAGCTTTAATGTCGCCTGTAGTTAGATGAATGCAGCTCCCCATAGAAACATTTTAGGCATGGGTGGCGGACTTATTTTTTGCGATCAAAATGGTTATACTATTCTTATTTCCAACCAGGGATTCATGTCCCAGAAACGGCCAAACTCGGAGCTATAAGGAAAGGTTAGGTCTACAACTTCTCTCTTAGGGGTTACGAAAATGTCGATATTGAGAGTGATCGTCTTAAAGCTGTAAACCTCTCTCCCTCTAATGAGTAATGAATTGTCTGCCTCAATTATGGAAGACGTGGATCTTCTCCTTAATGCTTGTCTGGGCTCCTTGCTGCGCAAAGATGCCAGCCCATCATCTCCATTGTCAATGGGCTCTTAATTCTTGTTCCTCGGACGCGAATGGGATTTTTAAAGAATACTATTTACAAGAGTTATAAATGATCCAAAGGCTTTGTAGCCCTCTTTTTCTAGTTCTAAAGTATAAAGTGGAGGGTTCAAGTCCCCACAGTGAGTGTATTTCTAAACAAAAAAAACAGGAGCTATAAATGAGATTTATGTAGTTTTATAATAGAAATAACCTTACCATATATTCCCGAGTAAAGTAAGTTACATAAGTAGAAAGGGCAAAAAATTCCCTGTAATTAACATTTCTGCTATCTGTCTTTCAAGTTTCAACTATCATCTTCTGAAGGTACAATACAACGGCATGAATCCCACAATTAATGGGATCAAAATGGGCAGTGGCTTAAGGGAACCATGGTCGTAGGCTGCCGTCTTTGCGAAGGATGAAGGTCCAACCTGGAGCTTAAAAGAGTGACAAATCTTTCAGGGAGCATAAAGCTGACCAACTCAGCTTCCACTTTCGACCATTATAACATTGTGAAGACTTTAGTCGCAAGGTCAGAGACTGAAAACTAGACGGTCACTAATCCAGAATTTTTGATCTTTTCAAATTTCACCTCTAAGAAGTGGTAAATTCATCATGTAGCAGAAACTAGCATAGAACAGAATGCTACATGTTGTCCTGGGCATTATGGGGTGAGTCCAATCTTGTCAGAGACGTTTTAGCATAAGCTCAAAATGATGTTCATGGGTAGGCCCTTGAACCAACTACGACTCCTAATATACTAAATATGGTGATGTCAAAGATTCAGTTATTGATAGGTGTGAATATAAGGTTATAAACACAGAAAAATCAACAAATTAGTAGAATTTCACTGTTTATACATCATAGATAATGTAAGAGTAACAATCATATGTGCAATCATTTGTAATAATTAAACAATTCTTAAATCGATATAAATAGCAGTCTGTCGCTTTTGTACCCAATTATATTCCAAAGTCCAAATAATATTTACAACTAAAAATTTGTTTATTTGCTAAAATTGATTAAATACCAATGTCGCAGAATACTTCAATGTGCCTTTGGTGGCCGCCCAATCTACTCAAGAGAAAGATAGGTTGCATATCTTCATGCCTCAACTTGCTATATCATTACTAAATGCTTTCACCCCAATGATCAGAATATTTCTTCTATTTTAACATACCTCCTCTCATGCCAATGACCTTAACCAACCAAGTAATCTAAGGTGAGCTGCATCCAATATGGGGGACTTTTTCTCCAGTCCTAAGAAAAAGGTTAAAAAAAAGAAGTTAAAGGAGGTGTTGATGTTGGGCTCTTTCAGTAAAGTAATAATTTTGTCAACAAGACAGCTGCACTTGTTATAGCGAACAACTCAAATCTCAATCAAGTTTCTAGTTCAAGAATAATTTATTCAAGCTTCATAAGAAGATCAGAAACTCCATTGCCAGCCACTGGCAAGCATATCATACATTACAGACATAAAACACTGCTTACCAATGTCAGCAGCTACACGATGAGCACACATTACTCCAGAAAAAGCAACAGCTATAACACCTTGTCCTGGAAAGCAACTATCTCCCACACAGTACAGGCCATCTACACCCTGCAAGTTCCATTATAGCAATGCCTAGTTAACTCAATGTGCTAAAGTAATTAATATTAATGAGTTCTTTAACCATCCATTTGAGGTTGTAGCGTTCAACTCACAGTGGTGTTGAATGGCATTCCCAATAAGCCCTTAGGAGTTTGGCGTGGCATTGGTCCATAGGTACCATTTATACGAGCCAGGTACCGCCTATGTGTCTTTGGTGTCCCCACCTGTCATGATAAAAAGTATTAAAAAATTGATCAAACAAAATTATGAAGCCTGAAGTGATGCAGAAATTCTAGGCTGACTAGTTCATTAAATGACAATTACAGAAGAGTACTTAAAACCGGCCAGTAAATCCCTCTTTCTCTGCCATGGAATGGAGTAATATCAAATAAGTTCAACGTGATAGTATATTGTGCTGGCTCGAAAGGCATAAATATCTATTAGAATTTGTTGGGAAAAAAAAAAGTTTGTACACATGAAGGAATGGAAGAAACATGCTAATGCTGTATCCTTGTCCTTCTCTTGGAAAATGTAGCAAATAATCAATAATATAACCTATACAGTGATCTCTACATGAAACTCTATATACAACAATAAGGAGGACCTTAAAAGGAAAAATTATGGAAAGTAGATATTACGGAAGTACTTCTTGCTCGTGTTTCCTCCAACGAATATTCATGTGGTTTTGATTCAAAACACACAGATCCATTTGCTTTCTGGTACCAAATCGTTCCTCTATGTTTCAAGTAATTTATTCCGGATTAATACTGTACATGCCTCTAACCTCAATAATGAGTACCATTTTATCATGAGAGAACCTGCTATCTCGGTCTGATTCTTCAGAGAGCTTTGTTGATGATAGTTCGTGATGATGTGAGGAGATCATTCCATGTCTGTCGGGGATGCTGAGATCAGAGGCTGAGTGGAGCTCCAAGCTAGCACAAGGGACTCTCCGTAGAGGAGATTAAGAGAGAAAAGGCAGATTTGTTTAACATCCTATGGTAGCTCGAGTCCTAGAAGACCATTCTCTATGGTTATGGTTGTTGTGGTGCATATGTATTCCAACCTCCTCTAAATGATGAGAGTTTAGTCCTATTTATACTACTTTCATTTGGGTAAGGACCCTTGGTCATAAGAGCCAACTCCCTCTTTATCCAACGGTCGCTTTACCTAGGTAAGGACTCTTGGTAACGAGGGTAGCTCAGTCTTTATCCAACGGTCATTCTATGAGATATATATTTAATGTATTATGTGGTCTCTATTACTCGAGCTCAGCTATTGGGTATTAAACATTCTCTCCCCCTTGTGTAGACCTCGAGGTGAAGCGATTCCTTGAAACTTAGCCACCTAACCACTGATACTCAGATTCCCGCACCTGGAGATGGGGAAAGGAGTTCCCTCGGGGTACCACCTTCTCGGCCCCGCGAGACCCTGTTCCAATCCTGGTCCTCGAGACCCCTTTCGGTTAGGGAGGGGGGATCGAGGTGAAAACATAAAATGTCCAAGGTTCAGTCTGCAAGAGGGAACCTCGAAAAGGATAAAGGAGGAGGAACCCATCCGACTGGAGAGGGGCACTTCTACAGAGGAGCGAAGGGTAGCGACCCCTTCCTCGTTCAGCAAGTTCAGTTATAGGACAAGTAGCTCGAGATCACTTGGTCCTTTTAGAGACATGCCAGATAGATACTGGCAGGTGTGTCATTTTTCCAGAAATGGTGCCACATGAGTGGGTGTCGTGGCACCTTTATCAACAAGCTTATACGTTGGGCATGCCTCTGCCTCTTTTTCAAAGTTCTCTCTTGAAAAGGTCAGACGGGGAAGAGCAGACTAAGAATCAAATCCAACCAAATTTTTATTCATTTGACTATCCACAAACCTATGACCATTACCAAGCCAACAGGAACAGCAAGATCCAGCTGCCAGAAAATCTGCCTCGTTGCATTTTCTAACCATCTGTCTATCAATAACTTTGCTAATTCAAATGAATTCATCAACAAAATGGTTTCGAAAATGATAAAGAAAATGTCAACAGTGTAGAAGCCTCATGAAAGACCTCTTCTTTAACTTGAAAAGAAAATTCATTTGGCCCCGCACCATCCAAATGAAGTGCAAAGGAGAGGGAGGATATTCTAAAAGTAACTAGTAAGGCTGTTGAAGTACCAGAAACTCATAGTAAAAAGAGAGATGGAGGAAATGAATATAGAACTTTTCATCCACATTAACTTATTTTTCGTCATAAAATGAATGCATATTTAACAAGTGACCTGGTATTCCATTTTCCATGCAGCATATTTCGAGGAGATTCCAAGATCATACTTGTATGCTTTGAAGAATGCATATGCACCCAGTGTAGATAATAGGCTATTAAGAATTTAATTACCTAAAATGAGAACAACTTGAAAAGGAGAGAGAAGAACCCATTACCTTAAGCCCAAAATCAAGGAACCTCCAACTCTCCTAAAATTCAAAATTTCATCCATGTCTAGAGTTGATATTTGTTATTTCACTTCCAGAGAAATCCTGTTATGATCTGCCTCACCCTGTGCATAAATTGTCCGCTTTGTACCCTCTTGGCTCTCACGATTTCAAATCATGTCTACATAAGTACGAGGCATCCCCCTTATTAAGTGCCAGCAATTTCTTCCTCCTAAGTGATGTGGGACATCACTTGCATGACCATCATGGACTTGTGCACGCTGCCCCCTATATTTCCGTTGGGGATTGGTTTTGATACCATGACCTGCCTCACACAATGCAGATATTGTCTGCTTTGCACCCTCTTGGCACTCATGGTTTTAAAACGCGTTAGACAGGTACAGACATCTTCCTTATAAGTTATAACTGCCAACAACTTCTCCCCACCAGGCAATGTGGGACGCCACACATCCCCTCTAAATTACTTTCATCTAATCTATATTCTCCTTGTGTATTTTAGCTTTTTTGATATAAACAGGGTTATTCAATTTTCAAAAAATTCAGCATCACAGGCTAAATTATCATCTACCTAAAATCCACACTCAGTAGGTCATCTTCATAATAGTAAAACCTCAATATGACAATGACCGTGAATGTTAAAACATACTGCATTTCCTATCCTTCTTACCAATAGAATACTGTTCTTAATCTGCATCTGCTCGGGCGGGCGGGGGGGTGGGGAGGAAGATATTATTGAACATTACAACTTTTAGCACAAACCAATACCAATACTTACCAATAATTGTGCTCCCATCCAGAAACAGCCGATTCAATCATAAGACTGCGGCTGAAACCGATAAATTTTCAATAATTGATAAATTATTTGGTATTAATATGCTTTGTTTTATACCAATACACACGGATGATTATAATGTCTTGACAAAACATCCTTCATACTTCTTAAGTAAAAACTATTCTAAATTTTCTTACCTGGCAGGGAGGAAAGGGGGACAAAGAGCATCTATAAGCGTTTAAAAGTGACATGTAAGAACTTTAAATTTTGGGGTAACTTCTGTAATTTTTTCTTTTAAAATATATTCCTCAGGATTATCCATTTTCTTCATGTAAAATGTGACAATTCTCTTTGGTTCTGGCAGTTCTTGCCTGGCATAGTTCTATATTTAATAAATTAGGCAAAATTCATGAGTTTTAATTAGCCTTTCATTATTTTTTGTTTTGATTCATATTAGGTTTTGATGTGATAAAATAGCGTGAAACCACTAACAAAAAACTTTAAATACCTGATATGTGATATATGCAACAATTTGTGATTAAATTATATAACTTCATATATACGCTTCCCATTTTTGGGGGTTTTCGCAATTCTTTCAGAACATTTTAGTGAATCATACTTTTGTTTAACAACATAGGAACTGATACAAAGTCATGTCGTGAATATCAAGTAAGAACAGGACCCACTGCTGCTGCTGAGGCTGGTATCGATAGTTAAAATTCTGATTCTTGTTCTATGGCACATCACAGGGGTACCCAACTAAGGACCTATTTGGTATGCGGTTTGTTTTTGCATTCTTGTTTTAACCCGAAATGATAGGTGTTTTGAATAGTAATCGAAAGCATGTTTCGTAATGTCTATTTGTTGCAAAAATTTTGGAAGCGAAGACATAAAAATATGTTCAGTAAAAAAGTGTTACAAGTTTAAAAAATATAATGGCTGGTTTAAAAAGGTCATTTCAAAGAACTAGGGGCAAAAAAAAAAAAAAAAGGTCATTTCAGAGTTTTTCTTTTTTTTTTTTTGGTACTGTTCATTGCTACAGTGAACAGTACCGTTGTTACAGCGCGGAAATATGGAGAAACCCCAAATTGGTGTTTCGACTTTTGGCCACTATTCACGAAACGCTTTTGGCACTGTACAAAACAAAAACACTATTCACCAAACGTGTTTTTCCACTATTCACTGCTACAGTACCCGACAAAAACAAAACACATAACAAACAGGCACTAAACAATCAATAAAAGTGAATTCCAGGCAGCACACACTTGTGTTAAAGTGTTAAGAAGCACTTGTATATGATTGAGGGCATTCAAATCGATCCCAAAGACAACACTCATATGATAAATGACATTCAAATCGATCCCAAAGAAAATTGATTTGAGCATTTCAATTAAAAGACCAATACCACTTACCAAGTATGGTCCTCATTAATCTAGAGTGCAAGGAGGGACAGACTAGGTACAAACCTATCTTTGGCATTATTTTTATAAAATGGCTGCCCTCAAACTTGAACCTGCTTTCTCATGCTTGGCAAGCCAAACTTTTACCACAACACCAAGCAATGGCCCCATGTGGTCATTTAAGTAGTTTAAAATAAAAATACAAAAATCTTACAAATACCTTAAAAAGCTGCAGTTTAGGAAAAGGAAAGATTTGCCACTTTTACAGATAAATATACATTTCAATATACAAATGATTATGCAGATCATACATATACAAAATCATTTTTAAGATGACAAGCAAATATTGCAACCCTTGTAGAATTATTAAATATCGCAAGGGAATTTTGATTAAGAAAAAGTACATCATATGTTATAAACTTTCCCATGGACCCGTGGATTTGATTGACGACCAGGGTGACAAAAATTTAACACCAAATTGAACTTTGAAAAGCCTTGCATAACTTTTATGTATTGTATGTTAATCTCTGCAAACTTCAAAGAACTTCCATGTCTATATACCACTTCCAATATGACCAAAGAGTTAAAGCACAATCTAAGGTTAACTAGTAAGCATTGTCTAGAGTCGCCATTAAATGTTTAGGAGAACGGCATTGAGTTGTACCTCCTTAAAAACAATGGAAGATTTAAGACCTGGAAATAGGTTCTTTTCCAATCTGCTTATGATTTTATCCGCCACAATCTCCTTCTTTACCTCATACTCCTTTAGAGAGAGCCCCTAGTACAGTAAAGACAAGCTTATTATGAAAATATTGTGTATATTAATACCCAACTAAGATTAATAAAGAAAAATAAGGTATAATCAAGATTCACATAAGATATAGTATTTCAATATAAGCATGTGCATATTAGATTCACCTCCCAGTCCTCTATTGAAGAAGTTGTAAATATGTGAAGAATATGGTGTCCTTCTGGAGCCAATGATGAATCAAGAACAGTTGGAATGCTCAAAAATATACTTCCATAAGGATCCTCTAAACTTGTCCAGTCATTCTACATAGCAGAAGACAACAAAGTAAAATCATTAAGCACTCATTCCTCAATAAATTCTTGAAACTGCCAGGCAAATGAGTCTGCTGAAGACACCAAGTACCTCTAGAACAAAATGGTGGCAATCTGTATCTGATGGAAGAATCTCAGCTTTAACCCCCATATGAATGGAAAGAAAAGAGGGGGCCTTAACATAAACTTTCTGAAAATTTTCTTCTTCTTTAGGAACATCTTCTCTTTTCAGAAGCTTGCCTTTAATATGGTAAATATAATTTTCAATCAGGACCCCTGCTAGAGAATTGAAGAAAGCAGCACAAGAAACAGCAACAAGGACCTTGATTAAATTAATTTAGAAAGCTTCCAGCGAGAACTAACCAAATGTATCCCATCTTGTAGCATTTGATATTATGGTTTTTGCAAAGAACTCCCTTCCATCTGAAAGCCTCACTCCAACCTAAAAAAATCCAAGTTCAAATAACATAAGTAATAAAATCATATTTTCTGCTTAGGGAGAAAATAAAAAATCATATTTTCTCATATGTAATAAGTTAATAACCAAGTACAAAAACTTTAGCATCACTTATCCCAGACCAAGGATACTCACAGCCTTTCCATTGTCCATGATAATACTTTTCACATTTGCCTTGTAAAGTATTTCACTGCCCTGATCAACCAAGCCTTTCGCCAAAGACTTTGCAATTCCACCAACCCCACCAACAGGGTAGTTAATTCCCCCAAAGTGCCTGTCACACACAACCTAACATAAACAATACATGAGGTAACAAAAAGGGCAAAAATTAAAAAATAAAAAAACCCACCAAAAAACTAAAAGAGCAAATTACCATGCTTGCATTTATCATAGGTGTCTGCAAAGCATTTACTGTGCTCACTATAAAACACTGCAAACACCATTAATAAGATTTCTTGTGAGGTCGATTGGATGTGCCATTTGCCTATCCCAATGCCTATGAATAAGGAAATTTTTTAATCTGGTGAAAGGAATAACGTCACCCACCTCAGCATCTATAAAAGACAGCAACACGGGGTCCTTTATATATTTCCGAGCTATGTTTCCAGCATTTTGGGGCAAATAGTAGGCTGCAGAGGACAGCAACAGCACGTAAGGTAAGAAAAATATTGGTAACTAAAGGGAAAATGAATGCACAGAAACCAAACTTCCACGGCAGCAATAAGAAGAGCCGTCACATATTATAAATATGTGAAGATCATCATCCATGGAGATAGTCCACCAGCACAAATCAGAATATATGAATCCAATAAAGAACATAGATCAAAAGGTCAATGATATACACTTTCTATAGTATCAAGCCATGAACTTGCCTAGAAGATCGTCACAGCTACTGATATCAGTATATTAATTATGTATTCGTCAGATCTTATTAACCATACAAAAAGAATGTGATATATAATTAACGTATCACTATTGTTTTGGGATCACATGACTACATTTCAAAGGGATCAGTGAAAGTAAACTGTATATTGACAGTAATACAATCATTTAAACTATGCAAATGCACGATACTACCAACGGGCCAGTGGCCTAGCAGTATCAGCCTCTTACCTCCCAAAGGAAGGTCAGGGGTTCAAGTCTCAGAAGAGACAAGTGTGTGTGAGTACCAACTAGGAAAAAAAAAATGCACGATACTTCCTGATTGGCAGTATCACCCAAAAGAAACCCTAAATGGAGCCCCAACAAATAATCACACCTTGTATCAACTCAATCATCAAGATAATGACTATTTCATTTCACTACAAATGCACAACTGAAAAATTCAACAGAAGAGTAAACAAATAATTACCAAGTGTCAAGCATTCAAGAGGTTTCTTCATGAACTGTTCAAAAAGGTAAATTGGCTCCTCAAGTGACTTCAAATCCATTGAATTCAAAGCATTGAAAACCTACCAAATAAGTATGCAAAATTTCTCATGTGAGTTTGAATCGCAAGTACAGGTGAAAATACTCAGAGGAAGGTGTAATTACCACAATCAGAACAAACCTTCCAACATTCATTGTAGAATTTGAGTATCCCATCCTTTTCATGGGGAAATTTACTAGTAAGTTCTGCAATAAATTCACTGTATTCTCTGTGTACTCGGACAGAAAGATTATTAGGCAAATGAAAATGTACAGTAGTTGGATCAGGTATCACTTCCATCTTACAACCAATCGCCGCCAATGCTTGCGTTATCAAATTTAAATTACCCTGCCAACATTTCAAGCACACATTAAAAAGCAAAGAGCTTACGAAAACAAACAATTCGACAATAGTAGACAAAAATAAATAACTATCATTGTTTTCAACAGTTTCTCATGATACTTATAACTATCACAGTTTTAAACATTGGAGTTCAAAGTTCAGCTACCGTCCAAGTTTAACCTCCTACATGAGCTTGCATAAACTTCTATTGAGTTTATAATATTACAGATTAAGTAAATTAGAGCACAAAATCAATATTTAAAACCATCATAGTTCCTCCTGGAATCAAACCAGAGCCACTTTTACATTGGAATGTCGAGGTCAGGATGAACATTTGCCTACTGATTATTGAATAAAAAATCCACATCAATTAGACCCAGTGCCACAGTTTATTTATATATTTATTTTATTGTAAGTTTCACTATAATACTTGTTCATTGCTGAACCAAATGTCATTTTTATTCATTTGATCAATTTTAGCCAAAACAAAATTGAATTGGAAAATTTGACTTCATTTCCCAATCTAACAGACCTAACCTTGCCCAAGCATTTTAGCAATGCACCAAACAATGATCCCTAAATCATTGAAATCCATGATTTATTTTATGTGAGGCAATAATGATATAATTATAAAACAGACCTTATCGCTGAAACCAAACATGACAGATGACCCAACATCAAATGTGTACCCATCTCTCTGGTAAAACCCAGAGCTTCCACCAGGAATCACATACTTCTCCAGCACTAAAACCTTTGCTCCCTTCACAGCTAGCTGGGTCGCTGCAACCAACCCGCCGATCCCAGACCCAATAACAATTGCATCAAAGGAGCTATTCATGTCCACTCCCACACTTCCTTCATTCTCCATTACTTTATCAACACTCAACACCGATTTTGAACCAACAATGAAATTCCTCTTCCTCCGAATCACCCCGTAAAACCCTAAACCCAAGTCATCAAGCTTGAAATTCTGGCTTCTCAAAGGATCAAAACACAGAATTCTCTGTTCTTGGTTTCCGGGTCTGAAACTGCCCAGCTGTAGTGTTTTTTGGTTACTGAGCTTCTTGGAAGCATTGAAATTTAGGGTTTTGAGAGCACCAACAGAGATATACCTGGGTTCTTGACCACTGGGTCGGGAAGTACCCAATTGTGTAGCTCTGGGTTGACAGAGAAACTGAGGATTGTGGGCGGAAGGTGGAACAATGAACCCTAATTGGGGCATGGAATTTGAGTGAGAAAGCGGCATTTGGGTGGTGTTTGATGAGACTGCTGTTGTATTTGTATTTGGAATTGGAAATGGAGAGAGAGTGGCTTAGCATGATTCCAGTCGATGATTCCACAGCCTCAGAGAGATGGAGACAAAAATTATTCAAAGGTTTTAGACGTCTCCCCTGCTTTCGGTTGGACACGTGTCGTTTGGTTTGCTTTGGTTTGGTTTGTGTCAACTGGGTATTGAATAGTGATAGGATAATGGGAAATGCCACAACATTTGTGAGTTGGGTTTTAGGTTCTGTTTAATTTGCCGCATTCTTTTTTGTGTAAGCATATTTATGATTATCTCCACTCCATCTAATTTGTTGAATACTTGAATGTACATATACTTTTTTTACTTGGATAAAATTAAACTTATATTTTGAGCCTATTACACAGACTAAAAAGTTTAACTGTTATTACTTTGAACATTATTACACTATTTGAGAATAAAAAATTAATAATATCTTATACTATATTTTATAAAAATATATATATATTATTATTTTATAAAATTTAGCAAACATATTTATCAAAACTATGTAACAATCCCGACTTCATCCACCTCATGAAACCTGTTCAGCATGAAACTCGCTCCTCCTCCTCTCTGCCATCCCCCTCTCTCAATCCCGACTTCATCCACCCTTAAGCCTCACCCACAGAGTAAACCATATTCCCAACAGCCGTCATCTGCCAGTAAACCACCATTACACCCCTCCACCAAGATCTTTCGACCCCCAGACTCTAAATCGCCGTCCCGCCATTTAAGCCTTCTACTAAGAGACCTCATTCTTCTTCTGTTGAACGGACTCAGGCAAAGCACAAACCCAGACCTCCTTCAATAGCACGCCACACCATTGACAAAATCAATAACGTCCTTCAAAATGACAGAATCCTTAACCCACGTAACCAGGCCATTGATCACATTGTGTACCTTCTTGAGGGAGTTGATGCTACCATCATTGACGCCTCGAAGTTTTACCTCATTGAAGAAGTTGTCAGGCTGAAGGAGCGTCTAAAAGAAGCGGAAGATGAAATTTCAGAGTTGCGAACTCAGCCCAAAGACTTTGGACCGCCCATCCCAGCTGTTGGCTGCCCATCCTGAAAGGCAAATCACTTGCTACCAGAAATGCTTACACTTTTGGAAAAAACACGTAAAAGTCATGGCAACTTTCTATCCATCTATAAGGAGCTTCAGGTAATGCATGATTTTTTTCCCGGTGGTATCAACAGTGGTCGAAGTTCACCAACACATTTTCCGCCCAGTTCAAATTTGAATGGGTATGACGTCTGCCCAGTTTCCCACTTTGTAGGGTCCCCCAATCCAACTTTAGCTACGCATGGCTTTCAAACCCCTATATGTCAGATGAATGAATCAACCTTGTTACCAATTGTGGATACTTTTACTACTCATGCTGATTTGACCCCTGTATATTTAACTGTTGGACTTTCTGAAGAGCCAGAGGTTAGTCACCAACCAGTGGTCCAACCCATCCCACCTCATCAGGAGCATATGTATAGCATTGAGAACCCTAACCAAAAGAGATCTTAGGCTAGTGTTGCAACCCAGCCACCTCCTCCACCCAGTTCATCTCAGCCGAAAATGATCATTGAATACTTTGAGCCATCAAGGAATGAGTTGGGCTTATTCGTGAGGCCACCAGAAGATGTGGAAAATGATGGGAGCTCTTATTGGTCGGACTTACTTGCTGGCTACTTCACAGCAAGGAAGCCATCTTTTAGTATGGTGCATCAATCAGCCATGTGGATGTGGAAGGACATAGGATTAAAGCATGTATTTGCTGATGGCACTAGTTTATTTTATTTTAAGTTTGGCTCTGAACAATCATTGTCATTCATCCTTACCTTTGGCCCATATTTCATTGCGGGGAGACCGCTGCTACTTCAAATATGGCATCCTAACCTGTCATATGAAAAATAGAGCAGTCATTTGATCCATATTTGGGTTAAGTTTCTTCGTGTTCCATTGCAGTTTTGGACTGCCAAAGGACTTAGCCATATTGCTAGTGTGATTGGCCGTCCATTACATGCAGATTAAGCTACAGAAAGCAAAGAGAAGCTTAGATTTGCTAAAATTTGTATGGAAATTGATTTGAATCTACCTTTAATGAGGTTCTTTGTGATACCTCTCGGATCCGAGACACGGGTTAATCAGGCCCAAGCCCAAACCCGAGGGAATATCAAACAATTAATATTGTAAAACGAACACAGAATACAAAATGAGTTTAAGGAACAATAATAATAAACTGAAGGAATACTAATTTAAAATCCTCAAAATATAATTCTTAAAATCCAAACTTCAAAACCTCCAATTATTGAACAACTCGGGAATCCATCCTGTGGACCCCTAATAAAATCCCAAACTGAAATTGAAATAACTGAAATGAAACATAAAACTAAACATAGAGAGTAGTCCTACATAGTCGGTAGAATAAATATCTGTATCTGCTCTGCAAGTCCAAGCTTTAACCCTGGAACTGACGGACACCTGAAAAATAAATAGTGGGTCAGGCCTACATGCAAGTCCTATTCTACTACGATCCAAACAGCAATCCGATACGCAGATACATCCTAAATAGCTCAACAATATCTATCTAATCCATTCGTATATATATCCACACTAAGGGACATTCACTGGACTACAGTAGGGGTCTCAACCTGAATAGAAGGCAACATGCGAAAACGCACCCAAAGGTGGGCATGAGTACCTAGACCTAACAGGGTACACCTCAACCTACTTTAACCAGCTACGCATCCACTGCATATACGCACCCTAACCAACGAGTCTGAGACTCAAGCTCATCTCGTGGTACCGTAAAGATATATATAAAGTCCGTCCAAAACCAGGGTATGTCATTCAAATACTTATTGAGATGACATACAATATACAAACTAGTTAGTCACTCAACTTATTCAGTTGATATAACTTAACTACCATCCATTAATCTAGGAAACCATTCAACTTAGTCGCAGTTGATCTGACTCAATCACAATTTGGATTCAATATTTTTCAATCCATCATTTAATCCATTAGGGTAGGTTTAAGCGTTTTGTGATACCCCTGGATCCGAGACACGGGTTGATCAGGCTCAGGCCCAAACCCGAGGGAATATCAAACAATTAATATTTTATAATAAACACGGAATACAAAATAAATTAAGAAATGAAATTAAAGCTGGAAGGAATTAAAAATAGAATCCGCAAAATATTATAATTATTAGAATCCATCAAACCCAAACTCCAAAACTCCATCAGTTTACAACTTGGGAATCCATCTCTAGTGGACCCCTATTAAACATCCAAACGGAAGATAGAACAACTGTAATAAACGTCCAGAAATAAAACTATAGAGAGAGCCCTACATCGTCGGAAGAGTAAATAGAGGCCTCTGCTCAGCACGAACACGTCTAAGCCTGGAACTGTCGTGTACTTGAAAAAAATAGAAGTGGATCAGGCTTACGCGCAAGTTCTATACTACTACAATCCAAACAGAGGCCCGATACGCATGTACATCCTAAACAATTCAACAATAGCTGATAGTCCGTAAATATATATATAGTCACACTAAAGGACTCTCACTGGACTACATGTGATACCCCCTAATTTTGGAACACGGATTGATCAACTCCGCGCACAAAATCAAGGGATATCAAAACAATTTAAGTATTTAACAAGCACAGAATACAAAGATGAATAATAAAGAATAAATAAACCGCTGAAGAAAACTAATAAATAAATATTACTTAATGATTCTCCAACAATTACAATTCGGAAATCCCATAACTCAAGGACCCCTTAAAACATTATCCAATAATCCAATACTATTTAAAAGTACACAAGATGAATAGACGAATGACAGTCTCCCAGCTGCGGATCCTCAACCTCGAGACTGGAACCTCTAATAACCTAAAAAATAAATCGTGGGTTAAACCCTACGAGCAAGTTCACTTTACCAGGCCTCTGAAAACCAATAAGCAGATCATCTCTGATCAAAACCAAACATAATAAAGTTTTAACTTTAATAAAGCACGATATACATGTCTATATATAATTATATATACTATACTAATCACATCCATTATTAGGTTTATTAAATTTCCATACCTATTAAATAATTATTAAAATAATATTCATACCTAGACCAATCTACCATTTCATTTTATAAAAACTCCTTTGACCTTAATCCCATCCTAGTCAGTTGTTTAATCATTTAAACAACAAATTATAATAAAAGAAATACTCTATTTAATCCCAACCCGATAATGATTTTAATTGTTTAAATCACATATCCAAAATCCAAGTTTTGACAAATCATCCACGTCTTCCCCAATATTATTTTATTAATGTAAAATAATACACTAACCAGTAAGTACTAAACTATTCTCATTTAAGAATATCTAACCCTAATCCAATCCATACATACAACAACCATAGATGATATTTTAATCATCTAACACATAATAACGTAATTATGCTTTGGCAAATCAACCATGCCGTTACAAATATTTTTATTTATATATTGACAATTCAACCATGCCTCCATAAGTATATTTATTTATACATTGGCAATTCAACCATGCCTCCGTGTATGTATATTTATACATTGGCAATTCAACCATGCCTCCACAGGTATATTTATTCATACATTTAATTAGCAATTCATCCATACTTTCCATATATGTATTCTATTCATACAAATATTTAGGTAATATATTTAATCATTTGACAATTCATCCATGCCCACACTTTAACCATGAATTAACTTTAAAATTAACAATACGCTAAATCATACATAGCCATCACATGCATATTATACGCATATCATTAATTTAACAACCAGCCTATTAAGATATGCCAAATAAGAATGATAATATTAATCATCTTAAATGATTTATATATATATATACCTACACATATGTTATTTAATGTATATATGTGTTTAACACCTTCTTTAATAATCCTTGATTATTTAAAATCAATATACATACATACATACATATATATATATATATATATATATATATATATATATATTCATCCTTCCATACAACTCATAGACAAATTAAACTATATATACCCATATATAAATAATTATATATATATATATATACACTTCCTTCCATAACAAATTATTAATTTATTATATTTACACAAATTAGTGCAACTAAATATGCCAGAAATAGTTTCCTTTAAATACTCCATATTGGTTTAAATAGTTTTCCGACATTTTTTCACTAAAACATAAATATCTCCTAGTAGGATGGGAATCTGATAATGAAATTGGTACCATTGGAAAGAAGACGAAAAATCCTTGAATTTGAGCTCAAGAATGACCCAATTTCGATTTAAAATGACTAAGTTATGACCGTTTTAATTTCTAGTGTCGAATTAGGCCAACATAGTTTCCCACGCGCGCCCACGTGCTTACTATGCACTTGCACGCGCTGGATTCAAGTCTCCTTGTGTGCTGGTATTGGCTAAGCTCTTTCAGCTACCGTGAGCTTACCACACTGAATCCATCACTTCCTTTATGCCGCATCCAATGGTCATAAATGAGTGCGCAAATGAACACGCTCACACTAGATTATTTTCTATTAACTATAATAGATCTAAGGTCCAGATCAGCGAGTGCACCATCTTCTCATGGTCTGCAATACACCAAATAATCCCATAGTTGACCAGACCACTTCTATGGTCCAGACACACATGCGCACCAAAGTTTTATGCGCCGCGATGCACCATATCAATTCACATAAGTTTAATTAATCAAATGGCCCTAATTGGCGTATACACCCTATTATCCTACACCGCGCCGCACTGGATCAATTCTTTATTGTGCCGCCGCTCCACATGCGCCAGTTACCTAGTATATATATATATATATATATATATATATAATTATTTTCCTAACAAATAATAGGAAAATAAATCCTAATAAATTCCTAAAAATATCAGAAAAATTCCAGAAAATTACAGAACAATTCTAGAAAATAAAGAAACCATAATTAACTCTCTTGGGTCACAAATCCACCTATAGATTGATTTTAAAATATACATAACACCTATATATATCAATTAAAATCCAATAATCTAAAAATCAAATATAATAATTTATACTTTTTAATTATTCCGATCTAACCATAATTTTTAAACAAATAAATTTAATTAAAGCCTTGATACTCAAGGTGAAATCCTTATGAGTTCTAAGAGGAAAGTTAGAGAAAACTCGCCTGAAGGTTTCGAAACGAAACCGACGCTTTAAGCTTTAATTATCTCTTCCAATTCCGACGTCCTCCTTTTCAGATCCGACCTCCTCCTTGTCAGCCCTTCTTCTTCCTCTCTCTCTGTCTGTTTTATTTTTCTAACGTGTAAAACCTTTAACCCTAAAGCCTTATGTGTATTTTTATACACCTTAAATTCCAAATCCTATTCCAACTAGTATTATGAATTAAAATAATAATCTTTAAATAATTTATATCTATAAACATATATATATATAAATATATATTCCTTCCATAACTAACTCATTAGTTAATTAAATCATATATACTTATAAATATCAATAAATATATATATATATATATATATATATATATATATATATATATATATATATATAATTGATACAAAAGTGATCATTTAAATAATTAAATAACCACGGACCTTCATTAATTAACCCAATAAGGTTTCATACAAGCCCAAGACCACATCTTTTGGTCCAACTTTCCTTAAGCCCAATCCAATTAATTTAAATAAATAAGATAATTAATTAAATACAGAAATTAAAATAACTAATTACATGAAGCACATAAACAAACAAGAATTTACAACTAAGTCATATAATACCAATAAAATCAACACACCAATAATTCAATCAATAATCAACCACACAAACAATCAATCATCATACATAATCACGAAATATAACTTAATTAAAATAAGATAATTAATCTAGCACTCAATAAAATAAAATAAATCATTGAAAAATAAAATAAAATAATTAATCCTAATTAATAAATCTTTTAAAATTATCGGGGTATTACACTACAGGCCGGTCTCAACCTGAATAGAGGTAACATGCTAAAACGCACACGAAGTGGGCATATGTACCTATACCTAAACAGGATACACCTCCAACCATCGTAGACAGCTACACATCCCGATGCATATACGCTCCCTAGCCATCGGTCCTGAGGCTCAAGCTCATACCGAGGCACCATAACAGTACATATATAAAATCCATCCAAAATCCTTGGTATTGCCGCTCAACAAGTAGTTGCCATGATAATACAAATCCACGGGACTTAACTTTTAGTTAATCCCATCTTTATTCCAAGTAGGTGGGTAATAGTATTGTTTTAAAAACCAAACCCATCCTTAGTATGCCACCGTCCCATACCGGTGCCTACTTTCCAATCCTCCAGTAGTCAATAATACCTATAAATCAAGTATATATCAACTAAATTCCAACATCCAACATTCAATGTTAGCAGTGATAAAATAAGCATTGATAAACAGGGTCACAACAATAACATATACATGCCCAATTTAAGTTGTTCCCTTTAGTCTGATATAAAAATAGAATTAATTAAAACTTTAATTTAACACCTTACAAATGACATATAGATATGTAGGGTATGTATCACAAAATCCTAACCACCACAGTTGATACTAACTGTGATAATGTAAGCATCAAAACAATATTCACAGTATGTATGTAGACATGCTCAAATTATAGTGTTCCACAAAACCGACCTAGTGTTAAACTCAAATCCTCCTAGTATTTAAGTTCCAACAGTTGCTATTACAGAAGTTAAGATAGCTATCATCTAGACCCATCCTTCTAATAATTTATACTAGCAGTGGTAAGGAAAAATGTGAACCACAGAACCACAATGCATCCACAAACATGCTTAGTCTATGTTGAACAAGCATACAACACTACTGTAACTACCAGTTTCATAGCAAAACAGATATCATTTTAGTTTGGTTTAATCTTCATTAATCCTGGAATCATTTAAGAGTGCAAAGAGTATGAAGCCCAAGGGAAAGAGTAAGGATAGAATCTTACCTCAGAAACTTTTGTTCAAAGTTTCAATGTCGTCTTCTTAAAAAATCCCGGCAAGTTCCAAAACCCGGTTACTGTTCATAGGTACGAAACACTATTCCCGAACTCAAAATCTGATCTCCACCGTTCAGATTGTGCGACACTGAGTCATGAACCTATCTTCCAAATTTCAGCTCGATCGGACCACGGACGAAGCAAGATCGGATGTTTGATGAAATCTGGGCATAATGGAAAAAAAAAACCTGTGCGACCAAGTTACTGTTCATGAGTACGAATCACTGTTCCCGAAGTCAAACTCTGATCTCCACCGTTCAGATTGTGCGTCACTGAGTCGTGAACCTCTCCTCCAAAATTCAGCTCGATCGGACCACGGACAAAGCGGGATCGGAGCTTTAATCAAACCTTGGCAGAATGTGAAAAACTGCGTTTTTCCTTTTCCACTTCCACAAAACGTGTGCTTTGTTTAAAAAAACCCTACACAGACGTCTACCTTATACTTATAGAGTTTTCCTAAACCCTAGGTTCATTTAAGTCCAACTCACAATCCTAACCAGCCCATCCAATTAACGTAGAAACCTACGACGGCTATAATATGAAACCCTAATTTATACTGTAATTAAAATCCTAGTTAGATGTATTTACCTAATTACCCTATTCACCATTAAATACTTAACAAATAATCTAATTGAACAAAATAATAATTAGTAAACCCAATTAAACCAAATAAGACACACATAAAATAAGACATACATAGAATAATTAAACCAATTACCCTTAAACCATTAATGCCAATTAAATAATTAAAACACTAACAAGTAATTCCAATCAAATAACTAAACCAATCACACTTAAACCATTAATGCCAATTAAATAATTAAAACACTAACAAGTAATTCCAATCAAATAACTAAAAATAAATATCATTTAAATAAATTAAATCACCACAAAAAAAAAACAATTAAGCACCTAATAAAAAAAAATAATGACACATAATCAAATAAAATGCACTTAAATAATAAATTAAATACCATTAAATACCAGGAATATCCTTTTTAAAATTAGGGGTATTACACGTTTTGAGCTAAACCGTCCCCAGTATGTCACCATCCCATACTGGTGCATACAATCCTCCATATCCATGTAAATTACAAAACATCAAAATAAGCTAGTAATTACAATCCAAACCATTATCCATATCATTACAGAAAAGTATTTAATATTTCAGCAATATAAATCCCAGCATTAATCCATGTAATTGTATAAGAGAATTTGATATTCTAACAATTATCATTCAGAACATGCATAGTTCAAATCTTAAACATAAAATGATCTATCATGCATCCAATATAAGATTTATAATCTTATTATAATCCATTATGTTGCTCAAAATTAAGCTAAGCAATTTGGTTCCTTCTATCGTTTATCAGTATGCTAAGTTGTATGTTTTTTTGCTGATTCATCCTTTAAATAAATTATAAAAAATTATTTACATATCCGCATTGCCAAATTCCCTAGGCCTGAGAGGTGTATTATGCTCTCTATAACCTTCCATAGTCCATTTAACCCATTAAATTTAATTAAAATAGGTTTCAAAACAATTCTGGGCAATTAAAATTAAAATCTAGGTCGCGGCCCAACTTAGTCGGCTCAATTGCCAACTAAGCAGGCTAAGTTCCCAACTTAGTCGGCTCAGTTCCCAACTGAGCAGGCTAAGTTCCTAACTTAGTCGACTCAGTTCCCAACTGAGTCGGCTAAGTTGATGCTGAAGCCATCTTATCCGTCCGTTCAGCCCCTGAAAGCCCTAGAACTCTATTGTTAAGGCCTCTAAGTTTCAACCTACGTCCCATACGTCCATACTAAATTATTTTAAGTGTTTTCACATGCAAAGATTCAATTTACACAATAGTTCATGCATAAAAATCACAAAACTAAAGAAAACACGAACAGGTATGTATAACTCTGGAACCCTCTGTTTCAGTTTGATTAAGCATGCATAATTAATCTGTTTTAGCATTAATTAAACTCCTGAAGTCTAGCTAGGCATGCACAGAACACGAATTAAAGGGAAAGAGCAAGAACAGAAACTTGCCTTCGAGACTTTGGTTTTAAATCTCTAACTGTCGTCTCTGAATTTTCAACTTTGTTCCACACCTCTGTTACTCTTGGCTAACCCAGAAGCAACCCACTCCTTTCTCCTTGAGCCTCTCTATTAAACCCTCAAAGTTCCCCCTCTGTTGCTCTCTGTAACTTTTCGTATTCGTGAATAGGCTAAATAGGGTTTGTTTTGTAACCCTTAGCAGAGGTATACTTATGTATTTATAGGCTTATAAACCCTCAACCCTAACTCTAATTCTAGTCCAAGAATGAAACTGATTCAATATTAAGTCGGCTACATTGACTCCTACAACCCTAAGTTAATAAACAAAATAAAACCATTAAATCTATTAACCAATTAACTAATTAAACATAACAAAACCAATTCATTATTAAAATAGCCACATAAGCACCTAATTAAACAAAAGTTAATAAAATAAAATAAATTAAAACAAATAAATAAATCACATAATTCAATTAAATTAACAAATAAACAATTAAACAAAAATAAATGCAATTTAAACAATTTATTAAATACCAGGACTATCCTTCTGAAATTAGGGGTATTACATTCTTCCCCCTTGTCAAAGCAGATGGGAACATTGTAGAAATTCGTGTTTAGTACTTAGGTATACCAAAATATTGTACAAGCTGCATAAAAATGGGGCATGTTGCATCCATTTGCCCCCAGCTGAAAGGGGCACATTCGAGGCACTCCCCAAATGGGTGGACTGTGGTTTCACCAAGAAGAGCAAGAACTCCCATTAGAGGCCCCCAGCGTGCAGGAGCTAATGACAATTACATCATTGCACATATCTTTGCCACGGAAGTGAGTTCACCTAGCAATCCACTATCTAATGCAGTGCACAGCCCCTCAACCACCCATTTACATCCCAAATCACAAGTTGCATGCCAATCCCCATCCAGAAATCTTTCTCTTATCCAAGTCAATAAAAAGGCACGCTCCAACATTAACAACAAGTTTTGTGGGACTGACCCACAAACGTCGTCCTCTGGACTGATGGTTCATCCTCTGGTCATTCAGAACTCCTTTGAGCTTTTACCAGTTGAAGTTACACATGACTCAGATGAACATCTCCAATGATCTTCCTCTTGCTGAATTTGATCACATGGCCACTTCACCATCATCCTCGCAAAGCCAGACCTGTTCAAGGGACAAAATGAACAATAACAAGAAAAATAAAGGTACGAATCACTTATTTTTGCATGTCTTTCTTTTCAAAAGGATTAGACATCTGAAGGGTGCTTCTAAAACCCTTTCCAATGGGTAGTTTTGCTACTTGGAACATAAGAGGCTTGAACAGCCTCTCAAAGCAGCTAGAGCTGCAAAACATAAATAAGTCTCACAAACTGGACCTGCTGGCTGTGTTGGAAACAAATGTTTCCCCTGGTAATATGGCTGTTATACACAAGTTTATAGCTCCTACGTAGTTTATTATTCACAACTATGATCACTCGAGCCTTGGTCGAATCTAGATTATGTGGAATCCATATAAGGTTGCTGTCTCTGTCGTCTTCTCAACCAGGCAAGTTATCCATTACTTTGTGCTTTTTGATAACCAACAATGCTTCATTTCTTTTGTGTATGGAGCTAATACATATCATGAGAGGTAGGATTTATGGGCCTCCATTATACACCACTCAACAACCTTTTCAAGTGCCCCTTGCCTTACACTTAGGGACTTCAATGTAATCACTTCCTGCTAAGAGAAATTTGGGGGCTCCAGTGCAAGGTTGTATGCCATTGTAGAATTTAATGAATGCCTTACTGACTCTATATTGGATGATCTCGGATATTCAGGCTTCCAATTTACTTGGAACAACAAGAGCGTGGGAACGCCAATATTGCCAAGAAACTAGACAGAGCCCTCATAAATGAAAAATGGCCCAATTTATTTCCACTCTCTGACTGTACTTTCATTCTTCCTGGAATCTCAGACCATTATCCTATACTTATTAAACTCAGAGCACCCGTATATGGAAAGAAACTGCCATTCAGATATTTCAATGTCTAGGCCACTAGCCCACACTTTCTGCCATCTGTGGAGCAAGTCTAGAATGCACCTACAAGAGGTACTATTATGTTCCAAATAGTACAAAAATTAAAAACTCTCAAAGGAATTCTTAAACAGAGGTGTCGAGTGGAGATCTCCCATGCCTCTACAATGGTTAACCATGTTAGGCAGTCCTTAACATCTTGCCAACAACAATTAGATGATAACCCATGGATGAGGCACTCAAGCTCCAAGAGAATGATTTAATGCATCAGCTCACCTCCCTTCCACTTGTTGAGGAACAGTACATTAGACAAAAATCAAGGGTGAAATGGTTGAAGGATAGGGATAGTAACACAGCCCTTTTCTTTAAGGTGTTCAACTCTAAAACCAATAGAAGGAAGATTACCTGTTTGACAGCTGCGGATGGCTCCACCATTGATCAACAAAACCTGGTGAATGCTGAAGTTGTATCCCATTTTCAGTCTCTTTTGGGATCCTCTCCACACTTATACCTTAGGATTTCTCAGTTACGGCCACTCATTACTAAAACTATTCCACATCACCTTAGAGATTTGATCGTGTTTATTCCCACAGAAGTAAAAATCCAAAACTGTTTCCTATCTCTTAACAAAGGTAAGTCTCCAGGACCGGATGGTTGTAATGCATACTTTTACCTTATGGCTTGGCCCATTATTGGGAGGGATATCATTGCAGGCATCAAATCCTTTTTTTTTTAAGTGGGAAACTTCTCAAGGAAATCAACAATTCCTATATTGCTCTAGTTCCTAAAGTGCCCAATCCATCGTTCCTCAATGATTATCGACCTATCTCATATTGTAACACTATCTATAAATGTATTGCTAAACTTATAGCTAACAAGCTAAAGTAGGTTCTACCTAGTATCATTGACCCTTGCCAAAATGCATTTGTTAACGGTAGGCATATTGGGGATAGTGTTCTCTTGGCACAAGAGCTATTTCAGAGGTACCACAGGCATCTAGTCCCCCCTAGGTGTGCCATCAAACTAGACCTAATGAAGGCATTCGACTCAGTGGGTTGGGAGTTCCTAATTGATACTCTTATCCTATTTGGGTTTCCATTGTTGTTTGTGGGGTGGGTTAAAGCCTGTATTACTTTCCCATCATTTATCATCTCTATTAATGGGGAATTTCAAGGGCACTTTCCTGGGGTTAGGGGGCTCAGACAGGTGGACCCTATCTCACCACTACTCTTCACCATTGCTATGGAAGTATTCACTGTTTCTGTGAATAAGCACATCTCTGAAAGCGCTTCTTTCAAATTCCATTCCACATGTAAGAACTTATACACCTCTCATCTCATATTCGCTGATGACCTCTTGCTATTCTCCCATGGTGATCTTGGGTCCATAAGTACATTCAAAAATGCTATTGATAGATTCAGTGCATTATCTGGACTTTCCATCAATCAACAAAAAAGTAATATATTTGTTGCGGGCATTGGCAATGACCTTGTTGAGAGCATCAAGAACTTATTGGGGTTTGAATGTGGGGAATTACCTTTTAAATACCTTGGAGTTCCTCTGGTATCTACCTCCTTAAAATCAGCTAACTGTCAAGGATTGGTAGAGAAGATGACTAGAAGAATAAACCACAGGTCTTCCAAATTTCTCTTTTATGCGAGTAGAGTTCAATTGATCCAATTAGTACTCTATAGCATGCAGGGATGAAGCTAATGAAGGCCTAGGGGGGGCATGAGGGATGTCAATTTTTACCGCCCCGCCGGGGCTCCACCCCGTCCCGCCCCATTAATAAATTTTTATACTGTTGGGGCGGGCATGGACACAAATTTTGTACCCGTTGCGGGTCATGGGGCGGGTAAGGGTTTAGTACACATATCATAGGGGCCCCGCCCCGCTAAGCATATAACTATATTATATATATATATATATATATATATATATATATATATATATAATATTAATAACTTATTTTAGCAGCTTACCGAGTTGCCCATCTCTTACATCCTAATTTGGGATGTAAACTTGATATTAAATTTGTTTTTGTTTTGATTATGGTGGAAGTTGAAGTTTAGAACTTTTTGTGATTTGGTTTTTATTTTTGTTGGGATACATAATTTCATTTATGTTGTGCCATTCCCAGGCTTTCCACATTTAAATAGCACGAGCTTAAGTTCCAAAACGTGGGAGAAAAAAATTTGTTAGCGGGGCGGGCACGTGGCACAGTATTTCCCAACGGAGCGGGGCTGGACATGAAAATCTAACCCGTCGCGGGTATGGACTTGACAAAAATTAAAAGGGGCGGGGCGGGATTTAGGGAAACCCGCTCCAAAGCCGCCCCGTTGCCATCCCTAGGGGGCACATATCCCCCCTAAGTTGGTCAACAACCTATAATATATGTGGTAATTTTTAAAAAATTTTCCATATATATGAAAAAATTTATATAGTGCCCTCCCTCAAATTTGTAGTTCATAAAATTATATTCTTATTTTTTCTTTTACTCTTCACATTTCTTAAATTTCTTTAATAAAAAAAGTCAAATTTTTCTTCCTCAATTGAAACATTTTAACTATTTCCTATTAAAAATAGTTCTTTCATTTTTCTTTTCTTTTATATTTTAATAATTTTTTTTTTTTTATCTTTTTGAATTTTATAGTTATTATATATATATATATATATATATGTACTCCGTCTTGTTTTTATTTAATTTTTGACATGTGCCCCCTCACTTGAAATCCTCCATCACTGATAGCATGGTCAATTATTGGCTAAGCCTCTTTATCCTTCGCAAGGCAGTTCTTGCAGAAATCAACAACCTCTTGAAGAACTTTTTTTGGTCTGGGAATGACCTTAAGCTCACCAGACCAAGAATCACCTGGCCTGTTGTCTGTCAACCAAAGAACTGTGGAGGATTGGGGTTCAAGAATCTGGAAATTGCCAACAAAACAGCATGCTTGAAAAACATATGGACAAGTATCTCTTCGAATAGGGACAATATTTGGGTTCATTGGGTGAGAACACAACTAATCAGGGAGAGATGCTTTTGGATCATCAGGTCTCAGCAGACATCATTTAGCAGTTGGAAACGACTCTTGTAACTTAGGGGTGCAGTTAGGCCCGTGATTAAGAAGTAAGTGGGTAATGGTGCGCAAACCTTATTTTGGGAGGATAATTGGCTGCAGGACTGGCCTCTAGCTTTTCGAGCATTGGTGGACTTCATACGGGACTCACCCTTTCCCCCTGAACAGAAGCTTGTATCTCTCACAAACAATAACAACTGGGATTTCCCTCCAGCCATGGTTCATCATTTTCCCAATCTACTGCTCATCGACCCACCATCTCAATCCTCGAATACCAATGTCTGGCTCCCATCCACCACAAGGAAATTCTCGCTCTGCCATACAATAGAGTGGCTTGCTCCACATTTTCAGCCCAAAGAATGGTATCACTTGGTCTGGAACTCTCTTTCTATTCCGCGGTGCAAATTCACACTTTAGCTTGCAGTTAAATGACGCCTCTCCACTTATGATCGTCGGTGCATGTAATCATTATCGGGATCAAGGCTATGCCGACTCTGCGAAAGGATTGATGAATCTCACGACCATCTGTTATTCACATGTTCTTTTGCGAAGCCAATTTGGACTTTTCTGCAAAATAAATGTCGATTTCGGGTGGCCTATCTCAACTGGGATAGATTCGTTAGTTGGGCGGAATTTGCAGAATTCGGTCAATAAAATTGTTCTATCCACCACTGTTAATCAAATCTGTAATGAACGCAACAATCGAGCCTTCACAGACCAACGAAGCTCTCAAACAAGGGTTTTGAACCGTACCATAGATATGGTGAAGTAGAGATTACTTTCTGTTCGAGTTAAGGAGTCAGCTTTGGGTAGAATAATCATTCTTGACTGGGATCTGCCCCAGTCCTTCATCAGGCCACCGCCGGAATCGGATTGAATGCTGGAGGCTCAGTCTCTTTGAATGGAACCACCGGATGCTCATGTTGACTAAGACAACGATAGTCTAGGGTCTTTTTCCTTTAGTCTATATTTGTCTTAGGGCAACTGGTTGATTGGGTTTGGCTTTGGGTCTGCCTTTTCTGGATATTGGGTTGGCTATGTGGTAGCCCTGGTTTTTGTCCGGGGTCAGGCCTGTACTTCTCTTTCATTAAATAAATCTATATCTGTACTATTCTAAAAGTGTAACTAATTTCTTAATATTTTTAAAAAAAAATTTCACAAAAAAGTCACATTAAATAAAAACAAATAATAATTTAATTCAAATAAATTGAATAGCCCAACAGTTTCAAAAAGCTTTAAACTCATGAATATTTTCATTAAATGTTTTAAATACTATTTTTATGATTTTTAATTCAAATGAATTGAATTAAATGGTTCAGTTACCTCATAATTCTAAAGTGATTTATCATTTTCCATTATATCTATATATAGTTATTACCTTCTAAATTAAATTATCTATAAATATATATACTATGTATAAAAGTGTAAGATGACTCTGTCTAATTTAATTTCTTAATATTTTTTAATTTTTAAAAATAAAAAATCTTAAAATTATATTTATAGAGTATAGCTAATTTCTTAACATTTTTGAATTTTTTTTTTCACAAAAAAAGTCACATTAAATTAAAAACACATAATAATTTAATTCAAATAAATTGAATAGCCCAACAATTTTAAAAAACTTTAAACTCACGAATATTTTCATTAAATGTTTTAAATACCATTTTTTATGGTTTTTAATTCAAATGAATTGAATTAAATGGTTCAGCTGCCCGATAATTCTAAAGTGATTTACCATTTTCCATTATATCTATATATAACAATTATTACCTTCTAAATTAAATTATCTATAAATATATACTATGTACAAAAGTGCAAGATGCCTCGGTATAATTTCTTAATATTTTTAACCTTTAAAAAAAAAAAAATCTTAAATTTATATTATCTATAAATATATAGTACGTATAAAAGTACAATACTTTTTTACTATTTCTATACATTTTTTGCCTTTTTTATAATAAAATATATGAAATTTGAAGAATGTATATGACATGTTATATATTTTTTCTTTTTTCACAATGTGAAATTTGAAGAGATCAGGTGACACACTACATAATTGATACTCCTATCTAAGTAATTAATTGTTGATTGCCCATCCCGATAATGATTACACACTACATAATTTATATTTAAAAAAATTAGTTAGTTTAATATGTCAATTCATATCTTGACATCAATTTTGGTAATTCTAAATAAATTATCTACACATACAAATATACATATAAAAGTGCCAAGGTTATTATTATTATTATTATTTCTATTTCTATATATTTTGACCTTTTTCTAAATACTGAATAAGGTATTTGATATTCTGTATGTTATTTTTCTCAAATAAAAAGTCTCATTAATTAAAACACATAATAACATAATTCAAATAAATTGAGTAGCCCATCAATTTCAAAAGTTTTAAACTCCCAAATATTTTCATTAAATGTTTTAAATACTATTTTTATGGTTTTTAATTCAAAAAAATTGAATTAAATGGTTCAGCTACCCGAGAATTCTAAAGTGACTTACCATTTTCTATTATATCTATATATAACATGCATGCAAGCGTGCAAATGCATCCACATATTTTTTTAATTTTATTTTTTTTATGGAAGGTGCTTCAATCAAAGTGGATAAGTTGAAAAGTGATTACTTGGCTCAACTCTTTATTTGATTCTCATTTTGCAAATTCAATTTTAAAATATGAAATGAAACTTGATTAATAAATTAATAATAGTAGTTTGACATACCCACTTTCTCTTGTTTTTGTGTCTTTTGGATGAATTAATAGCGGTATGTTGGTTTTAATTGACATCATTTTAATTAACATTATCCGTGTGCCTTATTCTTTATTATTATGTTTCTCTTTGTTCCATGAGTGTTACCATAGAACCATGTTTAATTTGTTTTATTGTAAATTATTTTGAATCTTTTCCTTTGTTTTGTGTTTTTTTTTTTTTGTTTTTTTATTATTATTTTTTGTATTTATTTAAAATTCAAGGAGAAATAAGCTTGAATTGATTTCCGATTCAACTATATAGTAATTCTACATATATATGTAAGAATAAATAAAAAATTGAAAATTTGATTGGTTTGGTTGGTTAAATTGAAAATTTTATATATTAAAAATTGTAATACAAACTTTTACTTTAGAGGTTCAGGCATTTCAAATAACAGTGTTAGATTGTTTCAAACCTTTGATATATTTTTTTCAGACCTATTAAGAATTCATTTATAACTAATTCTAAGACCAAATGCGTGAAGCTTTGTAATGGTAAATTGTGTGCTTTACTAGGATGCAACAAACGTTTAAAAGGGATGAGTGATGAACCATTGAGGTAAGATTTTTTCTTGTATATGTTCCTAATCTTGAAATTTTGTGCATGGTGTAACTCATTCCAAAAATATTTAATTAACACTTTTCAATGGTTCTTACAATGATTTCATTCAAAATACTAGAAGGTTGACAATAGTGGAATAAATCAGTCTAGTTAATTTCTCAACATTTTTGAATTTTTTTTTTTTTCACAAAAAGGTCACATTAAATAAAAAAACACATAATAATTTAGTTCAAATAAATTGAATAGCCCAACAGTTTCAAAAAGCTTTAAACTCACGAATATTTTCATTAAATGTTTTAAATACTATTTTTATGATTTTTAATTCAAATGAATTGAATTAAATGGTTCAGCTACCCGATAATTCTAAAGTGACTTACCATTTTCCATTATATCTATATATAATAGTTATTACCTTCTAAATTAAATTATCTATAAATATATATATTGCGTATAAAAGTGCAAGATGACTCTGTCTAATTTAATTTCTTAATATTTTTTAATTTTTTAAAAATAAAAAATCTTAAAATTATATTTATAGAGTGTAGCTAATTTCTTAACAATTTTGAATTTTTTTTTTTTCACAAAAAAAGTCACATTAAATAAAAACACATAATAATTTAATTCAAATAAATTGAATAGCCCAACAATTTTAAAAAGCTTTAAACTCACGAATATTTTCATTAAATGTTTTAAATACTATTTTTATGGTTTTTAATTCAAATGAATTGAATTAAATGGTTCAGCTGCTCGATAATTCTAAAGTGATTTACCATTTTCCATTATATTTATATATAACTTTTATTACCTTCTAAACTAAATTATCTATAAATATATACTATATATAAAAGTGCAAGATGCCTTTGTATAATTTATTAATATTTTAAAACCTTTTAAAAATAAAAAATCTTCAAATTATATTATCTATAAATATATACTACGTATAAAAGTACAATACTTTTTTCTTTTTTTTTTTTACTATTTTTATACATTTCCCACCTTTTTTTATAATAAAATATATGAAATTTGAAAAATGTATCTGACATGTTATATATTTTTTTCCTTTTTTCACGATGTGAAATTTGAAGAGATTAGGCTAAAGTGACCTTCCTAATACGTGCAATATTTCAGTTTTTAAGACACACTACATAATTGATACTCCCATCTAAGTAATTAATTATTGATTGCCCATCCCAATTCCAATTATATTTAAAAAAATTAGTTAGTTTAATATATCAATTCATATCCTGACATCAATTTCTCCATCACATCAAGAATTACCTTCTAAATAAATTATCTACACATATACATATACATATAAAAGTGCCAAGGTTATTATTATTATTATTTCTATTTCTATATATTTTCACCTTTTTCTAAATAATGAATAAGGTAATTGATATTCCGTAAGTTATTTTTCTCAAATAAAAAGTCTCATTAATTAAAACACATAATAATATAATTCAAATAAATTGAGTAGCTTCAAAAGTTTTAAACTCACAAATATTTTCATTAAAGGTTTTAAATACTATTTTTATGGTTTTTAATTCAAATAAATTGAATTAAATGGTTCAGCTACCCGAGAATTCTAAAGTGACTTACCATTTTCTATTATATCTATATCTAACATGCATTCAAACGTGCAAATGCATCCACATATTTCAACATTTTTATTTGTATAGCCTCTTATTGTTAATTTCTGTAAAATTTGTGTTTTTACTTAATCATTTTCTGCGTGATACACTGTTATCATTTCCTTCATAAAATTGTTGTAGTTTTTTTAATTTTTATTTTTTTTATGAAAGGTGCTTCAATCAAAGTGGATAAGGTGAAAGGTGATTACTTCGCTCAACTATTTATTTGATTCTCATTTTGCAAATCCAATTTTAAAATATGAAATGAAACTTGACTAATAAATTAATAATAGTAGTTTGACATACCCACTTTCTCTTGTTTTTGTGTATTTTGAATTAATCAATAGCAATATGTTGGTTTTAATTGACATCATTTTAATTAATATTATTTGTGTGCCTTATTCTTTATTTCTCTTTATTATAGGATAAATTAAACTATAATTTTCATATATTAAGTTAAATGTGAATAATCACGTGCATAACACGTGTCTTTTCCTACTAAATAAAAAAGTATGTAACAATGTGATGGTCATCATCAGATTGAGACCAAGCATCAACGGCCAGTATTGAACTATGGTCGCCACATACACAGACAGGTGTACAGATTGCCAAAATAACGAGTTTTAATGCAACTATTGTCTGTTGTTTCTTTTCACTTCACAAAATAAGCGCCAAAGAATTTGTACTTGATACCCCAATCTCAATCTCAATCCCATTATCGACTCCAACAAATTTCAGAGCCACATACCCTTTCTCACCACTTTCAATTACCTAACATTTAGGTTTCAATTCGAGCACTTTGGAGTCTTATTTGCAATTTACAGGTCAGGTCAGCCATCTCGTAACTGTTATTTCCTCTCTCTATATGTGTGTTTGTATATATATATATATACACACACGTGTGTGTATGTGTATTTTATCTGTTATGATTTCCCCCCTAGAAATCGATTATTCTCCCATGAATTTGATGGTTTCTAATGGTGTTTGCCAAATATGTTTCATTATTCTACTTCTCTGATATATGTATATGATGCGTAGAATTGAGCAATTAGTTGACTCCAAGTGGTTTAGACATAAGTTTCAATTGAGTTGTATTCTTTTGAGTCTCAACTCACAAAAAAGATCTCCCAACTTGAAGCTAATTATGGGATTTGTGGTTTATTAGCATGCTGAATGGGATCCTGTAGTTGCAACCCCTTTTTTTAGAGATAAATTGTTATAACTTATAAGAACATCGTCATTCATAATTTGTTATGTGCAAGAGTGCATCACATTCTGTTTTCTTCATGTGCTGTTTTAACTTTCTAATTGTTCAATTTTTTTTTAACAATTCTCTTATTTTAGAAAAAGAAAAATGATACATCCTCCAAATCTGGAAGATGCCGACTGGGTGTGTTGTGTGAGTGGGGGTGTGAGCCCCCACCACATGACATCGCCTAACATCATGTGGTGAGGCTCACACTCTCACTCACCCGTCCCATATTCGGCATCCTCCGGATTCGGAGAATGAATAGCAAAAATAGTCATATAAGACTGGGGGCTTCACTTTCTGATTTTTCATTTACAAAACATTAAGCTATAAAGTACATGGAACCCTTGTTATCATTTCCAAGAAAAATCAAATCTAATTAACAATAATTTCTCCAGTTCTCCTTACTCTTAGTCTTCTGTGATAATATATACATCTTTTCAAGGTTTGTGCAATCCACTTGAAAACCCACCCGAGTATTGGAATCATAGGGTTATTATTACTTTATGATCATATTTAGACTCTCTTAAATCCTTGCACTGTTAGTCATTGTTTTTTTTTTTTTCACAGGGTTAAGGTGGCATTAGAACAATCATGGATCGGCTCAAGAAATCTGCACGGCTCATGATAGTTTCGGATCTTGACCATACAATGGTGTGTGTTATCGTTTGTTACGGTACTGGCTTCCTTCCATTTTCTATGCGGCTTGAGTTATTGAAAAAGATGATTTGCAGGTTGACCATCATGATACCGAGAGTCTATCTTTGCTCAGGTTTAATGCCTTGTGGGAAGCCAATTATCGTCATGATTCTCTGCTAGTGTTCTCAACTGGAAGATCACCTACACTATACAAGCAGCTGAGGAAAGAAAAACCCATGCTAACCCCAGATATAACCATAATGTCTGTGGGAACTGAGATAACATATGGTAATTCTATGGTGCCTGATGATGGTTGGATTGAATATCTAAATCAGAAATGGGACAGGAACATAGTCAGAGAGGAAACAAGCAAATTTTCAGAACTTACTCTTCAGGTATAGTTTGTAGATAATAGAATTTGTTTCTTGATGCTAATCTCTGGACAGACGATGGGCATTTGGTTCAATATATCATATTCTATTAATCTATTGTTTGGAATTAATTTAGAGGAATTGAGATGATACGCCATTCAAAATATTGGCTTATGCATCATGTACCATCGTATAATTGAAATTCATGTGGTTATGCAGTCAGAAACGGAGCAACGACAGCACAAGGTTAGCTTCTACGTGCAGAAAGACAAGGCTCTGGAAGTGATGAAGGATCTTTCTGAGCAATTGGAAAAACGCGGGGTAATATCAAGCTATTGTACTCAGTATCTTATATGTCAATTCTCAACACTATTTAGCATCATTTGAAAATTGTTTGTTCTTCTTTTTTTTTTTTTCTCCCTCCCTCTTATTTGTCAATTTTGCTCAAATAAATGTAGATTTTTATTACATCATATTTTTATTTGGAAGATTCTTTTCTCTCTTTTCATTCAGCTTTTTACTTTTTTGTTGGTCAGTTGGATGTCAAAATAATTTACAGCGGAGGGATGGATTTGGATATATTACCGCAAGGTGCTGGCAAAGGGCAAGCTCTTGCTTATCTGCTCAAAAAGTTTAAGGCTGAGGGAAAATTACCTGTTAATACTCTTGCTTGTGGCGACTCAGGAAATGATGCTGAACTATTCAGCATTCCAGAAGTGTATGGTGTCATGGTTGGTGGCTAGTCTAATTCGTCATCAAAATCTTGCTTTATCATCGGACTGAGAATTTCTGAATTTGTATTTTAACTGTTCTCAATTTGAACAATGCAGGTAAGCAATGCTCAGGAAGAATTGTTGCAGTGGTATGCTGAAAATGCTAAACATAACACTAAAATAATCCATGCAACTGAGAGGTGTGCAGCAGGCATCATACAAGCCATTGGTCATTTTAACCTGGGTCCAAGCACGTCCCTTAGAGATATGGACTTCTTGGAATCCAACTTGGAAAACCTCAGTCAGGGTCATGAAATAGTGAAATTCTACTTGTTTTATGAAAGGTGGCGGCGTGGTGAAGTTGAGAATTCTGAGCTGTATCTGGCGAATCTGAAAGCAGTTTGTGTACGTTTTTCTATCCTTTTTCACTTTCAAATTGTATTACAAGCATATACTCCGCAGTATATACATCCTTGGATCTTCATTCTCAATATTAATTCATGTTTATTGGATTATTAGTAACAGTTTTGGTAGTTGGTAGTAAATGGAAAATAAAACACAGTTGCCGTTCAAAAATTTATTAGTTTTGACCATATATGATGCCTTTTGCCTATGCAAAATTTAGCTCCAACTCCTACCTGGGTGTACAAATTGGAGAGTTGAGGATGTCAACTAGGCTATCATGTGTGGAGCAGGAACTGGAGCACAGATTTTTATAATGCATAAGGTTGAGAGCATCTCTAGACCGGCGACATGCTTACATTTTGAAAGCATATATAGGAATGGAAATGGGGCAGAGACCCCCTCCCCATCCCTGCCCCTTTTATAGAAAAATTCCCTGTTCCCGTCCTGTCCGTTTAGAAGAAGAAGCTCCCATGCCCACCCAAACCTGTTGTCCCTCATCCCATCACCGCCCTGCGGCTGGTGTATATATATTTTTAATTGGGTGGATATTATTATAATGTTATTTGATATTCCCTCCAACCCATATATTAGTAGTCCTTTTTTTCTATTTTTAGTTGTCCCATAATAGTTGTCCTATTTAAAAAATTAATGTACTACATTCCCAATTTACCCTCATTACATTGAAAGGATAAACACCATTATGGGCCCCACCAATTCAAGATAGAGGGTAAATTTGGAAATTCATTCATGGCAATGCAATAAAAAAATATTAGAAGTCAATCTCTTAAAAATCTAGAATTTCAAAAGTGGACATCTAAAGTGGGACTATATTGTAATAGACTAATAGCATGTAATATTTGATGAATAATTAGCAAAAAACAAAATTAAGGATCTAGAATTATATATATGTATATTTTTTATAATAAAATTAAAAATAAATGATATTATTGTATATTTAATACATAAATGTGGCGGTACTAGGTGGGAGAGCCCTTCCCCAACTCCGTCCTGTGCGGCGGCTTTTTCTTTCTCTACCCCATCCCCATCTAAGCTCTTCTAGAACCTGTCCCATTAGCAAGGCAGGGCGGGCATATGCCTGTGTATTGGTACTTTAAGAAATGCTTAAAAGTACACATATTTTAGATTGTAATAATCGTAACACTGTAATGTAGTGCCATCAAAATGCAAAAATGAACCTGAAGCCCAGTTTTCTAGTATTTTGGAGTGCCTATTATTTTTAGATAATCCATCAAATTCATGGTCAAATCTGCAATGTTGGAATTCAAATTCATGGAAATCCTTGGATCTTGCTGAGTTGCCTAATTCACAATTTGAGGGGAAATCTACCTCTTATGTGCATTTGATAATCCATGTTGTACATCTGCTTACCCATCTCCTTTTTACTGCAAAATGTGAATAGATATGAGAAGAATTAAGAACATGGAAGAGTATGCTTCATGAACCTTTGTAAATATGAACAAATATAGACTGAGTTGCCTCTTTATAATTGAAATAATTAAATAATTACGTAAAATTCTGTTATGAGTTTCATATGTGGTTAAGATATTTCAGTTCCTGTATATGCATACAGTTTGACATAAAAATAATTTTCTTGGAGTTACATTGTTGATGAGTTACCTTGACAATGTGGTTTAAAATTTAGAATTGGTTATGAAATCTCAAGTGACTTCAGACTTGTTATAGTCGAATTTTTTTTTTTTTTTCTAGATTAAATGCTACTTTTAAGTCATGCTTTTGCTTTTTCACTGTTACTCTCTACTTTCTGCCATATTGGCTTTTCACTATTACTCTCTACTTCTGCCATATTGGCCTTTGCTTGGACATGACTTTTGGTTAATCAAGTCCCATTTATATATATATATATATATTTTTCACTTATTATTTTTCTCTTGCAGTACCCCACTTGTGTTTTTGTCCACCCGTCTGGTTTTGAGCAATCTCTCCGTGACTGCATTGATGCATTAAGAAAGTGCTGCGGAGATAAACGAGGGAATATTTTTCGGGTTTGGGTGGATCAGGTTTTACCGGCACAGATAGGTCCGGGCACATGCCTAGTGAAGTTCACCAAGTGGGAGCTATCTGGTGAGACATTCTTTTTCCCTAACTAGGTGTCATTTTGCTTTGCCTTTTTTTTTTTTTTTTTCTCGGTTGGTAAAATAAGTTTTATTAACCAAATTAATAGAGCATAAGCAAACTAGAACCACTCATAACCCAAGTGGATAGGTCACAACCATAAGCATTGATATACTTGTATACTAGTGTTATCATTTTCTGCATTGATGGTCTAATAATGTTGGAATCTTATGGTGCTCTCTCACAATTTGCTGACCCTTACAGGTGAAGAGCGGCATGGTAGCATAACCACAGTTGTATTAAGTTCAAAGGTAAAATATGGAATTGTTGTGTTGAAGCATCCAGCTAAAGTTGTGGTTAACCTTCTTATTAGTTCTTAATATGTTGGTTCAATTTATTGGTTAATTTAGGATGCGAATTCTTCAAAAGGGTTCACTTGGGCGCATGTGCATCAGACGTGGTTGGATGGATCAGGAGCAAAAGATCATACAACCTGGCTTTTCTAACTACAATCAACTCTGAAGATCCAGTAACCCGTAATTTTTCTTCTTTCAAAATAAAATGTAAGCCACAGCATCACAATATGTTGTTTTGATAACTCATTCACCATCAATTCTGTGAAGGTTGCTTGTTCATTCATTTTGTTATGAAGTAGAAAATTCATGGTGATTCCATGTATTTTCTTTGACATGTGAACTTGTATTCCCGATAGAGAGCTAAAAGGGATGTATTTGACCAAAGGGCCTTTGGCCCAATGGTATAACCTCCTCATCTTTAAAGAAGAGGGGAGGGGTTCGAGTCTCGGCGTGGGCAAAAATGTGTGTGTGTGTGTTTGCTTTACCATTCAAAAAAAAAAAAAAGGGGGATGTATTTGGAAATACATCGTTTGCAAAGAAATGCAATATATCATGTTTGGATGGGGATTAACATATACAATTAAGAAAATGGAAATGGTTGCCTCCCTACATGGTTTTTTTATTATTCATTTTATTTCTTTGAGGACACGAACACTTACATTCATTTTGTGAGAGGCAGAGTAGATACAACCAGACCATAAACCTTGGTTTTGGGCTTTATTACTTATGAGCCAACTAAAGCAGGGCCAAATTTTCTCGTAGGCCTACCTCCGCATAAAATTTGGACCTTAGTTCAATTACAAAAGGAAGTATTCGGCCCGGGCCCATAAAAACGAATTATATAGGCTTTTCTTCAAAAGCATTAGATTGTGTTACTGAATCTCATTTACAACATAAATCCCACCAATCTTAAAATGGTTAGGGGGATCCTTTGCCGTATCTCATTGAAAAATTGTATATAGTACTCCCTCTGTCCTCAAAAAAAAAATGTCATACTTTCTTTTTTGGTCCGTCCCAAAATAATTGTAATTTTCTTTTTTCAAACAATATATTTTACATCTTTCCGTATATGTCTTTAAAGTTTAAAATTTCAAAGTTGAATATTCAAAACTTAAAAGGACAAATTAGTAACTTTCTATTGGAGACCAGGCATGTTTCACATGTCCCCTTAAAAATTCATACTCCCCAAAAACGACATCTAAATTGGGACAGAGGAAATATATATTTACATTTTTATGTTCATATTATTTAGTCCATTTATTTATCTTCAATAAACAATACATTTTAAATTAGGATTTTTCCGAGTGATATTTGATTTGATAAAGTAATACGAGTAATAGTGAAAAGATATTTTTAAGCTAGTCTGAGATGAAATTATTATATACTCATGTAAATATTTGGACGATAAATATGATTATGTGGAAAGGAATATATTATGTGGTTGGTTGGCGAAGTTTGGGCATCAATTAAACAAAGCAGTGGTGAGAATTAGGTCAGAGTTTCAGTTAATTGACGCGTGTGTGGGAGACCGATATTAAAACCAAGCAAATTACAAACGGCCTTATCGTCCTATCCACTCCACCACCCTCCTCCCCCTTCAAAATTCAAAAGCAACCTGTCCCCATATCTCTCTCTCTATATATTATACTAATATATATATATATATATATATATATCTATCTTCCCCTCTTTCTCTCTCTCTCTTTGAATAAAATTGGTGGGTATTCATAGATCTGGATCTTGACTCACTCTCCACTTAGGTTCTTCACATCAGATGGCTCTTCGAATCGTCTATGGTCTGGTCTTCCTCTCTCTCTCCTGCGCTTGTTTCAAATTCCTCCACCTCGTCCTCTGCCCCGTCTTCTACCTCACTTCCTGACACCACCCATTACAACCTAACCTCCGGTGAATCTCCTTTATTGCTGGTTTCCAACCCCTTTTTGCAGCTCCTTCCTTCCGGCGCTGGTTTCCCGGCAAAACTATCTTGAATTGGGTCAGTCAGATTTACTCTTATTTTGATATAATATTTATATATATATATATATATATATATTTATACATACATAGACATACACATGTATCTTTTGGTGTTGTATGTATCATGGGGCGTTGTTTTAGCGGCAAGCTAGACCGTTGGATCAAAATGTTGTATTTGATGTGATGATGCAATGTATTACTCTTACTTTGATTTAATGCAATGGACTTCATGTTAGATGTTGGAGATTGACTCATTTTAGGCTTTGTTTGGTTTGAATGAATTGCTTTATCTTCAATCATTTAAAGGATTATAATATAAATTCAGTGTGAATAATTTAGGTTTTAACTTGGGAATTTCACAAGAACAATAAATCTAACTTTGTAAAATTATTTTTATTTTTATTTTTATTTTAAGTTCTAAACCTCTCAATGTTCCATAATCATTTCCCAAACAAGTGGTGCATGCTCTAGTTGAGGACTTGTTTTACATGATTCTAGAGTTTACCGGGATTGGATTGGATTGGTTTGAGTGGGATACACATAAAATCAAAATCTTAAATTTAATTGATGGAGGAGTTTTAGATTGGATCCAATTCGTACTTATCAAAAAAAAGATTGGATCCAATTCATGAAAATTTACCGATTGGCCTTTTACAAAAGCCCAATAATTTTTTTATTTTTTATTTTTTATTTTTTATTTAGCTGAGATTGAGATGAAATTATCATTATAACTTCTTGATAAATATATAGTCTTATTCATTATTCATTCTTCAGCTCATCTGGTAAAGCAAATAAAAGGAGATTTGTTATACAACATTGAATAATGTAAATAACATTTGACTAAAGCAGACCAATTTAATCAATGAAAAGAGCATCTTCACCCGAATCTTCAAATTTCAAACCATTTGTCATATGGTATTTTGATAATCTATATGTCAAATTTATTAATTTATTAATATTTAAAATTTGGGGTAGAGATGCTTAATATGCTAAATTTGAATTGTTTTGTGAAATTCATATATTAAAATAATGAGAAAATTTTATTTGGCATAATTTTTTTGATATGTCAAATTTGACATGTGCCTTATATGCCAAATGCCAAGTAGGCATTTAAGGTATTAGGTGTTTTGGGTTTTTCATGCCAAAAGTAGCCGTTGGATTGGATTTTTGAGATCCAAATGGTGAAGATCGGTTTGGATTACTTATTTATGAATCTGCCACCCAATCGAAGGACTAAAACATCAACTCAAATTGGATTTGATTAAATTCACGTATCAAATAAACATCACTATATGCTCTGGCAGAATATGGCGTTTCAATTGGCATGTTTAAATCATGGGCTTGTCGAGACTACTTGAGCAGGTTAGTTCGGGCTTTTACATACACATTGGGTTTAGGTTTTATGAGCTGGGCTTCAGCTGGAGCCCAATTGTGCAAGGCAAAATGGATTGATATGTCTACAAAGGTATCTTGTTTTTTATTTTTTAGAGCACATGCATAGTATAATTTAAGTCAGAAATACGATTCGAAACTGAAACATTAAGGACTATAGTTTTGTTCTTATGGAGTAAATGTTTTTATGATTTATGCTAGGAAATGTTACTGAGGGCAAGTCCACTCATCATAACTCCACCTTTTTTTTTTTCTTTTTAATGCTATCTTGAATATTTATTCCCTAAACTGAGACAATCAAATCTCCTCAATTGTCCACTTAAAAAGAGATCATGATACTGTTTTCGTCCTAAAATAAGTGTCCATTTTGTAAATTGTGTATTTTGGGACCGAAAAAGTATTGTCTACCATGAGTCATGACTTATAATACACCCACACATGTATGTATAGACACGTGTAATTTCGGATGAAAATCATCTCCAGTGAAATAATGTGTTATTTACTCCATTTTGAAATGAGTGGTTCAAAAATGGCCACGTCATCCATGTTTGGATGCATAGTATAAAATATTGAGTTGCACAGTAGGAAAATATTAGGATGTACCTTACGAAAATGTTAGAATATACTTTTACTTACAAAAATGGAAGAAACGGACCACTGTGCAATTGGAGGTAATCCTTGTTGGTGTAATTTCTCATAATTTAGGTGTCAAGTAACCAAGTTAGCTATTTGTTCAGTTATACCGCCTAAATAATTTTTCCTTACATGCATACAATCTAGAGAAGTTTTTGTAATTTAGTGGATGAACTCTACCTAATTGTTACACTTTTATCAATTTAAATAATTATATACCCAAATATAATAACATAATGCAATTGTCATAGCTCACAGAGCCTTAGAGCAGATGTCACGTTCCATGCCAAATTGTTATCAGGAATAAATTTCAGAATAATTTTTCAACCAAATTAATAGTATAAGGATTATTTTTGCAATTTTACACCTTATATAATTTTTTTTTTTTTTTGACACCTTATATACTTAAACATTCAAACATATTAGCATGATGCAATTTGTCAAAAGCCCATACTACTACAATTGTACATATATGTTTATATACATCTATAATTTTATACATGTATGTGTGCATGCGCATCCAAAGTCTTTGGTCTACCCAAAAAGAAAAAAGAGTTAGGGCCTGTTTGGTAGCTGTTTTGTTTTGGTATTTTTGTTGCAGGGCTTCATTTCAGGCCCAAAAACATGTTTGGTAGCTATTGTTTTGTTTTAAACAGTGCTAAAACATTTTCAAAATTTGGGCCCAAAAGTGAAACACCAAAATGGTGTTTTTTGGTGTTTCAATACTGTTGGCCCAACAAAACCACTGTAGCGGAGGAAGTAAGTTACAATTGAAACTGTAGCGGAGGAAGTAAAACTTTACAACATTTGGCCCGACTACCATCTCTCTCCTCTGAAACCCTAGACGGTGATTTGGGAGGCGATGAAAACGACGCGATATTGACTGTAAGAGCAGCAGCCCGAGATCTGCCTCTGCAAGGCAAGGTATGCGTTCTTCCCCATTTTTTTCTTCAATGCGCTTGCCGATAACGGTTATTAGATATATATATATATATAGAGAGAGAAAGAAGGGCTTCGATCTAGATAGAAAAACAGATATATATATATATATATATATATATATATAGAGAGAGAGAGAGAGAGAGAGAGAGAGAGATTTGAAAATGGCGGAGAAACCCCAACCAGCCCGTGTCTTGTATTGCGGGGTGTGCGGTTTACCTGCAGAGTATTGTGAGTTCGGGCCTGATTTTGAATGTACACGACCTTTACCTTGATCTTCCCAAAGGTCATCCACAACCTCCTAAACCTTAATCATAAATCTGACACAATTATTCACACACACACACACACACACACACACACACACATATATGTATGTATCTTGATATATAAAATAATTTGTATACGTTGGTTTTCTATTCATGTTTCAGAGGCAAATTCAAAGGAAGCTGATAAAGTCTCAGACCAACTCAAGTCCACTTCAATCTCTGAGGGTAAAGCCCCTTCTGGTAATTTAATTTATGAGTGTCGAACTTTTTCTTATATATGAATATGAATTCATATGTTATGAATTGTCTTTAATCTTGAATACCTTATATAAACATATGCAACAAATGTAATATATGATAAAAATGCCAGTCAAGAGTGTTAGGTTCTACTTGTGCATGAGACGCCAACACTTCAACTAAAGATTCCAAAAATAGAAAAAGGAACAATTAGATGTGGAATGCAAATGACACATTTAAAGATTTAGGCTAGAAAACAATAAAAGATTCTCTGATGTGTATAGTAGTCCGTTTGGGCTATTAAAAAAAAAATGGTTATTGAGATTTTTGCATAATTGGTCGTAAAAGAAGAGAGTAAATACATATTTGTATAAATGACTGTTGTGAACTTTGTTTTTTTTTTTTCAAACTTTTATTTTTCCTCTCTCCAATTTGGCTTGGTTGTTTAATTTCATAATCTGGCTTATCCTTTTAAATTTCTTCTTTATGTGTATGCATTACATGTATATTGTGCCCCCTAGGTTCTTTTTTTTTTTTTTGGATTCTTTATGTACAAAAACAACGGTCTTAATATGTAAATGGAGTGGAAAAATCAGAACTTTTATTTAGGAAGATGCCCCATTTTGGTTAGGGCATTACAACATTTACATGAATATAACACAAGTTTGAAATGCTATGTTAATCTTGTTATATATTTGTTTTGGAACTATTTTTTGTATGCTTTGGTGGATGAGCTGACTTTCCCTGTGTAGTCTATTTTAACATGAATCTTCATCTGGGATTATATATCTGCGGCTGGAAGTTTTGGACTTGTCACCTGATCTATAATGAAGTTGACTTTGTGTATATATCAATATATATGTTGGTGATGTTGCAATTCTAGGCTTGCTATCAAATCGAGGTTTTATGGTTGAAGGAGGCTCCACTCTTCTGCCTCCAGTTTCAGATGCTATATCTTTGTTCTAGCTTTTGGAGTAGGGTAATTGTTTTTTTGCTGTCTCGAGAACGTGTAGAATTTGTTTTTCGGGATGATTAGAAAGCAGAGAGCAATTAGGAAGTGTTGTTTCATTTAATTCACACCAATACCCTAGGTGACCATGCTGTGTTATGTAGGCTTGACCTTCTAATGTGAATGGGATTGATATGATTCTTAGATGCTTAAAATGTTTGCCACTGGGTCAAGGCTTTAAGATCCACATCTGGCTGGACTATAAGGTTGCAGATTAGATATTTGTTGATGGCTTGATGCCTCAGTCGACTTCCCGTTATGAATCGTTATAATTTTGCTTTTAGTCTAATTCCGCATCCCATTTTTTTTTTTTTTGATAAGTCTAATTCCGCATTCTTAAAATACATCTAAGAATAATCTAGTTATATGTTGTAAAGTCAGACTCTGATAGTTCCTTCTAATTCTTCTTTCTTAGTTGTACTCCCAGTTAAGTTAATTTGCCGAGTTGCCCCCCTTTTTTTTAGACAATTTGTGGCTGGTCAATTTAATTAGATTACAATAATGTTTGCCCTGGTCTTGAAATGTCTGTGCACAAACTGGGGCTTCAAATACAACAGTTCAATATTAAATCATGAATGCTTGGTTTTTACTTACTTTGTTATATTTACTCACATATATTAAAACAATGTATGTAGAGCCCGCTGCCTACTTTTGTGTGTCTTTTCTTAGAATTTGATTCGTTTTGCTATTACATTTCCAGTTTAATATTATTATTATTTTTTGTTATTAATTATAGTGTTGTTATTAATATGTTAGATGGATATGAATGTTGAAAATGTGGAATAATGCGGTGATAATCTCACAATTGAAGAAGTGGCTGAAGTTACGAATGATGGAAAATTGTTATGGGATGAGTCACTCATTGAAAATTTCGTGAATATTACGGTGGAAGAAGTTAATGCTAATAATCGTAATGGCACAACATTTAGTAAAAGTGGTTGGAATACTTTGGTCAAAGAAATGAATGTTCAAATAGGGAGAAAATTTTCTTTAACCCAACTTCGGAATAAGTTTAATGGTTTGAGGAAAATTTATATCGAGTTTAAGAAATTATTATCGGAGACTGGCGTAGGATATAACCATGAGACGGGCATGGTTATAGTTGAGGAAGGGAGATGGGACAGGTTGTGCAAGGTTAGTAATTTAATTATTAGTCCTAAATAAAAAATAAAATAATGTATATTATTGGTTATGTGGTTAATATTGTAATAAAATTTGTAGGTTGTTGCGAATGCAAATAAGTTTAAAAGGCATGGATGTAAGCATTTTGACAAGATATCGGCTATATTTAGGGACATATATGCAACATGGATGCATGCCCACCCGTCCACTACAGCACCCCCCGCAATCATTTTGCCCACTCCCAATGATGACGATGATGAGGAAGAGGGTTGTGAGGTCAGTCCCCCACCTTTACGTAAAGGTAAGAAAACCAAAAGAGATGCTTTATCTCCTGGTATAGCTGCACTCTTGTCAAACATGAATGAGAATTCTGAGAGGAGAGACGAGAGAATGGAAGTTGCAATAGAGAAAACAGCTAAAGCATCTTCTACTTCTACTCGTGTATCTTCATGTGAGAAAAGAGATGATGAAGTTCTCTCTCCCTCTAAAAAGGATAGGGATTATGAAATGTTTGACGCCTCCATGCTCCTTTTACAAAAAATACCTGGAATTGAGATGGCCCAATTCGCTAAGGTATCGAAGTTATTACATGATTCTGAGAAGTGGCAGAAATTTTTTCTTTCGGCACCTGAGGATGTAAGAATTGGTTAGGCACTGAATGTTTGAGTTTTTCTTTATGGATGATTGTGTTTTGTGTCATCGTTTAACTTATTATTATCTCACATTTGGATGACTGTAATAACTTAAATACTTTTATTATCTCACATTTGGATTACTGTAATAACTTAAATACTTTTATTTCTTGGATGCCTGTTACTACTCAAATACTTTAATACCATTATTTAAATGTTTGTTTTATTATTTAAATGTTTGTTATATTATTTAAATGTTTTGTTTATTATTGAATTGATTTGCTTATTAACTTAAATGCTTTACTTGTATTAAATCTTTAAATAGGGTAATGGATATGTGTAGGGATGGCAATTTTTACCGCCCCGCCGGGGCTCCGCCCCGTCCCGCCCCGTTAATAACAGGATATGGAAACAAATTTTATACCGTCGGGGCGGGTATGGATACATTTTGTGTACCTGCCGCGGGTCACGGGGCGGGGACGGGTTCTGATTCATATCCGCTCCGCCCCGCCCCGTTATATATAATTCTTTAAATTTTAATATATATATATATATATACACACATATTATAAGTTACTCTATATAAGTTATAACCCTAATGCATAGTAGCAGTGTCTCCACATCCGCAAGTTCACAACATAGGGGTCGGCGCATCTTACCCAAAAACCAAACTCTCGGTCCACTTAGGCAGTTGAGATCGATGATTCATTTGAATCTCTGGTAAGATCTCTTGATTCTCTTCAAGTTTTTCCTGCGTACTTGAGGTTTGGGTGACCTGCGCAACACAAGTTAGAGAGAAGATCTGGGTTTTGTTAATAGAGAAATGTGAGGAGAAAGAGGGTTGTGGTGGTGAATAGTGGTGGGTTTGTCTTCTGACGAAGGAGTAGAGTAGGAGGGAGATTGGTAAGAAGAAAATCCATTTTTTTTAGTCGATTAGTTGTTGTCTAAACTCAATTTACCATTTCACAATTCATGAGAAAGGGAGAGACACTAGCGATGACTTTATTAGTGCTCTTTGAGTCGATTTAGGTTTGTTCTTATTTTTTTAAATTGCTGATTCTACATATAATATTTTGGTACTGATTTTTCTGGGAGTTTGGTTGAAATTTTTTTCTCTTGCTAATTTGATGAATACGCCAAAGGTAAATTGTTTATTTGTTTGTTTGGTTTTTTCTTTTTCATAATTTTCGGTACTATGGAAGACATGGGTAACCGCATATGCCAATGGATTGATATATATGTTATTCCAGTAGTCAAAAAAGGAAGAAAAAAAAATGTTAACAGGGTAGGCGGGGCGGGCACGGGTATTGTCATCTCCCAACGGGGCGGGGATGGACTTGATAATTCAACCCGTCCCGGGGCACCGGGCGGGTATGGATTTGTCACTAAACAGACGGGGCGGGGACGGGTTTAGCCAAACCCGCTCCAAACCCGCCCCGTTGCCATCCCTAGATATGTGGAACAATATAAGAAGAATAATTCAATTATATGACGATGAGGATGACAATGAGAGTGTCTTAATATTTGCTGTTATTTTAGAAAAGCAGAACTTCTATCAAAAGAGCCGTTGTAGGAATTCAATTTTACAAGGGGAAGCGTATGTTATGGAGATTCTAAACGGCCATAGAGAAAGATGCTATGAAAATTTTAGGATGTACCCTGAAGTTTTCAGAACATTGTGTAGTACTCTGAAAGGTATAGGGCTGAGGGATTTTAAATTTTTAACTGTATATGAACAAGTGGCAATCTTTTTGCTCACTTTATCTCATAATCAAAGGAATCGTGTTGTAGCAGAGAGATTTCAACACTCCACTGAAACCATTTCCAGACACTTCCATGCTGTGTTGCATGCAGTATGCCAGTTGGGCACCCATATCATTGCCCCTTGATTTTTTTGTGATTCCGAATAAGACTAGAGGGTCTCCTAGGTTTTACCCTTACTTCAAGCATTGCGTGGTGATGGTGAAGACGATGAGATTATTGAGCATATGTTTCCGGCTCAGCTTTGAGAAATGGATCAGTTGCGTAATACTATTGCTGATCAAATCTGGAATTCTCTTGGGCACTCTTGATCTTCCTGAAACTGATGGTATGTTTTTTCTTTTATATGTAATATATTTGTTGCTATTGTGGGCTTGTAATATGTATATATGTATTATATATCATTTTTGCTGTTATTATTTTGCTTTTACTATTACTGGCTGATATTTGTTAATATTTTTCAAATTAAATTCTACCATTGCAGATATGAAGTGTGTTGATACTCTCTTGAAGGTGATATGTGCTGTCATGAAGATGACGTGTCCTACTATTGAAACTTGTTCCATGGAAGTGAAATTTGTGTTTTTTTAAGTATGTTTCCTGTAAGATCTTTTGAGTTTTTCTGATACCTTCCTAACAGTGAAGGAAAACATAAGGAAACATCTTTTTATTTGTTAAGCATCTTTTTCTTTATTTTTGAATCCTATTGTTGAAATTTGTAAATGAATTGTGTTTGAACTTTGAATTATATATCTTGTTTAATTTAATCTACTGTTTAATTTGTTCTCAATTTCTTTGTCAATTTTCCTAATACAGAAGAATGAATATGATTTGATAAGCTTCCTTGCAAGCTTCCATTCTAGCAGGGTGTTTTTTATTTTTATTTTATGTTATGACTTATTCATAGATGTTTTGTGAAGTTTAACTCCAAATAGATGGATTAGAAATGAAAAAGGTAATCTTAATATCTAAATCATAAGAACACTGTAAAAAGATGGAACTCTACATGTCAAATTATATATATATATATATATATATATATATATATATATATATATATATATATATTTGTGTGTTCAAATTTTAATATATTTATTAAAATATATATATACTATTTATATAGAAATAAATTTATAAATAAATTTAAAATTTATAAAAATAAATTAAAAAGAATGATAACCAAACATATTTTTGGTTTTACCAAACATGTTTTGTTTTCAAAATTCTTGAAACGCATGGCTTACCAAACATGTTTTTCATCTTTCTGTTTCTAACATTTCCAAAACAAAACATCGTTCCCAAATGTACTTCCGATTTTTTCCAAAACACTTCAATAGTAAAAACGCTGTTTCTGTTTTAGCCAAAAACAAAACACCTAAAAACCCTTTACAGTATCCTTGCTAAGAGACCACCTCTCTTAGTTTTACATAGGCCACACCAGCCCTTACAATTTCTTTGCTAAGAGAAACTCTTCCTCCTAGGCTTACAACAAATTTATAGATAGAATTTGTAGTACAAGAAATCCTCTCAAGAACTAATACAAATCAAACCTCACAATAGAATATATATGAAATCAAGTGAAGTTCAAACTCTAAGTATGAAATATATGAGAGATGATGAGGAAAATGTAGAACAAAAGCTCTGATGAAATACTAGAACAAAAGTTCAACAAAGGCTCACTAAATGCTCTCTGAAGTTCACTCTGGTTCAGCTATGGAAGCTTGTATATGAGATGAAGATTGATGTCTGAACAGAGGCTCTATGAGTGAGTAAAACCATAACGAAAGCTCTGTATAAAGGTAGAGCCAAAAGCTCTCTTTGATGCACTTGAATGAATGTTCTTGAATGCTCTCTCAAGTAGTATAATAGAGTTTACTCTATGAAGATTAAAATAAAAGCAAAAGCCCTTTTAATCTTTACTGGAATCTCTCAAGATAGAATAAGAGTGAAATGAGAAAGATGAAGAAAAGATAAGAACAAAAGCTCTCTTTGCAATGTAATATAATGTCTCTTAAAATCATGTATATTATTTACAGACAAGCCCTCTATATATATAAAGAAATTCGTAGCTCAATATAGCTGTTAGAAGTGGTTAGAGGAATTAAATGCAGAAAAATTGCCATTGTAATTCAAAACCCTCAAAGGAGCCGGCTCTTTGTAAAAATGGAGGCGGCTTAATTTCAAATGGAGGCGACTCCATTAAAAAAGTGGAGCATGCTCTTTTTCTAAAATGGAGGCGGCTCAATAAAAAAATGAGTCTTCTCTAGTTTTGTAGAGCCTTCTCTACTTTCCTAAGCCTTCTCTAATTTTGTAGAGCCTTCTCTAGTTTTTCATTGAGCCTTTTCTATTTTTTTGAGCCTTCTCTAATTTTTTATAGAGCCTGCTTCATTGGCCTTGAGAGAGCTGTCTCTATTTCTTATAGAGGCTGCTCTTGCTTCATGAAGGCTGCCGCTAAATTAGATTGGACAGAAAAAAAAAATGCATGACTTCAAATGGACATAACTCAGTCCATGAAACTCCAAATGAGGTGAAATTTAAGTCTAAATTTATTTTCTTGAAGTCAGTTATCTAAACCCACTGGCCTTGCTCAAAAATTCCAACCATAGAAAAAGTTATGGCTGTTTAAGTGCAACTTGGTCAGAATTTTCGCAGAGCAGAATCAAGTATTTTGTGAAGCTTATATCTCAGTCATTTTAAACCCAATTTAGGTGAAATTTGAGTCTAAACTCAAGGGCTCGAAGTCAGATTTCCAATGCCACTGGCCTTGTGTAAAAATTCTAACTACACAAATAGTTATAGCAGTTTTAGTGCAAGCTGGTCTGAAATTTTCTGGGCTGAAAAATGTTTCTTTTGAGATATCCATCTTTCTAGCACCTAGGACTTTGATGAATGATTCAATTTTGTTCAAGGGCTATTTCTAGGAGTCTAGGGACATGAAAATGATAAATTTCAAGTGCATTGTGTCCTAGAGTCATTTACCAAATTTTGGCAACAAAGGCTTTAAAGATGAAAAATTAATTCAATGCCTTTTCTTTTTCTTTTTAGAGACCAAAATAAATATTATGATTAATGTGCATGGTCTTAGTATTTCTAGCTTAAGTTGTGAGTTTTTTCAAAGCTTATGCATGCTTGAACTAACTCATTCTTAGCAAAGACTTCATATGTTAAATATATATGTATTGAAATTCATAGTCTAACGCTAATGATGTTGGAGCATGTAAATGATGTATGATATGCATGGTCCTATAGAGATGAGCTTCAAATGAATTCATAAAGACTTTGACATTGAATCTTAAGCTCTCACCATCCTATCTACCCTTTTCTTCATTCTTTGACCATGATCGTTTAGGCTTGATGAAGACTTTCTTTCTTTCTTTGAAATGTTTTGTGTGATCTTTGAAGTCCGAGTTCTTCTTTAATTTCTTGCACTTTGATGCTTCCTTGAATCCATTGTTTGAGTGTTTAGAATGCTTGAAATAGAATTTCTAGCTCATCATTGAGGATTGAATGATTGATCAATTATACATCACTCAATGAAAATATTAGTACATAAACATCATTAATGGTTTGTAATCATCAAAACATAAGATTGACCTTGAGATAAAATCCTTAGGCCAACAATCTCCCCCTTTTTGATGATGACAAAACATTAATGTGTTTATTGTCAAGGTGGAGTTGCATTTTGAAAGAATGCTCCCCCTATCAATAAGCATATTTTGAATATCACATCATGCTTAATCTTACAACAATTATTTTTAGGAGTCTCCCCCTATCAATATGCATCTCTCAAAATATATAATTAAAAAGCAATATAATAGACACATAAGCATAAGAACACATCTTTCTCCCCCTTTATCATCTCAAAAAGGCGGGGGGAAAAAAAGTTACTTGCCATCGCACGAAATAACAGAGAAAAAATGAATTAAAGGGCAAATGAAGATATATAAATAGCAAAAATTTCATTTTATAAATAGCAAATTTCAATACATAAGAAGAATGTTGACACAGATGCCATCTGGAGGAGGATTGGGATCACTAGGGCCAGATTCATGATCATGGGTAAGTTGAGTACTCCTATTTTGGCTATGAGAATGATTCTTTATACGTGAAGAAGAAGCCATAGAATAAAAATTTTGAATACTCAAAAAACACTCAAAATAGAAATTCAATGGAAGTAAAAGTTAAAATCCCAAGCATTTGTGCAAATAAAAACTAATTTAATTTGCACATCCAGCCATAGTTTTAAGAGCAAAGAGAATGCATACTTGAAACCCCTTAAGACAATTGTTGAGCAACAAGGTCAATGGATGTGGAATTGATAAAATCATCCTTGAAATGGAAACCTAATATGGAACTTGAATGGAATCACAGTAAAACTTACAATTTAGAGCATAGATTCACAAAACAAGCCCAAAATTTGTGTTCAAATCACCACATGATATTTCTGGGGTTATGAGGGTTTGACAAAGAATGATTTAAGATAAAGTGCAAAGAGAGAATCATGCTTAAATAATGGTGACGGGAATATCAAAGAGGCATGAATTTAAGAGGAAAAGTAAATGAGTCTTACCTTAGAGGATGAACTTAACATTAAATGAAATTGGAGATTTAATTCATATACTCATTCAATAGTGAAGATTTTAAGAACAGATGACTGAATATATAAATTAGAAGCAAGTAGTGATGGATTAAAGATTGAGATGAGTGAGAAATTAATCACTAAAAATCATTTAAAAGGCAAGAATCATATGAACTTTAAAGAGAATTTTGATAAAGGAAGCTTACTTATAAAGATGCCCAACAAGAGTCCTAGCCGAGATGCTTACCCACTGTTGCTTTTGGAAAGCTTTTTGGAATGATTCAATCTTAAAAGCTCAAAATAGGAAGTGTCTAGACCTGTATCTAACATCAATGATGGAGCTCACAGTTGTTGGAATCTGCCATCATGTTGGTGATGCTACAACTGTGACCGAATCAATTTGAGAGACTGAAGCTTGCTTGGTCAAAGTTTCGCTGCACTGATATAAAGCTAAAGAGTAGCTCGGTTGGTACTGGAATTAATAGAACTCAAATGAACCTTGAGTTTTTAGTCTATGTTACTGGAAGTTCCAACTGAGTTGCAATACAGAAACATGCTGAGAGCAATATAAATGGGCAACATTGTGGGAGCCGGCTCACATGTTTATAGAGCTGGCTCAATGAATTTCTATAGAGCTGGCTCTTAGTGAATGGAGCAGGCTCTTGTTTGATGCACTTATGGAGCCGGCTCTTCTAGTTTCTAGAGCCGGCTCTGTGGCAAGTTATGAGAGATGCAGAGAGATCCCGAGAGTAAAAAAAATATGCAGGTTTTAGGAGCCGGCTCTTGTTTTTATAGAGCCTGCTCTCTTAATTTATAAAGCCTGCTCTTATGTAAAGGGAGCTAACTCTTTCTTAAAATTTTTGAGATCCCGAGAGCATGCAATTTGATACCATTTGTGGAGTAGGCTATGTTTTGTGTAGAGATGGCTCTTTTTTTCTTCAAAGAAATGGCTCTACTCTGAATGGAGCTGGCTCTGCTGCAGTTTATTGGTTTATCTTCTCATAAAAGCTCAGAGGTTAAGCAATTCATTTCACAATTTAATTTCAGCCTCAAAATCTGTTATAGACCAGTTTCTGTAGAAACTCTGTACTCAGGGACAAAACTGTAAAATCACTGCACCACTGCATTGAATTCGAAGCCCTCAGACATATTTCATGTTAATACACTTACTCAGACAATAATTACATCAAGATAAGCATGGTATACAATTTTCATAGTTTGAATTCCAGATTTTCAAGCCTTAAACCTTAACAGCTTAGGTTTACTAGGCCAAACTTCAAGTTGGTCAGTTTTGATGTAACTTCTGAACTTCACTAGCCTCTATTTAACTACAGACACTTTCTAGAATGATTGGCAGATGAATCACAGCAAGATATTAACACTTCCTTACATAAATCAGAGGCTGAACCAGAAAATAAGCTTAAATGAGGGTTAGGGATATGAAAAACTTACTTCAACTTAACTTTATTCAAGTGAGCACCTCCTGCAGATGTAACCATGATATAAGAGCTTATTTAAACCTTCTTCAAGCTAAGATAGTGATTCCAGCACATTTAAGTCCTTCCAGACACCTTTTGCACCAGATTTTCAGTTTATTAGGCATCCATCATCACTTCAATGTATTTTGCATTTGCTCACTGATTTCTGAGAATGTATTCAGCTTTCATTCTTGATTAAGAACTCAGGAAATCATATGTTCATATGGCCTCTCAAGACACTCTCATTTAGCTTTCTTTTCTAGGATTTTCTTATTACTTTGAGGCTCACCCTTTCAATTTGCTATAATAGCCTTTGTATAGACCACACACTTCCAACCCTTAGGAAAGCAATATACATTCTCATTCTTCATTTTAATGAGATGGCTCTTCCAATGAGATCTGTTCCTCAAGTTAAACAATCTCATTTTCTATATGCATGGAAGTGACACAATTAAGTATAGATAAAACATTTAAGATCACAAAAGCATATAGATGACTTTTTATATATTGCAACTTTAATACATTTGATAAGGTTCACATGAAATAGTATTGATGGTCTACATTAGATAACGCATGCTTTCATTTGATGGCATATCTTCCAATAAATCTATCACAAAGATTAGGCATAGTAAATCTAAAGATCATTTAAAAGACAGAGAATCATTTCATGTTAGCATGTTCATAACTCATATGCAAAAACAAACTACTTTTATGCAAAATATCAAAACATAGACATTTTTACATCTATTAGGAACAAGTAGCATATCAAGAACGTCATGCTTAGAATTTCATAATTGAATTCTTCATATAAAAGCATATTAATGAGAAAGGAATTATTTATCCATGGTACTAACTCCATTAGCTTGGAAGTTGTTTCAAAGTGATGCATCATTTAATCCTTGATTGATGCCAACAAGTAACCTTATAAGACAAGGTTGCATATTTTTCTTTTGGTACCCAAATTTTCTTGGGTCCATATAAGTTAGGCAATGGAACATAAGTTCCTTTTGGAACCCAAACCTTCTTTGACCTCAACTTCTTTCTAAATGGACAATCATGAATTTTGTGTCCTAGCCTCTTACAATAATTGCATATAAAGGAATGGGTACCACTTTTGACAAAGTGATCATACAAAGGTTTTCTTCTTCTCAACAAGCATCCATCTATAGTATGAGGATCATGTCTTATCTCATTTTTGAAATAGACAACTCTTTGATTTCCAAGCATAGAACTTAAGTTCTCTTTTCCTTTGGTTGTCTTTTCTAAAGTGCTATTTTGATCATCAATGATTTCCTTTGAAAAATTATACTCGGAAACGCAATCAATTGATGGTGGCTCTATAAATAGTACATTATCCTTTTCCTTTTTCAAGGATTCATTTTCAAGTTGGATCTTTTGTAATTCTTGCACAAGAAAATGGTTTTTCATTTTCAAAGAATCATTTTCCATTTGGACTTTTTCATGTCTTTGAGAGAGATTGTGATTTTCCTTTTTAAGAGAAGCACATTTCACAGTCATATTTTCTAGCACACCATGTAACTCTTTAAACACATCAAGTAATTCATTATGTGCATCAACTAGTTCATTATAAGAGGCTTCTATATCAAAAAAATTCATGATTAGAATTTACCTCATCTTCATTGGCCATGAGACAAAGTTTGTCCAACTCTTTAATGTCACTTGCCTCTTTGCTAGAAGCTTGGAGAGCTATACTCTTCTTTTGAGTTGCTTTATTTACTTCACTATAGGAAGAAGAGTAAGTTCTACTAAGAAAATTCAAATGATTAGTAATGTTAGTAGAACTAGAATATATCTCACTAACTAATTCATTTTCATTTATGATGGAAGCAACATCTTTTTCAATAAGCATAGGCAAATATGATTCCTCACCATTAATTGATCCTCCATAGGCTAATTCAAGTGAGTTCCAAATTTCTTTAGCTGTTTTACAAAAGATAATATTATTGAACTCATTTTTGCTTAATGCACAATAAGATGGCATATGGCTAAAGTATTGCATTGTATTAATCTATGATCATTTTCATCTCATTCGCCTTTTAATTTAGAAATTTCATTCCCTTCAATAACTTTGGTTGGGATATGACCACCATTTTCGATAACTTTCCATAAATCAATATCAATACTTTTTAAGAAGGCCCTCATTCTAATTTTCTAATAAATATAATCATTTCCATCAAAACAAGGAGGTTTATCAATGGGATAACCTTCTAAGTGTGTGATACTACTATTATTGCCCATGATTGTACTATAAGACGGTTAAGTCCTTTAATAGAGTTTAGGCTCTGATACCAATTGTTACCCAAGAATTGATTCTAGAGGGGGGGTGAATAGAGTCAATGGCCAATTTTCGCAAATTATAGAAATACAATTTCTAATCAACAATATAACCAATTATGTAATAAACAAGATATGAAAGTAATCAATTTAGCACAACTGTAAAAGAGATAAGGGAAAAGAAATTACAAAAAATAACACGGCGATTTTTGCGAAGTTCGGAAACTCCTACTCCTCGGCTTAAGATCCCTCTTAAAACTTCCCAAATTCCTTAGAGCTTCTCCTTAATGGTGGAGAGCAAACCTTCAATTGAAGCAAAACCTTACTTCTCTTTCTTGCTAGGAGAACACTTTTCTCCTAGGCTTCTTTTTGGGTCACACTAACCCTTTATAGTATCCTTGCTAAGAGACTACCTCTCTTAGTTTTACATAGGCCACACCAGCCCTTATAATTTCTTTGCTAAGAGAAACTCTTCCTCCTAGGCTTACAGCAGATTTGTAGATAGAATTTGTAGTACAAGAAATCCTCTCAAGAACTGATACAAATCAAACCTCACAATAGAGTATATATGAAATCAAGTGAAGCTCAAACTCTAAGTACGAAATGTATGAGAGATGATGAGGAAAATGCAGAACAAAAGCTCTGATGAAATACTAGAACAAAAGTTCAGCAAAGGCTCACTAAATGCTCTCTGAAGTTCACTCTGGTTCAGCTATGGAAGCTTGTATATGAGATGAAGATTGATGTTTGAACAGAGGCTCTATGAGTGAGTAAAACCAGAACGAAAGCTTTATATAAAGGTAGAGCCAAAAGCTCTCTTTGATGCACTTGAATGAATGTTCTTGAATGCTCTCTTAAGTAGTGTAACGACCCGCTCCACCACATGGTATGATATTGTCCGCTTTGGGCCTGAGTCCGCACGGTTTTGCTCTTGGGCATCACCCCAAAAGGCCTCATACCAATTGGAGGTGACACACTTACATATAAGCACTTCACCTTTCCTCTACCCAGGCGATGTGGGACTTGTGCACCCGTAGCTCGCCAATGTGGTAGCCTGACAGTGTCTCTTGCACCCGCCCACAACACACCCGCCCACAAGGTCATCACAATCCACCCCCCTTGGAGGCCTGACGTCCCCGTCGGCACACTTCCAGCTGGGTCAGGCTCTGATACCATTTGTAACGACCCGCTCCACCACATGGTATGATATTGTCCGCTTTGGGCCTGAGCCCGCACGGTTTTGCTCTTGGGCTTTACCCTAAAAGGCCTCATACCAATTGGAGGTGACACACTTACATATAAGCACTTCACCTTTCCTCTACCCAGGCGATGTGGGACTTGTGCACCCGTAGCTCGCCAATGTGGTAGCCTGACAGTGTCTTTTGCACCCGCCCACAACACACCCGCCGCTTCGTCCGTGGTCCGATTGAGCTGAAATTTGGAGGATAGGTTCATGACTCAGTGTCGCACAATCTGAACGGTGGAGATCAGATTTTGAGTTCAGGAATAGTGTTTCGTACCCGTGAACAGTAACCGGGATTTGGAACTCGCCGGGATTTTTTAAGAAGACGACGTTGAAACTTTGAACAAAAGTTTCTGAGGCAAGATTCTATCCTTACTCTTTCCCTTAGGCTTTATACTCTTTACACTCTTAAATGATTCCAGGATTAATGAAGATTAAACCAAACTAAAATGATATCTGTTTTGCTATGAAACTGGTAGTTACAGTAGTATTGTATGCTTGTTCAACCTAGACTAAGCATGTTTGTGGATGCATTGTGGTTCTGTGGTTCATGTTTTTCCTTACCACTACTAGTATAAATTATTGGAAGGATGGGTCTAGATGATAGCTATCTTAACTTCTGTAATAGCAACTGTTGGAACTTAAATACTAGGAGGATTTGAGTTTAACACTAGATCAGTTTTGTGGAACACTATAATTTGAGCATGTCTACATACATACTGTGAATATTGTTTTAATGCTTACATTATCACAGTTAGTATCAACTGTGGATGTTAGGATTTTGTGATACATACCCTACATATCTGTATGTCATTTGTAAGGTGTTAAATGGAAGTTTTAATTAATTCTGTCTTTATATCAGACTAAAGGGAACAACTTAAATTGGGCATGTATATGTTGTTGTTGTGACCCTGTTTATCAATGCTTATTTTATCACTGCTAACATTGAATGTTGGATGTTGGAATTTAGTTGATATATACTTGATTTATTGGTATTATTGACTACTAGAGGATTGGAAAGTAGGCACCGGTATGAGATGGTGGCATACTAAGGATGGGTTTGGTTTTTAAAACAATACCATTACCCACCTACTTGGAATAAGGATGGGATTAACTAAAAGTTAAGTCCCGTGGATTTGTATTGTCATGGCAACTACTTGTTAAGCGGCAATACCAGGGATTTTGGATGGATTTTATATATGTACTGTTATGGTGCCTCGGTATGAGCTTGAGCCTCAGGACCGATGGCTAGGGAGCGTATATGCATCGGGATGTGTAGCTGGCTACGATGGTTAGAGGTGTACCCTGTTTAGGTATAGGTACATATGCCCACTTCGTGTGCGTTTTAGCATGTTACCTCTATTCAGGTTGAGACCGGCCTGTAGTCCAGTGAGAGTCCTTTAGTGTGACTATATATATATATTTACGGACTATTAGCTATTGTTGAATTGTTTAGGATGTACATGCATATCGGGCCTCTGTTTAGATTGTAGTAATATAGAACTTGCGCGTGGGCCTGACCCACTTCTATTTTTCAGGTACACGACAGTTCCAGGCTTAGACGTGTTTGTGCTGAGCAGAGGTCTCTATTCACTCTTCCGACGATGTAAGGCTCTCTCTATAGTTTTATTTCTGGACGTTTATTACAGTTGTTCTATCTTCCGTTTGGATGTTTAATAGGGGTCCACTAGAGATGGATTCCCAAGTTGTAAACTGATGGAGTTTTGGAGTTTGGGTTTGATGGATTTTAATAATTATAATATTTTGCGGATTCTATTTTTAGTTCCTTCCAGCTTTAATTTCATTTCTTAAAATATTAATTGTTTGATATTCCCTCGGGTTTGAGCCTGGGCCTGATCAACCCGTGTCTCGGATCCGAGGGGTATCACAGGTAGTATAATAGAGCAAAAACTCTATGAAGATTAAAACAAGAGCAAAAGCCCTTTTAATCTTTACTAGAATCTCTCAAGATAGAATAAGAGTGAAATGAGAGAGATGAAGAAAAGATAAGAACAAAAGCTCTCTTTGCAATGTAATATAATGTCTCTTAAAATCGTGTATATTCTTTGCAGACAAGCCCCCTGTATATATAAAGAAATTCGTAACTCAATATAGCTGTTAGAAGTGGTTAGAGGAATTAAATGCAGAAAAATTGCCGTTGTAATTCAAAACCCTCAAAGGAGCCGGCTCTTTGCAAAAGTGGAGGTGGCTCAATTTCAAATGGAGACGGCTCCATTAAAAAAGTGGAGCAGGCTCTTTTTCTAAAATGGAGGCGGCTCAATAAAAAAATGGAGCCTTCTCTAGTTTTGTAGAGCATTCTCTAATTTTGTAGAGCCTTCTCTAATTTTGTAGAGCCTTCTCTAGTTTTTCATTGAGCCTTCTCTATTTTTTTGAGGCTTCTCTAATTTTTCATAAAGCCTGCTCGATTGGCCTTGAGAGAGCTGGCTCTATTTCTTATAGAGGCTGCTCTTGCTTCATAAAGGCTGCCGCTAAATTGGATTGGACAGAAAAAAAAGTGCATGACTTCAAATGGACATAACTCAGTCCATGAAACTCCAAATGAGGTGAAATTTGAGTCTAAATTTATTGTCTTGAAGTCAGCTATCTAAACCCACTGGCTTTGCTCAAAAATTCCAACCATAGAAAAATTTATGGTTGTTTAAGTGCAACCTGGTCAGAATTTTCGCAGAACAGAATCAAGTATTTTGTGAAGCTCATATCTCAGTCATTTTAAATCCAATATGGTCAAAGGTCAGGGGGTATAGGTGGAATTAATCCAATTATATACATATATAATGTGATTAAGTTGCACATTACATCCATAAACATCTCCATTAGCGCCATAAATAACACAAAATATTCTCCAAGCTAGCTAAGCGAGTGTTTAGAAAATATGGTACCTGGATGCCAAAAAGTAGTACCTTCAGTTCAAAAACATAGTACATTTGGGAAAAAAATGGTACCTTCGTGAAAAGAGACTTATTTTTGCAATTGAAAATGGTATTACACCCCATACCGCTAATTAAGTTACACATTACATCTATAAACAGCTCCATTAGCGCCATGAATAGCACAAAATATATTCCAAGCTAGCTAAGCGAGTATTTAGAAAACATGGTACCTGGATGCCAAAAAGTAGTACCTTCAGTTCAAAAACGTAGTACCTTTGGAAAAAAAAGTGGTACCTTTGCAAAAGGGACTTATTTTTGCAATTGAAAATGGTATTACACCCCACACCACTAATTAAGGTGCACATTACATCCATAAACAGCTCCATTAGCACTATGAATAATTTAAAATATTCTCCAAGCTAGCTAAATGAGTGTTTAGAAAATATGGTACCTAGATGCCAAAAAGTGGTACCTTCAGTTCAAAAACGTGGTACCTTTGGAAAAAAAGTGGTACCTTTGCACAAATGACTTATTTTTGCAATTGAAAATGGTATTACACCCCACACCTCTAATTAAGTTGCATATTACATCCATAAACAGCTCCATTAGCGCCATGAATTACACAAAATATAGTCCATGCTGGATAAGCGAGTGTTTAGAAAACATGGTACCTGGATGATAAAAGGTAGTACCTTTAGTTCAAAAATGTGGTACCTTTGGAAAAAAGTGGTACCTTCACAAAAGAGACTTATTTTTGCAATTGAAAATGGTATTACAACCTACACTGTTAATTAAGTTGCACATTACATCCTAAATAGCTCCATTAGCGCCATGAATAATATATACTCCAAGCTAGCAAAGCTAGTGTTTAGAAAACATGATACCTGGACGCCAAAAAGTAGTACCTTCAGTTCAAAAGCGTGGTACCATTGGAAAAAAAAAAGTGGTACCTTCGCAAAAGGGACTTATTTTTGCAATTGAAAATGGTATTACACCCCACACCGCTAATTAAGTTGCATATTACATCCATAAATAACTCCATTATGACCATAAATAATACAAAATATACTCCAAGTTAGCTAAGCGAGTGTTTAGAAAACATAGTACCTGAATGCCAAAAGTGGTACTTTCAATTCAAAAATATGGTACCTTTGGAAAAAAAGTGGTACCTTCACAAAATGGACTTATTTTTGCAATTGAAAGTGGTACCTTCACTTGGAACATTGTTTCTTTGCTATTTTTTTTTTTTTAATTCTACAATATATCCTAAACACAATTATTCTCTACTTGATAGGTAAAGAAGTTGTTTTTAAGCCAGTTTCATAATTCTACTTTACTTGATATCTAGCTGATTGGCAATGTTGAATAAATAACCAAAAACATTCTTAATAATCATTTGTAAATCTAAATGGAACATTGCTAATCAGCTAAATATTAACCAAAGGTAAGGAAGATACAAGTATTTTTCATATATAGAAGCCCTTTTACTTTCTAATGGAACTAACAATCTATGTCTTGTGCCTGTGTTAAATACATAAATGATGCATGTCTTCAATATGAAAAAAATAATAATAATAATGCACACATCATATCATATCACCACATACAACATAAGACGTATTAATGAAAATAACAAAAATCCATTACTTTTCATTAAGCAAAAAAATTAAGTCCAGTACTATGTTTACAAAATATTTAAAGCCACCATGAATATTAAAAAAGTTCACATCCATCCAATATGATAATGTTAATAAGGAATAAAAACTAAACCACTAAATTAAAAAAGAAAAACCATCTTTTTCAAAATAAGAACATAACCATCAATTATGAACATATATTAGATTCCCTCGTTCGAACAAAATCTTGACGGCAACAATCGATCCTTCAATCACATTCATGTAATAAATAAAAAAAATTCAAGTTTATTACATTAAATGAAATCAGCACATGGCTCTATTAAAAATTTAGTAGCACACAATGCAAAAAAATAATATTTGAACGAATTTAAAACTTACTTGAACATGAAAAGTCATAGTGATTGGGAAGGTTTTGTGCATAAATTAAATAAATAAAGGAAGGTTAATACAAATTGTCATAAGGGAATTCACTTTTAAGATGATTGGTGAAGCTTCTTAGCTTTCTAAAATATATACAAAAATAAAATAATAATAATCTCAAAAGAGTGGCAAAACAAACCAAAAACCCTAGAATTTAAGCCAATAGCTAAAAGAATAAGAAAGTTCAGATCCAGAACGTCCTTAAACAAGTACAATAGATAAGGTACTTTTGCTAAAAATACCTAAAATGTTGTCTTTAGAAACAACAAAACGCAATTCCAGTTTTCAGTGCCCCAAACATGGTTCAACATTTTTTGGAAAGTATTTCGCATCCAAACAAATCATGCCCTATGTTGGTCAGTTTTGGGAATTCTATCCGTTAATATTTCGCCTAAACTAAATAGCAGAGTTCCTTCAAGTCTCTAACATGTACACAAAAGATGGGTATATTGGGAAGCTTGACACCATTAGAGTAGTATTTGATGACTTCGAGTAAAGGCTAACTACATACTTTGTTTCCATTTAATATTTACATATATTATAAATACAAATTAATTTTTACTGTATGTTATAAGGGAATGACATCCAAATTAATTTTCATCATGCCTCTCGAAAGACAACTTGCTGACATAAATAATTATCCTATTAATTTTCATTATCTGCTATTAGATGGAATTCACAATTGATGTGCATTTTTGCTGTCTGGCTACCCATAATTGGAATTGGCAGGAAAATTGAGATAATTTCTGAGATTGAAAGAGGGTATATGTTGAAATTAATCCATTCAAGTTTGGATTAATTTCAACATTTAAGGGGAGAACATCAAATCAATAACAACCCATTCTCCTTTAAGCATACCTAATGCCAATCTCCACCGAACTATCCAAGCCAAATCACACCCACAAAGAGATCACAAGACAGCAAATACCGCTATAAAGGAGTGCAGCGAAGCAGCCCCAAAAACCAGATTCAACCATTATATATATATATATATATATACCCTTAATCTCACAATCAAATTCATATTCTCGTAATCTATCTCGCAACATCAAAACTAAAAGAAAGTAGAAAGTATAATAAAACTCACAATTAGGGATGAAATTGAAGAACTATTGAAGCACCGGTAAAGAGTACAAGATTGAAGCAAAAATGGAAGCCATAACCAAGGTTACTCCTCCTTGAATCTAGATCAACCAGCTGCAGAGTTTTCCCTTGGAACGGAGAAAGATTAGGCAGGATTCTTGTTCTATTGTTTGGAAGGGATCAACCATGAAGCTGAAATTTAGGGCTTATTGGGCGATATTTTTTTCCATAAGTAAATAGTGAGGGAATGGTATTAATTTAAAGTAATTTTGGGTCCAATATGAACGATGTAACAAGCATGTCGTTAAAAAAATAAATAAATAAATAGAAGAAGAAGAAGATAGGCCTTTAAAATAAAATAAAATGGGCAATTAAATATAAGCCGTGAATATAACATTTAACGACTTGTCCAAGACATAAAGGCTTAAATAGTACTTAATAAAGCTTGTTTTTTTTATGCATGTCATTAATCACAGGTTGTAAAAGAGTATTTTTCTTGTAGTGGAGTGTCCAATCATCCCCAAAGTATCATCACAAAGAACACAGTCTTCATGTAACATACAAAAATACAGCTAAATTAATGTAGGATCCAAAATATAAACAGAAACATTTCAGATAGTTCAATTCTTTTCAGCAACATTATATTCTAACATGTCCTTGCTAAACATGCATGTGATTCCTACCACCCCCGATTAGAGTTTGTGTATGAGAGGGAACTCATTTAACTAAGCAATTTCCAACTTAACTTAACATATCACATGAGGCTTCAATTGAAATGTGCATTAGTAACAAAGTGAGCTCCTTTACCGTAAATAAGTGTCCACAATAATTGCAAGAAAAATTCACAAGATTTGACAACGAAAAAAAAAATGGAAGAAAAGGGCTAACATTAATTCAAAACAATCAGGTAAACTGTTATAACCTATAAATATTGCAGCTTTCCAGTTCACATTTTTTTTTAGTTTAATCCAAATACCCAGTTGTGGTCAAAGGATTTGTCTCATCTAAGGTGTTGGGACTTATCTTATTTTTTATTCTTTTGGAAGGTTAAGCAATCACACACACAGCTATGCTTCCACTGAGACTCAAACCCTGACCTCCCCCTTTGGGAAGGAGGGGCTTGTACCAGCTAGCCTATTGCCCATTTGATGTGTTGGCATATAATCTCACACACACACATATATAAGAGAAAAATATGTTTTTTTATAGGATATGTAATTTTTCAGACACCTAAAGTTAGCCACTCAATCATTACAGAAACCTCATCTTATTCTATTAAGACTTCGAGAAAACCATACTAGGATACTCCATATATACATGTAATTTTTGTTTTTATTTTTTTGGGAAAATAAATATACAAAAAAAAAAAAAAAAAAAAGTCTGTACAATATAAATGTAATTTTACACATCCAAATAGATAAATACATTTAAGAACATGCCAGTTTTATAAACATGTGCCAATTTTGTAGCATTCACAGTCAAGAAAGTGATGATGGTTGTACTTTTGGTGCTCAAATATATGAAGAGAGAAGTAAAAAATGGAGAAAAAAATAAATGAAACTAATGGCACCAAATAAAAATAAAAAATAAAAAACGAGGCAGGATTCCCAAAAACCCTAACACTCAAAAACTCCAAAAATCAACCATGATCAATAGAGACCAACCCATTTTCATTCACATTTAACAACAAAAATTGAATCTGTAACAAAAAACAAACACCAAATACACAAAATCATGCACAAATCTTGTGTTCCCTAATCTCATTACACATGCCAGAAAATATAACAGAGAAACCCAAATTTACCATCTCTTCGAGCCTTAAAATGGGATTGTTGAAGGATTGTGCTGTTTCAAGTTCCATTCTCCATGACTGGACCTTCCTCCGTCTTGCTGTTGTCCACCAGATTGCAGACTGAGAACTTTGGTGCTTTAGCTCGCCGTCAATGTCTATTTTCTCGGAAAGCCCCAAACAGCCAAAGAGGGCGCACGAATAAGGATTCTGAATGATTTAAGGCTCCAATGGCTTAAATTAGATGAGAAAATAACAAGGGTAATAAGGTAAATGCATTGGAATAGGGAGAAGGGCATTTTAAGCAACAAAAATTTTAAACAGTAAAACTTTATGTGCCATGTCATCATTTAAGTCAAACTCAATTTTGTGAAAATATAAGACTTTGACTCCATCAATGTGTAAATATGAGGCCTTAAGCCCATTTATATGTAAAAATCACAATTATTAAACTGTTAAAAGGCTTCTATTCGTCGGCGCATTCCAAGGGCTTTGGATTCGGTGTGGGCGTGCTATAGGAAGAGGGTGCACATGGTAATTTGGCCATTCAATTATTTAATTTTAAGAGGATTGATCTGGTGCATCACGATGCATGATAGTATGGTGCATGTTCAAATTTGAACCATGGATTAGGTTTGATCAACAGAAGATTGATCTGGTATGGGTGCATACATATGAGCTCAAGTGAGCTAATCTGGTGTGGGTGCATTTGTGTGAGCTCATGTGAACTAATCCAGTGTGGGCACGCTCACAGTAGCGTTTGATCTTAGCCAATTATTTTGCCTGTTTGTGACATAAAATTAAAACAGTCATAACTTAGTCATCTTAAATCGAAATTAGGTCATTCTTAAGCTCAAATTCAAGGATTTTTCGTCCTCTTTCCAATGGTACCAATTTCATTATCAGATTCCTATCATACTAAGAAATATTTACATTTTAGTGAAATGGTGTTAGAAAATTATTTAAACTGATATGGAGTATTTATGGGAAACCATTTGTGACGATATTTAGTGACGTTTAATTTGTGTAAATGTCATTAATTAATAGTTTGGTGATGGAATGAGTTATATATATACTTAATTATATATGTGTATATATGATTTAATTAATTTATGTACAGGATGGAAGGAACTATATGTATATATATATTCATTAATGTATATGTATATATGATTTTAAATAATCAAATATTATTATTAAAGGCATTATATATATATATATTATATAATATATGGTTATATGTATATATCATTTAAGATAATTAAATTATTATTCTTATTTGATATATTATATTAGGCTGGTGTAGGTGCAAAATTTCGCTCAACCAATAATGATTAAGAAAAATAAAACAACTCACTCAATCAATAGTAAAAATAAACAAGAACAATATATGTCGAAGCGTAGAATTGCTTGATCCCATTGTTGGAGGTCTAAACCTCTATTTATATACAAAAGATTGTAAAATTATGGTAGGACTCGCGTTACTTGTCCTCCAATTCTTTCTATATAAACATTCTTTACTAATAGAGTTCTTTCTATTGTCTAATTTTCCATACATAGAACTTGCCTTGTACAGAACTTCCTATCTCAGAATTTTCCTTCTAGGTAAATCCTTCAACTGGTAGGACTTGTGTATTCTTGAATAACTGGGCTGAACATACTTTGATCCGGCTGGGCTTGAGTAACGGACCGAATGTTAAATATTAACAAGTTGGGCTGATGACCTCTTGATTCGGCCTTGATGAAGGTTGGAAGACAAATAACAATGGTCTTGGGCTAAAAATACACTCAATTTGGGCTTGAGCATGATGGGCCTTATATGTCCTTGTAATGTAGATACGTGTAGTGATGACGTGTACGCTTCTTATTGGAGGGAGTTTTTTTCCCTCCACAGCTGGTAAATAAATTAATCTTATGCATATAATATGCATGAAATGGTTATAGGTGAATTAATTTATTTTTAAGTTTAAAGTTGATATCATTTAGTTTTCAACAAGTTAGGTCTTACCCCCCTTTAAGTAAATCCTAATTTCTTTCGCATCCTTTCGGCACTGTTGGTGCGCCGGAAATTGGAGGCTCTGGATTTGACCTTTGCCGACCTTCTGCTTACTTATAATATATCTAAGCATGGGACCGAGCCTAGTCGCTTCTTTTTTACCTCTCCCCTTCATCAGAGGATATGCACGAACCTTCCTTCATCCGAGAAGAAGTGGAAAGAAAGGATGGTTATAGTTAAAGGAAAATGGTTCGTGCCCCAATCAATTACGCTCCCCATCCAGCGCAAGTTCGGGAAATTAGGTATAGAATACTTAACCTCCCTTCATACCAAGTGTTCTGGCTGTTTTCCTTGCCAAGTCTTAATGTTTCGCCGTACTTATGAGTTTCTTGGTGTTTTTTCAGCTACATTCCCATCCTCTGCAGCAAGGAACCGACTTTCTTTTCTTGAGGAACGAGTCTGGAGTGACCCCTCGCCTATCGAGGACCTGCTAAATTCTTCAAACCTCAAGGATATTGCCTCCAGTGCTGTTGCTGCAGACCTCATGGATCTGTCCCTACCATCCTTTGATAGTTTCCCCATAACTGAGGAGGAGATACGGAGGGCTGAGGCTTTAAAAAAGAAAGCCGAAGATGCCCAACCCTTGGCGTTATTAGGTTTACCGAGGGTGAGGTGGAGGCTGAGGAACCACCAATGAAGAAATCTCGCCTCAACCCCTCATCCTCTGGCAAGGGCAAGGTCCCTTCTAAAAGCAGAAGGAAAAAGGCTGAAGAGGCTGAACCTGAAGATGAAGTCAGGGCATTTGTTCTGGCTGAAACTGGGGCTCATTGGACTCCTTCCTTCACCAGGGCTAACAAGTCAGTCCTGCATTCAGGGGATTCTGTGATCACAGACCCTTCAGCTGCACTGGCTGTGACCCAAGGGATGTGGCTCCCAAAGGACGAGGAAGCCATCAACCAAATGGGGTTGGAACAACTACTCCCCTCTGCCCCGGTCCGGGCCATAGAGGTTCGTATTGCTCCTTCAGAATTATGTTACTCTTGCTTACTCATGTTTCCATTTATGCTCATATTTGTTCCTCTATTATACAGAGTCTATACCACACCATGGCCCTCTGCGCCACTGCTGAAGCCCAATCCCTCTCCATCAAGAAGCTGGAGAAGGATCTTGACAATGCAGAGAAGAGAGCCACCACTACCTCTACCAATCTGAAGATAGCTACTGAAGCCAAGGATGTGTATAAGAGGCAGTTGGCTGCCTCTGAGGCTAAGGTGGATTCTCTTCAAGCCGAAATTCAACGCCTGACCGAGGCTCTTACTACTTGCTTCAAGGCGGGGAAGCAAATGCAGGGGAGCTACTCCTGTCTGGCACACCTGGCTAGTGCTAAAGCGTTCCGGTCTGGCTATAATCAGGGCTCAAGCCCTAGGACGATGGATCTGGACGCTTTTCACAAGCAAATGGGGGTGCACTTCCCATATGATGAAAGGCCACAGGCTTTGGAAGCTAAAATCCGCTTTGCCGAGATGGTAAAGGCGCACCTGAAGGGTACTTCTAGCTCTTCTGCCCCTGCGGCTTCAATTCCTCCTACCCCAAGTCCTACTGTAGTGGATGCTTTTGAATCTACTCCCTTCGATCCGAAGAGGAAGTAGAACCATGTATTTCGTTTTTATTGACAGTATGTTTGGGATAATAAATATAATTTTTGTTTTAGACTTTCAATACCTGATTTGTTTTTGCTGTATGCTTTTGATATTGTTCATACTTTTCTAACTGGTAATGCTTTTATGACAAACAAAACACACTGTCTTTATGCTTCGGATTTATGCTATCCGAGAAAAAGCAAGGATGGTGGGAAGAAGGAGATCCTTTTAACAGTTTAATTGATATCTCAGGATGATTCATATGGACAATGATCTAACTGTTAAGTGAACTCTTCTTGCCTTTGACTTGCCTGCAGTAGACGTATACATACTCTTTCTTTCTCATGTGTTCCTGATGTGGGGTGGATCATGATGAACTTATGATATATCCACATCCACAGGGTATTAAACACTTGGAGTCCGGAGGAAAAAGTTCTGATCCAGCCACCAGAGGTCTGAAGCGAATTGTTCCTCGACACTGAGTCGTGGAGGAATAGTGCTAAATAGGACACTTAGGGTCCGAAGCTGTCTCGGACACTTAGGATCCGAGGCGAATTGTTCCTCGGCACTTAGTCGTGGAGGAATAATGCTGAATAGGACACTTAGGGTCCGAAGCTGTCTCGGACACTTAGGATCTGAGGCGAATTAAATACTCCCTGGCGCCGAGCCTGAGGGGAGGTTTTGCCGACCCGGACACTTAGGGTCCGAGGCGAGATTTTTGCCGAGCCGAACACTTAGGGTCCGAGACGAGATTTTTGCGGAGCCGGACACTTAGGGTCCGAGGCGAATGAACTACTCCCCGGCGCTGAGCCTGAGGGGAGGTTTTACCGAGCCGGACACTTAGGGTCCAAGGCGAATGAACTACTCCCCGACGCTGAGCCTGAGGGGAGGTTTTGCCGAGCCGGACACTTAGGGTCCGAGGTGAGATTTTTGCCGAGCCGGACACTTAGGGTCCGAGGCGAATGAACTACTCCCCGGCGCTGAGCCTGAGGGGAAGTTTGTTTATATTTTTTCTCAAACAACTTATCATGAGGCCGAGGATTCAAAAATGATAAGAGGCCAAGAAAGCGAGTAACAGTGGCTGTGAAGTTTCCTATTTGTTGACTTTGGAGACTTTCCTCTTCCATTGATACTCCCTTCTTGGCAACCAAATGTAGCGGACTACGCATATATGAAACGCATTTCTTTTCTATTTCTATCCGATGTGGGATATAGACTAAATTTTGTCAAAAAGGTCGGTGTAAGGAATGCCTCTGGTATCGAGCTTGACAGCCTTAAATACCAGTGGGCCCTCCTTACACCATAATTAACTATTTGAATATTCCCATATATAACAGAATGTAGCACATATTTTTTTGTCGATGTGGGATAGAAAGTTTTAACCATAGGCCATAACTCATGTTTTTTTTTCTTAAAAATCATTGTGACGAATGCTTTTTAACAGCTTGCTTCTAATTGCATAAAAATTGCATAGTGCGACTTGGCATGCATACAAATTGCCTAATGCGACGCATGCATAAAAGTTGCATAATCATAGAGTAGTATGGCCCCCATTTTTATAGAAAGAAATAAATAGAATAAAGTTGTACTAAATATAGAAGCAAAATAAAGAAAAGTTTGGCTGACTGTGGACATACTCAGCCTTATTTGTGAAGAATTTGTAGCAAAATTGACAAACTTATCTAATGAAAATACCTTTTAAGGTGTATTGCGTTCCAAGGACGCGCAATGGGACGTCCGCCAGCTTCGGCCACGTGAAGTAAGTAATATTGCCAATGAAGGGCATAGCTAAGGCGAATTTGTTTAGCTCAACATTGACAGAATAAACTTAAATATATGTGGCCAATTGGAGGTAGCACCAATATGGTTAAGTTGAGATGATGTTTGCAATAATAAATGGTCCATCTGCGAGGAGAGATGTTTTGGTGAGGTTGCTACAAACCAAGAAAGCCACTATAGGAACTGTTCAAGTGCACAGTAATCTGGACTCCAGCCTTCAACTTCTGCATTCCACCTCCATTGATTTCCATACAATCAATAATTTAATTTCATCTAATCTAGCATTTTATCACTTATTGTGCTAATATAGGAACTGTATTCTACTCTCTCTCTCTCTCTCTCTCTTTAAAAAAAAATTTTATACTGATTGCCAAAGAACTAATGATGCATTTAATTGTTTGTTGTCTGTAATTGTGTGTGTGTGTTTTTGTTATATATGTAATGGGTTATAGAATGGTGAACTATCTTAAGAGTTATGGGGCTTGCCACATGGCTCAATCTGATGCATAACTTGAGTTAGAAAGAATGTACTATTGTGCCAGTTCGTAAACTTCATTGTTAGCAATGTCTTGCATGAGAATAACCAATAATTTGTGTTCATTTGCAGTCAATGCATTGCGAGCTGTGAAGAGAAGTTTACTTGATCCTATGAACCATCTTAAGAATTGGAAAAAAAGGGATCCATGTACATCAAACTGGACAGGAGTTTTATGCTTTGATAAAATTGGGACTGATGCGTACTTGCACATCCGGGAGCTGTATGTTTTTTTTATGCAACTTCTTTTCTCCCACTGATCTCGTCTTGAATAAATTTGATTCATTGTATTTGGCTCATCTAGGACTGTAGGAACTAAGATACAAAAAGATTCAATTACTTTGCTCTTTGTTGCCAATATGGCGTCACTTCTTTTTGTTATTAACACAACAGAAGATCATCGCATTGCTAAATCTAAGCTATAGTGCCTTGAATTTTAGACAGTTTCTTATATATATATATATATTTGGTTTATGGATAATGCCACGATTGTCTCTCCTATTTTTTGGTGCAGGCAGCTACTGAATATGAATCTATCAGGAAGTTTGGCACCTGAACTTGGCCAACTAACTCAGCTTCTAATACTGTGAGTTGTAACAAAACATTAAATTTATAAAACTCGAAACATTACATTATCACTGCAAACTTTTCTATAATATTCTTTCAGTGATGCTGATGCTTCTCTTTTTTCTTTGGGAAGAGATTTCATGTGGAATAATTTGACTGGAAGCATACCAAAGGAGATAGGAAATATTTCATCTTTGAAACTCCTGTAAGTTAACTCCACATAATCATAGTTCTTGGAAACTATGTCATATTGTCTCCTGTTTCTACTTCAGTACTTTAAGTGCAGTACTATTAACTGCCACTTTTTGTTTTGTTTTTTCTCATAAAATGAAAAAAAAAGGGGCAAACCCCGTGCACGAGGCTCCATTGCGGGGTCTGGGGAGGGTCAGGTGTACGCATCCTTACCTTCGCATGCGGAAGGGCTGTTTACTTGTTGCGACCCATGACCTCTAGGTCACAATGGAGCAACCTTACCGTGCGCCAAGGCTCACCCTCTTTTTTCTCATAAAAGAGTGACACGTAGAAACCTAACTTCTATTGACCTTGCTCTATAAAGATGACACGTGACTGACTAATGCTATAACCAATTAGTTAAGGCCTAAAACCTAACTTGATCATCTTTGAGGAACTTCTGAGAGTTGACAAATAGGCCTGCATAGTTTTAGGTTTTTTTCTGGCAGAATTTAATTCATCAACCTGAAATTCATCCATAGTCATGGTCCAAATTTAACTCGAATAATGGTTAATTACATAAAAAGGAATACTTCATTTTTTGAAATATCTACACAAGGTGTTTCTTGTTAATTTAACCTTCTTATTCTGTTTACGCAGGCTCTTGAATGGGAACAAATTTTCTGGTTCTTTACCTGATGAGCTTGGTTACCTTTCAAGTTTAAATAGATTCCAAGTAGACCTGAACAAGTTATCGGGGCCAATACCTAAATCATTTTCAAATTTGAACAGTTTGAGACATCTGTAAGTGGATCTTCATGCTATGAGTCACTCTGCATTGATAGGGACTTCAGATTACTTCCTTGTAATTTATCTGCATGTATGTTCCTTCTGCAGCCACATGAACAATAACTCGATTAGTGGACAAATTCCTTCTGAGCTTTCAAATTTATCCAGTCTTCTTCACTTGTGAGTTAACATAGCAGATTCTTCTCTCTGTCACCAAATTGTATAATTATATTGGTAATTGTTTCATTTTGAAATTTGTGGATATGTTATAGTGGGTCTGATATCAATTGCACAAAATTTACAGGCTTTTGGATAATAATAACTTATCTGGGTCTCTTCCGCCAGAGTTATCAAATTTTCCAGACTTGCGTATACTGTAAGTTGCTCCACCATGCATCTTTAGATGGCTTGTGATTAACTTGTTTCCCTTCTCATATGGTTTTAATTATTGAAATATAGTTGTTCTATCCATTTTGCTTCACAAGGATGGCGGATTATTTTTTATGAATTATTAGCAACAAATATTTTTAAGTTGATGGTATAAAGCATTATGCTTTTAAAATGACAAGTTACACAGGTTTCATGTTTTCATAAGATCTAGGTTTTTACTTCCTATATTATTTTAAATGCCACTTTTCAAAATAAGAGGCTACTGGGAAGAAAGAAAACAAGTAGGCATGTTGTTTTATGGTTCTCTGGGGCTGCCTCATCTCTCCTTTTTGGTTTTCACTCTATCAAGATAGTATGGGTTCCTTAAACCTGAGATACCGGGGCTTTTTACCAAATGTAGTTTGAGGTCTATGAGCGGCGCAGACAGAAAAGCTCTATCAATAAGAAGAAACGCACTAGCTGACTACGAGTCTCGCCTCGATTTCTCTCCTTAAAGGGCCGCTTCCACCTCAAGCAATAAAGATTAACAGACATATTAATACCTTATGCGCGAACCCATTAAATGGCCCCAGTTGGGGGAACGGCATATTCATAAACGTCTATGGAAGATTAACAAGCTAAAAAGGAGGTCCTCCTTTTTAGTGTTTCAGAACTCCGTAGTTTGAGCTGTTGGATGGTGATGTTTACGGTAAAGGTCTAAAATCCCCCTAGGGCCGAAGAGGCTACTGATGATGCTTACTGAATTGGACATCTAACTTAGTTGTGATGATTTGAAATTTCTGCACAATTCAAGATTTTCAATGTTGTGCAGAAGTTGTGATTGCCTCATCGATAAAATTGAATTGCATGCTACATCTAAGCTCAACATGCAAGTCAACAAAGCCTTTTTCCCAACTATTTAGGGGCAACTTGAGAAATCAAAATTTTAAATCCTTTATTAATCAACTCAACTGTGACAATTTTCACAGTTCTAATAGCCCCTAATGGTGCAGTAACAGTCATTACGGTGCCTTAATAGACCGTAACAGTTATGCAACAGCATTTACAGAGCCGTAACAGCCGTTACAGGGTGTGGTATGAAAATTCCAATTTGTTTTCATTCTTTCACTTTTCTTACCCTAACAAGTAACAACTCTGACACACTCACTCAACCTGTTCATACTCACAAGATCTGGCCTCCAAAGCTTAAAAATGAAATTGAAATTTAAGTTTCTAGTTTGAATTGAGAGCTTTCCTATCATCTTTATTCCTTTTCCTCTCGAAATACAAAGATCCATGATTCAACAACACAGCTGTTGATTGGTATTACTTATAAGTAATATGATATTTTATAACTCATTGATGTGATGGGGTCCCATTTGGTAGCTATTGAACTTGGTTGAATACTTTGTGAAAGGGTTGGTAGATTGGCTTCCTCTTTTCATAGTCGTACCTTTCACACTAAATGTAATGTCTTTGATAAAATATATATATATATATATATATATATTTGTAATTTTTAAGATTTTTTATTTAAATCTAACACACAATTAATGTTGAAATTAATACCAAAGGCCATTGTGAGTCTTTCTTGGAGCTTCCAATATATGGTTTTACCAATTAAAAAAAAATAGTTTGAATAATGTTTTTATTTTTACTTTCCATCATATAATTATCTTTATATTGATGCATTAAATTTAGGTACACTATAGAATGTTAGCCATTCAGGCTCCTCTTGGATCAAAGGATTTGATATGAATGGATTTATGTTCATTCATTTGAACGATATAGCATACACCTAGAGTGAGTAATTTAACTTTAAGTTTTAATATTATAGGTATATAGATTTGAGAGCTTTATATGTATATATTCCAAATTACAATGTGGAAGGAGTTATTTTGAAATTCATGTCTTCAAGGATTTGACTACAGAAGGATTGCAGTTCTCTTGAGTTTCAGGGTTCATGTTGAATAAACAATATTTTATTTGAATCCATTTTATTTACCCAAATGGAGCGAGTCTATCGACTATTAGTAATAAACCATTTACTAAGTTATTAAATGCGATTTTGTAATTTTAAATTAGTATATGACATTGAGAAATTAAAAATGTTGTTTGAATGTAATTTATTTAACTCATTGCCCAGTAGAGCTTGAAATGGAATGGATTCATGTGAATCCAGATCTGGATCCATCTTTAATATTAGGGTCCATATTCGAATTGAATCAAATCCTATGGGCAAGGTTCATATCTGAACTAAGAGTGGGGTGAGCATGAGTACCCACAACAATGGGTGATCCGAGATCCTAGCTGTGGGGATACCCCCAAGATGATGAGGACACCTGGCACATGCATGTGTGGTCACATAAATATTCCTTGCAATTGTACGTGTCAGGGTGTATAAATTCTGTTCCATGGTGACGTGAGAGGCCAGTTCTTCTTTGGCCTTGAGATCCTGCTCCAGTCCTTTCGTGAGCTTATCGTTCCCAAGTTCTCTCCTAATCTCATCTCTCTCAATCCTCCTTTGTTCGCTTCACTCTTAAATGAAAAAGAGGAGAAATGAACCCCAACTACTGCACCTTTGAATCAAAACAGAGTAGTGGTTTTCAATTTTGAAAAGTTAGTTTTCACAAAGTATGTGTTACAATGAGTGAAGTTGTGACAAAAATTAGTAAGTATGATATAATGAGTGACCACAAAGCAACAGAATCCAATGCGTGGGGGTGGGAATGAGTCCTCTGGTCAGTTTCTTTTTAGGTTGTCGTTGCACATTCTTGATGGTAATTTTTCATATAGTTGTCAGGCTTATATGGCTTTAAATGGAGATTTTTTGGCTTAGTTAAATTTTCACTTGAAATGTCCCCATCCCTGGGTTGTCTGCCTCAGTGTGTCGCCTGTTGCTATTGTGTTATATGAACATTAATACCACGTACCTATGTTTGACTTAATCAATTCTCAGAGTTATTTCCTAGTGGCCTGTTTCATATTCCAATTTGGGGCAAGTGGTTTCATGGAGGTCTTTTTCATGTCCATACACTGCTCCTATCCTCTGGCCAGCATTATTTCCAGAGTTATAACTTTACAATTAGTTTGTGTTAACACTTTTCTCTTTTCTTCTTGCAGTCAACTAGATAACAACAATTTCAGTGAGGCGGAGATTCCATCTTCTTATGGAAAGCTGTCCAGATTAGTAAAATTGTAAGTGCTATTTAAAGGGTCTCTGTTTTTTTTTATTTTTATTTTAATTCTTTTTACATTCTTATCAATGAAGAAATATGCATTAATATCAGGCACAGGTATCTTAAGTCATTTTGAAAATTAGCAAGTTAAAAGCTTGGTTGTACTTTTGATAATTTGATAAATTAGTTCGGATAATAAAAATTTTATAATTAATTTGTACATTGTGACTTGCATTTGGGGCTTATTGTCACGGGCCTAGAGATTTGGCGCAGCGGCACGGCCCGTGCGGCACCAAGGCGTTGCTTCAGCTCGCGCAAGCGCCCTGGTCAGCCACCACGACCTGCCCTCCCAAGGATACATGCTGACTGGTTTCGGCCTGCCATGGCCTCGTCAGGGGAACGGCTCCAGCTCCCGACCAGTTTGTGCAGGGATGGCCAACTCCCTTCTTCATAGTCAAGTCCAAGACTAGCGACAAGCACCTCGAACTGAACCGAGTCGACCTGCCTGAACTCTGAAGAGGTACCATCCTGTGGTCCTGCACGCCCCTTCCCTGGAACCATTCCCAGTCAAACTCTGCTCTTTGCCAACCAGCATGCGTGTCTTCCATCCTCCAAGCGTCTTAGGAATCGGATCGTGACATTCTCCCCCACCCAAATCCTGCGACGTCCTCGTCGCAGTGCGGCGCTTCACTACTGCGTCCACTCCCTTCCAAAGTCTGCCTCCATGCGGTATGCTCGCCTTCCCACCATCGCTTCCTTGTGCAGCTCCCTGCACTGCACTCGCCCAATGATAGGCCTCGGACCAAGGGGACGTCCACTCCTCAAGGACGTGACTCTTCTCCGTCATGCCGCCTCCGCGACATCCCGAGCAAGCAATGGCCTTCTGCCGACTTGATGCTCGCCCTTCACCATGGTTTGCATCACCCAAGGACTAAGCACGAACTTTGGTGCGCGCGGCCCTCCAGCCCTTCAATGCGCAACTTCAACAGACGCTTCTTCCTGGGGAGATGGAGGTTCTCCCCCCCAACTGCATTGATTCCTCCTCATCGACGCAACTTCAATGCACCGTCTTCATTCTCTGACCCCTCCCGGACCGACAAGGGGGCACCCCACCGTGCTTTACCCCAAGTCCTGCTCTGATACCATTTGTCACGGGCCTAGAGATTTGGCGCAGCGGCACGGCCCGTGCGGCACCAAGGCGTTGCTTCAGCTCGCGCAAGCGCCCTGGTCAGCCACCACGACCTGCCCTCCCAAGGATACATGCTGACTGGTTTCGGCCTGCCATGGCCTCGTCAGGGGAACGGCTCCAGCTCCCGACCAGTTTGTGCAGGGATGGCCAACTCCCTTCTTCATAGTCAAGTCCAAGACTAGCGACAAGCACCTCGAACTGAACCGAGTCGACCTGCCTGAACTCTGAAGAGGTACCATCCTGTGGTCCTGCACGCCCCTTCCCTGGAACCATTCCCAGTCAAACTCTGCTCTTTGCCAACCAGCATGCGTGTCTTCCATCCTCCAAGCGTCTTAGGAATCGGATCGTGACATTATGGTAACTTGGGTTCATCATGGAGCAGACATCAGTTCAGATCCCATGAACCAGCTTGAAACATTAGAAAAAGATGTTCACATTGCAGGAGCATCATATTTGGATTTATACAATTTGATACCTGATCTTGTAAGGTCTTTGAGGATCTATATGCATTGGTGATTAAAAATTTTCCTAGTGCCCAATCCATCTTTTGTCATGCATACATGCTCTCTCAACTCTCATGTATTAGATTTATGATCTGAGAAGAATTTGCGGTCAACCTGCTGATGGACATCATTAGACCGCAGTTTAAATTCTCCAATATTTCAGGGCAGATCATATTCCAACGCTTAATGCTACCAAGTAATCGACCAGGTTTAATGGGGTGGCATGATGGAGTAGTATTTTAAGCGAAATAAAATTTGTTCATAATGTTGATAGTAGAATCGATACCTGTGACGTCCCACATCTCCTAGGGGGAGAGGAAAACCATGAGCACCAGAGGAGAGAATGCAAAACGGAAAATATTTGCACGGTGTGGGCGGGTCATAACAAAACATACTAGTATAGGGTTAAAGTCTGCTGGGCAACCAGTGAAATAAGCTTCTTTACTAATACTGTGAGTTGCTTCTCTTTTGCTGCTCTACTTGCATGTTAATGTGTACAGACTCTGGAGGAACTCGTAACCATATGATACTTTTGAATTCAGTTGTTTTTTCTTTTGCTTTTTTGTTGTTTTGGGATCCAGGCCCCTTGATAAGGGGAACGGGTCGTTCTTTATCTATTTCTAAACCGAAAACAATTTATTTGTCTGGCAAAAGAGAAAGGTTAAAGTGACAAAATTGTCCTTCAGTAATAACGTGACTCACTTAAAAACTATTGACTTTTAAAATAACGTGCTTAGACAAAAACCACCAGTCAGAACTTAAGAAGCTACCTGTAAACCAAAATTTAAAGCAGCACACAAAATCCAAATTAAAGACTCAATCAACAAGGCAAAACGCACCCACAAGCTGACTAATGGGTTTGTGTGGGGGGGGGTGGGGATCCCACTGAAGGTGCTTGACTTGGATTTCTTAGGATGTTCAGGTGACTGTAGAGAAAGAAAAAAAGACATCTTCGGCATACTCTATATCAAATTGGAAAGGGAAAATGAAACAAGAACACGAAGATTCATGAAACTTCATACCTTAAATAATTGTATGAAACTAAGATTGATTCTTGTTTCATGGTTTGGGTGTTTCCAAAATGAAATGGCTTAGGCAAAATGTAACCATTCTTATTCACCGAAAAAAAAAAACACTTAACCATTCTTACCCAGATGGCATAAGCTTGTTCTTAGCTATATTTATGTTTCTCCTTATCTCTGCTATTGTTGACAGTTACATGGAAGGGGTATGAGTCGGTTTGCTAAACTTTTAAATCATTTGGAAATACAGAAACATGAATCAAAGTTGCAGCATTTTTAGGGTTTAAAATGGAAAACTACAAAAGGATAAAATAGAAGTTTGTCCATCTGGATTAGTATACTTTACTTTGATGTCTATTCAAAGTGTAATTATGCAAAATAGAGAAGATGTAAAGTGTAAATTCTGTGTTTTACTATAGTCTATCCAAAAAAGGAGTGCTTATGCTATTTCTTTCTCTTTTTGATTTGGCAGAAGTCTTAGAAATTGCAGCTTGCACGGAGCTGTACCTGATCTCAGCAGTATAGCAAATCTTAGCTATATGTAGGTTTGAGCATTGTTCGGCATCCATTTGAGTTTTCTAATATTATTTTCCGAAGGCAGCATATACTCTTGTCAGTTCAGTGCATTAATTCCATTATCTTCTTTGGATGATACTGCATCTAACTGGTTATGGATTATTGATACAGAGATCTCAGCCAGAATCAACTCACTGGATCCATACCATCAAATAAGCTTTCCAATAATATGACAACTATGTATGTTAATGGGCTCATAGATTTTCCAGTTGTTGACTGTATAAATAGATACTCATTTGTAGCTATTTCTAGGCATTACTATTTCTCTTCTTGTTGCTTCAATTTTTTGAAAATAAAACATCAAATGCTATATGTAACATTTTACTTTCTTGACAATGTCTTATGCAGAGATCTGTCAAATAACCATCTTAATGGATCTATTCCCGAAAGTTTCTCAGATCTTCCTTCTCTCCAGAAACTGTGAGAATCTTCATGCTTCTTTGCAGAATTCTTTTCCTATTATGCAGTTAAAATTACATGGTAACAAGTTATGGAATAGTTTAAATTTAACGCTCTTGAACATTGTATGTGCTTTTGAACTGCATAGATAGTGATAGCAGTTTCAGTAATTTGGAATACCATTCTGGTTCGTATTTGATAAGATGCTGTAAATGACTGTTTATTACAGATCACTTCAGAATAATCTTTTGATTGGTTCTGTCCCCACAAACATCTGGCAGAACATGTCCTTCAGTGGAACCGCTAGACTTTTACTGTAAGACCTCAAAGAAGAAAACAATTGTTATTCTCTGAAATAAAATAGTTTTACTTTTCATGGAGAATATATTTGGCTTTATGTGAAATGGCTGTCTTGCTAATTTACCTTTCATGCACTTCATGAATGCAGTGATCTTCGGAATAATTCATTTTCAAACATTTTAGGAGATCTTAATCCTCCAGCAAATGTCACCTTAAGGTGTGCTTCCTTCTTCTTCTTCTTCCCCTTTCTATTTATTTACAATAATACTTCCTATTTGGTGCAATATTATGATTTAGGTTTTACTGAACATCACATGTTGTGCCATCTAAAATTTGAGTGAACCACATTATATGTTCTAGAATATTAGAAATTTATGTGTACTTATAAATAAAAATAAAAAAAAAGCAATTTATGTGCACTTTGTTCTACTGCAAGTATATTCTAAAATTTATGTGCAACTTGGTCTATTGCAAGTATGCCACCATTACCAATATATATATATATATATGCAACCATTCCACAATGAGCTCAGGTTGCATGACTCCCAGATTTGATAAAGATGGCAAATGTGCCCTTGACTATCCAGTTTCCAAGTGAAAGAATTTTCCCCAAGTTATGTAAGGTTTCATGAGTCACTTTTTTGTTTCTATTTTCTAGCACTTATCATTTTATTTGGAAAGAATCTTGTCATATATACCACAATCTAACGATATCCCATTATGATAGCTTCCTAGTAAAGATAGGCTTCAATATATTGTAGACTTTCTAATTCAAAAGAATATATATATTTGTTTCACAATTCAAGACGATAATTACTGGGGCATCTGTGTTATATTTATGTATGTATATATATTTGAATCATTTGATGCAATCTTATGTATATATACTATCAGTTTTACATCAACTCTCACAATATTCTTTCTTTTTTTCTTTTTTTTCTTTTTTTTGTGTGTGTGTTTTTTAGGCTTTATATTTTGTTTATCCTTTGTTTCAGAAAACAGTAAATATCAAGTGCACGTAATTTTTTTTTTTTTTTTTTGTGGTTGTGGTGATAGAGCAGCTAATTTGCTGTAGCATTCAAATTACAAGTGGAGATTGAACTCTTCTTTATTACCCATTCAGGTGTACTCAACTAAGAATTTTTTTGTCTTATTGTAGTTAAAATTGTCGATTGTCGATTGTCGATTTCATTGTTTAAATGTATCACTGTGCTTATGAATCTTTAGGTTTTGAGATCAGATATTCATATGATTTTTTATCACTTATTTCACTTTCTTGTTATTTTTTTATATGGTTCTAATGAAATTAATTAGCAGATAGTAATACTTTTTTCACTTACAGTACCTTTACCATGTTTTGTTTTGCTTTCATCATTCTCATCAATTTAGCAGCTATATCCTTCAGGCTACAAGGCAATCCTATCTGCAGCAATGCAAACTCAAAAATCACACGCAAATTCTGTGGATCTGATGCTGGAGGGGGTGACATTCTTGAAAAGTCAACTGATTCAAACCTGACTTGTCCTATTCAAGCATGTCCTGTTGATAATTATTTTGAATATGTTCCATCATCCCCTGTGCCATGCTTTTGTGCATCACCCCTTAGAATTGGATATAGGCTGAAGAGTCCGAGTTTCTCTTATTTTCCTCCATATGCTGACTTATTTGAGATGTATGTGACATGTTCGCTTAACTTGGACCGTTATCAACTATCTATTGAATCATATGCCTGGGAGGAACGACGTCTGAGGATGTATTTGAAGCTTTTTCCTATGGTCAGTAATGATCACTCAAGTAGATTGTTCAACAAAAGTGAGATTCTGCGTATTAGAGGCATATACACATCTTGGCAATTTCCTCCTTCTGACTTTTTTGGACCTTATGAGCTTCTCAACTTCACTCTCCTGGGACCTTACTCGTATGGTAAGTATTCAATTCTTCATCTTCTTCTATCTCAAATTAAAGTTTCAAGTGTTAGAGATTGATATACATTGTTGGGCCCATTCCTTTCCGCGTGCTAGCGGGGTCGGAATGAGGGAGGGTGTTAAAGTTTTAATAACAAGAATATTCATTCTGAATTACAATTTTTCCGCTTCAATTGTCAGAATGATTTGGCAGAAAATATGGCCGTAGACTGAGCTGCCAACTAACATGTTTGTTGATTTGCTTGACATACTCCCCCTGTCCCAAAAAAATGTCTCTTTTGGGGACAGAGGGTGTACATGATAATGAATATACCAGTTATAATTAGATAGCAACAAACTGGAATTTTGGCAAACATTTTATGTACAGTTCAGTTGAAATTTTGGAAGTCCTGCACCTCTTGAGAACAGACCAAAACAATTGTTAAATCCAGGAAAAGTACTAATCTAATGATGTTTAGATAGTGCTGGATTTTCAGGCACATTTAGAGAAGGAATAATGTATCTAACTACTTGAATTAGCTTGGTATAACTGATTACAATATTAATCTAATAAATACAAAAAGAAGAAGTGAAGTTAGGAAACTAAGTGGGAAAGGCTAAGAATGTGTAATAAGTACCACAAGCGCGCACACAAATATGACAAATGAGAGTCAATTTCCCAAAGTGCTCCTACATGGTAAACTAAGCTTCCTTGGGAGGATGGTTCATGTATATCACACACACATCCAACTTGACGATACACTATGATAGAAACCATTGTGTGTTTCTTTGGTGAGAACATCTGCAAGCTGATCTCCTTCCCTGGTGAAATGGGTATAATCATTATATCTTGAGCTTTCTCTTTACTGAAGTGATGATCCACCTTAATATGTTCAATTATTCATGCCTGACTAGTTTATATGCAAAACTTATGCGCTTAGATCGTGGTAAAATTATTATAGGCAATTGATAAAGTGAATCATTATGAAGTAAGAAGAATATTTATCCAAAAGCGTGGAGTGCTTCACTTGTTAATCACTAGTTTTCAAAAGCATTAAAAAGAAAAATGGAACTAAATTCATCACCAAATTTAAGCAGACAAATGAAAGAAGAAAACTCACATTTAAAAATTAAATGTGAAATCTATAAACCTATAAAATGATTGTCAGTAAGTCAGAAGTTAAATGCTTGGCAAACTCTACAAACCAGTGGTCCAAAATCACTTGCTGAAGTGACATGGTATTTCTTTGCTCTCACACTATCACTCTGCAAAATGTGGCATGCCTAGTTGCAGACTTAAAAAGTGCTTGGCAACCCAAATATAGCAACTGGCATGTCCCAATGCAAATGAAATGAGACGTGGTTGTGTTGGTGAGGTGATGCCCTGACTTTCTAAATGACATGTAGTTTCTAAAATAAGTTCATAAGTGAGCCCCGCACAGGCGGCTCGGCTGGTAATGTCTTTGGGGGTACCCCTTAAGCTTCTGGTTCAAGTCCTACTAAAGGTAAGGCCTGAGTTTAAATGATGCACGTGGTTTGCAAACCATCCGAGAGCCCAAAGTGACTGGGGGTTGATTCTGTGTTACCAATAATAATAATAAATAACTAAAAATAAGTTCATAAATGATAATTCATTCATTCATTTGTAGGCATGGGAATTTGGGTCTTTTTAGGGAATATTGTCTTCCATTAATCCCACAATATATATCTAGAATGTTAAAGTGATAGTAATTGAACTTACTTTCATAGTCAGTTTAATCTTGGTTTTATAACCTCATATGATTTTTATTGCTACAGTGAATCTTGAGACTCAAGGAAAAAGTATAAGCAAGGGCACTTTAATAGCTGTTATATTAGCGGCCATCGCCTGTGCTGCTATTATCTCTGCAGTAGCCACACTTTTGATTGCAAGAAGACTTGCTAGATACCAGCATACACTGTCAAGGAAACGTTTATGTAAGTACTTAAAGAACATTTTTATGAAATTTAGTTTTTTCTGTCAAATATATCATGTCTGACTTTCTGAGGAAAATAGTATGAAGTCCTTGTTACTCTTTGCAGCCTCAAAGCTTCCTATAAAAATTGATGGAGTGAAAAGCTTCACTTTCAAAGAAATGGCATTGGCAACTCAAGATTTTAACAGCTCTAGTTTAGTTGGCCAAGGAGGTTATGGGAAGGTTTATAAAGGAATTTTATCCGACAGTAGTGTTGTGGCCATAAAGCGTGCAAGAGAAGGATCCTTACAGGGTGAAAAGGAATTCTTGACAGAGATAGAAATGTTGTCAAGGTTGCATCACAAAAATCTGGTTTCATTGGTTGGATACTGCGATGAAGAAGGAGAGCAGGTATGTCAGGTTGGGCGGTGCCCTGAAATGAAGTTTTTCTATTTCAATCATTTCAATCATGGTATGCTTAAAGTTGGGCAAAACTTACTACTTTCTTATGCATGCTTTGAAGAATGAAGTTCACATAAATGTTCACTGCCCTAGACAATAAATGGGTGTGATGTAGTGAGTGTTTAGATGTAAGAGGATCAATTCCATTGTAAAAATTTTCAGTCTGAGAGGGTCCTTGGCACATATGCAGATGCTGGTTTATGAGTTCATGCGTAATGGCACCTTGCAAGACTGGCTTTCTGGTATGGATTTTTCGAGATTTATCATTCTTACTACTACTGTTCCATGGCGCAGTTCTGTTTTCATTTTATTTATTTTTATTTGTTACTATTTTTGGGGTTGCGGGGTGAGGGGGCCGAAACTTCACCTTACTGTTTCTAAAAGATTATTTATTTATTTAGATGAAAAGTAAATTATTGATGTATTTTGTCGTTAGGTACTGCCATGCAGCTTGGTGTATTTTATTTGATTTAAAAGTTCAATTGGAATAAAATAATTCTTCTTTTACTTTTTCTGACCATAAACTAAATTTTCAGTATCTTTTTACTGAAGAAATACCACTACTATGCTTTGTGGGTGCCCTCCAACAATTTCTAAAATACACTATCTACTAATAAAACATCTTGGTGTGTGTGAGTTTCGTGGTGTTAATTCTCTATTGAACACTCTTTCCTAATGTCAATTTTCTATTCAACACTCTTTCCTAAGTTCTAAGTATATGGATTCTCGGATTTGACAGCTAAATCGAAGGAAAGTCTAAACTTTGGTCTGAGGTTACATATTGCATTGGGTTCAGCCAAAGGTATTCTTTACCTCCACACTGAGGCTCACCCTCCTATATTCCACCGCGATATCAAAGCCAGCAACATACTTCTGGACCCCCAACTTACTGCCAAAGTTGCGGATTTTGGACTCTCACGGCTTGCACCAGTGCTGGATGATGAAGGGACTTTGCCTAATCATATATCCACAATTGTGAAGGGAACACCTGTAAGTCTTAGCTCTCTTAAACATACACTATGGAAACTATGGAAAAATAAATTGTAAGAAAGTACCTATATTTGAGCCAATCTTGTATGGCAAATGGAGGAAGTCAGTAATATACTGGTAGAAATTCAACAGCAAAGCTTATTAATGCCCGATTGCACATGCAGGGTTACGTTGATCCTGAATACTTCTTGACCCAAAAGTTGACAGATAAAAGTGATGTTTATAGCCTTGGGGTTGTATTTTTGGAGATTTTGACGGGTATGCAACCAATATCGCGTGGAAAAAATATTGTCCGTGAGGTATGTATATCCAAGAGAAGTAATCAATTTGAGATCAATTTAATGTGCCAAGACAGTAATGTTATTTCTTCACCTGCTGCTTTTAGAACCTTAGCCCCCATATCTACAAGTATTTTGTTGTTGAATGTTGGAAAAACGAAAATGAGTATTAAGGATTTGAAAATCTTTGATTTTAGGTGAATTTAACTCGTCAGTCGGGCACAATGTTCTCACTTATAGATAGCAGAATGGGTTCTTACCCTTCTGAATGCGTCGAAAGGTTCATAGACTTAGCCCTCAGGTGCTGCCAGGACAAGCCAGAAGTACGGCCATCAATGTTGGATGTGGTCAGGGAGCTAGAAAACATACTCAAAATGATGCCGGAAATCGAATCTGGATCGTCAGAATCTACATCCAAATTTTTTGATGAATCAGCATCATCATCTTCGTTGGCCTACTCAAGCAGGGACTCATATATTTCGTCATATGTTTCAGGAAGTCATCTTGTCAGTGGCGTTGTTCCCACCATCAGACCGCGCTGATACTCCAATAAATCTTATACTCCTGAAAAGACAAAAGAAAAAAAAAAAAATACACAGAAAACAGTTTCTATGTAAATATTTGGGAATGTAAGATGCCTTTTGTTCTTGAATTTTTGTTTGTAAATTGTGTAGGCAAGAGAAATTTGGTGTATGCCAGTTATTGATTGTGTAAATGAACGATAAAGTTTAGCTTTCGTATGGAATAGAGGCAAGAATGATGTTGAAGATGACATTGCAATAAAATTCTATTAGAGCATGCCTAAAAATGATTCGGGTAAACTTATTTTCAAAAAATCATCAAAAGCAAAAATAATAGGCATTACCGAACAAGTTGGACGAGATTAATGCTGAATCATGAAAATAAAATATTTTAAATTGGTGTATGTTAGTTATTGATTGGGTAACTTTGGAATAAAGGCAAGAATGATGTTGAAGATGACATTGCAATAAAATTTTATTAGAGCATGCCTAAAAATGATTCGTATTAGTAAACTTATTTTCTAAAAATCATCAAAAGCAAAAATAATAGACATTACTTTGTTCGAGATTAATGCTGAATCATTAAAATGAAATATTTCAAACAGTATGCACTCATTATACTAAAAGAACATAATCGTTAGAAAAAAATAAAAAAAAAAATAATAATAATAAATAAATAAATAATCATTAAAACAAAATTCAACCACCACACGACCTCAAAATTTCAATCACAAGACAAAAAAAAAATTTAAAGACTCGTCATGACATGGCAAGTCGTGTCAAAATCTAATTGAGGAAAGCATAAATGTATAATGATGTCAACTGAGGCAACAAAATATGTCTGTAAATGGCCACATTGTCGAGAAAGACAAATATATAATACATCATATATAGTTATATACATATATAATGGTTCCCTCTCGGCTGGACAACAAGCACTCCAAAGAGTTCAGCCTTGGTTATTTGTTAAAACATAGAAATCATGATAAAACTACCCAAAAAAAAAAAAAGAGGAAGAAGCATGTGCGAGGACTTCAGAATTTTTCTTATCAAAACCCAAATCACAAAACACCAACATTAACACTCATAGATAACAGGTAAATTTTAGTGCCTCCCAAGGAAAAGGACTGACCTATTATCATAAAAGAGAATGGGATAGGCTAACTACAACATGGAATGACATGTAAGAAAGTTGAAAATAGACAATAAATCAGCAACCAAACCCCGAATCAAAGGAAATTTCAAAGTAGTAGTCTGCGGTCGATATCTAAAAAGATAAATACCACAAATTCAAATCAAAATCACTAATTACGGAAATACTAACAAGAAAGTTCAGAACCTACTACATAAAGCCCCACTTTTGGAACGAGGTCCCTGCAAAACAAGAAGCCATGCAGACATAACTGGTTGAAAATCACTGCAGTCAAGTCCATATTCACCCATTGTACTCCACGTTTGCAATATATTTGTCCATAAGTTATAGGGACCTCAAGCAAAATAAGTGAAGATCCTAGAGCATTCTTATGATGAGACAATAGAATCGTGATTAGAGTAGTGTTCGGACACATTTTAAGCCCAGGAAATTTCAGCAATAAGCCTCTAATTAAATCTATTATGTTGGCAAGCAAAAGGAAAAATGCAATTCAAAAAATAAAGCAAACAATACTGAAAATGAACAAGATTCTCTCTACAAAACCATGAGGATGAGAATAAAAGGTTTAACTGCTAATGCCAAACAACATAACCTGCCCTTCAATATGTCCATTTCTATAGGGTCAAAATCAACTTAAGCATTAAGATATTAAATGCAAACAAGCACAGCAAAAGGCAAACACAAGTAGAAGCCTCATCAAAAGATGGCAGAAACAAGATAGAAAGTACTCCTCTGTGTTGCCCAAAATCTATAGACACAAAAAAGTAATTTACCACACATACAAACTAACAAAAACAAATGATCAAATGCCACCCAAAGACGAGAACACTTTAAAGGATTTTTGACGGAACTAAAGAAGATAATACACAGTTCATATAAGGCGCATCAAGTGTTCAAGAAATTTTGTTCAGCAACAAGTGATCTAGAAATAGACATATAGTCAACTCAATTATAACCACAAAGAACATGTGCATAAACAATGCTACATCAAATACAGGGTAAAGTTCACCAAACATTCATTTCAAATCGCCAAGGTTGAAAAGGAAGAAGTCAAACCTCTTCAGCAAAAGAACCGATGAAGAAACTTAGACAAGAAGAACACGATTACCAAGGAAGATAGTGCTCTTCGTATTCCATGATTATTCCGTGATCAAAATAGAAAAATGTAACTACCACCCCCAGGGCCCCACCAATGACGAAGGATCATCTTAAAATAGAGTATCAATACGTCTCTATCCAAAAGATTATGTCTCCAGCAACAAATATAATAAGACAATCATTATAAAGTCACACACAAAAAAAAGAGGACAGAATGAAAGCACCAAGAGAGCACAACCTTTGCAAGAAACACTTCAAAGCACAACCTTTGCAAGAAACACTTCAAAGCACAACCATTCATGAGTTTTGCATGGAACCCGTAAGAGTAGAAAATTCATAAATTTTGTATCTTAGAAATGTTATAAATTATCGATAAGAGCTTTAATTACTTCCAAGAAATCAAAAGAGAAGAAGGAAAAAGAAAGCATTCATGGTTCACCTCCAGCTGGACAATGGGCACTCTAAAGAGTTCAGACTTTGTAATTCGTTAAACTACCAAAAGTATCTTCAACGTTGCGCCTACAAGGAAATAGACATGGAAAGAGAGAAGAATAATAATGATATTTTCAGCCCCTCTGCAGCGACAGTCTACAACATTACTTCAAACCAAACCTAACCATAATTCAATTCGGGTTAAGATTTTTTAACCCAAACCCAATTCTAATTGTAAAAATAATTGACCAAACTCGCGAAAAATCGGACTGAACTCGAGTTGGGTTCGGGTTCCCAACCCAAGTCGCACCCCTTGGGCAAAATATATGTGGCCGACCAATAGACAAAAAATTAATTCAATTTGGCATCAACATCCTCAACATAAATTAAAAAAAAAAAAACATCTCACACGTTGTCTATTCATTCTCTCCTTGTAACAAACTAATATGAAGATCGCCGGTCACCGACACCCAACGTCCTCAATCTCAACGTCGTCTTCATCATTCTTCTGCCGGCTCAACACGATGTCACAACCATCACCCAACTCTAGCAACGCTCCGGCAACCATCACCCAACATCTTAAAGTGGAGAAAAACTCCAGTTTTTTTGCAATTGCACGGCGGGTAGTAAGGACTGAAGACTTCAGGTACGGCGATTCCGCCTATCCGTCCTCCAAGTCTACGGTTTCTCCTTGCCCGCCTATACGGTCTGAGCCGCGGTGGTAGACTGCGGTGAATAAGCCGGAACTGTCGACGGTGGACGGAACGGTGGTGGGTCTTGAACTGAGAAGAGATCCGGAGAGATAGTAATGGTGGTGGGTTACTATTTAGGTTTCTTTCCAATTTTAGGAGATAGAATTTATGTTTTATTAGTTTCCAAAGTTTCCTACACGTATTTAAGTATATATAAATAGGTGAGAGGACAGAGAGAGAGAGAGAGAGAGAGAGAGAGAGAGAGAGAGGACGCGTTTTTTTAGTCCCCACATAGGATTCTGTTTAATAAATCTGGCAAATCCATCTGCCTAAATATCATTTTCTTTTTAAATATTATATATATATTTTTTCTAATTAGATTTAATATTATTTTACTAGTATTATTAATATTTTTTATTATTATATTATTAAATAAAAATCATTGGTAAGCATATACCTACTTATTTTGACTCAAACCTTCACTGTTAACGTTGAGAGGGAGATATGATACAAGATTGGTTTTCAATCAGTCTTGCTTTTGTTTTCGGTAAGTCTTGCTGATGCCCACCCAGGTAGTGCCAAAAATTTGTATACGCTGCTGTAATATTCCGGATACGCTGCTGTAATATTCCGGATACGCTATTATTTAAAGAATTCTCAATTTTTCTCCATCCTCTATACCTCTATTTATAGGCTTTTTAAATTAATATATAAGATGATGGCATCTCTCTGGATAAGGACATAATTATAACTGACCCGGACCGAGTATGTTATATTATGATAATTATCTATAAAAATATTATTTCAAAAATATTTTTTTTTAATTATAATAATTATCTTTTTATTTAATCACCTTGGTGATTAAATAATTTAAGTTGACCAAGTTTAGGAAATTAAATAATTTAATTAAACATCTACTTATAAAAAAAATAATTTAATTAAACATGAGACCCATATTTGATGGATCAATTTGTCAAAATAAAAGTTCATTGAAATTTTAGTGTCTACCAATTGCCCCACTTCGAATCCCGCATTTGACCGGACTTGTCTCCTATTTTGGGACTTAAAATATTCAATTTAGTCTTTGAATTGTAAATTTCCTTTTTCGCATCCAACGTTGGATTGTACTTCTCCACGAATTATACAAATAAACTCCTATTACAAATGGGAGATAGTTGGATTGTACTTCTCCACGAATTATACAAATAAACTCCTATTACAAATGGGAGATATTTTATTGCCTATATATACTACTCGTGTCATAAGATTTGTCATCAATTGTAGTATTGTTGAAAACTTATTAGGTTGGAGCTTTTGTCCGGGCAAATAATTGGTACGTCTTTTTTATATTTTTATATTTTTTCACATGTTAACTCTTTTTTTTTTTTTTTTTTTTTTTTCATGCTTTGTTCTGTGGCGTGATTTCCTCTTCCGTAGCCCACTGTACCATTGGCATACATAACCATATTTATCCCATTCCTCTCCTATACATAATAACCATACATATTCCATTACTTGTCACATCCGAACAAGTTTCGAGTCATGTTAAATTTTGACATCCTTACATTTAATGAGAGGGATCTCTAGCATTACTATGGGTAGAGTATTATTATTCTTTAAATAAAAAGATCTGGAGACGGAGGCCGCTGCACAATTATGCTAAACCCTAGATACGTAGTATATAATATGCCAGGGTTTAGACTTGAAGATACTACTATTACGAGAATAATACTAGGGTACATTATTAGATATATATGTATATGTTGTATAACTGGTAGCTTAATTATGAGAAACGTAAACCCTACGCTATATATAATTACACCCTAACTCTTATATATATATATATATATATATATATATATATATATATATATATAATATGGCAAATATATAATATACATGCAAATTAAGAAGGAAGCAATTAAATCGATTAGGTAGCGATGGAGATTAAAGAAAGTATCACATTGAAAAACCATTATGGAAACAATTTTATTGATGAAGACTCTTTAATTTGTTCATATCAATAAAATTGTTGCCATAACTGGTTCTTCACTTTTTCACTTTCTGCTGATTAATAGCCAATTTAATAATTCACCATCATCAAGTTAATTTGTAAGTTACAGTTCGAAAAAAGAAGAAGTTAATTTGTAAGTTAAGTTCGTGCTTCGGCCTTCGCCTGCAAGTATGGTATGTTTTCTTTTTCTGGTTATTTTACACATTCTGTTTCATATATATATATATATACACACACTTACTTCTATTGTCTATAGTGTTTAGTAATCATTATGGTAGAGATGATATATATATTCTCATTAAAATATATTATTGTCATTAGATGCATGGTCATTTACAGCTTTAATCCACGTTTCTGCGTTTAATTTCATCATGATTTTTCAATCCAACTTATTCACTAATTTGATCCAGAAGGTTTTGTTTTTCCTTGTTTCGATTGGTTTTTATTTGATTTTAACGACAGATAAGTTTTGTTCATGATTTTTCACCGCCTTTTTTAGTTGGTTGTAACCACAAATTTTGATGATGATTTTTCAATAGATCGTATCCAGTAATTTAATCCGAGATAGTTTTGTTGTGTTTTTTATTTGATTTTGAATTCTTTGGCAAGTTTTTAGTTTTTAGTTTTTTTTTTTTCATTAAAAAATAAAAATAAAAATCCTACAAAATTTGATAATGATTTTTTTTTTTTTGTTGGTTCTCTTTTTCTTTCTTTTTTCCTTTTTTTTTTTTTTTTTTTTTTTTTTTAGGTATATGTTTAAAATAAGCCGTAGGGATCAAGCCAAAGAAGATAGGGTTCTTGGATGTAAAAATTAAATCTCTGTACGTTTTCAAATTATTATTATTTTCCTTTTTACTGTATATCATCTTGTTCTTTGTGGCTTTACTATTGGATTCTGTAACTAGTTATGTTTTGGGTTTGGGTCTGGCCCATTTTCCGACGTACTTTTGTGAAATATTCTAACACACGCACACACTTCATTCTTCTCTTGATTAAGGTCGTAGGATTATATATATATATATATATCTATATATATATATATATATATATATATAACTATATATATTCTTTCCTTTTTCTCTTTATTAGGGCAAGACATTTGAGTGTTCAAATAAAGGGATATACTATACTATACTATAGTCTATACTCCAGTAGTCCAGAGTCACAAGGGACAATTTTATGGTTTCCGCTTGGACAATTTTGAGGTGTTAGTGCAAATTACTCTTATTTTTTAATTCAAGAAACTATCACTCTTTTATTGGACCACTGCAGTGTACTTTTATTTATTTATTTAGTTTTTATAGTTTGTCAATCTGTATAAAACGTCTACGTTTTAGAAACTCCTCCACTCATTCTCCTTCTATAAGGATTATACGAACTTTAATGTAAATTGCTTTCTGATTAGGAAAAGAATTATCACTATCTATATATATATATATAAATATATATATATATATATATATAGGTCAGTAGCATTATATCTGCATGTACATTCTCTTTACTCGTTGTTCTTTGATTTTGATCGCTAACTGCAGAGTTCAGGTGAGTTGTTTTGATTTTATATTAGCTGAATTTACAATTATTCTATCATGTATTCATATGCTAATTTATTCGGATATATTAATATATTTTTAGTTATATAAACAAATAGCAATAGATTTAAGTTGCTGTATGTGTTACGTATTATATGCATATAATTTATTATTGTAGACATTAGCCAACCTATTCTGATGGTTTAGTTCTTGATTTGTTTACCTTTCAGTGATTCTGGAAATAAACATGTACTCATTGGAGGGATCAGATTGGGCTTATCTTCCAAAACACTTATTGGATTTGATTATGCACAAATTGGTTTCGATTTCCGATTGTGTTCGCTTTGGTGCAGTTTGCAAACCATGGCTATCTATGGCAATGGAGAACAAGGTTAAATTCTTTGAAAATAAATGGTGCAGACAAGTTCCATTTTTGATGGTCTCTACTGAAGATAGCAATGAAAGACGTAGTCTTTACAACATTAGTCATAATAAATTATATGATTTCGAATTACGGATACCGTACAAAAAGAGGTTTTGTGGTTCTTCACATGGTTGGTTGTTTACTGTTGAAGAATCATTCGCCATAACCCTAATCAATCCGTTCTCTAGTGATACCATTCAGCTTCCTCCGATTATGGACCGTGCTGAATTTGACCGTGCTGAAGATCATGTTGAGTTTGACCCCGAAATCGATTATTATGACACAACTCTTGGTGAGGTTGAAGATGATGTTGAAAGTGAACACGAAATCGATTATTATGACACAACTCTTGATGAGGTTGAAGTTGAATTTGAAGTTATGAAGGCTACATTGTCTGCTGACCCTGTTTCATCTCCTAATGACTATATTGTTAGTGCGATCTATAGTGGTTATAAAAGACTGGCATTCATTCATCCAGGAGATGACGCTTGGACTTACATTGATAAAGAGAGATTTAACCTCATCTTTGATGTTATATATTATAAAGGCAATATTTTTGCAGTTGATTATTGGAGTAGAATCATAATGGTTGATCTTAATAGAAGGGATGGGGAGAGTATGGCTGCTCAAGTGAAGGTAATTGCACCAAAGACTAATGTGCGCAATGAGCGAACGTATCTTGTCGAATCATCTAACGGGGATTTACTTCTTGTGCAAAGGATTATAAAATATGATGATAAAAATAGTTGTCAGCATGAAACTTTAGGGTTTAAGGTTTTCAAGTTGCTCTTAGAACAACTTGAACAGGGTTGGCCTAAGCGGGTTGAAATGAAGAGTTTGGACGGAGACACCCTATTTTTGGGAGATAATCATTCAATTTCTGTTTCAGCTTCCAAATGGCCGGGTTGCCAGCCAAATTCCATATACTACACTGATGACTATATAGACCTTAACTTTCATCCTCCATTTGGTCGTTGTGACATTGGTATCTTCAACATCGAGAATGAATGTTTTGGGACGCATTACACTTTTGATCCTTCACATAAGGATATGCCACCCTCAATTTGGATTGTGCCAACCATGTTAGGAAACTGACTATAAAGTTAATTTTTTTTATTATCTTTTGGTTAAATCTAAAATGTTTAGTTGTTTTTCATTTTTATGTGCTTATACAAACCTATTTTTTTCTCGTATAAAAATAATGTTTGTGAGAATTATAAGGAAATATTGTTTGCTGTTGGTTATATCACTTTATGGTCATAAAATATGACAGAATCGAATTCAATTTTTATTTTTTATTTTTATCTTTTGGTGACCAAGGAAGTACTGGTCTCTTTTTCTCTATCAGCTCATGATTTAAACTATCATATACAGTGCAATTCAGCTCTCTAACGGTTCCTTCATCCAAAACTTTGTAAGACCCACATATTCGCTCTTGAAAAAGTTAGTTGTATTATATGCTACCGAGGTATTAATTCTCAGCCAATTTGTTGCAAGAAAACTAAATAGGATAGTAAAATATATTGGTTAAATAGGAATTCTATAAATAGACGACTCAATGGTAGTGAATGTTCCGGCTATCAACAATATTTCATTTAATTATCAATTTCTTTTTTAAATGATTTTTTTTTTTTTTTTTTTTTTTTTTTTTTTTTTAATGTCAAGTTCCTTTTATTATAAATAAGGAAAGTTCTAAAAAATGTTAGAGAATGTTACAAGTGAAATTTGTTCCACATCGAATTTGGATGGGGTTGTAGTGTGTGTAAATGAGTGAATATGCAACACGACCCAACAACTTGAGCTTTTGAGTAAATGAGAAAGCCCACCTGCTACATTTATATACTCCACTAGTCCAGGGAGTCGCACTGAATTTCTTTAGGGACAATTTTATGGTTTCTGTTTGGTCCAACTAAGAATTTTATCATCAAAACCTTTTCATCTTCTTAGTCTTGGGTAAAAACTATAAAACCCCCAAATTCCAACATTTCAAATCACACTCATATTCTTTGACCAAACATCCATCAAGAATCCACAAGCGGGTACTAAATGGCGACCAATATGAGTAGATGAGGATAGCCACAAGCGGGTACTAAATGGCAATCAATAGAAAGGAGTATATATATTCAAACTGATAAGAAGAGAAGAAATTAGTGTTTACTTTGCAAGTTCTGCTTACTAGAAACTACAGGCAAGAAGCAGTTGAGACGGACCTGTCCTTGAGATCCAGTAAGCACTCCAAGGCTTGACAACTTCACCATAGCCCTGGCAAAATCCATTCTGAAAAATGCTGCATCCGCAGCGTAGTCTCTTACAGCTTCGGCTGTCTTCTCGTTTGCCATAAGCTGCTGGTCTGCAAATAGGAGGAGCCCTCTCCCTCTCAGCAAACTCTGATAGTAATGAGAGTCAAAGCCTGGTCCAGAAGAGATAACAGATAACAATTCCAGGTAGGAACCCATCCCCACAGTACACTCATTCATAGCCCTTGATCCAATGGGTGAAGCTCCAAAGTTCGTTATCATATCATCAATAAAATCAGCAGCAATGGGGATCTGGCTGTCCAGTCCCCAAGAAGTTGTTTAGTCTTGGTCACAGCCAATTTTGCCTATATTATGAGATCCTTCAGCAAACAAAAGAACAAATTCAAATCATTTTACTCGAGAGAGTACAATTTTGAGAATGTGAAAACAATAAATTTTAGTGGATACCTAGAAGTGCAACAGTTTCCCTTTCACCGAATCCTCTAAGCCCAAACAAATAAAGCGTTTTATTGATATTGCTGTCTGGCTTTGAGATTTCAGTCATAGCTCTTTGAAAGTATGATCGGTCACTGTCTCTTCTGCCCATCAGCACAGGATAGTATAGACCACCTGCGCGCCTGCAATTTCCAAGAAAACAAACACATCAATGATCTGGAAAGCAGAGGAAGTTAGCAGGAATTAAAAACAACCACCGAATAACAGTGATAAGTCAGTAGAAAATGGGAAGATCGAAATCAGAGAATTTATCAAGTAAAACAGCTTTACTAAAATATTCTGAAAATTGATCAAGATAAAATATTGGCTAGGATAAGCTAGATGGACATTACAAAGAACAATTAGAATAATACTAGCCATTACAAAATGGGAAATGGTTCTAAAGGAACCAAAACACTTCATTAAAGAACAAATGAAGCAGAAATAGGAATTTCTAAGCCTTCAAAAACAAAAGCCACTATGACTTAACGTTTGGGTTCTTCCATTAAGCAGACACAACAGCTCAACTAAACTACCTGAAATCGGTGGCGATGATACATCATTAAGTCCCTAAACTCTCTATCTCTCTCTCACACACACAAACACGGGCAGAGAGAGAAGAACTAACATTGTTTGTTTTGCAGGTGATATATGTGAAACCAGGATATGAAGCTGCTGAACTTGACTCACTTGTACAAGACAAAGTTCGGCTCAAAGCCTCAGCCAAAGTATATATAAACTAGAATACTAGCTAGATCATCATACATAATACAAGTTAATATGTCAAATATATATATATATATATATGCAATTAATTAGGTAGAATTTGTACTGATGAACTTGTTGATGGATTTTCCATTCAAAGGGCACTTGCTCAGTCATGCAAGATATCTGAACCAAAGTTGCAGTGTAAGGGCTTATCAATAATATTTGCAACACTCCAATATTCCATAGGTGTTCATGGTATGGTGTTGATAAAATATAGGGTTAAATGCAAAAAACCCCCCTGAATTATTAGCCAATCAGCAATAAACCCCCTGAACTTCAAAATTTTCAAAAAACCCCCTGAACTATAATTTTTGTTGCAGATAACTCCATCCGGCGACCGGCCGGTTGAATTTCGCCGTTAAAACCATCACATGCAGTCACGTGATCACACAATATATACCTAATGGCCATAATGCCCTTATGAGCATAAAAGACTATATTACCCTTATTATGAACATTACACCCAAACACACTCTTAGTGTACTGTTACACACAATTACCCAAACACACCCTCATCACTTTATATATATTACATGTAGAGAGAGAGAATTACAAACACTGTTTATCTTCTTCATCAAACCCAACTGCAAGATGGTAGTAAGTTTCTTTCCCTGTGATGCCTGCACTACGAATTTAAGGAGGAAACAAGAGAGCCCTCAATTTGAGAACTGGGTTTACAAGGACTCATCAACATTGTGTTTTTACACTACATGATTTGAGTCAAATTGACCTCCATATCATCTAAAGGATCAAAGTTCCAATTAGCTGTTGGGTTACAGTTCATTGATATTATATATATATAAATTCTAATGGTGTATTAAAACCAATTCAACTTCTCCATTAAAGCTTACAAATTTTTTTTCTATTGTGATGAATCTGCTGATCAATTAAATGGTCTATACCAGTCCAATCAAATACTTAAAAAGTTAAATTTTTTGAAATCTTTCTAACAATATGTACTGGGTTTGTTTAAAACAACAAAGTTGCAGAGGTTTGTTTAAATTTATTTATTTTCTTATTTTTTTTAATAATTTGTACTGGGTTTGTTTTGTTCCTACACCCACAATCATACCCATATCAGATTGCAACAGCTCCAAGCCTCCAATAAACAAACCACTGCCAGATATTGATTTTTCCATACCCGGCTTCAAACTCTATGGCCATCGGTGGGAAGCTCTGAGTATCACCGGCCCAACCGAAGATGAAGACATGTGCAGAGTTACAACGACCTATCCATTCCAGCGAGCTCCGAGCAGCAGCAGCGTCCATTGAAGCCGGCGAGCTCCGAATCGAAGTTGTATGAACTGAACTAGAGTTCCATTGAAGACCCAACTGATACCTCCATATAGACGGCGACCAAACCTGAAGAGCATCAACATTCAATCAATCAGAAAAGCTTCAGCGACCTTTATCAGAAAAGCTTCAACGACCTTTATCGGAAAAGCTTCAACAGGGAACCGCAAGATTGCGTTTGAGACAGACCCAGAACCTTCAGCGATTAACTCCGGCTACCCCAAGTTTTAGATGACTTGCATCGGAGAGCTGAAGCGACCCACCAATTCGCGAATGAAGAGATGAACCAGCCGAGCTCACCGCCGTTCCTCCGGCCGATCCTCTTCGTCGTCCCCGTGGCTGCAGTACTTTCCCCTTCTGGGTTTGCAGAGGCATATATGATATACCATATATATGTATAATATATCCCAGTACTTTGTTTGGCTACTAGTGTAGCACTATCCTAGGTCATAGTAAGGGCGGAATTGTCTTTTGCCTTTTCCGGTAACCTGATGGGTTGAATTGCAACAAAACAATAGTTTAGGGGAGTTTTTTGTAGTTCAGGGAGTTTCTTGCAAAACCCCAATAGTTCAGAGGGGTTTTTTGCATTTAACCCTAAAATATTTTAGCATAAAAAAAATGTGATTCATCATGTCAATGATACAATTTTACATCATTTCAAAAGTGGTTATATACTCTAAAGAATCCCATAAATGAATAAGATGGTCATAAAAAGGAAATAAAGAAGAAAAAAGAAAAGATTAAGGGTAACCATAAGAACACCATCTCTAGTAGCAAGAACAAGAATGTCAGCACAAGAAACCACCCCGGGGCAAACTTTTTCCAGCTCCTCTTTGATGATATTTACACAATTAAATCCCTTGAACGTCATGTTCGGAATTGCATTCTTTTCTATCAAGTGATTTTTATTCCCATTGATGTCTTCTAATAGAACTGAAGTATCACAACTGAGAACGTAAATAAAGACCACAAAATTAAGAACAATTAAATCAATACCAGATGACAATAAAGAACAAAACTCACAATAATATACACAATCAAGAACAACTCAATACTCAATGTAAAGGAATTCATCAAAACCTAAGAACAATAACAACTAAATGTACAAATAATTAATGGTGCGGGAACACATTTCAAAGAAATAATATATACAAACCAAGAAGAAAAAACTCAATTCCCAGATGAATAATGTTAGAGATAAGAAATAAAATATATAAACAAAAGAACAATTTAAGAAAGGGCAAAAAGCCACCTCAAAGCCCAGATAAAAAATGGTAAAACCCAATTGAAATAAAGCTAAAAAATAAGAAGATAAACATGAAATTAACATCAAACCTCAATGAAGCAATCGTGGAACAAGAGGCGTAGTAGTTGCGCTGGGGCGTTCCTGTGCTCGAAGGCTATCCGAATCATGGTAGACTTGATGATTCTCGGTAGAATTCGTACTCGAGATTGAGGGCACCTCCTTCGATACCAGAAAGAAAATCTATAGAAATCCAAGAATCCATTGAGGAAGATGGTGAAGCAGAGGGTTTTGTTTCACCTTTGGGGTTTCTCATAGAGATGACGACGGAGACTATAAGTGCCAGAAAGACCCATTTGCTCATCATCGTCATGTTCGATGCGGAAGGTTGAAGAAACTGAGCGGAGGAGGTCGGAGAGAGAACAAAAGCGGGAAATGGGAGCGAAGAAGAGAGAGAGAGAGAGAGAGAGAGAGAGAAAGAGAGAGAGGCCCTTTTCCAATATTTTTAACCGCCAATCGTAAGTAATTACTAGTATATAAATTCACTTTACCATTGTTTGTATAATTTTAATCGATTGCACATCTACCACTAATATCATATTATATATTCCAGTAGTATTAATTTTCGGCACTAATTCATATACAGTGCTAAATAATAAATACGAAGTTACTTTTTATTATTAGTAAAAGAATTTTTAATCTTATTTTATAAAAATGATAAAAAAAAAAAAAATTATAGTAACTTGTTTAATCTTATTTTATAGTAACTTGTCTTTTTGTACATTTATTAGTACGAAACAAAATTTTAAAAGAGATTAAAATTTAAAGAGTTACGATTTTTTATTTAAATAATTCTTAACTTTAAGATCTGAATTATAGTTTAAAATAAATATTAAAATTCATATTTCAAGCAACAACTATTTATTTTAAAAGATTAATATTTATTTTAAAAGCGATTAAATTTTGAAAGAGATTACGATTTTTTATTTAAATAATTCTTAACTTTAAGATATGAATAATAATTTAAAATAAATATTAAAATTCATATTTCTTAACTTTATTGAATTTTAATATTTATTTTAAATAAATATTAAAATTATTTTTAAATAATTTTAAATAATACGGAGTAGCATGGTATAGTATTATTTGAACAATAATGAGAGCTTTATAATAATTTTCCATAAATAATAAGTATGATCCATCTCTCTTTATATATACATATAGAAGATGCAAGAAATTTCTCTCTATTTTGACAGAGTAACTTTACACTTTAAGAATTTTTCAACCCCCTTTTCCCTCTATTTTTAGCCTATTTATAGATTGTTACAAATCTTCTAGAAACTTCGTAACTAACTCCTTGTGCTGGGCTTACTACTAGGCTCCTCTTGGTCATGGGCCCGATTCTTTTGAACGGGCCTCCATCATAATCCTCCATTCTTGGGCCTAACTTGTTAAGACCTAGTTCGGACCACTACCATTTTCCCGACTCGCTTCTGGTGATCTGGATCGCACTCGACTCGGGCTGTTTTCAACATTTTCACCTACCCCCATAATCTCTCCCTAATTTATTAGGGTGACTCTAATCATGACTTGACGGCTTGAGATGATAACGTGGGGAGGTGAGTGGTCGGTTCAGAAGTCGATATTTTAAAATTTGAAATCTCTTTACTTTCCTGACGTCTCGGTTACTGGGTCCACCCTCTCTTTATAAATCCCCCATTCCATACTCACAACTTTCTTTATTGTCTCTGTCACACCTCTTATCAATCAATTCATTGCTCGTTTCTTTTAGACAAGTCCAATCCTCCTCGGCGAATTATTATAAAAGGTCCTCCCTTCTCAGCTATCTCGCAGCATCTTTTGCAATCTTCAATCCCGTTGAGGTCAGTCTTGCTTTTCTTTACCTTCTAAAAGATTTACACATTTCTTTGAGGATCCCGTTCGTTTTCACCATGACTTTTGACTTAGACATTCTTCACATGAAACTTCATCTTCCTAGCAATTTTCTTATTAGGGAATGCCCTAATAATGTGAACACTAAAACTAGTGTAGGTCTTCTTCCTGGTGAGATCTTGTTCTCCCTCCTTTACCTGAATGTTATCAGATTTCCTTTAATTTGCACCCTTTTTTCTGTTATGTCTTTAACAAAAAAAAGCTTTCCCCTCTTCAAGTAAACCCCAATTTTCTTAGGGTTTTGTCCATTCTCTTGCTTCTGAACCGTGACAAGGGTTTAGATCTCGATATTATAGATCTTCTTTTTTCCTACAGGCCAGTAAGATCAGGTTAGATGACATGTATTACCATTTTTATCCCATTGAAAAATGATCCATCTGTACGGACAAACTTGATCCGAGAAAGGGTGGAAGAAAAACATATATAGTTGGGGTTAAAGGAGCTTGGTTTGCTCCGGCTGCTAGGGACTATCCAATCCAAGTGCCTTTGGTGAATGCTCCGTCTCTTCATACAAAAGATATAAAACCCATAAGAGTAACTGCCTTTGTGAAGTTTGCATTCCTCGTACTTTCTTTGCGATTCTCTGGGTATTCCTCATAATGAATTGAGTTACATCATTTGCAGGGATAGGATCAACCACCTGAAGGAATACGTTCTGAACAACGTTCCTTCCTGTTCGGAACTCCTTGTGTCCGAGAATCTTAGCGACATATCTCTCTTGGGTGCTCTCATGGATTAGATCCAGATCCCTTCTTTCAGCAGAAGAAGAAATCCTCCTAGGAACGTCACTGTTCTTGCCCCAACTTCCTCTCCAGCTTCGGCATCTACTTCTGCCACCACTTCTAATACCATTCCAAACGTTGTACCTGCCATCAACCCTAACGTCAATGCTCCACCTATTAATCCGAACAATACTCCAAGGGCAAGTAACCCCTCCAGCGCCCCTATGTCTACTCCGGATAAAGAGCGGGGGGAAAAGACCCCAGCCTGACAGTGAACCCGACCCTGATGACATTCATCTGTCAAGAAGGGTTCTAGCCTCTGGGGTGGGTGCACCCACAACTTCCCAAAACAGGTCAACTACTGCCCCTGGAACTGGTGAAGCTTTCGCTTCTCTTTCTGAAGTAATTTCGTGGACTTCAAGATTCATCCGAGTCGATGGATTGGTTGTCAATTCTAACGACACTAGGTTCAAAGAGGGCCAGACTGCCCTGGCCTACTGCATGCATCTGTGGTCCCCCAAAGACATTGAGGTGGCTAAAGCGTTGACCCAGAAGGAAACATTCAGCAGCTTTCCCTTGGCCGCTATGGAGGTAATTTTCATCCCTCATTTGGTAAGATCAAGAAAGCCTTTATACTCCGACTTCTTTGGATATACGTTCGGTTTAATTAGTATTCGTGCATCTGTTTGTAGACTCTGTTCAGAATGATGACGATGCAAAAACATGTCGAGTCATCCAATGCTCGGGTGCGTAAACTTGCTGGTGCACTCGAATCGGCCAACAAAGAAAATAAGATCATGAGCACCAAAAACGCTTAACTAATGGTGTAGCTGCATAATGTTAAGAAGGAAAGGGACATTCTAAAGAAAGAAATAGACTCCCTTCAGGATGAGAGAAACGCTCTTCAAATAGAGAAGAACATTATGCAGACCGAGTGTGTAATACCCCTGATTTTAAAAGGATAGTCTCGGTATTTTTTTCAACGTTATTTTTTTAAAAAATTTATTTTAATTGCATTTAATTATTTAGTTGATTTCTTGGCTAATTGTTTACTTGTTTAATTGATTTAATTATTTGTTAAATGTGTTAATTGATTTAATTGTTTTATTTTTTTTATTTTTTATTTTTTATTTTTTTATTTTATATTTTTAAGGAATTGGATATCAATAGTAGTAATGGACCAACCAATTGGGCTCCATGGACTACTTAGATAAGGGATTTAATGGGTACGGATAATTACCCATGTATATGTATATTTAATAAATAAATAAATATATATACATATAAGGAAAGTCTTTTAGAAATAATCTAATATATATTTATATATTACATATAAAAAGGATCACACATAGATTATACGTAACATATATTTAGGTTATTTTTTTTTTAGTATTTAAATTTTATTTTATTTTATTTTTATTTTATTTTAGTTTGTTTTGGATTGGGAAAAGAATTAGGGTTATTTTAGTTGCCTATAAATATATACCTATAGGGTTGTAAAAGAGGTTAGAAAATATATCACGTACTATATTTTAGAGAGAGAAAGAAGGAAGAGGAAGGAAGAGAAAAAGGAAGAAGGAGGCTAGGGTTTTTATCAAATCCCTAAAGGCAAGTTCTAAACTCTTCTCTTCTCCTTTGATTCATACTCTATGCATGCTAGATTAATTCTAGGTTTTGTAAATAAATTAATTGGATCTAATTACATGAATTAATTTAAAATTTTCAGTTCATGTGTTTTTATAATGGATCTGTGATGAATTTTTATATTGTAATAAATTGATGCACAGATTGTAATTATGATGTTCAAGGCGTGTTTATATATTGTGTAATTATAATTGGGACAATTCTAGAACATAGATTGGTTGATAGGATCTTTAACATAAATTGGGCACCGTTGGTGGCGCTGTACTGGACGCATTGTTGGTGACTAATTCTTTATTTATTTATTTTTTTTTACATAAAATTTTCTTAGCGTGAATCCGTTTGTCCTGTGAGGAAAATTAGAGATTTACTTTTTATATGTAGGCACGCCGAACGAGGAGGTCAATAATAAATTGATAATTGCTTTACGGAATATAAATATAAAACATAAACTTCTAGCATATATGAATCAAATTGTGCTGTGATGGAATATTTGGTTTTTTTGTTTTTAATCGGCACGCCGAACAAGGTCAGTGAGAATTTCTGTAATGAAGAATTAGGTTGATATATAATGACATTGGTAATTTAGGTTTCTCATAAAGCATGCACACTGAACGAGGAAAGGGAAAAAGAAAATAAATGTTTTTATGGGATTGGATTGAGTAATTAAGTAAATTATTTTTTTTAAAATTATTCTATGTATGTCTTCTTTTCATTTTGTTTTGTTTAGATGTTTTTGGCATAAAATATTTTTAAATGTTAGTCTGATTAAATGCTGAGATATCAAACTAATATTGTGATTTTTAGTTGATGGATCAATATCGAATATTTATAAATAGATTCATTAAGAAGTGGATTTCATGATTTAATGTAAATAGATTCATTAAATATTTATTTACGACGTATATGATTGATACCATGGTGGCACCATTATGGGATGGGGGCATATTAGGGACGGATTAACTTACGAGTTAAGTCCTACCTATTTTCAATAAGGGAACGGATTAATCATAGTGTTAAGTTCTACTTATTCATGTCAGGTCAACGGAATAGTTGGATGACATATTTTTATTAAATAATAATTGGATAGTTTATTTTGATGGTTGGATAGGACGGATTTTAAATATATAATTATACGCCATGATATGAGCTTGAGTCTCAGGATCAGTGGTTAGGGTGCGTATATTGCCAGGGATGTGTAGCTAGATATAGTGTAGTTGTGTACCCTGGTAGGCCTAGGTACTCATGCCCACTATATGTGCGTTTTGCATGTTGGTTACTATTCAAGTTGAGACAACTCTATAGTCTAGTGAGGTTCCTTTAGTGTGTATATATCTATATATGGACTATTTAGATATTGTTGAATTAATTAGGATGCGTACGTGTATCGGGTCTCTGTTTGGGATGTAGTAGATTAGAACTTGTATGTGTGCCTGACCCACCATTATTTTTCAGGTGTTCGTCAGTTCCAGTCTTAGAGATTATTCGTGCCAAGCAGAGACAGTCATTCACTCTTCCGACTCTACGTAGGACTCTTCTTTATGGTTTAATTATTAGTTTTATTTCAGTTAGAATATTATTAGGGGTCCACAATATGGATTCCCGAATTGTAGTTTAATTAGTCACTGGTATCAGAGGATTGGGGGATTTTATTATTGGATTTTTAATTATTTTTATTTGAGGATTATTTATTTAGTTTTCTTTTCAGCTTATTTATTTATTCTTAATTCATCTTGTATTCCAATGCTTGCTTAAATATTAATTGTTTGATATCCCTTGTATTCTGTGCTCGGACTTGATCACCCGTGGCTCTAGAATCGAGGGGTATCACAGAGTGGGAAACATTGAGGGCTGAAACAGAAAATATTTAGCGTTCGCTGGATGACGAACGGGCAATGTGACTGGCTCTTAAGAAGAGAGCCTTGGATGAATGTGATGCCTTGCTCGGCGTTATTGGTAGGGTTGATGGTGGAATGAGGCTCTCCATGTTCGTCTCTCTTGGATTGGGGCCCTTAGGTATGCGGAAGGATACAAAGACGATTACACTGACCGTTCTCCTCCTGAAGGTCAAACCAGTACCTATGCCGGCCCGGATGATGTTGACACCGAACTGAAGATCAGTCCTCCTGGAGTCTATTCTAATCCGGCCCCCAATCCTGCCGAGTGTATCTTTGAAGAGTACAAAGAGATTGTATTTTCTGGGGTCATTCCTATCCTGTCATCCAATCAACCTCTAGATGTTCCTCCTCTATCCACTATGATTCCCCCTGTTACCGTTGCTGAGAGTAGAACTCAACAAAATGAAGTGATTATCTAGCTTGACTCTCCTCCCCGAGGAGATGGGGTAGTTAATGATGGTGAGGGGAATGTTGAGCATGGTAAAGAGATCGAGGGAGCAGATAAGGCTAGTTAGGACCCTGCAAATGTTCTAATTTCTTGTACTGTAATCATTTTATCAGGATACTTCATTCTTATAATTATGAACTTGTTATGAATTGAATAAAATAAACGATTTTTGGTCGACTTCATTCCAACTTTTAACACCATCTTGTTGCTTTTCCCTTTATGCATGCATTTGGTGTTCATTCATGATAGCATTCCATCGGTTGGTTTCATTTTTGTGCAAATTTTTGGCGTTCAGCTCGAAGTGCCATTTACCATTTACCTTGCTAAGTGCTTGGCGCTCGGCTAGAATGCCACTTGCCACTCCACTTTTCATTTTTGTGCAAGTTTTTGGCGTTCGGCTCGTAGTGCCATTTGCCACTTACCTTGCTAAGTGCTTGGCGCTCGGTTAAAATGCCACTTGCCACTCCACTTTTCATTTTTGTACAAGTTTTTGGCATTCGGCTCGTAGTGCCATTTGCCACTTACCTTGCTAAGTGCTTGGCGCTTGGCTAGAATGCTACTTGCCACTTCACTTTTCATTTTTGTGCAAGTTTTTGGCATCCGGCTTGTAGTGCCATTTGCCACTTACCTTGCTAAGTGCTTGACGCTCGGCTAGAATGCCACTTGCCACTTCACTTTTCATTTTTTTGTAAGTTTTTGGCGTTCAACTCGTAGTGTCATTTGTCACTTATCTTGCTAAAAGAATTTTCCCAATCAACTTTTTTAAACAAAATGAACTTTTTTCATAGGTCTTGGAGATTCTATACATTTAAAATCATGTAACTCAAAATGAACATTGTTCAGAATGGAATTCGTCTTCTACTGGTAGTACCTTTTTAGAGATATGGCATTATATGGTTTGTTAACCAACCTTCCAGCTATAGTCTCTAAAACGTATGCTCCATTTCCTATGGCTTCTGCCACTCTGTATGGGCTTTCCCATGGTAACATCATCTTTTTGACAATCCCCACCTTCTTTTTTAGAACTAGATCACTAGGTGCAAAGTCCATATACTTCACTTTTTTGTTATGACTATTCATGAGTGTCAGCTGATAAGATGTGAGCCTCACTGCTTGCATCTCTTTTCTCTTCTAACAAATCGAGTTTAAATTTCAGCATGTTATCGTTCTGCTCTTGATTCCATGCTAAGTTTCGAACAGTTGGAACTAAGTGCTCGACCGGTATTATCGCTTCGGTGCCATACGCCATAGCGAATGGGCTTTCTCTGGTCGGTCATCTTGGGGTTGTTCTATAAGCCTACAGGATGTTCGGAAGCTCGTCCAACCATTTCCTTTTTTTTTCTTCAAGCTTCTTCTTAATACAAGTAAAGATTGTTCTATTTGTGATATCAGCTTGACCATTTGCCTGCGGATGACTGAGTGCTGCAAACTTTTGATTGATTCTATACTCTTCTGGCAAATCCTTTACTTGCTTACTGTTGAGATTAGTCCCATTGTCCATAACAATCAATCTTGGCATACCGAAACGACAAATGATATTACTCCAAATGAAGCGTCTTATTTGAGTCTGGGTCACACTAAGGTACGGTTCTGCCTCCACCCATTTGGTAAAATAGTTTGTTGCCAGCAGAACGTATTTGTTTTGTGATCTCGCGGTTGGCAGAGGTCCAACCACATCCATCCCCCACTGTGCGAAAAACTATGGTTTGGTCATTACGTGCAAGTCTTCATGTGATTGGTGGATCAACGGTCTTAAACCTTTGGCACTTATCGCACCTTATTGAGAATTCTTCTGCATCTTGCGACATGTTCGGCCAAAAATATCCCTGTGTCATCGCTCTATGTGCCAGAGACCTTCCTCCTGAATGATTCCTACACACACCCTCATAGATAGTTCGTAAAATCTGCCTAGCTTCTGTAGGGGTAACACATTTCAAGTATAGACTTGAGAAAGATCTTCTATACAACTGGTTATTCACAATAGCATATTTCACAGAGTTTGATCTGATTTTCCTTGCCTCGTCTCTTTGTTCGGGCAGAACACCATCTCGTATGAAAGTGATGATTGGATCGATCTGGTTCTTCGAAGATAGACGGCTGAGACAACACACTAACCGAAATCACCCTTGTCAGTGTTTTTTTAGAACTTGACGCACTGCATGCTAACCGATAGGCATCCTCGTTACGTTCTCTCGGTAATTGGATGAACTCAATTTTATCAAAGTCTTTTGCCTCTTGCATAATGGCGGAACGATATGCCTCCATTGTTTCATCCTTGGTTCCGTATTCCCCAGTCACTTGTCGAACAATCAATTGCGAATCACTAAAAGCGATTAGGCTTTTAACCTTTAGCTCTTTAACCAACTTCAGTCCAGCCAACAATGCTTCATATTCTGCTTTATTATTGGTTGCTCTGAACTCAAGTCTGAGCGCTTGACTTAGCGAGGTGCCTTCCAGCATCTGTAGTTTGACCCCATTTCCTGCCCCCATTTGATTCGAAGAGCCATCAACGAAAAGCTTCTATGAAGATTCTCCGTTATTTTTCTTGGGGTCTTCTATGTCACACTCCAGCAGGAAATCTGTCACCGCTTGCCCTTTAATTGCCGTTGTGGGTTCATATGTTATGTCAAATGAGCTCAACTCTATGGCCCACTTTGTCATTCTTCCTGACAGATCAGGCTTATACAAGATCACCCTTATAGGAAAGGTGGTCAGAATGATTATAAGATGGGACTCAAAATAGTGCCGGAGTTTCCTCTTTGCATTCACCAATGATAGGATCACTCGTTCGGCCTTCGAATACCTTCTTTCTGGCTCGGTCATTATGTCGAAGAGTGGCTTGCAACTGTCTGATAGCTTAGAAATGAATCGCCTCAGTGCTGCTATTCATCCGGTAAGAGTTTAAACCTCCTTGACTGTACTTGGCTCTGCATTTTTGAGCAGAGCTTCCATTTGGGCTGGGCTGGGTTGACTTCAATCCCTCTGTTGTTGACCACGTGCCCTAAGAATTGCCCGGAACCTACACCGAACGAGCACTTGGTCGGGTTCAACTTCATACTGTACCTTTTCAACACTCCGAACACATCTTGTAAATGTTGCAAATGTTGGTCCTTCTTCCTGCTCTTTACTACCATGTCATTAATATAGGCCTCTACGGTCTTTCCCTTCTGACTTTTGAAAATCTTACTGACCAGCCTTTAGTAAGTGGGCCCGGTATTCTTTAATCCGAACGGCATGACCTTATGGTAATAGATTCCCTCATTCAGTAGCAAAATAAGTCTTTTCCTCATCGTTCGGATCCATTGGGATTTGATTGTAGCTTGAGTAAACATCCAGAAAGGTTAACCGTTAATACCCAGTCGTGGCATCCACCATTTGATCAATCTTTGGTAATGGAAAACTGTCATTCGGACAGACTTTGTTCAGGTTGGTGAAGTCAATGCAAACTCTCCATTTCCTATTCTTCTTTTGTACCATAACCACGTTCGAGAGCCAGGATGGATATTGAACCTCTCCAATGAACTCTGCTTCCAACAACCTGTCAACTTCATCAGCAATGATTTGGTTGTGCTTTGGGGCGAATTTCCTCTGCTTTTGCCTTATTGGCTTGGCTTTCGGGTCTACGTTGAGGGAATGACAAGAGATAGAAGGATCGATCCCCGGCATGTCCAAATGGCTCTAAGCGAACACATCTGCATTTTGAGACAAGAAATCGACAAATTGGCGCTTTTCTTCCTCTACAAGCCCTGACCTGTGATACCCCTCGGATCCGAGACACGGGTTGATCAGGCCCAGGCCTAAACCCGAGGGAATAGCAAACAATTAATACTTTAATGAACACAGAATACAAATTGAATTAAGAAATAAAATTTAAGCTGAAAGAAACTAAATATAAATCCTTTAAAAATTAAATACTGAAAATCTGACAATCCAAAACTCCATAAGTTTACCAACTCGGGAATCCATCCCTAGTGGACCCCTAATAAAAATCCAAACTGAATTAAAACAACTGAAAGTACATCCTGATAAAAACTATGGAGAGAAATCCTACGTAGTCGGTAGAGTGAGTAGAAACCTTTGCTCAGCATGAATACGTCTAAGTTTGGAACTGTCATGTACCTGAAAAATAGAAGTGGGTCAGGCCCACGCGCAAGTTCTATACTACTACAATCTAAACAGAGGCCGGATACGCATGTACATCCTAAACAATTAAACAATAGCTAATAGTCCGTAAATATATCTCTAGTCATACTAAAGGACTATCACTGGACTACAGGCCGGTCTTAACCTGAATAGAGGTAACATGCTAAAACGTACATGAAGTGGGCATGTGTACCTAAACCTAAACAGGGTACACCTCCAACCATCGTATCCAGCAATACATCCTAATGCATATACGCTCCCTAACCATCGATCCTGAAACTCAAGCTCATATCAAGGTACCATAACAATATATTTAAAATCCATCCTGTATCCTAGTAGTGCCGCTGAACTAGTCGTTGCCATGACACTACAATCAATAGACTTAACTTTTAGTTAATCCAATTCTTAATCCAGAATAGGTAGGTTTTGGTATTTTGAAACCAAACCGTCCCTAGTATACCACCGTCCCATACCGGTGTATACTATCCAATCATCCAGCAGTTGATAATATCAACAATAAAAGTAAGCATCAGCTAAATCCATATCTCCATCACTGATACTAATAGGCATAGTGTAAGCATCAATCAACAAAATCAGTTATATACATAAACATGTTTAGTTTTATATCCAACACTAATACTAACAGTCATAATGTAAGCATCAAAAAACATAGTCACCGTATATATACAAGCCTACTCAGTTTAGGTTGTTTCATAAAATCTGATATAATGATAGGATTATTTCAAATTATCATTCAACACTCAGCAGCTGATATTACAGTCATTTAGAGTAAACATCAACAAAGTCTATTCCTCCAACAGTTGATACTAACAGTATTAATGCAAGCATCAAGACAGAATTACAGTATGTATATATACATGCTTAGTTTATACCATAAATCCATGATTAATATTTAATAACCATTCACAGACAGTTCATAGAACAACTTAAACAATTTGAACCACCTGCAGTCACAACAGTTTGCATAACTTGCTAGAAACTGATTTATGTTCCACCTAGCAATCCTAAGTGATTTAATATTCATCCTACATCCTCTGAAGTTCTAATACAACTAGAGAACTCATCTAAATCTCCACTTACAATCCATGAACATCCCAGAAAATTCAAACCCATTCATTGTTTGATGGAAAACATACGAAAAATCAAAATAGCAGACCACTGGAGCAAGAGCCTGCTCCAAACAAGTGTGGAGCCGACTCTTTGCCCTTGGAGTCGGCTCCCATATCTTTGGGAGCCGCCTCCCATCAACACTCTCTCCGAAGGAGAGCCGGCTCTCCCCCTCTCTGCCTTGTCTCTTCGCCTTCTGTCTCCGTTTTATGCCTCTGCTACCTCACGCCATGACTTCCAGAGGCTGCAACCTAATCCCAGTACATTCCCAATCCATGCTTAAGTCCAGTTAACATTACAAACATGGCTTTAAACAGAGATTTATGCAAGCAAACATTATGTTTTTAACAGTTTTACAAAGCATAAAAACATACTGATAAGTTTCAGTTTAAGCACGAACAGAGAATGTTTTTAATTGATTAAATTAATCCCAAAACTGTTTAAGAATGCAAAGAACACGAAGCCTAAGGGAGAGAGTAAGGATAGAACTTGCCTTACACCGACGTTCGTCTCAATTTTCCGGCAAATCCTCTGTTTGCTCTCTGTTCTTTCCCAGCAGTCTCCAAAACTTCTCTCAGCCTTACTATGTCGTAGTATATCTCTAAAACCCTAGGCAGACATCCTAGGTGAGTATTTATAAGCCACATTAATCCTAGGCTCTCTCAACCCTAATTGGATTTACACGGCCTATAGAGAAAGCTAGGTTAAATAAATGTCGGCTACTTATGAACTGTGTATACCTAATGGAACTATATAACAGTCACTTGAAAACTAACTAAATTGAAATAAATACATGCATACCATTAATCAATAATTAAAACAACTAATTAAAACAAAAACAATTAAATAATCAGTAATCAATACAATTAAAGCAATAATTAAAACCATTAAATAAAAACAACTACAATTAAATCAATGAAACAAACACAAATACACTTAAAAAATTAAAAATTGAAACTTAAAAAATAAAATAAATACAAGGACTATCCTTGTGAAATTAGGGGTATTACATGACCCTATTTTTGTGGTTCGGTCTTGCCTTAGATGATCGATTTGCATATCAATGAGAGGTTTCTCGGTCAGGACCGAGGGCTCCTCCTCCCCATTCTTGGTGGGTGAAGGCTCCTGTAATTGCTATCTTGGGTTAGGAGAACGGATGTGAGCTTTTCCTTTCCCAGCGGCTTTCAAAGTTACAGAGTAGCATTCTTTAGCTGCGACCTGGTCCCCATGGATATTAATCACCTTATTCCCATCTGGGCTCAAGCATCTCATTACCTGGTGCAGGGTCAATGTGACACCCTGGACCCTATGAATCCGCCCTTTCCCCATTAAAAGATTGTAAGACCGATGGATCTCGACTACCACAAAGCTTTCAATCAGTTCTTTCTCAGCAGCTCGAACCAACAATTCTACCATACCGATCGATTCCACCTGCTTCCCATCGAATCCCAACAAGGGATTTTCAGTGGGTTTGAGCTTTTCTGGGTTGATCTCAAGCTGGTCGAACATTATTTTTAGCAGGACATTCGCACTGCTCCCTGGATCAATTAGTACCCTTGTACTAAGCACTCTGCCACCGTCAAGCTGACGACCAAAGGATCTTCATGAGGAATATGAACTCGCAGCAAATCTGTTCTGTCAAACTTTATTTGTGTTAATGTGTTCTGTTGGTGCAGAGCATTTATACTACCTATTCTTCTCTTCATCTATGCTTGACGGAGATGCGTTCGGAATAACTCTTCCGACTCTTCGGTCTGTTCAGGTCAGCCATGTATTTATAATCTGAATGGGCTGGTCGTTATGGTAACTTGGCTTCTAATTTGTTTTCACTTATTCAGCCGGTAGGTTCTGCTCCACTGCCAGCCCTTGGACGTATCCTGCGAACTCCCCCCTTGCTATCAGCATCTCCACTTGCCTCTTTAAGTTCCTGCATTCATTAACCAAAATCACTATGGAAAGCACAGTGTTTGGATTAATCTCTCTGTTCGAGAGGTTATCTAATTGGTAGGGGAGAGCGAAACTTAATTTTGTTTTCTTGGTACAATCTCGCTAAGGTGACCTTGAGTGGAATGATTGACTCCTACTCCCTTAGCCTCTTTTCCGCCTTCCAGGAGGTTTGACGTTGTGGTGCAACTTCTTTTTGTCGGATCTTTGTTTTGGACTTCTCTTCTATTGAGATCATAGACGTCTTTCTGGCATTAGCTGCTTCTTCTTCTTCCAAGGGCACAACATCGTTAGCTCTCTCGTTCAACTCGTCCATAGTGTTCTGTGTATTCACCACTAGACTCGTGTGGAATGGTGTCCCTCAGTTCATTACTAGGTTGAATGCTTGAATTGCCGTGGATGGATGACATTCTATCACCATGCTCTTGACGAGGTTGAATCTGGTGAGGAAAGCTTGGAGACGTTCATCGTTGTGCTGTTTCGTTATAAACAGACTTGAAATGTCTTTCGCCGAACGTTTGTTCCCGTAATACTGGCTTATGAACTTATCGCACAAACTCCAAAAACTATCCACTGAGCCTCTCGTTAGGTTCTTGAACCAATTGAGCGCTGGTTTGGTCAGGCTTGTAGGGAAGCACTTGCACATCAAAGGATCATTCTCTGTGTTCAGGGCCATTTTCAATTGGATATGGTAGACATGATCGATCGGATCGGTCGTTTTGTCGAACAGAATGAAAATTGGCATGGAAAACTTTATCGAACTTGGAGCATTCAGAATCTCGTCTGTAAATGGTGAATCGACTGTTCGTGCTGCCGAACGGAGGGCCTCATTCTCCTTTGGAAACCTTGGGAGAATCCTCTGGTCTACATATCACCTATCTAAACTTTTGTAATCGTACGTAGCTATTGAGGGCCGGTAAGGCGGATCGAACGATCTTTCCTCCGTGTACTCTCTCTGCCAGGGCGACGTAGCCTTGTGGTGACCAAACTCCATAGCCTCTTCTCGCCTCAGCCTTTCTTGATACGGATCGAATGCCATGGCTTCATCTTGCCTGATCTGCTCACGATGCGGATCCAAATGAATAGATCCTTCATGATCTTCCACGCGACGAGCGTTTGCCGGTAAGTCACCTGGCCTGATCTCTTCGTGATGAAGATTCACATGATTGTTGCCTTCCTGCTCCCCTTGGTGAGCAACATCGGCTTGCATAATTCTTTTTCCTGCTGGTGGTGGTCGTGGAACCGCCGAAGTCTCTTGACGCTCCATTCCAGCTCGCAATTCCGCATTCTCTCTTCTCAGAGATTCAATCATGTTCATCAATTCATCAAGCTTCGTCTGCTGGCCATTCTCCTATGGATTAGAACTCTCACCTCCTATCATTATTCCCGATCGGAGCATAGTCATTAACTGTGAATTCTTAATCAGATTTGAACTCTGCTAACGCGAATGCACTAGATCTGGCCTCGAACTAGCTGAATTTCGATCTCCTTCGGCCAGATCTGAATCTTTCCTTCTGTGAACTCGTGAAATCTAACTTTACTAAACAAATCACAATTGCGCAGATCCGATGCCAATCTCTGAAAATCAACTAGAATCAAAACTCTGCAAGACAAATCACGATCTCACCGATCTGGATTCAACTTCCAGAGATCAAGCTTCTTCTTCACAAATTAGTCTTGATCGAACGCGAATCAATCGTGATCATTTCCCATAGATGGCGCCATTGAAGATGTAAGAAATTTCTCTCTCTATTTTGATAAAGTAACTTTACACTTCAAGAAATTTTCAACCCCCTTTTCCTTCTATTTTCAGCCTGTTTATAGACTATTACAAATCTTCTAGAAACTTCCTAACTAACTCCTTGTGCTAGGCTTACTCTTGGGCTCCTCTTGGTTATGGGCCCGATTCTTTTGAACGGGCCTCCATCATGATCCTCCTGACTTGTTAAGACCTGGTTCGGACCACTACCACTTTCCCGACCCGCTTCTGGTGATCTGGATCGTACTCGACCCGGGTCGTTTTTGGCATCTTCATATATATATATATATATATATATATATATATGAGCTAGCTTGTTGAAAAAAAGGAAAAAGAAAAAGAAACTAATTTGAAAACGTAGGTATTTTATTTTTACCTATTTGGCTTAATTCTCATGTCTTACTTTTGACATATATACTTGGAAGAAAAAAATAATAATAATAAAAATCAAAACTTGTTCGTCTTTGCATTAATCAAATAAATAACTAATGAAATAAGAAAATTAAACAAAACCATCTCGATCAGCTTTTAATATGAATAGGTACAATTGAAAATCATCGATCATCAAAACACAAAAATATTAATTAATGAACGTACGTACCCAACGAGTCGATCAAGAAGCTGATAAATAATAATAATTGAAGAAAGTCTGAATCAATTAATTGAGGATATAATTAATTAGCCGGATGAATTGATTAGGAAAAAAAAAAAAAAAAAAGCGTATGCCTTGACATGCAAACATATTAATTATATATATAATCTGACGGCTTTAATGAAGAGATCGAAGAAGCATGTATATATAATCCTACACAATATATATACTATATAGTCTATATATATATATATGCAGAAGAAGAAGGAAAAAAAAAAGAAAAAGATGGATAAGTTTGGTAGCTCAGATATACCATAATCATGGGACGTCTTCAAATATAACAGGCTATATTGTACATGAAACAAGAGGTAGAGAAAAACAACATGAATAAATTTGAAGTTAGTTGAGCATTTTGTGGACATCGAAACATAGAGAATGTAAAATGCAATAATTATTTTTCACATCCTTTTATTTTTTGGGGCAACCAAATAGAAGGGTTTATCAATCTTTTAATTATTTCTCTATTTTTTTTTTCTTTCTCCGTTGGTAGTTTAGATTGTACGGCTACAACTTTTTTGTAAATCTGAGTGTTCTGCTCATTTTGTAAATTAGAATTTATACTGGGATTGAGCATGAAGGATTTGCCGTATAAAAGAGATAAAAGGATATAGCTATTACATGCTGTTTGTCAATAAAAAGGGTATACTGGAATTTAGTTTCAATGATCACTATACAGCAATATAGTTTTATGATGGATAACTGTACGTTATTTTTAAACTTTATAGTGACTTTAAATTAAATTATTATATTTGATTTCTAAAATCTAATTTTTTCAGAAAAGAAAGATAAAAATTTATGTGTTAGCTTGGCATTTGATAATAAAGCCCACATGTATTAAAATGGAGAAATTATTTCACGATCTCGGGACAATTAATTCCTACCAATCACCAATTGATATGTAAACCAAGGGAAAAAAATAATACTACACATAGATGATTGACCCCCAACCATATAATAATTTATTGTTAAATGAAACTCATATGACTCAATTGGAGCTCCTCGTGCAAGCTTGTTTATGTTCATGAATTGTAAACTTGTTTACATTTATTTTTATTTTTTAATAAAACTCTTTAATTTTTGAAATTATAAGATAAATATACAATAATTTACTAAACGAGCTGGCCAGCTCGAAAACGAGCTTGAACAAATTTTGACAATAAATTCAATTTATTTTCTTAAATGAGTCGAGCCCGAGCTTTTTAACACCATGACTAGCAAGCACGGATCTATGAAGGACTTAGTGGGGGGCATCCATCCCCACTGAAATTTTTTATTTTTTCATTTTACACCCCGAAATTCATACTTTTTTTGCATTTATATCCATAAAATTTTGAAATTACCCCACTGAAATTATAAAAAAATCTCTCTATATAAATTTGGCTCCCCATATGAATTCCTAGATCCGTCCTTGATTAGGGATGGTAACGGGGCGGGTTTGGAGCGGGTTTCCCTAAATCTCGTCCCGCCCCTTTTAATTTTTGTCAAGTCCATGCCCGCCCCGAGACCCGCGACGGGTTAGATTTTCATGTCCAGCCCCGCCCCGTTGGGAAATACTGTGCCCCGTGCCCGCCTCGCTAACAAATTTTTTTCTCCCACGTTTTGGAACTTAAGCTCGTGCTATTTAAATGTGGAAAGCCTGGGAATGACACAACATAAATGAAATTATGTATCCCAACAAAAATAAAAACCAAATCACAAAAAGTTCTAAGCTTCAACTTCCACCATAACCAAAACAAAAACAAATTTAATACCAAGTTTACATCCCAAATTAGGATGTAAGAGATGGGCAACTCGGTAAGCTGCTAAAATAAGTTATTAATATTATATATATATATATATATATAATATAGTTATATGTTTAGCGGGGTGGGGCAGGGCGGGGCGGGGCCCCTATGATATGTATACTAAACCCTTACCCGTCCCGTGACCCGCAACGGGTACAAAATTTGTGTCCATGCCCGCCCCAACGATATAAAAAGTGTCCCCATATCGGGGTGGAGCCCCGGCGGGGCGGTAAAAATTGATATCCCTATCCTTGATGATGAGTCCAAGCCCGAACCCGAACTCAGTTTTTTGAGCTCATCACGAGCCCAAGCCCGAGCAGCCTAAGGTTCGGCTCCGTTCATTTACAGCCTTATTTGATGTACGGTATTATTATTCTTTAAATAAATGGATTTGGAGCCGGAGGAGGCAATACATGCAATTACGTTAAACGGTAGATCTCGACTGATTCATATACTCCATGTATGAATCTCCCTATATATAGGAAAATAAGATTTAACAATTAAGTCAAGTCGAGAAGGAAAGCGATGAAGATTGAAGAAAGTGGCGTCACATTGAAGAGTATCGAAGGTCATAATTTTATTGATCAAGATTCAAGAAAACGTCTCCTCCTTTATCATATCAATAAAATTATGACTTTCCCTGCTCTCCACTTTGTCACTTTTTCAGCTGATTAATTGGAAATTAATCCAACATCGATCATCAAGGTAAGTTAAGTTCCTCTCATTCTTTGGTTTGGTTGTAAACTTGTAATATATATATATCTGTTCCTTCTCTGCATCCCTCAAGATTTGGGAGTCTTGGATCCATCCATCGTCTTCCACAATGCGTGCTTTGATCACAACCAACAACGCCCTTCTCTTTTTTTTTTTTTTTTTTTTTTTTATTATTTTTTTTTCCCTCTGCATCCGTCATGAAGTATTGTATCCCCAATTTATTTTTATGGTTTTTTAATGGATGATTTTAAAATGCTCTTCTTTTTTATGCTTCAATGATGGAAGGATGGGTTGGAATTTTTTTTTTTTTTTTTTTTTTTTTCTTGGAAGTATGTCGGAATATTTTTGTTTCACATACTGTAATGAATTATTATTATTATTATTATTTTTAAATTTTATATTAATTAGTTTAGCGTAAACGAGATCTTTTAGATTTCATATGGTCAAGAATCGAGAGTATTCATTAATGCATTATTTTTCATGCCCAGAGTATGAGTATTTGAAAGGGCAAGTTCTGGTCTCAAATGGAATACTTAGTATGCAAAGCTAATACATATTGCTCTTTAGGTATGCTCATTTAACTTGCCCGAGTTGCAAATTTTAGTATGCGACTTAAGGGATCAATTGAGGGTAATTTCATCAAACATTTTTATATGCTTGCTAAAAATAATTCTATAGTTATTTTTGTTCTTTTAAGTTGAAAATGGTGAAGAATAAAAGGAAACAAGAATTTGAAAAGGAAATACAAACATTGCCATTAAATGCAGCAGAAAATATAAAACTAAAAAAAACAGGAAACTTGGAGCTCGTCAATGGTTATTCTCGTGGGAAGAGAAACAAGAAAATTAAGAGAGGAAGAGAAAAACAACATCAAACCAAAGGAGGAGAATAATCTATCCATTTTTACTATAAGTTGTGTCGGGTTCAATCATTGACACTCGATTCCTGCTCAGTTATCCAAAAAAATCTAAAAATAAATAAACAAACTTGAAGTTTATTAGAAATTTTCAGCCTAAGAAAATTACATGACTTAATTGAGTATTTTGTGGACATCGAAACATAGAGAATGTAAGATGCAATAATATATTATTTTCGCATCCTTTTATTTATTGGGCAACCAAACGGAGGGTTTGTCAATCTTTTAATCGTTGTAAATCTGAGTTTGAATTTTTCTATAGAATTTATACGTAACAGGATGAAGATGAGTTTCTCTTCTGTTATGAAATTTACCAAGCTCAATAATGACCTAACAGGATGAAGATGAGTTTCTTTGTGTGACATTTTGAATTTTATGTGGAAGCTGGCGATATACCAACAGAATTGAGATGTATTATTTCATTGGTAGTAGAAAACCTGGCAACAATAGTCTTTTTTTTTTATTGTAGGCAAGCAATGCACACAGTCACACCACACTGTCCCACGTTGGACTCGAAATACTCGCGTTCCCCTTTGGGGAGGAGAGCTCGTATGGCTGGTGGTTACCTGCGATTTCCAAAGCATCACTACGACCTCTTAATCCAATAAGAAGGTTGAGTTGTATTTTCGAATTGTTATAAAAAAGTGATTGAAGCAATGTGGTGTGAAGTTCAGTTTGAGTACAAGTTTGAATACCCTATGCACCCAAATGATCTTATTGTGTTCACAGGTCTACTGCTTTAGAGTGGTAGGCTCAAATGTCATAATTGGATATCAAACAGCCTCCAATTGGGACACGAAACTTGAATATCAGTGCAACCTAGCTCTGTGAGAAGACAAGTCAGGGAGAACAGGGGTTCGACCTGCAAGATGAGTGTTTGAGGATCAAGCCAAACTGCAGACAGGGTGTGCAGCTAATGGGAATGTTGTTAGTATCAATCAACTAAATATTGTAAGCTTACAAGTTTTTATGTTAAATTTTGACACAGTAGCAAAGAGCTTCAAGAAACATGTTTATGTTGGAGTATATATATTTTTTTTTGAGTCATTGAATTTTATCGTTTATGCTAAGTCCAACCAAGTGGTTCATGCCGACTATTCTATATCTAGCATGGCATGTATTGCACATGATCATTATATTTAGAAACAGGAACTACTTGGTCTCTTGTAAAATTGCACTGCACAACAAACTTAACCGTAATATGACTATAATTGTTTCATATGATTCTGCCTAAATGTGCTATTACAACTTATTTGCACGTTGTGTGTGTTGCCACAAAGAAGAAAGGAGGAAAGGCGAAGAAGAAAGTGGAGATGTGTATAATCGTGCATATTGTACAGAGGCATGTAATGTTTTGGCAAAAGTACTCCTCCAAACATCGCGTAAACAGCAAACCCCATTATATATCAAAATATATCCCATTTTTAATTTGATCCAAGAGCATAGGGGAGCAAATGAACACCCCTAGCAAGTGTCATCATGTTGAAGAAGTGTTATCGGTTAACCCTATTTATTTATTTATTTTTTGGATAAATTGTATTGACACCCGGATAAAAGAGTCATCTATAACTTCATCACTTTTTAGACAATGATACCACAAGTTTGGTAAAATGAACAAAGACACTCCAATCATGATAAGAGTGTGTGCACGGTCCGGTTTGGACCGGATTTGGAGTATTTTGAGACCAAACCATTTATAACGGTTCCATCATTTTTGAAACCAGACCAAACCATAAAGTGCATGGAACCAAACCAAACCAAACCGTGAAAACCGGGTGTTTGTCGGTTTCAGTTGATTTTCCTTTTATTATATTTTAATTTAAAGGGGGCAAAGTTATATATATATCAACTAACATTGATATTACACGCCAAAAAAAAAAAAAAAAAAAAAAAAAAAAAAATTAATAAGAAATAAAGGAAAGAAAATTGAGATATATTTGAAATGGGAAATTTGACTTTTTTTGAAAGAAATTTAAGAAATTTAAAGAACAAAAGAAAGAAAAGGGGCACGTGAGAACTTTACTTGATTTAGGTTTAGAATATGATATATATATATATATATATATATATATATATATATATTATATAATATAGTAACGGTTCGATTCGGGCTGGTCCGGTCCGACACGACTCTAAACCAGGACCAGACTGAAGAATTACGATTTCATAATTTTAGGCCCATGACCAGACCAAACCGCTATGCAACTAGCACAAACCGCCCAACTCAGTACGGTTCAGTCCAATTTTTCGGTTTACCGGATTTTTTGAACACCCTTATATATACATGCAATTTGAATTTTGATTTGACCTATGTGAATCATTAAATTACCTTTATAACCTCTTGTTAATTGACCAAAATGGCCCTCAAAAATGAAAAACAAATATGATTTTATTGTGACATGTTTTCTTTTTTCTTTGTTTTGTTTTTGTGGAAGAAAAATGTGACATGTTGTATAAGTAATGGTTCAGTAAACATTAAGAATTAAAAAGATTAGTTTGTGTGTGATTACTTAAAGGTGATATTTAATATTTGAATATTAAAAATGGTCTTTTAATATTTAATATATTACTATAGAATAATAAAAAAATAAATTTAAAAATCATATTTCTTACTTTTTGAGATGGAAAGTCAGAGTTTTGTATTAAAATTTTGTTTAAGTATTAGATAATATAACTAATCCATCTATTTTACCCCCCCCCCCCCAAAAAAAAAAAAAAAAACCCAATTAACAATTCATAGCTATGCCTCTATTTGTATGCATACAGTGTTGGTGGCCATAGTGGTGGATTTTATTTTTTTTTTTTTTTTGCTAAGGGTCATTTTGCTCAAATAAAATGACTTGAAAAGGTTAATATTGTACTTTAATGACTTAAATAGGTTAATTCAGAAGTCAAATGGCAATTACGTATTCTTATCATGATTGAGGTATTATTGTTCAAGTTTGCATTCCGAAATAAAAAATGACAATTACATATTCTTATCATTGTTGGGGGTGTTATTGTTCAATTTTGCATTCAAAAATAAAAAATGACAATTATGTATTCTTATCATGGTTGGGGGTGTTTTTGTTCAAGTTTGCAAATTTGGGGGCAATTGGAACGCACTCTCCCTAAGTTGTATATTTCTATCTTTATTACAAATTTGATGGGGTGTGAGTACAAATTACCCTTAGTTACACTTTTATTGGACCACTGTTTTGTACTTTTATTTATTTATTTATAGTTTCTCCAATTTATCCTTTTTTATTATAAATATCTATCTGTATAAAACGTCTACGTTTTAGAAACTCCTCGACTCATTCTTGTTCTATAAGGATTATTATACGATCTTTAGTGTAAATTGTTTTCTGATTAGGAGAAGAATTATCACTATATATATATATATATATATATATATAAAGGGTCAAGTGCAAAAAACACCCCTATGGTATGCTTACGGTGCATATTGCACCCTTTCCGTGCAAAAAAACACTCTTAAACTATGACATTTGTGCAAAAAACACCCCTTAGCAATTTTGTGATATGACTAAAATATCCCTCAAATTATTGTAAATTTACAAATTATACACACACACACACACGTATATACACTCATATATATACACACACACACACACACTGATATATATATATTCATGAGTTGAGTACTGGTTTGTTTAAATCTTGAACCTTAAACGAGCCGATCCTAAATTAAACTATTCGCAAACAGTTTAGTTTATTTGCAGTTCAATAATAATGTTAACAACATTTTTATTTGGGCCAAATTTTAGCCCACAACAGGAATCTATCTTTAGTGAATTTGCAGAAACGTGGAATTGCATTAACCTCTATGTGTCACAATTGTTGGAAGAGTTTGGACACAAATGATCATTTATTTTACAATTGTTCTTATGCTCATGCAATTTGGCAAGAAATTTTCAGTTTGCTGCAAATGGACATACCAATTTGTGAATCACTGATGCAAGTTGTTGATTGGTTTTGTTTGCAAACAACTACAAAATCTATAAAGACAAAGTTGTTGAGTGCTATTTTTGCAACTACTGTTTGGAAGATTTGGTCTATCAGAAATGCTGTGCTTCATGCTGGATGCAAAGTTCAAGCCTTTTTTGTTGCTGAAACTATAGTTTGGGAAGTTTTATCATACCTTAAACTTAGTTTAGAAGACTTTACAATTGTGTTTTCATAGATTCATGTTTAACTTTGTCAGTTTTTTATTTTTTCCGGTATATACTGGTTTTGGGCTTTTTGCACTTGTACTAATTTTCTTTTGTATATAATTCCCTTCCCATTCAAAAAAAAAAAAAAAAAATGGTTCAACTAATTTGGCCAATTGGACTCTTAATTACGCAAATGAGGCAGGCCCGGAAAAATATAACTATTTCATTGTTTTGCAAATAACTCTCCTCTCGTACAAAATACCTCCTCTCAAACGTGCACATAAAAGCTACAATATAATGACTATTTTAACAACTATTTTGCCCTTATTTATTTATTTGTCTCTTCAGTAAGAACACTATATCCCTAAGGACCATCAACCTCAGACATTTTACTCACCAAGTTATCGTTCTTAGTGAAGTTCACGCCTTCCACTTGCATGATCTTTTTACATTTGTCCACCATCGATCAACCTCGACCTTCTACTTTAGAAGGTGAGGAAGTACCACCAAGTTACCGTTCTTAGTAAATTGCCATCTTCCACTCGCATGATCCTTTTACATTTGCCTACCATCAAACTACCAATAAGTGCTCTTGTGAAAAGAGGATAGTCGATGATGTGTTTAAAAGAGTCATCAACCTTGACCTTTTACTTTAAAATGTGAGGAAGTACTAACAAGTTACCGTTCTTAGTAAAACGCACGCCTTCCACTCGCATAATCCTTTTATATTTGTCTGCCATCGAACTACCTATAGGTACTCTTGTGAAAGGAGAACGGTCGAGGATGTGATTAAAAGAGTCTTTGAGAAAGAGCTAATGGTTGCGGATTGACATGTGAAAGGTGAAGAACAAACTAATAATGCTGAAGGAGAATAGAAGTAAAAATATGTTGATATATAATTAAGGGAAAATTGTATAAAAACCCCTTCTATTTTCACTTTTTGACATAAAACCCTCTCAACTATCCCAATGTTGCAAAGCGATGCTATAATGACAAAAATGCCTTTTAATATAATTTTTTTTTTTTTAAGTTTTCTTTTCCTTTTAAGTTTGTTAAAAAATAGAAATATAAGAAAATTAAAAACCATTAAATTGATGTTATGATGACAAAAATTCCCCTTAATATAAATTTAAGAAAATTTAAGCTTTGTTTATATTTTCATTTTAGGTTTTCTTTTTCTTTTTTTTTTTCTTTTTTTTTTAAATAAAAATTTAAGAAAATTATTCATGTGTATTTTTATTTTCTTGTAGATGCACTATTAATTTTTTTTTTTTTTCAAAAATAATTCTTAACAACACAAACGAGCACCATTTTTTAAACTAATTTATATTAAGAAGTATTTTTATTATTATAACATCTCTTTGCAACAATTAAGTAGTTAATGGGAGTTTAATGTCAAAAATATTATGCTAGTTTTGTGTTAAAAATTGAAAGTCAATGGGATTTTAAAGCCACATTGAAGAAAGTGCCACCTAATGTGGTTTTTTTTTTTTTTTTTTTTTTGAATAATAATTTCGACAGTACTTTTTTAACAAGCTAGCTCATATATATATATATATATATCTAGTTGGATGACACTTATTATATATGTTTCTTCTTGATTGGCAATTCACCATATCAAGAGATTGAAGAAGTGTCCCAGATTTAAGCGACGAAGATTTGACAAAAAGTGACACATTGAAGACCTTTGAGGGCTTTAATTATATTGATGACGTACCCAATCAATATTCAATTCAAGGATTGTTTTATTCATCATATCAATAGAAATAAGACCATCCATGGTCTCCACTGTGCCACTTTTCTCTGCAGATTGGCAATTCACAATCATCTGTCTCTCATTCTTTGATTTGGCCATGGCCTGCAATCTCATCTCATCGTCAACCGATAGGGTTAATTAATTGATTTGTGTTTTGATAATGATCTTAATTTCAATAGTACGTATCAGAACTTTGAATCCCTTTGAAAAGGATACAAGTACTAGTCAAAAATTCTTTATCGTTCACAATTTCTGCTCACTGGAAAAAAAAAATAATAATAATAATAATAATAATAATTTCAAATGCTCAAATCAAATCCAAAATTGACGAATATCTCAAATCTTCAATGGAATGTAAAATATAATACAGATAACCAAGAAATCTCAATTCATTTGCTCAACACCTCATGCCGCATCAATAGCAATATATTTCACACTACTTGAGGCTACTACTTACTACTAACACAAGAATAAATCCAATGAATGAAGTTTACAAGAACTGACACAACCGAAACCTAAACTCGATCAGGCGCCAACCATATTAAAAACTTTTCTGTTCATTGCACCTTTGTTTTTTTTTATTTATCCGTTCACTTTTGTTTTCTATCGTTCAGAAGTAAAACAAAAGATAACAGAAAGCTCACCCACAAAACTGGCTGGTCAATTTTTTTTCTTTTCCCATTTCTCAGTAGCTGTGCCGAGTTGAAGTGCATTGGAAGGTATACTCAAGCATGACGATCTCAAACAAGAACTGGACAGCAATTAGGTTTCAGCGGCCGGTTTTTGGATGTTTCATTCCACTAGTGTTAAAAGGTGATGCACTGCTACTTGAACCTGGACTATCTTCTCTGAAATTTGAATTCAGCAGAGCTAGTTCACGCAATTGCTGCCTCTTTATAAAATCCTGGGACTCATCCTGTACAAGAAAAACTTTACTAAAAACTGGGAAACATAGAGACAAGTGAGACAACCAGCAAATGTGAGCACGGGGCATGTAGTTACCATATATAAGATGCGTATTTGGAAATTAAAAGTGGGAATGTGGGATCAACTCTTTTTCTTTTTTCTCTCCAACTTTGCACACCAATTGATTCAAATGGTGTTTTCAACTGAGATCTATAAAGCCTGCAGATCCCACCGAATGATTTCTACTGGCATTTTTAGAATCCTCTTTTAGGTTACATCGTTAAAAGAGAACAAAAGAAACACAAGGGTTACCTAAACTAATTAGAATATCTAATCTTTGAACTCCCAGAATGATCAACCCATTTCCTTTGTTTGAACTCCCAAAAGAATATAAGATATTTCTTCAAACTTGCCACCTCGAACACCAAAATAGTCGAAAATACAAACTACAATATGATCTAAAGGCCAATAACAAGATAAAACATAAGGTTTTGTTTTTAAGTCATTTCCCAAAAATTGCTTCCGAAAACCCATATAGTAAAAGACTCGTGAAAGGGTCAAGTCTGCAGATCAGGATTGTCTCTCCACTGTCACTGATTTCCACTGGTGCATGGACACCATAGTGTCATATTAAAGTGAAGATTGATTGTTATCCCCTAGATGCACCAGTAAAAATCAGCGATGGATCCTGATCTCAAGTTTGCTGTAACTTAACCACATGTACCACGATGTTACCACCTCACTGCTACATATATACCATTATGTCTACTAAACAGATACTATTATGTATTCTTTTCGCATATATTAAGTCATATAAAAGATGGAAAGCAATTAAAGCGTGTGGCATTATATAAAAAATGAGAAATTGCATGGAATGTCCAAAGATAAAGCAGGAAGCATTAGGTTTGAGATAAATACCACAGGTTTGAGTAATTCTTCTGTAATTTCCTGTGCCTGTCTCAGCCTTATATCAATAATATTGGCAGGCAAATCACCCTCGATCAAGATGTGGAGAGGTTCATTGAGGTGCTCATAGCCTGGTCTTCCCCGTAGCTTCTCTTCCTTGAGATTGAAAGCATTAAAATATAATTAAGCTTGCATTGTACAGCCAATTTCAGTTGGAAATAAAGACGAAAATAATTGTAATGGATTTCCAACGTAATATTGCCCTTCATTTTCCTGTTGGTTTTGACTGAGGCATTATCAGGGAAAAACTATCAATAGTATCAGAAGAGATGAGAAAAACTATATGAATCACCTTGTCTGGGTCCTTTATGGACCCGTTTTAAACCCTAAACCCTAAACCCTAAACCCTAATAATAGAAGTTAAACAAAATTGAACTAACACCAACAGAAGTTAATAACTCAGTACCATTCTCTAATAATAGAAGCCTTCACATAAAATGAACAAGAAGATTTTAACTAATCAATTATAATCAATCAAAGTATATATAAGAGCTTACATTTCGATTATTATCCAAGGGAATTTCTAAGCGCAAATTTTTTTTTAGCGTATATGAAGTAGGACTTGCTGGTGCCCTGTGCCAGTCCATTGCCATTCCAGGAGGTCCACCTAATATCTGTCATGTAATTAAGAACCTCAGCGCTTAAAATAAGCTTGTTTAATAAGAAAGAAAGAAAAACGAAAGTATATTGATCAGAAAAAACAGTAAAAGGAGCATGAGGATGTTAGGTACACCAGGGAGTAGGGACGGATGATGAGAATTAATAACGTGCATGAACGCCCAATGAACTCAATATTTACCATTTAGAAAATCAACTGAGGTGAAACTTCAATAAACAATTACTTAAAAAAAAAAAAAAAAAAAAACCTATACAGCCAACAACTGCAATAAGAGAAATAATGTGTACCAAGGAACTTGAAAATGGGTAGTAAAAGAACCAACACCCTTATCACAGGTCATAACTCTAATTTTCAGGATATTCATAATTTCATCTGACACATCAGATTATTCGTAATATACTAATTTGCAAGGCATCCCTACTTCCCACTTACAATTTTGTTGCAAATCCAAATAATGATCATAAAATTATAGCACAAGGGTAGTGCAAACCATCTTTCTAGATTCTGAATAACAGCCACTACAAGAAGGAGAATGGTTGTAAAGGAACCAAAAAAACTTCATTAAAGAACAAATGAAGCTGGAGTAGGAAATTCTAAGCCTTCAATAACAAATTTGATTCATCATGTCAATGGTACAATTTTATATCATTTCAAAACTGGTTATATACTCTACAGAATCCCATAAATGAAGAAGATGGTCATAAAAAGGAAATAAAGAAGAAAAAAGAAAGATCAAGGGTAGTGCAAACCATAAGAACACCATCTCTAGTAGCAAGAACAAGAATGTCAGCACAAGAAACCACCCCTGGGCAAACTTCACAGCCAATTTTGCCTATATTATGAGATCCTTCAGAAAACAAAAGAACCAATTCAACCATGAATCATTTTGCTCAAGAGAATACAAATTTGAGAATGTGAAAACCATAAATTTTAGTGGATACCTAGAAGTGCAACAGTTTCCCTTTCACTGAATCCTCTGAGTCCAAACAAACGAAGTGTTTCTGTGATATTGCCGTCTGGCTTTGGGATTTCAGCCATAGCTCTTTGAAAGACAAACACATTAATGATCTGAAAACCAGAGGAAGTTAGCAGGATTCATAAATAACAACCGAATAACAGAGAAAGTGATAGAAAATGGGAAGATCGAAATCAGCGAATTAATCAAGTAAAACAGCAGTGCTAAAATATTTAGAAATCTGATCCATTATGTCAAGAGTACAATTTTACATTAGAAAGAACAATTATAATAATAATAGCCATTACAAGATGGAGAATGGCTGTAAAGGAACCAAAAAACTTCATTCAAGAACAAATGAAGCTGGAATAGGAAATTCTAAGCCTTCAATAACAACTTTGATTCATCATGTCAATGGTACAATTTTATATCATTTCAAAAGTGGTTTTATACTACAGAATCCCATAAATGAATAAGATGGTCATAAAAAGGAAATAAAGAAGAAAAAAGAAAGATTAAGGGCAGTGCAAACCATAAGAACACCATCTTAGTAGCAAGAAACCACCCCTGGGCAAACTACTTCTCATATCATTAAGAACCACAAAATTAAGAACAATTAAATCAAAACCAGATGAAAAATAAAGAACAAAACTCACAATAATATACACAATCAAGAACAACTCAATTCTCATATCATTGTAAAGGAATTCAAAACCTAAGAACAATAACAACTCAATGCACAAATAATTAATGGTGCAGGAAAACATTTCAAAGAAATAAATATATACAAACCAAGAAGAAAAAACTCAATTCCCAGATGATTAATGTCACAGAATCACATTTAAGAAACAAAAGAAGAAAAAAAAAATGATTATACACAAAACAAAAGAACAATTGAAAAAAGGGCAAAAAGCCATCTCAAAGTCCGGATCAATAATGATAAAACCCAATTGAAATAAAGAGAAAAAAATAAGAAGATAGACAAGAAATTAACATCAAACCTCAATGAAGCAATCGTGGAACAATAGACGCAGTAGTTGCGCTGGGGCGGTCCTGTGCTCGAAGACTATTCGACTCATGGTTGACCTGACGATTCTCGCCGCATTAGGGCACGTTTCTCGGTAGAAATCGTACTCGAGATTGAGGGCACCTCCTTCGATACCAGAAAGAAAATCTACAGAAATCCAAGAATCGATTAAAGATTGGGAAGCAGAGGGTTCTGTGTCACCTTTGGGGCTTCTCAGAGATATGACAACGGAGACGATAAGTACCAGAAAGACCCATTTGCTCATCATCGTCATGTTCGACATGGAAGCTAGGTTAAAGAAACTGAAAGAATTTTTAGAGAGAGAAACGAAAAAGTTCAGAGAGAGAAAACAAAAGCGGGAAATGGGAGCGAAGAAGACGAAGGTATGTAGTTATGTATGAACGTGATTTTCCCGATCCGGCTTGGTCTTAAACCTTCTTTTACATACGGTGCAGATAACCAAACATTGCCGATGAGAAACTCGCTGGTGTTCCACAAGTGCCTTTAATGAGTTAAAAGTCCTAGTGCACAAATTGCAAGCCGGCATGTCTGTAGAGGTCTCTGTAAAAATGGGAAGCTAGATTGAAGAAACTGAAAGAATTTTTAGAGAGAGAAACGAAAGAAAGAAAACAAGCGGGAAATGAAAGCGAAGAAGAAGAAGAAGAAGCCCTCTTTCAATATTGATAACCGCTCAAAGTAATTAAACTTTTTTTTACCCTCGGAGTATATACAATTCATGTATAATTTTATCCGGTAGTACCAACTACAATTAATTTTCGGCCTTTTTCAAGACAAGAAAGCTTTCTTTAAAATAGATAAAAAGAAAATTATTACAATCACGCCAGCTCTAGGAGTAAAAACATTTGAGGAATATACTGTGGCTTTAAATGTAAATTGAGCAATAGCTGGTGTACAAAGAATTAGTGGAACAGTAACAGATTTTGGAATTGATGGTGATCAGGATTTTTTATTCAGTGTGAGTTCACACTAATGACGTGTCTTGCAATCAACGTAATATGGACTATGTTAGTGTTTATCCACGTAGGCCGAGTTAATTTATGCGAATTATTTTGATAATTATTTCAAATATTAGGAGTTCGGATTTAGTAATCGAGGTAGACGCAGTAATCGTGAATTTCAGGTAAAACTTGATCTATTTACTTTCAGTATTCTTGGACTAACTTGAAGAAGTTGAATAATTTTTTTAGTATTTTTTATGTTCCTGAAAACAAGTAAGTTTCACTAGTTGCCTTCAATTGGATCGTGGTATAAGTGAACAATTGTTAATGACTAATTTTTTTACTACCAAATTATGAGGAGTTGTTATTTCAAAAATATGAATTGATGAAAAGAGAGTCCATCGGTCAAAAAGTCTACAAATAAAATTTACAAAAAGATAATGGCATCAAAGAAAATTAAAATTTTTGTTAAAGCAAGGAAACAAAATTATTATTATCCTTGGTAACAGTATCTTTTTTGTAAATTTTTTGACAAATAGACTCTCTTTTCGACAATTTTAAATTTTGAAACATTAACTTCTCATACTTTGGTGGTAAAAATTTAGTTATGTACAATCGTTTAATCTTATACCACAATTGAATAAGTTGTGATCCTTGCCTCATTCGATAAAACTATATTTGTTCTCACCAAATTGAAACACACAAGTGAAACTTGTTTGTTTTCAGGTACATAAAAAATGCTCAAAAAATTAATCAACTTCGTCAAGTTAGTCCAAGAGATCTTCAATAATGAAATTCCATTGAAAGTAAGTAGATCAAGTTTTACCTAAAATTCACGACTGTTGCGTCTACCTCGATCACTGAATCCGATCTCTTCATCATCAAAATAATCCACATACGGTGGAGGCCTACATGGATATACAAATAACACAACCCATGTTCGGTTGGTTGCGAGACACATCATCAACACGAACTCGAATTCAACCACGAACTTGGTTCCCACCAATCCCAAAACCCGTTGCTATGAACCGTTCTTCAGTATGCATGACTACCCAAGGGGGCATCACTCTAGGATCATCGTCGACAAAGTGGGTGCTACTAAAACGAGCAATCGTCATTAGCCCAGGGTGCTAAATCAAGTGTCTGATACTAATTGATGTACGAAAGTTATGAATTGACAAAGTAGGGTAACTTTGAATACACAAAGTTGAATAAAAATTACAAAGTAATTGAAATATTATTAATCAAAAGTTTAAATTATGCTCTTGCAACATGTATATTTATAATAAAGAAAACCTAACACTAGAAGGAAACTAAAAACATAAGGAAACTAATCATAGAAATAAGAAAAAAAAAATAAAAAAAATCAATACCTAATCAATAAAAATTACTAAATATAAAGTCTTAGAGCATTCCGACTTCTTTAAGGCTCTGAACAAAAATCCAGAAATAATCATCACTCTTCCTACGACAATAAATGTGATTTCGGAACCCTAAACGAAGTTCTTCAGCCGAAAACCAACATGACCCACAAGCAAAATTTAGTGGGTTTTTTCCAATGAATTGTTTCCACAAACCAACAACACTCTATAGTAAAAAATGGTCTTATAGAATTCTTCATAATTCTGTCCCATATAAAATAAAATTAATAATTATTTTGGGTTATTATAATAATTATTGTGTAATATGAGCCATATGACTAAAAATAATGACGGTTGTTGGATTGCTTACTATTTGAATTTTTGATTTTAAAGTTTTCGCCTCTTGATTTTTTCAAAATAAATTTACTCTTTAATTTATGAGTAAGGATACAATAAGTGATATGGGCCGGTTATAGCTCGCTGGCCTGGGATCGGGGCAAACAGTTCAAGTATAGCCCAAACAAAAGCACCACGGAATGGGCCGAGCTTGGAGGATCCACTGAAGAGGACCGAGTCCATTAGAAAGAAGGCCCAAAAGAGAAAGATCAGCAGCATTGGTAGTTGCCTATAAAAGGGCGGTGAAGAGAATGAAATAGGGGATTGATTTTTCTTTATTGAAAATGTAATAAGATTCTGTAAAAAGAAAGATAGAAAAATCTTTGCATCTTCAATTGGCGCCGTCTGTGGGAACGACGAAGAAAATCGATTCGAGCTTGATCAATGTCATGTTGATTCAAGCAAATTCGTGAACACAAAGTTTGATTTCTGGAAGTTGAATCCAGATCAGTGAGATTGTAGTTTGTTCAGAGAAGATTCTTGATTATTGTTGATTTTGAGGCATTCGCTTTGGAATTACGTAACTGTGATTTGTTCAATTGCAGTTAGATCCGCTGAGTTCAAAGCTAAAAAAGCTCAGATATAGCAAACGGTGACCACTATTCGGTGAAGTTGAGTCCAGATCTGACAGAATTCGCATCGGTGACGCTCAGATCTAATTAGGAATTCGTGATTCATGCCTTTGCTTCGCTCCGGAATCATGATAGGGGGTGAGAACTCCAATACGGTAGAGAATGTCCAGCAAATGAAACTTGATGAGTTGATGAATATGATCGAAGCTCTCAGGAGAGAGAATGCAGATTTAAGGACTGAAATGTAGCGTCAAGAAGTTCCGGTGATTTCGCGACAGCTCCCGGCAGGAGAAGAAGTTGCATGTACCGATGCGGCACAACATGGCGACGAGATAGGGAACAATCAAACAGATCTTCACCGCGATGAGGTCCGGCTAAATGATTTGCCGTCAAATCCTCGTCGTGTTGATGATCGCAAAGGATCAACTCACGTGGATCCACGACGTGAGCAGACCAGGCGAAACGAAGCCATAACTTTCGATCCATGTCAAAAAGCGACCAGCCGAAGAGAAGCAATGGAGTTTGATCGTCACACAGCTGTACCGCTGTGGCACAAAGAACTTATTGAGGATAGATCATTTGATTCAACTTATCGGCCTTCCATGGCGACGTTCGACTATCGCAGCTCAGAGAGAAGATCTGTAGATCAGAGAGCAATCGCGGGGTTTTAGAGGGAAAATGAAGCCCTTCGTTCAGCAGCTCGAACGGTTGATTCACCGTTCACCGATGAAATTCTGAATGCTCCGAGTCTGAGGAAATTTTCCATGCCCGTTTTCATTCTGTTCGACAGAACGACCGATCCGATTGATCATGTGTATCATATCTAGTTGAAAATGGCTCTGAACACTGAGAAAGATTCCTTGATGTGTGAGTGCTTCCCTACAAGTCTAACTAGACCAGCTCTCAATTGGTTCAAGAACCTGCCGAGGGGCTCAGTGGATAGTTTCCGAAGCCTGTGCGATCGGTTCATAAGTCAATATTATGGAAATAAGCGTCCAACAAAGGACATTTCGAGCCTATTCACAATAAAGCAATATGAGGATGAGCGTCTCCAAGCTTCCCTAACCAGGTTTAACCTAACTAAGAGTATGGTGATTAAATGTCATCCTTATACCGCAGTTCAAGCGTTTATATTGGCCATGACTCGTGGCAATCCATTTCACACAAGCTTGGTCGTGAATACGCCAAAGACTATGGATGAACTTAACGAAAGAGCTGATGGATTTATGCGCTTGAAAGAAGAAGAGGCAATTAACGCTCGGAAGACATCCGTCATATCCACAAAGGAGAAAACTAAAGCAAAGATTAGACAAAAGCAGGTTCAGCCACAACGTCAGACCTTGTGGAAATCTGAGAAGAGGCCCAAGGAGGAAGAGCTGGTTATTCCGTTGAAAGTCACCTTAGTAAGGCTGTACCAAGAAAATAAAGATAAGTTCCGATCTCCTTTACCGATCAGACAACCCCTCGAACAGAGGGATCAGTCTAAGCATTGTGCATTTCATTCTGACTTTGGCCATCAGACTAATGAATGCAAGAACTTAAGGAGACAGGTAGAGATGCTGATAGCCAGAGGGGAGTTCGCAAGTTATATTTAAGGCTCGGCGGTGGAACAGAACCGACTAATGGAGCACGTGAAGAGGAATCAGAAGTCGAACTCTCACAGTACACAACCAATTCGAATAATTAATGCAATTCACGGTCGGCCTGAGCCTACTGAGGAGTCAGATGAGCTGCTCCGAACACGCCTTCGCTAGGCACGAATGAAGAGGAGGATAGGCAGTGTCAACAATCTGCACCAACAGAGCGTATCAACACAAATAAAGTTTGACAGAACAGATCTATTGCGTGTCCAGATCCCTCATGAGGACCCGTTGGTCATCAGTTTGACAGTAGCCGAATGTTTGGTACGCAGAGTTCTGATTGATCCTGGGAGTAGTGCGAACGTCATGCCGAGGGGTACATTTGATCGGCTTGAGATCAAGCCAGACCGGCTCAAGCCCACTGGGAATCCCTTGCTAGGGTTTGATGGAAAATGAGTGGAGCCCATCAGTACGGTGGAGGTAGCAGTACACGCTGCAGATAGGGTTTTGATGGAGACCTTTGTAGTTGTCGAGATTCATCCTTCTTACAACCTTCTGATGGGCAGAGGTTGGATCCACAGAGTTCAAGGTGTTCCATCCACTCTGCATCAAATAATGAGATGCCTGGGGCCAGACGGAACCAAGGTGATTGACATTCATGGGGACCAAGTTGCAGCTAAGGAGTGTTATTCAGTAACGCTGAAGTATGTTGGAAAAGGGAAAGCTCCCATCTGTTCAGCAAGCCCGAGATAGTAATTACAGGAGCCTCCCCCCAAGCAGAGTAGGGAGGAGGAGCCAGTGGACTTGACCGAAAAACCCCTGGTTGATGTACAGATTGATCGGTTTCGACCAGAGCGAACAACTAGAGTGGGGGAACGACTGGCTATGGAGGAGAAACAGGAGTTAATAGATTTCTTGTCTCAGAACGCCGATGTATTTGCGTGGAGCCACCTAGACATGCTTGGAATCGATCCTTCCGTGTCATGTCACTCCTTGAACATAAATCCCAATGCAAGACCTGTAAAGCAGAAGCAACGAATGTTTGCTCCAGAGCGTAACCGGATCATAGTCGAGGAGGTTGACAGGCTACTTGATGCGGGATTTATAAGAGAAGTGTATTATCCTGACTGGTTGTCAAACGTTGTTGTTGTGCAGAAGAAGAATGGGAAATGGCGAGTGTGCATTGATTTCACCAATCTGAACAAAGCCTCTCCGAATGATAGCTTTGCGCTGCCGAAAATTGATCAAATGGTGGATGCTACTACTGGGTATGAGCGTTTAACCTTTTTAGACGCTTATTCAGGTTATAATCAGATCCCCATGGATTCTGCTGATGAAGAGAAAACTTCTTTCGTTACCGAACGTGGGACCTATTGCTACAAAGTCATGCCATTCGGACTGAAGAACGCCGGAGCAACTTACCAAAGACTTATTAGCAAAATTTTCAAGGGTTAAATAGGGAAGACCGTGGAAGCTTACATTGATGACATTGTGGTAAAAAGTAAGAAGAAGGTTGACCATTTGAAACATCTACAAGACGTATTTGATGTGTTGAGACAATATGGAATGAAGCTCAATCCAACCAAGTGCTCATTCGGCGTGAGTTCTGGTCAATTCCTGGGACACGTGGTTAATCATAGAGGCATAGAAGCTAGCCTTGCCCAAGAAGGAGCTCTGACTAAGAATGCCGAGCCGACGACACTCAAAGAAGTGCAAACACTTACGGGACGGATCGCTGTATTGAGCCGGTTCATTTCCAAATTGTCAGATCGCTGCAAACCATTTTTTGACACAATACGAAGCCATGGCAGACAAGTTTGGGGGGATAAAAAGCGCCTAGCATTAATTGCTCTGAAAGAATATATGCAGAACCTTCAGGTCCTGTCAACTCCAGAACCAGGCGAAAAACTATTTTTATACCTCGAGGTATCCAGCATCGCGACAAGTGGCGTTTTGATCCGCTTTGTAGAGGGGAAGCAATATCCAGTGTTCTATGTTAGCAAGACAATGACTGAGGCCGAACGACGTTATTCAAAGGCGGAGCGGGTGATACTCTTGCTAGTGCACGCGAAAAGAAAGCTCAGGTATTATTTTGAATCCCACCCTATCATTGTTCTAACCACTTTCCCTATCAGAATAATCCTGCACAAACCAGACCTCTCAGGAAGGATGACGAAATGGGCCATAGAGTTAAGCTCATTTGATATCATATACGAACCCAGAACGACAGTCAAAGGGCAAGCGGTGGCAGATTTTTTTACTAGAATGTGATTCAAAAGACATGGAAGAAAACCTTCATGGTTGCTTGTGGAAACTCTTTATCGATGGATCCTCAAATCAGATGGGGGCAAGCATTGGGATCAAATTACAGACACCAGAAGGTACGTCCTTAAGTCAAGCGCTCCTACTTGAATTCAGAGCTACCAACAATGAAGCAGAGTATGGGGCACTGCTGGGAGGACTTAAGCTTGCCAAGGAGCTGAAGGTCAAGAATTTGACTGTCTTTAGTGACTCGCAATTAATTGTTCAGCAGGTGAATGGCGAGTATGAAACCAAAGATGAAACGATGGAAGCATATCATTCTGCTGTTATGCGGGAAGCTAAAAACTTTGAAAAAATTGAATTCATTCAAATACCGAGAGAACATAACGAGGATGCCGATCGGCTAGCATGTAGTGCTTCGGGTTCTGGAGAAACATTGGCAAGGGTGATTCCAGTAGGAGTATTAAACCAGCCATCTATTTTTGAAGAACCTTCGGGCTCAGATCCTTGGCAAGTGAATGTTATTCCATATGAGCCAAGTTGGATTGATCCGATCATAACTTACATCCGGGATGGTACTCTGCCTGAGCAAAGAGATGAGGTTAGGAAAATCAAATCGAATGCTGCAAAGTACGCCATGGTGCATAACCAGTTATACAGAAGATCTTTTTCCGGGCCTTACTTAAAATGCGTCACCCCCACAGAGGCTCGGCAGATACTGCGAGCTACTCATGAAGGTGTATGTGGAAACCATTCAGGAGGAAGGTCTTTAGCACACAAAACAATGACACAAGGGTACTTCTGGCCGAACATGTCGCGAGATACGGAAGAATTATCCAGAAGGTGCGATAGGTGCCAAAGGTTCGGACTACTGATCCACCAACCACCTGAGGACTTGCACGTAATGGCCACACCATGGCCTTTCGCACAATGGGGGATGGATGTGGTTGGTCCTCTGCCAACTGCCAGAGCTCAGAACAAGTATGTGCTGCTGGTTACAAATTACTTTACTAAGTGGGTGGAAGTAGAGCCGTACCCGAGCGTGACTCAGACTCATGTAAGACGGTTCATTTGGAGTAATATTATTTGCCGTTTTGGTGTTCCGAGGTCAATCATCATGGATAATGGGACCAACCTTGACAGCAAGCAAGTAAGAGAGTTGTTGGAAGAATATGGAGTTAATCAAAAGCTGGCAACAGTAAGTCATCCCCAGGCTAATGGGCAAGCAGAAATCACAAATAGAACAATCTTTGCTTGTATCAAGAAGAAGCTTGAGATAAGAAAGGAAAATCGTTAGACGAACTGCCGAACGTCTTGTGAATAGCCATAACAAGAAGAAGCTTGAACGTCTTGTGAACGACCCCAAGGCGATCGACCGGAAAAAGCCCATTCGCCATGGCATATGGTACCGAGGTAGTTATACCGGTTGAACACTTGGTTCTGACTGTTCGAAGCTTGGCATGGAACCGAGAGCTTAACGACAGTTTGTTGAGGTTTAACCTCGATATGTTGGAGGAAAAAAGAGATGCAGCAGCAGTAAGGCTTGCATCCTACCAACAGACACTTATGAATAGCCATAACAAAAAGGTAAAGCACAGAGACTTTGCATCAGGTGATCTGGTTCTGAAGAAGAAGGTAGGAATGGTTAAGAAAATGGTGGTACCTTGGGAAGGCCCATATAGAGTTGCAGAAGTCTTAGGGAAGGGAGCTTACACTTTAGAAACCATGGCCGGAAGGCTGGTCAACAAGCCATGGAATGCTACGTCTTTGAAAAGGTATTATCAATAGAAAATCGAGTTTCAATTTTATCATTGATCATTCTCAAATTGTGTACGCATGAATGAATGGAATTTTGAAATCTATAAAGAGTTATCTTTTTATGAAAAAATTGAATGTTTAAATATCAACAAAGTAAGTGGCAGCTGGCACTATGAGCAGAACGCCAAAAACTTGCCAAAAAATAAAAGAGTGAAAGTGGCAAGTGGCATTCTAGCTGAGCGCCAATCACTCAACAAAGTAAGTGGCAGCTAGCACTATGAGTCGAACACCAAAAACTTGCCAAAAAATAAAAGAGTGAAAGTGGCAAGTGGCATTCTAGCTGAGTGTCAACCACTCAACAAAGTAAGTGGCAGCTGGCACCATGAGCAGAACGCCGGAAACTTGCCAAAAAATAAAAGAGTGAAAGTGGCAAGTGGCATTCTAGCCGAGCGCCAACCACTCAACAAAGTAAGTGGCAGCTGGCACTATGAGCCGAACGCCAGAAACTTGCCAAAAAATAAAAGAGTGAAAGTGGCAAGTGGCATTCTAGCCGAGCGCCAACCACTCAGTAAAGTAAGTGGCAGCTGGCACCATGAGCCGAACGCTAGAAACTTGTACAAAAAACTTTTGCTGTGACACACTAGCTGAAAACCAACCACTGACATACAGAGAAGAACCAGATTAGATAACATTGAATCATTAAATCAAGGGATTTATGGTAAGAGTTCGATCAAAAGTCGGCTATCTCATTAATGATGAAGTTTAAGAGTTACAAAAAATGATAAGGTATACAGATGGCAAAAATACAAAAGAAGGAAGGTCAATACATCAAAAAGGTTCTAACTAGAAGCATTTGCCCCGTCAGCTTCTTGATGGTGCTGAACGGCCTCCTCATCATTGTTGGCGTTACCATCTTCATAGGGAGGAGAATCGAGCTGAAAGACAGAATCATTCTGCTGAGTCCTATCCTCAATAGCATTGGAAGAATCATTCCGTCGAGGGTTATCTTCAGCAGCAGTGACAGATGGAGTCACGGTGGACAGAGAAAGAACGTCCAAAGTCGGAGCGGTAGAAGGAGTAGGAGTGATCCGGGAAGAGGCAATCTCTTGGCACTCATCAAATATGCCCTCAGCAGGGGTGGAGTCTGGATCTGCACAAATACCCGGAGGATCAATCTCCAGCTCCCTATCAACCTCATCAGGGGTAGAACCAGTCTGACCCTCACCCGGAACACAATCGGCATAACCCTCTCGGAACCCTTGAGCATATCTGAGGGCCCCAACTCTGGAAAACCGAGCGTGCAGGGCTAGTATACCACCATTTACCCTACTAATGGTGTCGAGTAAATCATTACGCTCGTCCAAGACCCTTTTCTCAAAGGCCATCCGAGCGGATTGCTCATCACTCAGAAGGCATAGCAGTTCTTCCTTTTCAGCCTTAAGGGATTCTTACTCGGTATGCCAGACGCTCTTCTCGAGCTGCAAAACATTCCTCTCATCCTGAAGAGAGTCCGTCTCATTCCTCAGGGAGTCTCTCTCCTTTTCAACTTTGCTAAGCTGAACCATGAACCCGGTCTTCTGAGAAGCCAAAGCATCGTTCTCCTTATTAGCTGCACTAAGGCTATCAGAGAGCGTGCGAACCTTGGCATTCACCAGCTCAACCTGTTTTTGCATAGCCATCATCCCGAACAGGGTCTGTAGAGATATACATGACAACTGGTTAAGCCGAGCAGATGGTTAGAAGAAATCAAGTGTAAAGACTGTATAAAGATTCATTGACTAAGAGACAGAAGTTACCTCCATGGCAGATAAGGGATATCGGCTGAACACTTCTTTCTAAGACAGACCTTTGGCTACCTCAATGTCCTTAGGAGTCCACATGCTCCTGTAGTATGCCATAGCGGTCTGATCATCTTTGAACATGGTCTCATTCGGCTTTACAGACGATCCGTCTGTTCGAATGAAGCGAGGGTTCCATGGTGCCGTTCCTGAGGCAGAGGCATGCCCAGAAGGGGTAGGAGGCCTAGTTAGAGGAGGCCTGGTTAGAGGTTGCACGGACACATTCGGCCTAGAAGGCCTAACCCTTTGTGACAAAGGAACGTCATCGAGGCTAAGGGCACTATCAGGCTGATGCCTTTTTCCTCTTGTCTTTTCCCGTGCGGAAGCAGTAGTAGAGCTGGGAAGGTTGCTGACAGAGGGGGTCACGTTCGAACTAATGGTCGTTGTGTTGGAGATCGGGTCAATGGCAGTCCCGATTGGATCGGTGGAAGGAGTGGTATCAGAGATGGTGGCGGAGGAAGATACTAAAGCTGGAGAAGAAGTTGTTGTAGGGGCAACAACGGGCCTGGGGGCAGTTTTCCTCCTGCCAAAGGAAGGGATCTGGAGTTGACTCATTGTCTTGCCGAAGGCTGAGAGAGCAAGGAGGTTATCTGAAGTAAGGAGGTCCGAGTAGGAGGGAATGCTGGTCAGAACGTACTGCTTCAGGTAGTTATCCCTATCCTTGCACACACCGTAGCTCAAATCATCACAAGGAATGCCTAAGGAACGGCACAAGAAAGTACAAAAATGAGGAATGCAAATCTCGTAAGGACAGTCACTCTTATGGATTTTGTATTTTTTATAAGAAGAGACAGAGCACTCTCCAAAAGCGCTCGGGATAGGGAAATCCTCTGTAGTTGGAGAAAACCAGGCTCCCCTAACCCCGATTATATTTTTCCTCCAACCCTTCTCGGTTTTGATCTTATCTTTGCAGATGGACCTCTTCTCAATGGGGTAGAAGTGGTAAAACGGTTCATCAGTTCTAATTTAACCTTGTAACAGAGGAGAAGATCTATGAGGTCCAGATCTAGACCTCTGTCACGGATCAAAAGCAACATAACATATAAAATCCTAAGGAAGTTTGGGTTTACTTGCAAAAGGGAAAGTTTCAGTTTATTAAAAACGTACCAAAAAAAGGGATGTAAAGGGAACCTGAGGAGGTTAAGATGAAGATGTGAAAACAGAACCTCATCGGGAAGAAGGCCAGCACCGGTTCTAATATTCACCTCTTTAGGGTAGTTTCTAATTTGTATATCGTCAGGAAGGTGAAGTCTCATGCAAAGAACATCTAGATCTACAGTCATGGTGAGAATGAACGAGGATTTTAAAGAAGAAAAAGAGGTCTTCCGAAAGAAAAAAGGCAAATGAAACTAACCTCAGAGAGTGAGAACGTCAAGGAGTACTGCAAGGTCGCTGGAAAAATGAGCTTTTGTAAGAAATAGCCGGAGAATATTCGAGCAATGAAAAAGTGAGATGGAGACGGTAAAGAGAATCGATGGAACATCTATGAGGCTTATAAAGACAAGGTGGGCCCGAGGGCCGAGGAGTCAGGAACGCTAGGAGTTTTTTGAATCTCGAAGCACCGACCCCAAATCCAACCGTCCATTCTCCCATGCGATCTTCTCGAGCCGTCAAGTCATGATTAGCAGTCTTTAATAATTACTCCCTAATTATTAGGGAGTAATTATGGCGGCAGTTGAGGATACAATAAGTGATATGGGCCGGTTATAGCTCGCTGGCCTGGGATCGGGGCAAACAATTGAAGTATAGCCCAAACAAAAGCACCACGGAATGGGCCGAGCTTGGAGGATCCACTGAAGAGGACCGAGCCCATTAGAAAGAAGGCCCAAAAGAGATAGATCAGCAGCATTGGTAGTTGCCTATAAAAGGGCGGTGAAGAGAATGAAATAGGGGATTGATTTTTCATTATTGAAAATGTAATAAGATTCTGTAAAAAGAAAGAAAAATCTTTGCATCTTCAATGAGTTTTCCATATTAATCATTTTATTGTTGTGTATTGTCTTCTCTACATATATTTGATCACTAATAATGATCAACATATAACCAGCAAATGGTGGAGATGATAATATATATATATATATAAATTGATTATCTGTTTTTGACACCGTACCATGACGTATATGGACAATACAAATTAAAATTAGCGTTGGGGAAGACATGGAGGTATTTAGATTGGATAGAACCTTTGGACATTTTTTTTTTTTTTAACAGGATGTGTATCGACTCTACAATACAAGTATCATTTAAGTTAGGAGTGCGGTTCAAAAACGAAATTTTAAAGACTTACTTTTCGAATCCCTACCGTATACCCTGGGACGGACTCAGCTTATTTGTTTAAGCGATGAATTAACTTTTTTATGTTGATATTAACTTTTTGGTACATTTAAAATATAAAGTGTTGTAGTACTTATTTGTTATAAAATTGATAATTTAGAGTGTTTATGCAGGTGAAGGGGTATGATATGCGAGACAAAAATAATGTTTTATGCACTTACACGTGTTTATAATAATTAATTGTTTGAGGTGGAAAAGTAAGATTTTGAAAAAAATTACCATTTTTTTTCCCCTAATGAATTGACTTTGTGTTCTGATAATGATTTTTCAACCATTGGTATTCAGATTAAAAAAATGGTAATTTTTCAACCATTAATTGGTTTGTGTTCTGATAATGATTTTTCAACCATTGGTATTCAGATTAAAATTTATATAAATGGCATGACAAGGGACTATATATGCTTAATATTCTGCAATTCACTATCATCAAGCCATGGTATATATGGCATGTTTTCTTTTTCTGCATGAGTTATTATACATATTGTGTATGATAATATATTTCATTCTTCATTTCATGCTCGTCCGATTATATATATTTCAATTCCAAGATTTAATATAAAATATATTTGCATACCATTATACATATCATGGTATACAAACACCCTTACCCAAAAAATAAAAAAAAAACCTATACTTCAATATCCAATAATATTTGAACGGGGTTTGGACCTCACCAGATAACATCGATAAGTTATAACTTGTATTTCAATGTCTCATCCGGATGAATAGGTCATCCTCCTTTCACCTTTGGGCTTCTCAAAAAGAAATGACACCGAAGAAGAGAAGTGGCAAAAAGACTCGGAAGAAACTAAAAGGTAGGACAACGAAAAGATTTTGAGACAGATAAGTAAAAGGGAAGAATAAACGCACTATTTATAACAACTAATCGTAATTAGGACTGCAAATTGTTCGTTCAATTGTGGGCTCAGCTTGAGATCGTGACTCAAAAGGCTGAGCTCTAGCTCAGATCATTATTATTTAAAAAAGTTCAAGCTTTGCTCATTTAATACAAAAGTCGTTCAGTTTGATTTGAGCTCTAGTTTGAGATCATTTTCACTTCATCAACCTATACAAGCTTACATAAGCATATGATTATAAACTTGTTCATGTTCCCAAACATATAAGAGTTTATATGAGTTTTATATTCACGAGTTGAGTTTAATGTTGTTGAGGGTTGTACTAAAAAAGTTTAGAGATTGAGTGTTGGTTTGTTTAAATCTTAAAGAGTCAATCCTAAATTAAATTATTCCTAAATAGTTTGGTTCATTTGCACTCCTATAATAATGTTAACAACTTTTTTATTTGGGCCAAATTTCAGCCCTTGACTGGATCAAGTTTGCCTAATTGGGCCAACTGGACTCTTAATTACGCAAATGAGGCTATACTTGAGGCCCGGATAAATATAACTATTTCATTGTTTTGCAAATAACTCTCCTCTGGTACAAAATACCTCCTCAAGTTAAATGTGCACATAAGGCTACCAATAAAATGACTATTTTAACAACAATTTTGCCCTTATTTATTTATTTGTTTCTTCAGTCAGAACACTATATCCCTAAGGACCATCAACCCCGACATTTTATTTTAAATTTGAGGAAGTATCATCAAGTTACCGTTCTTAGTGAAGCTCACTTCTTTTACTCGCATGATATTTTTGCATTTGCCCACCATCGAACTACCTATATGTGCTCTTGTGAAAAGAGGATAGTCGATGATGTGTTTAAAAGCGTCATCAACATCGACCTTTTACTTTAAAATGTGAGAAAGTACCACCAAGTTACCGTTCTTATTAAACTCACGCCTTCCACTTGCATGATCCTTTTACATTTGTCCACCATCGAACTACCTATAGGTGCTTTTGTGAAAAGAGGATAGTCGAGAATGTGTTTAAAAGTATCATCAACCTCGACCTTTTACTTTAAAAGGTTAGAAAGTACTACTAAGTTATTGTTCTTAGTGAAACTTAAGATACTAATAGGCCTGTATCCTACTAGGGAAAAAAAAAACTCACGCTTCCACTCCTATAATCATTTTATATTTGTCCAATCGAACTACCTATAGGTACTATTGTGAAAAGAAGACAATCGTGGATGTGTCTAAAAGAATCTTTGAGACAGAGCTGATGGTTGCGGATTGACATGTGAAAGGTGAAGAACAAACTAATAATGCTGAAGGAGAATAGAAATAAAAATATGTTGATGTATAATTAAGGGAAAACTGTATAAAAACCCCTTCTATTTTCACTTTTTGACATAAAACTTATAAAAAAATTTTAGACAAAAACCCCTTCAACTATCCCAATGTTGCAAAGTGATGCTATAATGACAAAAATGCCTTTTAATATAATTTTTTTTTTTTTAAAGTTTTCTTTTCCTTTTAAGTTTGTTAAAAAATAGAAATATAAGAAAATTAAAACCATTAAATTGATGTTATAATGACAAAAATTCCGCTTAATATAAATTTAAGAAAATTTAAGCTTTGTTTATATTTCATTTTAGGTTTTCTTTTCTGTTCTTATTTTTAAAAATGAAAATTTAAGAAAATTATTCCAGTGTATTTTTTATTTTCTTGTAGATGCACTACTAATTTTTTTTTTTTTTTTTCAAAAATAATTGTTAACAACACAACGAGTTATTTGTATTAATTTTAATCTTATATTGACGAGCACCATTTTAAAAATAATTTATATTAAGGAGCATTTTTATCATTATAATATCACTTTGCAACAATTAAATAGTTAATGGGAGTTTAATGTCAAAAATATTATGCTAGTTTTGTGTTAAAAATTGAAAGTGGATGGGATCTTAAACCAACAAAGTACCACCTAAAGCCACGTTTACCATGCGTTTTGTTTCTGCTATTTATTGTTTTGGAACTGTTATAGTGTCAATTTTGGCAACAAAAACATGTTTGGTCTGGCCTTATTTTATTTTACACAGTACTAAAACACTTCGTGAACAATAGCCCAAAACTAAAACACCAAAAATATGTTTTTTCTTGTTTTGACAACTAGTCATGGCCAAAAAGTATAATTGTGCATATTTCTGTTTCCGACATTTCCACAGCAAAATATCGTTCTGAAATGTGCTTCCCATTTTTTTTCCAAAACACTACTACAGTAAAAACACTGTTTTTGTTTTAGCCAAAAACAAAATGCCTAAAATAAAGTGAATGCCAAACGGGCCCTAAGTTTGATGGATTTTTATTTTTATTTTTTTAATTTCGACAGTACTTTTTTAACAAACTAGCTCATATATATATATATATATAGTTGGATGACACTTATTATATATGTTTCTTCTTTGATTGGCAATTCACCATATCAAGAGATTGAAGAAGTGTCCCAGATTTAAGCGATGATGAAGATTTGACAAAAAGTGACACATTGAAGACCTTTGAGGGCTTTAATTATATTGATAACGTTCCCAATCAATATTCAATTCAACAGAATTAAGGCCATCCATGGTCTTCACTGTGCCACTTTTCTCTGCAGATTGGCAATTCACAATCATCTGTCTCTCTTCTTTGATTTGGCCATGGCCTGCAATATCATCTCATCATCAACCTAGAGGGTTAATTAATTTTATTTGTGTTTTGATGATGAACTTTCAATAGTATGTATCACAACTTTGAATCCCTTTGAAAAGGGTACAAGTACCAGTCAAAAATTCTTTATGGTTCACAATTTCTGCCACTGGGGGGAAAAAAAAAATACAAATGCTCAATCAAATCCAAAATTGACTAATATCTCAAATCTTCAATGGAATGTAAAATATAATACAGATAACCTAGAAATCTCAATTCCTTTGCTCACCACCTCATGCCCTTTAATAGCAATATATTTCACACTACTCATGCATAACGATCTCAAACAAGAACTGGACGGCAATTAGGTTTCAGCGGCCGGTTTTTGGACGTTTCATTCCACTAAGTGTTAAAAGGTGATGCACTGCTACTTGAACCTGGACTATCTTCTCTGAAATTTGAATTCAGCAGAGCTAGTTCACGCAATTGCTGCCTCTTTATAAAATCCTGGGACTCATCCTGTACAAGAAAAAATTTACTAAAAACTGGGAAACATAGAGACAATTGAGACAACCAGTAAAAGTGAACACGGGGCATGTAGTTCCCATATATAAGATGCGTATTTGGAAATTAAAAATGGGGATGTTGGATCAACTCTTTTTCTTTATCCTCTCCAACTTTGCTCACCAATTGATTCAAATGGTGTTTTCAACTGAGATCTATAAAGCCTGCAGATCCCACTGAATGATTTCTACTGGCATTTTTAGAATCCTCTTTTAGGTTACATCGTTAAAAGAGAACAAAAGGAAAACAAGGGTTACCTAAACTAATTAGAATGTTTAATCTTTGAACTCCCAAAATGATCAACCGATTTCCTTTATTTGGATTAACTCAAGTTAACCGGTTTTACAATCCATGGGAAAAGAATATAAGATATTTCTTCAAACTTGCCACCTCGAACACCAAAATACTCGAAAATACAAACTACAATATGATCTCAAGGCCAATAACAAGATAAAACATAAGGTTTTGTTTTCAAGTCATTTTCCAAAAATTGATTCCGAAAACCCATAGTAAAAGACTCGTGAAAGGGTCAAGTCTGCAGACCAGGATTGTCTCTCCACTGTCACTGATTTTCACTGGTCCATCTAGTGGACACCATAGTGTCATATTAAAGTAAAGATTGATTGTTATCCCCTAGATGCACCAGTAAAAATCAGCAATGAATGGAGAGGATCCTGATCTCAAGTCTGCTGTAGCTTAACCACATGTACCACGGATGTTACCACCACCTCTCTGCTACATATATACCAGATAGTCTACTGAACAGATACTATTATAATCAATCAAAGTATATATCTACAGCACCAGTACATTTATACCAAGAGAGAGAAGGAATAATAAAACAGCAAGGTGATAAACAGTGCCAATAAATTTAATTGTACTTATCCAAACTCAAAAAGTCGAGGGTTGGTGAAGTCATGAACGCCAAGTTGGTGAAGTCCAAACTCCCAGTCCACATTGGAGACATCAGGAGAAAACATATGTATGCAACTAATCCGAGTTAAAGAAATAGTCAATTTTTCCAAAAGCCTTGAAACTTGACTCAGCCTACTTGATATGCATTCGGGCTTGACTAAAATACACTTGGGGTCTAGGGTAGACGACTCAATAGTCAAGGTCCTTTTACCATGTCAATTAATTGCACCACTGCGGACGTATCTTGTCTAATTATTTAGCGGGAATTTACTAGAACGGTTAAAAGACTAATTGCATTATTCTAATATTTATAAAATACAAAATATATCAATATATACACCATTTATAAAATTCAATTTGATTTTGTAGGATTTCATGCCGTAATATTTTTATGTTTTTGGAACCAATAACAAACCCAACAGTGAAAAATCCAACCAAACCTATGATCTGGTTCAATTTACCAATTTAATCGATTGTTTGTACATTCTTAATTTCTGACACATTTTTTATATTAGAATTTTTATATACTTGTACTTTATCCATGAATCGAATCAGTTTTTCAATCCCTAATCTATTGACCGAACTGATTCCAGCGGATCTCTACCTTATAAATATAAATCTGTAACCTAACAATTTGATCCACAAGCATAGGAGAGCAAATGGGCACCCTAGCAAGTGTCATCATGTTGAAGAAGTGTCCTTGGTTAACCCTATTTATTTATTTATTTCTTTTGGGTAAATTGTATTGACATGTTTGGATTAAAGAGTCATCTACAACTTAATCACTTTTTAGACAATGACACCTTTAAGTTTGGTAAAATGAACAAACACTCCAACCATGATAAAAGTACACACTTGCCATTTGAATTTTGAATAGACCTATGTGAATCATTAAATTACCTTTATAACCTCCTATTAATTGACCAAAATGGCCCTCAAGAATGAAAAACAAATATGATTTTATTGTGACATGTTTTCTTTTTCTTTTTTCTTTTGTTTTTGTTTTTGTGGAAGAAAAATGTGACATGTTGTGTAAGTAATGTTTCAATAAACGCTAAGAAATAAAAATATTAGTTTGTGTGTGATTACTTGAAGGTGATATTTAATAGTTGAATATTAAAAATAATCTTTTAATATTTAATATTTTACTATGGAATAAAAAATATATATATTTAAAAATTATATTTTTTTGAGGAGTTTTGTATTAGAATTTCGTTTAAATATTAGATAATATAACTCATCCATCTATTTTAGCGTGCTTAACTTGGAGGAGTAGTACCAGGATGGCGACCCTAGGAAAATCTCTGGTCTGAGTGAGCCAAAATCGGATAATATTATGTCTGGCTAAGATGGATTGTTTTTTTTTTTTTTTTTAGTGGGTAAGCTTTATAAATAAATAAAAAAAATACTGTACAACAAAGACCACAAAGCAACACAAGCTATTACAATATCAAAATCAAAAAGGAAGAAGCCAAAAGCCAACTGCGAAAACAATCAGACAAAATCAACTTGGTAACCTTAAGGACTTGAACTCAAAGCTAGAAATCGGTAGAGCCACTGACAACACCCATAGACTATTAAAGGATGATATGCAAAGCATCCACATTCAGTTGGTAGCTGGACTGTAATAGAGCAAATGAACAGGCTGCCAAAGAGAAACAACACAACCTTACTGAAGTAGCTGATGGAAATCCTCTATTGTGCCAATTCTTTAAAGTCTTCACTCCTTCATAGCTTGATTAAGGCACACCCTCAAAGTAAATGAACATTCTGTCTTAGGGAAACAACACAACCTTGCTGAAATAACTGTTGAAGATCTTCCATTGTGCCAATTCTCCTTAAGTCTTCATTCCTTCTTAACTTGATTGAGGCAAGTCCTGTCTTAACATAATTTCTGATTGCTCTGATGAGGATGTAAGGAGGGGATGACTTATTCCTAAATGCCCTTGAGTTCTTTTCCTACCAAATGAAATAAATTACAGCTGACAGTAGTAACTTGTGAATGGTAAAGTCACCATGTTTCCAGAACTTTGAGCACCAACCAATCAGTTCAATCCAGCAACTTGGCAATTTATAAAAACCTACAACATTTTGAATGAAGTTCCAAATGGCACTGCTATATCTACATTTAAAGAAAAGATGGTCCAATGACTCCCAATCAGCCAAACATAAAAAGCATGCATTTGTTCTATGTTTATTTCTCATGGGTTTTGAGTCTAGTGTGTAGAGTCTATTCTTAATGGCCATCCAAACTATATGACCATGCTTTGGGATATGATGCTTAAACCAAATAATGTGGTGCCATGCAAATAAGAAAGATGGTGGAGTAAAGTATTCCATGGTGAGTTTGTGAGAGTAGTCTTGCTGAGAACTTGGTAACCATCGGATTAGGTCTGCTGCTGGTGATATGACTGTGCTATTGAGCTGAGAAATGAATGATTGAGACTGGAAAAATGGATTTTACTGAAAAGATGGAGGGATCATCCACTGAAAATTAGAAATTAGGCTATCAACTTTGACTTGGCAGTCCAGTTGAAGAATTTCCACTTCAGTGAGATTCAGTTGAGATGAGATAGGTCCATTAGGGAGCTAGTAATCAATCCAAAGACTTGTATTCAGACCTATGCCAACCCTGTGCCTAATTAAACCCCTTGCCATACCCCTAAACTTTAATAGCTTTCTCCAGAACCAAGAGCTTAAAGCCGAAGGTTTGACAGTCCAAAAACTTCTATTCTTTATGAGGTATCTGTGAATCCAAACAACCCATAAGGAGTCCTTCCTAGCACACAACTTCCAAATGTGTTTGAGGCTTGAAACCCTGTTTATTAACTCTAGGCAAGGAAAACCCAATCCACCATTAATTTTAGGCATATAAATAGCTGTCCAAACAACCTTTGCCCCTCCCTTCCTCAATTCAATTCCAGACCAGTAGAAGCTTCTAATTATTTGGTTGATTTGATCAATCACTTTTTGTGGCAGTATGAAAGCTTGTGTTCAGTTGGCTTAAATGGAGTAGAGTATGGATCTAATCAGCATTGCTATACCAGCATAAGATAAAAATCTTAAAGTCCACATTGTAATTCTCTTTATGATTCTATTCACCAAAGTTTGACAATCAGTTGCATTGATAGCTGAAGAGGATAGGGATAAACCAAGGTAAGTAGTTGGCAGGCTTCCAACCTCAAACTGTAGGAGAGATAAAATGCTTGCCCTAGTCTGTGTATCCACCCCAGCAAAGAACACTTGACTCTTTGAGTAATTAATTGACAGTCCAAAAATGTGTAAAAATTTGTTCAAGGCTGAAAAAAGCACCTTAACTGAAGTAAAATTACCATAGCAGAAAAGAATAATGTCATCTGTAAATGCAAGATGAGTAATGCCCAATTTACTGCACCTCCAGTGGTATTTAAATAAGGGATTCTGAGAGATGGACTTTGTAATGGCTAGAGAAAGGACTTCCATTACCAAGACAAACAACAATGGTGAAATTGGATCCCCTTGTCTTCTGCCTCTTCTACTCTTAAAAAACCCAAAGAGTTCACCATTCATTGAAATAGAATAAGAGAGGGTTGTGATACATTGTTCAATCCAGTGTATGAGCTAATTGGGAAAGCCAAATTGTGATACCCCTCGATTCTAAAGTCACGGGTGATCAAGTCTAAGCACAGATCCGAGGGATACCAAACAATTAAGTATATAAAATAAACAGAGAATACAAAAGAATAATAAGAAATAAATAAAGGCTGAAAGAAATCTAAAATATAAATCCTTAAAATTAAATAATTAAAATTCAATAATCTCACAACCTCCAAAATTTAACAACTCGGGAATCCATCTAGTGAACCCTTATTAAAATCCCAAACGGAAAAGTAAACAACTGAAATAAAACCTAAACCTAAAACTAAACCATGAAGAGAAATCCTACGTCGTTGAAAGAATGAGTGACCGTCTCTGCTCAGCACGAATAAGCTCTAAGACTGGAAGCGTCCGCTACCTGAAAAATAATAGTGGGTCAGGCCCACAAACAAGTTCTATTCTAATTACAATCCAAACAGAGACCCGATACGCAGATTCATCCCAGACAACTTAACAATAACTATATAGTCCGTACATATATATATATCCACACTAAGGGACTCTCACTGAATTACAGGCTGGTCTCAACCTGACTAGTAGGCAACATGTAAAACGCACCTGAGGTGGGCATGAGTACCTAAACCTAACAACGTACACCTCCAACCATCATAGCCAGCTATGCATCCCAATGCATATACTGCAATACCCTTAATTTTAAAATGATAGTCTCGGCATTTTAATTATTGTTTTATTGCATTTTTGTTTGATTATTTGCTTAATTGTTTAATTGTTTTGTTCTTTATTTGATTTAATTGTTTAATTGTGTATTTAATTACATTATTTGATTACTTGGTAAATTGTTTTATTTAATTGTTTATTTAATTTATTTGTTTTATTTACATGCATTTAACGTAGTGTATAGATTAGGGTTTTATTCTTTTGTGAAATCACGTTGTGGCCGACTAGGATTTAATTAGGGTTTTCCGTCCCTAATTATAAGTGGATCTAGGTTTTATATTTGCCTATAAAAATACTGTTATAAGTCTGCAAAAGGGTTGTAGAACCCTATTCACGTATAGAGATGTAGAGAGAAACAGAGAGAGTATTGTGAGAAAAACAGAGGGATTTTTGTTAGGGTTTGGCTGTGGATTAAAGGATGGACCTAGGAGGAGGGAAGGTTGAGCAGTAGGAGGTTGATAGTGAACGGACGTTGTCAAAAAATTAGGAAGACGGTGATGAGGTTTTGATTCAAAATCTCATAGTCAAGTTTTATTCTGTCTCTCTCCCCTTAACCTGTGTTCTGTGCATGCCTAGATGATCTCTAGGATTTTAATCAGATATTAAATAGATCTTGTTTGCTTAGTATAGGTTAAATTAATCATCTGTATGGGTTTAATTTGATCTGGAATAGTAATCGTCGAACTTGAATTTCATTGTTTGATCTTAAAGCATGTTGAATCGGTAATTGTTTTTATTATTCTTTTTAATGCAAATTGTTTTAAATAAATGACTAGGATGATGGATGTAATTTAGACTCTTAAGTTTAATATTAATGAGGAATAAAAGGGTTGAAGCGGCCGGAGATAAAGTACGCGAAGGAAAACAATTCAGGGCTCTCAGAAAGGGAAAGAGCCGGCTCCATGGAAGAGGGAGCCGGCTCCCTCAAGTGCGGAGCCGGCTCCCTTAAGTGCGGAGCTGGCTCTAGGGGTTAGAGAGCCGACTTCTACCCCTCTAGAGCCGGCTCTAAGGTGCATGGAGCCAACTCCATGCTTGGACAAAGCCTGCTCTCAAGTTTTGAGAGCAGGTTCTCTTATATACATGCAATTTGGACTTTTTTGGGCACTGTTTGGACGAGTTTGGTATTCCGGATTGTTTTGGGAAGTGTACTGAGGGTTCTAAATGTAATTTCATGGAATTCTAAAACCTCATATTGCATAATTTACACCGTTATGCTAATGGAATGAATAATAGAAAGTGGACAACTTTGCATGCTGTTAACAGATGAGAATGATTTAATTGCTTAATTTTAATTTAGCAATGTAACGGACTATAGCATGATTACAAATCTTGTTTTGGATGTATAGTATGGTCATTTATTTATCAGACTTGATCTATGCGTACTCTGGATTCTAAATGCTGAAATAATAAACTCTGTTATGCAATTACATGGATTATTGTTTTGGGTTACTAATTGTTGAACTATTAAACTATGTTCTGTCAATTATATGGATTTATATGCTGGACTTTAATTGCTGAATTATTATATTAAATTCTGTCAATTACATGGATCATATGCATTATATGCACCGGTATGGGACGGTGGCATATTAGGTGTCGCGCCCGGGTTTTTCCCCACCCTCTATAGCGTTATATTAAACACTTAATGGGTCAGAAAATAGGCTTAATGCGACGGAGTGACTATGGTCAAATTATTATTTATTTTTAGAGTAGGGCCAATTTATTAATAATCGGAGTCGCCACCTAGCATGGGATTATGGTGTGCTAGGTCACCTATGGTGTCTAAGGACTTTGGAAAAATAGATGGACACATGAAAGGTCTAATTTGGGCCCTAATGTATTTGACATCCACTTAGTCTATGAAAACCAGATTAATGAGCTCGGGGGTTTGGTTGTGCATGGGGAAGGTGTCAGGCACCCCATGGCACCCGTGGAACACGGTTACCTTACTTTTTATATTGCATCCCTAAGAAGAAATATATGTGTAGTTTTAAAAAGATATTTTATTTAATAATGCTTTAAAGGCTTTAATCTTATCTACAGGAAAATAAGATGTTTTCATAGTTTGAGAAATATATATTTAAACATATGAGTTTTATATATTTTAGATATTGACGTGACCGAACCTAGGAGTGACCCAGGTTGCTTACATACCTCATTTCATAAAAGGTGAGGATCAGGTCAAATGTAGTTCAACCGACATTAAATAATTATCTTACTAGATATGTTTCTAAGGGAAATTATTTATTTATTTTTTTATAAAATTTATTTCTAACTTGTATTTTACTTTTAAGGAAACTTGTTTACTTTAGGAAGCGAATATTGAAATAAAAAAAATATGATTTTTATTTTAGAATTTATGATTCCCGAAAATATGATTTTTAGGAGATATTTTAAAAGATATGATTGCAAATAGATATATACATATATAGTTTTTTTTTTTTTTTAAGTAAGGAAACTTATATTCTTGTAATTTAAGTGTGTAAAAGAAAATTTGTATGCTTTAAGAAGGTAATATTAAAAAGAGTATATTTTTAACAAAGAATAAGATTTTAGAAAATAATAATTTAAAAGAAATTTGTGAGCTTTAGGAAGCTAATATTTGGAAATAGTATCAAAAAATATGATTTCAATATATAGTTTTAGAACATGTAGATTTAGGAAATATATTTTTAGAAAATATGATTGCTAAGTTAGAAATACAATTTTAGAAATTATTGTTTTAGAAGATACGATTTCTAAAGAAAGTTGTTATTATAAAAATATAATTTTTTTTTAGAAAGTATTACTTCTAAGGAAAGATATGATTGTTTTAGAAAATATGATTTTTGATGTCTTTCTTTTATTTTATTTTTATTTTTTATTCTGATAGATTCCGGTTGGTATTTTTGAAAGCTTTGTTTTAGGAAACAAAGAGTGTAGAAAAGCATAGCTTTTATTTTACCAAATATATATTTAAAATTATTGAAATATACTAGTTTCAAATTAATTATTTATAATTTCATAGAGGAAGCAAACATACTAGTTAGTGTCGTTAGTAGGTTTGCTAGGATTCATTAAACAGTAGCTAATGTTTGTCTAATAAATCCAGAAATCCAACTTGAACAGTGAGAACTTAAGAGTTCTTAAAGACTAGATTTGTATGATAGGATATTTGATAATTAAGGTAGAGATTTGAACTAATCCGACATCAATTTCGAAAGATATGTGAGTTTTTCCAATTTCAAAGGAATCGAAGTTTTATCGTTTTTGATAGATTTTTTATGGCGGCTGTGCACCAAACTATGGAATCAAAATAATAATATAATTGATCCATATCATAACTTGTGCCATATCAATACTCTCAACATATATTGGTGTAATTTAAATTGCAAGATATCAGTATGCATGCATGATTCTAATAAATAAAAGAAGGGTCTGCACACCAAATTGTAGAAACGAAATAAACAAATTTTTATTTGTTACTGTTTTTTTTATTATTCATATTATTAACCTTTGGTACGGTGCTGATACCACAAACTATATAATTGATCTCAAGGGAAAATATTGTTTAGGAAAATACGATTTCAAGGCAATATACACAATATGCACCTCATTCATGAAATCAAGAAAACAAATACTTAATATTCATGATATTCAGAAACAAATAAAGGAGTGAGATATTTATTGTATATGAACACATAAACAATAGAATAAAAGATTTACATAAAAGAAATCTAACAAGAACTACAATTTTGAAGGGTCTATAAATAGATGTTACAAGTGGATCTGTATGAAGAGAAGTTTAAGAAAAATACCTCTTGGAAGCACCATAATTTTATTTCTATTTTAGGGACCTTTGGGCAGAACTTCGGATTCTCTTTGGACATTGGAAGGTTGCCGGCCCGAGATTTGATTCAGTGTCTCTGTGGATCAGCAATTGGTGCCTATATTGTGGATTGACGATTGGAGTTTCAACTCCTCTTTGAATGCTGCAGATTAATTGCTCGAGTTTCGACTCGGTTTCACTGTGAGTGTAGTGTATGTGTTTGTGGCTGTAATTGGCAAAACTTGGTCTGTGTGTATTGGTGTGTATAGTGGATGGGTGGATAACCAATATGCTTGGAAAAACCCGGTCCCTCCATGGTGAATGAATGTGTATACAGTCAGTGGATAATCCGCCTCTTCTATACTTAGAGAGAGTTGGAGGCTTTTAGGATTTGTAATTGGTCTCCCACCAAGCCAGGGGAGGAACTCGTAATGGGCTAACCTGGGCTATAGCTCAGGTTCAATTGAAAAAAAAAAAAATAGTATTATTATTCCTATAAGCCTATTTATTACTCTTCCTCCTTCTATCAACCCAGCCCAATCTATAATATTTCTATAAATAAAAAGAGTTATAAAATTTACAAAGGTCAAGCCTTAAATATAAACAAGCCCACAAGCCATAGACATGTCCAATCACAAAATAAACCATAATAAAATATAATAGGCCCAGCCTAGTAAATTAAACACATTGTCAGTCTATGAAAGAAGACCTAAACTCTTATTATTTAAGGCACTAAGGCATAAGTGGATGGATATCATAGATTATTATTGTTAATCCATTGAAATATTGAATTCTATGTTTGTAAAAATATAAAATAAAAAATAAAAAATAAAAAAGGGCTTTGTTGATGACTTGATAATTTCTTGTTAAATTGGGTAATTTACTATATAATGGATTAATAACTAGTCAGGGGCGGGGCACATATGTCTTACTTTCTAATGTAAATTTATTAATAAGAAACATATATATCTTGCATTCTTGTAATTGTTTGTTTTAATACTTGTATGAAGCAAACTTTAATGAATTCTTGACTGTGAAAATACGTTAGAGTTTGGAAGTGTAAATGTGTTAGAAGGTTGTAGATTATTGGGTTTTATTGAATAACTGATACATGATAATTATGTATTTAGAGCATGGATGACACACTAATCAATCATGGGTTAATTATTTTTAGCCCTCCGTACTTTGCAATCCCGGCTCCGCCCCTGCACCAAGCTGAGTTTTTTTTTGGTGATCTTTGCCAATCGAAGAGGACTTTAATTAGGACTGTAACATAGGCTAGGTATATGGTAACCAAGGAAAGATATTAAGGCTCAAAGATATTATTTCCATATGAGATTCACAAACCGTGATCACTACAAAAAATGAACTGCCCCAGCTTAGGGCATGTTTCTCATGTTAGTCTAAATGATTTTTTTTTTTTTATAACTAAGCAATCATCCTTAATCAGAGAGGACTTTATGTAGGTTGTATTATGGCTATAGGTTTAGGGTGATGAAAAGAATGTATAAAGGCCCAAGAATAATGTGAATTGGGGGTAAACTGACCAAGGATCATTTTTCATCAACTTGTGCTTTTGCTTTTGTGTCCTTCATCTTGGTCTTTGACCGTTCTTCGGAGTTTAGCTTGACTTTTCTTCTAGACCCAGGTGCTTGATTTGCCTTTTTGGGCATATTTGTTTGATTTTTATTTTGGGCACCTTTGCTTGCTTGATCCTTCTTTTGGGCACCTTGTATTTTTCCTGTTTTCACTTTCTTGGGAAAGAATAACATACTTGTAATGATCCTTGGTAGGTTATAAGGAAAGAATGTAACAAAGCTCTATGGGCTTTTCAAAGGAAATTATGATGAACTATGGATGATAGAAATGATGGCCTTTCTTCATTTTAATTCAGATTGGTTAATTATAAAAAATTCCAACTAGACTAACATAAGATTAGCTGAATTTGTGATATTACCTTAGAAATTGCCCCAGTGTGGGGTGTGATCATCGATGGGCGTTATAAAATAAAAATTTATTATAGCACGAGGGACTAGCAATAGATAATAGTGTATAGGATAGCAGAAATGATGGCCTCTAGTCCTTTTGGGTATAATCACCTAGGCATTGAAGTTCTTGCTTATTAGTATCTCACTGTCTTTGTATGAGCAAAATTTACTTGATTGTTGCTTCCAAACATAGGGAGTGACCCTTAGCTTGACATAGTAGTACATATCTTGACCTTCAATGGAGATTTTTTTGCAGTGACCGAGCTCAGGGAACGACCAAAGCTGCCTACGTATCTTGATTATGTCAAGAATCAGGTCATACGTAGTTCTGTGATTGCCTTGATCCCGAGAGTCTGCGGCTTGAGAAAAATACATTGATTGCTGAATATGACCTCAATTTTGAGAGTCTACCACTTGAGAAAAATGCTTTAATCATTAACGATAACCTTGATCTTGAGAGTCTGCGGCTTGAGAAAACTAGTTTTATTATTGATGATAATATTGATCATGAGAGTCTATGCCTTGAGAAAAATACTTTGATCATTGAGGATAGTCTTGGTCTTGAGATTCTGAAACTTGAGAGAAATACTCTGATTATTTATAATCTTGATCATAAGAGTTTGTGGCTTGAGTGTGATAAGGTTTTTCTTGAATTCTTCATGTATGTCTTGACTTCAAATAAGATGGTAGGAAAGTTGATTATTTCCTTCTGTTACTGCTTGGTAGGTATGTGTGACTGATGTTGATCTCTGTTAGGATCAATTCTGTGATTTATCTACTAACGTTGTATGTCTCCTTTACGGTTTTGGGAGGGGGGCTGGGTGACTATTCATGTCCATGATTTCTTAAGGTGTGTCAATTGAGTCTTCCTTGGTCAAGACCCATTAGCTCGAAATCAAACTTTATATCAAGATTCATGTTCGTCGAGAGTGATGGCAATGACGTCCCAAGGATCACAGCATTCCAATCGTGGCATCCGATATTTCTTGTTTTGTTGATGATATGGATGCCATCGAACGATGTCTGAATTAGAGATGAACCGAAGGTTTAGGTAACCAATGCCCTTAATGGACTTGACCGTTTCCTTGAGAGACTATGCATCTTAAGGCTGATATTTTCTTGCTTAGGAGTAGACACGTCTTCTTGAACTATGTGAGCTTTCCTTTTACCAGTAGGATCAAGAGACGCTTGTCTTTTAACTATCATAGGAGGGATGATTTGTGTGTATTGACAATTGCCTTGACAATATTAGCCAATTTAGCAAGATCCTTTGATAGTTTATTGAATGCTTCTTGATGGATCCCATGATCAGTGTTTGTCTTGTTGGATTGAATACTTGCACCTGTAAGATAAAATATAAATGCTTCTTTGGAGCAATATTGTTAGCTTATTAACCACTTTAAGAAGAAAAAAGAAAATGAATTAATATTAATGAAAATTATTTACCTTATGTAATGCATGTCTTAATGGTAGTTTTCCTTTATGAAGGGACTTTAAGTATGAAATGTAGGAGTTGGAGGGATGGGCCTTCTCCTTGGATTGAAGCTTTTGAATTTTGTTGATATTATAAGAAATAAAACTCATACAAACTGCCCCAGTTAGGGGCTTAGATTACAACCTTGAAAGTGGAATACTCTGTCCTATACAACTATGGTTTTTCAGACATATTCTTTTCTTGAAATCTTCTTAATTGTTGAACACCCATCCTTACCTACAATATATGAATGCATAGAATAATGTCTTAGGGTTGTGAATAACCGTTAGACTTGACTGGGTAGGTTTTCTTAACTGAGACTAAATATGGTAGTCTCTACTATGGTTTATTTTGGTGGGAATTTAAATATGCATGAAAAATAAAGATAAAATAAGAGGTTAGTTAAATAACAAGATATCCCTCTTTTTTAGTGTCCTAAATGCAGCATTTATACTATATGTAACAAGAGGTTCATGGTTGGCTAATGCAACCTAATAAGGCTCAGTCCCCAAATCTTCAAACCTCTGGTCACTTCCTTTCTCCCCGAGGAAGTGAAAGTGGGTCATCTTGGGTTGGTGATTCGAGCGAGGGAGGTTCCACTGCGCTACCACTGGCTCCGGCATACGCCAGTGTCTAATGGGCGGCCAGCATACATACCCCCTCTATCTAACTTACAAGGTTAAATAGGGTTATGTGATGCAAAATAGTGTGTGCCGTTAAAAGAGAGGCAAACATGCTTTTATAACAATATAATAATTATTTAAAGCATATAAATAATTCAATAATATTCAGAACTAATAATAATTCAATAATATGAATAAAAATAATATTTTTGAGATTTAATGAATAAAACATTATGGTAAATGGGTAAAAATGAATATTATCATATTATCATTAAATAAAATGCAATATGATGCAATAAAAGGAATGCAATATAAAAATGTTTTTTTTCGGCTTAAACCCACTTAAGCATATGTGAGAGGTCCCCAGCAGAGTCGCCAGTTGTCGCGCCCTTTTTCTCCACCCTTTCGATATAAGGGTTATATTAAACACTTAATGGGTCAGAAAAAAAGGGTTTAATGCGATGGAGTGACTATGGTCAAATTATTATTTATTTTGGAGTCGCCACTTAACATAGGTTTTATTGGTGTGTTAGGTCATCCTATGATGTCTAAGGACTAAAAAATGATATTTGAGTATTATTTATTTGACATCCATTTTAGTCTACGAAAACCAGATTAATAGGTCCGGGAGTTTGATTGTGCATGGGGAAGGTGTTAGGCACCCCATGACACCCGTAGAACACGGTTACCTTATTTTTTTATTGCATTCCCGAGAAGAAATATATGTTTAGTTTTTAAAAAGATATTTTATTTAATAATGCTTTAAAGACTCTAATCTTATCTATAGGAAAATAAGATGTTTGAGATATGTATATCTAAACATACGAGTTTTATAAGAGAGATTTTAGTTATTGATGTGACCGAACCTAGGAGTGACCTAGGTTGCCTACATACCCCATTTCATAAAAGGTGAGGATCAGGTCAAATGTAGTTCAACGAGTATTTAATAATTATTTTAGGAGAAATGTTTCTAAGAGAAAATATTTTTTTAATAACTCGTTGAACTACATTTGACCTGATCCTCACCTTTTATAAAATGGGGTATGTAGGCAACCTAGGTCACTCCTAGGTTCTGTCACATCAATATCTAAAATATATATTCTCTTATAAAACTCGTATGTTTAAATATACATATCTTAAACATCTTATTTTCCTATAAATAAGATTAGAGCCTTTAAAGCATTATTAAATAAAATATCTTTTTAAAAACTAAACATATATTTCTTCTCAGGAATGCAATAAAAAAATAAGGTAACCGTGTTCCACGGGTATCATGGGGTGCCTAACACCTTCCCCATGCACAATCAGACCCCCGGACCCATTAATCTGGTTTTCATAAACTAAAATGGATGTCAAATAAATAATACTTAAATATCATTTTTTAGTCCTTAGACATCATAGGTGACCTAACACACCAATAAAACCTATGTTAGGTGGCGACTCCAAAATAAATAATAATTTGACCATAGTCACTCCATCGCATTAAACCCCTTTTTTCTAACCCATTAAGTGTTTAATATAACCCTTATATTGAAAAGGTGGAGAAAAAAACCGGGCGCGACATTAGGGATGGATTAAATCAAAATGCTAATTCTTACCTATTCATACATATGGAATGGATTAACTAAAATAGTTAAATCCTACATGGATTCATGTCTTGTAAACTAGAACAGTTGAACGACATATTGGATGTTTATTTTTTATTTGATGTACTGTTTTAAATGTTGCATCATTTATGGATAATATGCATTATATGCACCGGTATGGGACGATGGCATATTAGGGATGGATTAGATCAAAATGCTAATTCCTACCTATTCATACATACGGAATGGATTAACTAAAACAGTTAAATCCTACATGGATTTATGTCTTGTCGATAAAAACAGTTGAACGACATACTGGATGTTGTTTTATATTTCTGTATTAGGAAGGATTTATATATATATTTATGGTACCGCGATATAAGTTTGAGTCTCGGAGTTAATGGTTAGAGCGCGTATGCAGTGGATGCGTAGCTGGCTATGATAGGTTGAGGTGTACCTTGTTAGGTCTAGGTATTCATGTCCACCTCTTGTGCGTTTTTCATATTGCCTTTTATTCAGGTTGAGACCCGCTTTGTAGTCCAATGAATGTCCCTTAGTGTGGATATATATATGTATGGACTAGATAACTATTGTTGAGATATCTAGAATGTATTTGTGTATCGAGTCTCTGTTTGGATTGTAATTAGAATAGAACTTGTTCGTAGGCCTGACCCATTTTTATTTTTCAGGTATCGGATGGTTCCAGTCTTAGGGCTTGTTCGGGCTGAGCAGAGACGGTCATTTACTCTACCGGCGACGTATGATTTCATTCCATGTTCTAGTTTTGGATTTTATCTTTAGTTATTTATTTTCAATTGAGATTTTATTTAGAGGTCTACTAGATGGATTCCTGAATTATGCTCTTGGAAGTTTTGGAAAGGTTGGATTATATTAATCTTTATCGTTTGGAGGATTTTAATATTTAGAACTCTTTTCAACTTTTATTATTTAATTTATTAATTCATTTTTGTATTCCGTGTTTAATTACATATTAATTATCTGGTATCCCTCGGATCTGTGCTCAGACTTGATCACCCGTTGCTTTAGAATCGAGGGGTATCACATATACGCTCCCTAACCATCGATCCTGAGACTCAAGCTCATATCGTGGTACCATAATCATATATATATATAAATCCATCCAAAACCAAGGTAATGTTATTCAACTGTTCGTTGACCTGACATAAATATAAGTAGAACTTAACGTCTTTGGTTAATCCATTCCCTTATAAACAGATAGGTAGGACTTAACGTCTTTGGTTAATCCTACATTAAAATGCCATCGTCCCATACCGGTGCATTAAATCATACAATTCAATTCATGACGTACAAATATAAAACGATACATCAAATAGTCCAGAATATCACGAGTAATATCATATATTCAATTATTGTATTTATCTAAACAATAAAACAGTTCTAAGTAGTATGCATTTAATTACAGAATATGAAATTAACATGCACCTCAAATAGACTGATTAAACCTCCAAAGCATAACTAAACTATTTAACTCAAGTATTTGACTTAAAACAGTTTAATATCATATATCCATCCATTAATTAATCCTTAAGTTAATTACTTTATAATTAAGCAATAACAACTCTAAATAGCATGCATTAAAATTTACAATTTAAGAAATTTACATGCATCTCAAATAGATTGTACAATCCTACATAACATGATTAAACCATTTAAAATCCAATTAGTTGATTAAAATAGTTTACTACAAATACTCCTCCATAAATTAACCCCTTACGTTAATTAAATTCCAAACTTAGCAGTCTATTGAACATTATATATTCCAGTCTCTGTTTAGGGCAATTTATCCCAATTTTACACCACTAAAACAGATCCAAACATGTCCTAGGCATAAACCCAAAATCCCTGCTCTGAGCCCAAACCGGTCGACGGTTTTCTCCCATGTGTTTAACTGGTTTACACAAACCGATTGATGTAAAATTCCAAATGTCAACTGGTTTCCTTAAACCGGTTGACATCTAGCCTGTAGAAGTCGACGTGAAGCCTCGTTATTTGTCTTCTCCGATTATGTTCTCCTCTGTTAAGGTTCCTAATGGTACTGTTTTACGTCTTAATTAACCCTAAACATTATTTAAAGCCTCCACGCATAATTTAAACAAATTATAATCAAGAATCATGCAAGAAATTCAAAGTTAATCAAACATATACATATATACATAATCTACTATAATTTATCTTTTAAGCATGCATACATGATTAATTTTACTGATTAATGATCATGAAGTTGTCCTAGGCATGCACAGAACACAGATCAAATGGATATAGATAGAAAGAGAACTTGCCTTTGAGATTTCGAATTAAAATCTCAAAGTCGTTTTTCTAGATTTTTTCGGCAACCCTTGATTGTTTTCAACTCCTCTGTTGCCCTTGGTTCAACTCACGAATAACACCCCTTCTTCCTTTCCTTGGTTCAGCCTTGGTTCTTGACCAATTCTTCCTTTCCTCCTCTCTCTGTTCTCTCACCAACTCTCTATTCCTTCTCTACCTCCACTATTACGTGAATAGGGTTCTATAACCCTTGGCAGATACAACTTATATATATATATATTATAAAGTAACCCTAATCCCAATCAATTATTAAGTCAGCTATCTCAAGGGAAAATAAAATAAAATAAAATATACGATGCATATAATAAATATGTTTTACAGAGATTAATACGTGATATATATATATATATAACTATATATATATTGATAAAAATTATAATAAAATATCACCTCCTTATATATACATATATACCCATATATATATGCATAACTTCCCATGGATAATCCCTATACCCATTTAGTGGCCTATCAAAGTAGTCCATGTAACTCAATTGGATGGTCCATTCCTATTATCCAAAATCATTTAAAACAAAATAAAACCAAATAAAAATACCCATTTAAATCTTAATAAATAAATTATAAGTACGCACCTAACATTTAAGCAACCCAAAACACATCATCAATCATACAATTTAATTAGCCAATTATTTTAAATAAACACATAATCAATTAATTCAAATAAACAATTAAAAAACTAAATAAATAGCCAAGAAAATTAATTAAATAATTAAAAATGCAATTAAATCAATTAATTAAATACCAAGACTATCATTTTAAAATTAGGGGTATTACATTCTTCCCCCCTAACAAAAAGAATTCCGTCCTCGGAATTCGCTTACCTTCTTCTAGTATTTTAGAAAACTGCGAGCGAATGACATCCTCCCGTTTCCAAGTAGACTCAGCCTCATTATGGTGATTCCACTGGACACGCACCAAAGGTATAATCTTATTGTGAAGAATTTGATCCCGACGGTCGACAATACGACACAGTGGCTCCAAATATGTTGCATCCGGTTGCAACTCAATCTCTCCAACATCGATATGCTGATACCGATCCTCATCTCGCAGAAATTTCTGCAACATGGAAACATGGAACACATTGTGCACATTATCCAAATGATCCGAAAGTGCCAACCGATAAGCTACAATGCCAACTCGATCCATAATCATGAATGGACCGACAAACCATGGTGACTTCCCTTTCTTCCCAAAGCGCATTACTCCTTTCATAGGAGACACCTTGTGTGATACCCCCTAATTTCAGAACACGGGTTGATCAAGTCCGCGCACAAAATCAGGGAATATCAGCCAATTAATAATAAACAAGCACAGAATACAAGAGAAAAAAACAAATAAATAAATAAATAACATTGAAAGGGAAATCTAAATTAATAATTAAATAATAAATCCTCTAATACAATAATCTCCAATAAATTCTCATTATAAGAATAAAACCTCTAGAGTACAACTTGTGAATCTATACAATGTGGACCCCTAATAAAAAAACCCAAACTTAAGACGAAATAAATAAACGTCTAACTCAAAAATAATAAATAACAAAAACATAGTGGAGGTCCTACGTCTATGACACCGGAAGAGTGATGAAGTCTGGCCTCTGCTCTGCACGAGCTGACTCTACGTCTGGAATTGTAGAGGACCTGGAAAGATAAAAATAAAGGTGGGTCAAAACTCATGAACAAGCCCTTTCTACTACATCCCAAATAGAGACCTGATAAACGATATATCCTAGCCGACTCATGCAATAATTACGTAGGTCAATATACATAAGTATACATACTATAGACTTTCACTGGATTATAAGACAGCCTCAACCGGATAGTAGGTCTCATGCAAGCGCACACAAGGTGGTCACGAGTACTTCTTCTACCAGGGCACACACATCCCTATAACCAGTTACTCATCTCATCTGGCACTATACGCCAACCCTAACCATCGATCCCAAGATCTCAAACTCGTATCATGGTACACTTTCAAAATATACATATGCAAGTAATTTTAGCCATATCCTGACAATGGCACAATCTAAAGTCATAACTATATCCTGACAATAGTATGACAAACCGTATGAGGCTGTGCTTATTTGCCAGCTCACACAGGTATCAACGAACCATATCGTAACAATTGTGTTTCTAAGACCATATCCTAACAATGGTCCTCCTATCATACACTTCTAAACAAGTATGTATACTTTATATACATATACATTCACATGCATTACCATACCATCATCTATAGCAGTCTAAATAACAACATAAGCTTTTACAACTATCATACGAGTAACTTGCAACAGGTAATACCCCTAATTTAAAAAGGATAGTCCTAGTATTTCCTTTATCGGTTAAATTTCACTTTTTAATTGTTTATATATATATATGTGTTTATTTAATTGCTTTTACTTTATTTACTTGTTTTACTTATTGATTTAGTTGTCGTTAATTTATTTAATTGTGTTACTATTTCACTTTTTGATTTAACTAATTATTTAATTGTTATTTAATTATTTTGTGGTACTTCATTGTTTTAATTATTGCTTTAATGTTATGTTTTAATTAAATTTAATTAGTTTTATCGTGACTGTAGGATTGGTTGCATATATAGGTTACATAGTTTCTAGCCGACATTGGTATTAACCTAGGTTTCTGTATTGGCCGAGTAAATCCAGTTAGGGTTTAAGAGAGCCTACGATTAGTGTGGCCTATAAATACTCACCTAGGATGTCTGCCTAGGGTTTTAGAGATACACTACGACATAGTAAGGCTGAGAGAAGTTTGGAGATGGTTGGGAAAGAACAGAGAACAAACAGAGGATTAGCCGGAAAATTGAGACGAATGTCGGTGTAAGGCAAGTATCCTTACTCTCTCCCTTAGGCTTCATATTCTTTGCATTCTTAAACAGTTCTAGGATTAAATTGAATTAATTAAAAAAAAACGTTTTCTGTTCATGCTAAAACTGAAACATATCGGTATGTGTTGTATGCTTGGAAACCTGTTAAAACATGAACTTTACTTGCATAAATTTTTGTTTAAATTCATGTTGGTGATGTAATAAGGGCTTAAACATAGGCTGGGAATATATAGAGGTTCAGTTTCAACCTCTGGAAACCATAGTAGAAGGATATAGAAGGTGCAGAAGACGTCGGAATCGGAGAAGACGAGGCAGAGAGGGAGAGAGCCGGCTCTCCCTAGGAGGGAGTCGGCTCCTTTAAAGTTGGAGGCGGCTCCTTTTGGTTTGGAGCCGGCTCCAATGCTAAAGGAGGCAGCTCCAAACTTTAGGGAGCTGGCTCCTTTATGCATTTTTCATTTTTTTTTCGTTTCCAGTCAGTTTTGGTTACCGTGGTTGGTTTTATGTGGTTTTAGTTGGGTTTTGCGATGCATGTGGGATGTATGGGTGATGCTTAGAGACATAATTAAGGTCCCAAGAGGTATTAATAAACTAATTACTTGGGTAGCTCGGACAGTAGATGGTTTAAATCAATTAATACACTATTTAGAGTTTAAAGATTCTGTTAGCAATTTTCTGAGACGGATAATATAATTAAAACATGTTTCACTTCATATCATGATCATGTACTTGAATTATATTTGTTTTGGATGAGTTGGTATCGAGTGATTTAGGTTTTAAACAAACTTAGCACTACTGAATTCTGGGAACACTATAAGTGAAGCATATCTGTAATTCTATTTTTAATGTTTTCCTGATTACGGTTAGTATCAATTGTTGGAGTTATGAACTTAGTTGATATTTACTTTAATATTTGTACTATCAACTGCTGGTTGTTGTAAGCTATTAAGATTTATACGTAATAGTATATCGGATTTTATGGAACTGTATGTACTGAGCATGTTTATGTGTATACTTTTACTCTACTTATCGATGCTTACATTACTACTGTTGGTATCAATTATTGGATGTATAGATTTAGTTGATAATTATTTTAGTTGTCTGTATTATCAACTGCTGAATGGTTGGAGTATGCACCGGTATGGGACGGTGACATACTTGGGACGGTTTGGATTCAAAATACCAAAACCTACCTACTCTGGATTTATGAATGGATTAACCAAAGGTTAAGTCCTATTAAATTGTAGTGTCATGGCAACCACTAGTTGAGCGGCACTACTAGGATACATGATGGATTTTAAATATATTGTTATGGTACCACGATATGAGCTTGAGTCTCAGGATCGATGGTTAGGAAGCGTATATGCATTGGGATGCATAGCTGGATACGATGGTTGGAGATGTACCCTGTTTAAGCTTAGGTACACATGCCCACCTAGTGTGCGTTTTTAGCATGTTACCTCTATTCAGGTTAAGACCGGCCTGTAATCTAGTGAGAGTCCTTTAGTGTGACTAAATATATATTTACGGACTATTAGCTATTGTTGAATTGTTTAAGGTGTACATGCGTATCGGGCCTCTGTTTGAATTGTAGTAGTATAGAACTTGAGCATGGGCTTGACCCACTTTTATTTTTCAGGTACACGACAGTTCCATACTTAGATGTGTTCGTGCTGAGGAGAGGTTTCTACTCACTCTACTGACGACGTAGGGTTTCTCTCCATAGCTTATATCAGGATGTTATTTCAGTTGTTTTATTTCAGTTTGGATCAATTATTAGGGGTCCACTAGAGATGGATTCCCGAGTTGTTTAAATCTATGGGAGGTTTTGGATTGTTGGGATTTAAGTATTTATCTTTAAAGGGATTATTTTAGTTTCTGTCAGCTTTTAATATTTAATCTTATTTTATTTTGTATTCTGTGTTCATTAAAGTATTTAATTGTCTGATATTTTCCTCGGGTTTGGGCTTTGACCTGATCAACCCATGTCTCGGATATGAGGGGTATCACACAACACAAGTAAAGCCTTAGCTACTAGACCCCTATGATAATTATTATATATTTATCTGCTATCAATATTAAACTATTTAAGCTTTTTGTTGCGATATATAAGTAACTTGCAGTGCAAGAGAAATTATAACTACAATGCATGCATGATTTATTTCACATAATAACCTCCACCAACAATGTTGTAACATTCTAGAAAATAAAAAAAATAAATAAAATGAATATTAAATACATAGTTCACAACTTAGTAAAATCATTATAATGATATACTATGTCCAAAATAGATGATCTGCCCACGTAAGAAAATCATGTTTAATCATGGGAGTGACTTTCAGTCCCAACAAGCCTATGGAACTAATCAATCAAGTTATTACAGCAAAGGTAACCAAAAATCCCCAAACTTTTTTCCCCAAATGGGTGTCAGTTTTTCCAACAGAAGGTCACGCAAAAGACACCTTTCCTCTAAGAAATAGGAAATGGATTTAATGGGATCAGAAGACTCGGCATTAAACCCAAACCCAAATCAAACCAATTGGCTTCTTCAATCAAATTAGTTCCTAAAGTCTGTATCTAAGCTCCATAGCATCCCAATAGCCCATACTAAGCACGGTTCATGATTTTACACCATTGAAACATCGATAATTGCATTTAAATTAAAAAAAAATAACAACTAAAATCATGAACAAATATATAAATAAAATTTTAATTATTTCTCTGTTACGATCTATTACCCACAAATAAAAGTTTAATTTAATATGTGATTAATACCCTAAAGCCGTTCAACAGATGTATTGATCACGAAATCAACGAGGATAAGAAAACCAATGACTTTCCTTTTAAGAATTTCAGATCAAAACTCTTTTCTTCTCCGATTTCCCCTTGACGCCGGCGGCTTTTGGGTGGCCGTGGTCTACCTTTGTTGCTCTGAGTATCACCCATAACAGCCTCCTCCTAAGCCTCTTGGTCCGGCCTCACCACTCTCCCCCTTTCTCTCTTCCTCTTTCTCGCGCCGCCCTCTCTCTGTTCTTCCTGTTTCGTGACTTTCCAATACCTAGTTGTATAACACTTTACTTAGATATATAAATAAATATATAATATAATAAACCTAGTAACCTACTTCTAATACCACAACTAGCAGACTCCAAAACCTATAACAACTAAACCACGTGTCATTTAAAGGCTTTAAATATAAATATAATACTTTATAAACATACCAATCTGCCACCAAAAGCTTGAAATATAAAACTTTAATAATACAAAAACAAAATTAAATAATAATAATAAAGATACAATAATCATTACTGTGTAGTGTAAACCTTTTTATATATATATATGCGTATATATATCCATATATTTATATATATATTTACATATATATATATCCATCCATCCATACAACTAACTAAAAATAAATAAAATAACGCCAATAAAAAAAACTTACAATTAACTAAAGAGTTTCCACTAAATAATTAACTTTTAAATGTCAAATAAATACACTCCAAAATGAATTTCATAAACAATTCAATTAGTCAAGTAGATCAATAAAATTAAATAAAATTAACAATAAAAATTAACACTTAAAAGACAAACAAATTAAGGCCAAAAACAAATAATTAACACTTCAAATAGCTATGTAGATAAATGAAATGAATTAAAATAAATAAATAAAATCTTGAAAAATTTAGGGGTATTATACCTTGAGTAGAACTTGATCCTCAACCTGAAACTCCAAAGTATGAGTATGATGATCTGCATAACTCTTCTGCATACTCTGAGCAATACACATATGATCCCGAATAAAAGCGATATTTTCAGAGGTATCCTTTATGAACTCAGGATCCAAGAATCTACTTTTACCAACCTCCATCCAACAAATAGGAGATCGACATGGTCGGCAATACAATGCCTCAAACGGTGCCGTACTAGTAGTCTTCTGGAAGCTATTATTATACGTAAACTCCACAAGTGGCAAATAATCCTCCTAATAGCCCTTGAAATCAAGAACACAAGAACGAAGCATATCTTCCATGATCTGATTAACCCTCTCAGTCTGACCATCTGTCTGAAGATGATAAGTAGTACTAAGATGCAACTCTGTACCCAAAGCCTGCTGAAAACTCTTCCAAAATCCTAAAATAAAGCTCGAATCCCCGTTCGATATAATAGATAACGGAATGCCATGTAACTTCATAATTTCTATAATGTAAAGTCTCGCCAACGGTTCTGAAGTGAAATCAGTGCGAATAGGCAAGAAATGAGCTGATTTAGTCAACCTATAAACGATGACCCAAATGGAATTATGATCCTCAAATGAATTAGGCAATCCCTCCACAAAATCCATCGAAATGTTCTCCTATTTCCACTCCGGTATAGGTAGTGGCTGTAGAGTTCCTGGTGGCCTCTGATGATCAATCTTGACCATCTGACAAGTACTACACTAAGAGATAAAAATAACAATGTCTTTCTTTATACTTGCCCACCAAAACTGCCGCTTCATGTCCTGATACATTTTGTCACCTCCTGGATGAACAGAAAACTCAGAGTGATGAGTCTCAGTCATCACAACCTTCCTCAAATTATCAGCAGAAGCTATCACTAAATGCCCTTTGTATCTCAAACTTCCATCAGTCCCAATATAGTAAAATGGAACCTCCCCAAAAGCTATTTCTGCAACTTTGTCAATGAACTGCTGATCTATGAGTTGTGCCTTCAGAACCTTATGAATGATAGAAGGTGTAACTACCATGGAAATTTAATTGTTTGTTTTCGTTAAATGTTTAATTAGGGTTTTATATTCTGTTTAGGTAATTAAGTTTTTGCCGACTAGTTTTATTTCTCTTTAGTTTTCTGTCTTTTAATATAATTAAAATTTAGTTTAACTTATTGGCCTATATATCTACTTGTATGAGTCTACCAAGGGTTTTAGAACCCTAATCATGTAACAATGGAGGCGATGTGATACAGAGAGTTTTGAGAGGAAAATAAAGAGAAAGAGTTGGGGGTTTCAGTCGTTGATTAAAGGTCGGACCAAGGAGGAAGGTAGAGGTTGACTGTTGAGTTAGAACTGGAGTAATAGGAGGCTTAACGGTAATCGGAACTCGCTGGGAAAATCTAGGAAGACGGCGTTGAGATTTTTATTCAAAGTCTCACAGGCAAGTCTCTATTCTAACTCTTTCCTTTAAACCTGTGTTCTGTGCATGCCTAGGTGGACTCCAGGGTTTAAATAAGTGTTAAAACATATATTTATGCATGTTTAAACTGTATTTGATCTCGTTGAATCAAACTGGTTTGGGGTTGATCGAAGTTGAAATTAAATCTTGCTGCCGTTGGTTTAAAAGCTTGTGTTTAATTCATGTTCGTTGTTGTATAATAATATTTTATGATTAATCTGGGACTGAGATTGAACTATAATAACATAAATATAAGCAGTACAGAGGGTTTGGATATCGCCGAAGGCGAAGAAGATGATCAGAATAGGTGAAATGGCTCATAGGGAGAGAGAGACAGCTCCCTCAATGATAGAGCTGGCTCCCAAGAGTGTGGAGCCAGCTCTCAACTCCTTAGAGCAGGCTCCCACTGTTTTGGAGCAGGCTCTCAACTTGTGAGAGCCTGCTCTCGCCCAGAAACGCGTATTAGCGATTTTAAAGTTTTGTTTGGGCTGTACAGGGTGTTTTTAATCCGTTTAAATTGCATTAAATAATGTAAGAAATTGCAATGGACCTGTAAAAATATGCGGAAGCATTAATTCATATATGGGTTAAAGAATGGAGCAATATGAATTTAAGGAAAAACCTACATGTTGCACATTGTTTTGTTAATTAATTTATTTACTAGAACTTGGAGATTCTTTTGTATATGATTTTATACTGTTTAATCATATTTCAATAGAGTTATAAGTATAGTGAATTATCTGAAATTAACTATGCTTGGTATGGATTAAATTGATATTTAATTTGCCGTAAACTGTGTCAATTTATGGACGGGTTGGAGGATTTAAATGCTTAGATTTATTTTAACTATTTAAAGGATTGGAATATGATTTTTAGGTTTTATAATGAATGCCTAATATTGTTATATATGTTTTAAACTTTATTTATGCATATCTTGGAGAATGGTTGGTGAATACCTATTACTGTTTTATTAGTTATGTTATTTGGAGGATTGTATGCACTGGTATGAGACGGTGGCATACTAGAGATGGATTAGTTCAAACACGAAGTCCTACCTATTTTGGATTGAGGTATGGATTAACTATAAAGATTAAGTCCTACTCGTATTTGTGTTAGGTCAATAAATAATTGAATGACATACTTTGGTTTCTGGATAAATTGTTATACATATGTTAGGTCATTATATCAGATGGATGATATTTTGTATTAGGCTTATACGGACTTTATATATTTATAGTTATGGTGCCATGGTATGAGCTTGAGTCTCAAGACCATGGTTAGGGTGCGTATATCGCCTAGGATGGATAACTGGATATAGTTGTTGATCCTAGTAGGTCTAGGTACACATGACCACATTATGTGCAATTTGTATGGTATCTCTACTCAAGCTAAGACAGACCTATTGGGCTAGTGAGTGTCCTATAGTGTGTATTTATACATATATGGACTATTCTAGTTATTATTGAGCTATTTAGGGTGTATCTGCGTATCGGGTTTCTGTATGGATTATAGTAGGATAGAACTTGCATGTGGGCCTAACCCACTCTTATTTTTCAGGTGTTCGTCAGTTCCAGGGTTAGAGCTTGGTCGTGCAGAGCAGATACAGACACTCACTCCTCTGACTATGTAGGACTGCTTTCCATGCTTAGCTTTATATTTTGTTTCAGTTGTTTCCTTTTCAGTTTGGGATTTTATTAGGGGTCCACTAGATGGATTCCTGGGCTGTTAAATTAAATGGAGGTTTTAGATTATTGGATTTTAATAATAGTATTTTGAGGATTTTTAATTTAGAATTCTTTCAGCCTATTATCTTATTCTTCTTTTAGTTTTGTATTTTGTGCTTATTTACATATTAATTGGTTGGTATCCCTTGGGTCTGTGCTCGGACTTGATCACTCGTGGCTCTAGAAAGGAGGGGTATCACAGTTGGTATCAGAGCACTCCAGGTTCAGTGTTTCTAGGATTCTATTGTATAAGACTTCTGTATAGCGTATTCTCTTGTTTAAAGCTTAAGTTTAGGATTTGTAGTATTCTTTTACGGTCTATTTAAATTGTATTAATGTCTGTCTTTCTGTATTAATAGAATGATTAACGTTGGAAGAGGACAGAACATGCAAGGAAATAGTTGACAAAGGAGAGCGGCACGTAGGCAGCAAGATCGCCTACGGCGTCAGCACATGGAGGGGAAGCAACAACTACCTAGGCTTCAGGAGGAAGGTGGTCAGTTGCGCATCGAACATGAGGATGTACAGCAGATTCAAAGGTCTCAAGATCGGGGCTACAATCAGGGCAGGAATCCAGAGTATTCTCCTCAGTTAGTTTACATCATTGCTAAGGCTGTAATTGCAGGCGTAAAAGCGGCACTTCGGAGTCAGCTATTGTTCAGCTAACACTCGAAGCAGTACCAGCGGTGTAGAATGAGTTTCAAAGTCATTATTTTGCCTACGAAGATTTTGGGCATACATCCAACCAATGTCCTGGGTTAGCTCAAAGACAGCAGAATGAGGGACCACAGGCAGGACGGGATCAGACACAGTCTAACCAGCAGAGTAGGTTGTTTGGTACTTTTAGGGGTACTTACTATACTTTTGGAGAGTATGGCCACACTTCCAGGCAGTGTCCTAAATAAGGAGATATCGGGTCATCCAAGCAGGAGGGTACCGAATCACAAGGAGGATGGCTCTTTTAAGAATAACTTTAATTACTAGTAGTAGTGGAGGTAGCGTAGTACGGATTTGATCACGTACACTAGTACTATGTTAAAGAATATTTTACGATTTTCTTTTGGACAGATTTTGGTTTAAAGAAGTTCTTAATAAAGTGAACTGGTGGTTTTGGTTTTTCTCTTGTGTTTTATGAGAACATTTTAGTGATGATTACACATATGGTTTTACTAAACTGTATTGGAATGTGTATGTTGCGATAATAAAGGATTATCACAGTGGAGTGATTTGTTTTTGACAGGCTAAACAAATATTTGCTTATATGAATGTTGTGTTGAGACTGGACGATTACCAAGAAGTTTATAAATGAAGTTGTGTAAATCAATATGGTAAGTCTGATTTCAAAGGAAGAATTCCCATGATAGAGCGATAATCTAAAAGTGAGTAGATTTCGAAGTATTTTGTTTACCTTACGTATTTTACTCTACAGAGTATTCTGAACCTTTGGGATATAGTTTAGTGGTGACATAAGTGTGCGATAGATCTCAGGGTATATCTACACCTTTTGGCGATACTGTCATTTTTCATGAGAATGATGGGCTTGAGACACTAGATATTGGTAGACTCAGATTTCTAGCCAATCTATTGGTCCTGGACATGCACACTTATGATGTGATACTTGGGATGGATTGGTTATCATACTACCATGCCCAAGTTAATTATTATGATAGGTCTATTGTGTTCACCATACCTGGTCAGGATGTGTACGTCGTTGCTATGCCACATTCTAACAGGGTCACTAGCACTTATTTGTTCCATATGGAGGAGAAAACGGAGGAGGAGATTTCTATAGCATTGGATAACATACCAATTGTATAGGACTTTCTGAATGTTTTTCAGGAGATTCCAAGGTTGCCACCTAGTCGCGAGATAGACTTTGTGATTGACTTAGCTCCAGGCACTACACCTATTGCTAGGGCACCATATAGGATAGCACCAGTAGAGATGCGAGAGCTGAGGGATCAGATTCAACAATTACTAAGCCAAGGCTTTATTCGTAGGAGTACTTCACCTTGGGGAGCACCAGTGTTATTTGTGAAGAAGAAGGATAATTCGCTTCACCTGTGTATAGATTACAGGTGGTTAAACAAGGTTACTATTCGTAACAAGTACCATTTGCCTAGGATTGATGATCTTTTTGATCAATTGAAGGGAACTACATACTTCTCTAAGATTGATTTGCGTTCTGGATATCATTAACTCCGGGTTAAGGAGCAAGATGTTCCGAGGACAGTATTTCTTACTAGATATGGTTCTTATGAGTTTCGTGTCATACCGTTCGGATTGACTAACGCACCAGCAGTTTTCATGGATTTAATGAACAGAGTCTTCAGGGCTTATTTAAATCAATTTGTCATTATCTTCATTGATGACATTTTGATTTATTCAAAATCAGAGGACGATCATGTTAGGCATCTTTGCATAGTCTTGTAGATGCTTTGTGAGCACCAGTTATATGCCAAGTTCGAGAAGTGTGATTTTTGGGAGCGGGAAGTGAAGTTTCTGGGTCACGTGGTGTCAGAAAGGGGAATATCTTTCAGCAGTGGTTGAGTGGGGACAGCCTACTTCACCTACCGAGATTTGTAGTTTCCTCGGATTGGCAGGATATTATCGTAGGTTCATCTAGGGGTTCTCAAAGATAGCGGGACCACTCACTCATCTGACTAAAAAGGGTATACGGTTCGTGTGGGATGAACACTATCAGAAAGCTTTCGATGAGCTAAAACGCAAGTTGACTTCTGCACTGGTTCTGTCTATTCCACAGAGCGAGATTAAGTATCTTGTTTACACAGATGTTTCTTTGTAAGGTCTTGGATGTGTTTTGATGCAGGAGGCGCGACCAATTTTTTATGGATCTCGAAAGCTTAAGCCTCATGAGCTTAATTATCCAACACATGATTTGGAGTTAGCAACAGTGGTATTTGCCTTACGCATTTGGAGGCATTATCTGTTGGGAGAATCGTTCAGGTTGTTTAGTGATCACAAGAGTTTACAGTATTTGTTCACTCAGCGGGAGCTGAATATGAGACATCGTTGATGGTTAGAGTTTGTGAAAAATTAACATTTCTCTATACAGTACCATCCAAGGAAAAACAAATGTGGTGGCAGATGCACTCAGTCGCCGACCCGCTGCTAGTCTTTCTGCTTTATTCACCACTGAGTGGAATGCTTTGAAGATGGTGAATGAGTTATCGGATGCTTTCATGTCTTGCATGGTAGTTACATTTGCTATTATTCACAAAGTTTTGAAGGCGCAACTCACGGATCAGCAGTACATTAACAAAATTGCAGAGATAACATCTAAAGAGGTTCTATTTTACTATGTAGGGACTGATGGAGGTCTGAGGTATAAGGGATGTTTAGTGGTACCTTCTGCTGATGATTTGAGGAAAGATGTAATGACAGAGACTCACCATTTTGAGTTTTTTGTTCATCCAGGAGCAGACAAGATGTATCAGGATATGAAGCAGCAGTTTTGGTGGGCAGGTATGAAAAAGGACATTGCTATTTTTGTTTCTCGGTATAGTACTTGTCAGATGGTTAAGATTGATCATCAGCGGTCGCAAGGAGCTCTACAGTTACTACCGATACCGGAGTGGAAATGGGATAGCATTTCTATAGATTTTGTGGAGGGATTGCCTAATTCCTTTAAGGATCACAATTCCATTTGGGTCATCGTTGATAGATTGACTAAATCAGCTCATTTCTTGCCTATTCGCATTGACTTCACTTCGGAGCAGCTGGCGAGACTTTACATTACTGAGATTGTAAAGTTGTATGGCATTCCGTTGTCTATTATATCGGATAGGGATTCGAGTTTTGTGTTAGGGTTTTGGAAGAGTTTTCAGCAAACTTTGGGTACAGAGTTGTATCTTAGCACTGCTTATCATCCTCAGACTGATGGACAGACCGAGCTTAATCCGATCATGGAGGATATGCTTTGTTCGTGTGTTCTTGATTTCAAAGGCCACTGGGAGAATTATTTGCCACTTATGGAGTTTGCGTATAACAATAATTTCTAGAAGACTATTGGTATGGCACCATTTGAGGCATTATACGGTCGACCGTGTTAATCGCCTGTTTGTTGGATGGAGGTTGGCGAGAGTAAATTTTTAGGTCCTGAGTTCATTAAGGATAAATCTAAAAAGATTGCTTTTATTAGGGATCGCATGCGCACTACCCAGAGTAGACAGAAGAGTTATACAGATCGTCGTACTCGTGCGTTGGAGTTTCAGGTTGGGGATTAGGTTTTACTCAAAGTGTTTCCTCTGAAAGGAGTAATGCTCTTTGGGAAGAAAGGGAAGTTGTCACCACGATTCGTCGATCCATATTACGGATTGAGTTGGCACTGTAGCTTATTGGTTGGCACTTCCGGATAATATGGATCGCGTCCACAATATGTTCCATGTTTCCATGTTGTGAAAATTTCTGCGAAATGAGGATTGGTATCAGTATATTGATGTTGGGGAGATTGAGTTGCAGCCGGATGTAACATATTTGGAGCCACCGTGTCGTATTGTCGACCGTCGGGATCAAGTTCTTCGTAATAAGGTTATCCCTTTGGTATGTGTTCAGTGGAGTCATCACAATGAGGCTGAGTCTACTTGGGAATGAGAGGATGTCATTCGCTCATAGTTTCTTGAAATATTGGAAGAAGGTAAGAGCGAATTTCGAGAACGGTCCTTTTGTTAGGGGGGAAGAATGTAATACCCCTAATCTTAAAAGGATAGTCTCGGTATCTTAATTAATGTTTCATTGCATGTTATTGGCTTATTTGTTTATTGGCCTGTTTGTTTAGTTGTGGTTTATATTTAATTTAATTATTGATGTTTTTATTTAAATTAAATTATTTGTTTAATTATTTTTATTTAGTTAAATTATTTGTTTTTAAATTATTTGTTTTCATTAATGTATGCTGATGTGGAAATTTAATTTTTTGTCTTCCTTAAATGTTTAATTAGGGTTTTATATTCTGTTTAGGTAATTAAGTTTTTGCCGACTAGTTTTATTTCTCTTTTAGTTTTCCGTCTCTTAATATGGTAAACTTATTGGCCTATATATATACATGTATGAGTCTACCAAGGGTTTTAGAACCCTAATCACGTAACAGTGGAGACGACGTGATACAGAGAGTTTTGAAAGGAAAACTGTGATACCCCGGGATTTCTTGATGTGGGTTGGCCAGGCTTACGCCTGATTACCCGAGGATATCAAATCAATTAGACAATAATCGAACACAGAATATAATTAAGATAAATATGAATAAATAAAATTGCTGAAAGAAGACCAAAACGATAATCCAATAATGAACTCCTCAGAATAAAATTTTATTAATAAGAACCATTCTGGTACATCTAAACTTCCAATACAATTACAACTCGGGAATCCATCCCGTGGACCCCTAATAATATCTCAAACTGAAATTGAAATAGCTGAAATAAAATCTCAAGCTAAACATGGAAAATAGTCTTACGTAGTCGGAGGAATGAGTGTCTGTATCTGCTCTGCACGACCAAGTTCTAACCCTGGAACTGACGAGCACCTGAAAAATAAGAGATTGGGTCAGCCCACATGCAAGTCCTATCCTACTACGATCCATACAGAAACTCGATACGCAGATACATCCTAGATAGCTCAACAATAACTAGAGTAGTTCATATATGTATAAGTACACACTATAGGACGTTCACTAGTCCAATAGGTCTGTCTCAGCCTGAGTAGAGATACCATGCAAATTGCACATAATGCGGTCATGTGTACTTATACCTACCAGGGAACAACAACTACTATCTAGTTATCCATCCTAGGCGATATACGCACTCTAACCATGTTCCTGAGACTCAAACTCATACCATGGCACCATAACATAAATATATAAAGTCCGTATACTCTTAATATAAAATTTCATCCATCTGGTATAGTAGCCTGATATATGTATAACAATCCATCCAGAAACCAAAGTAGGTCATTCAATTATTTTATTGACATGACACAAGCATGAGTTAGACTTAACCTTTATGGTTAATCTATACCTCAATCCAAATTAGGTAGGACTTAGTATTTGAATTAATCCGTCCCTAGAATAAGTAGGTCTTAGTGTTTTGAACTAAGCCCTCCCTAATATGCCACCATCCCATACCAGTGCATATACACATATATAAGTAGGACTTAACTTTTATAGTTAATCCAACTTATTTCCAAATAGGTAGGACTTAATATTTTTAACTAATCCATCCCTAGTATGCCACCATCTCATACCGGTGCATACAAAACACAAATCCGTATAATTGACAAAGTAGGAATAAGTAACTCATCAATTATACTCCAAAATTAGCATAAATAAAGTCTAACATGTGTATAACCAAATTATACATCCAATATAAGATTTGAAAATCCTTTCGTAGTCCTTTAGATGGATAAAATAAGTCTAAGCATTTAATCCTCCAAACAGTACCATAATTGATGCAATTAATCGCAAATTATATACCGATTTAATCCAAACCAAGCATAGTTAATTTCAAGTAATTCACTATACTTAAAACTCTATTTAAATATGATTAATCAATATTGAATCACATATAAATGAATCTCCAAGTTCCAATGTGTAAGCTGATTAACAACCAAAGTACAACATGTAGGATTTTTTTTTCCTAATTTTACACAATCCATCCCTTAATCCATTTATGAATTATTGTTTTCCTATCTTTTACAGGTCTATGAGAATCATATACATCATTTAAAATAGTTTAAACGAAGTTAAAACACCCTGCACAATCCAAACAACGCCTTAAAACCCAACTATACGCAATTCTGGGCGAGAGCAGGCTCTCACAAGTTGAGAGCCTGCTCCTTTAGGATGGGAGCCAGCTCCCTAACTTAGGGAGCCTGCTCTGTGATACCCCTCGGATCCGAGACACGGGTTGATCAGGCCCAGGCCCAAACCCGAGGGAGTATCAAACAATTAATATTTTATAGCGAACACAGAATACAAAATGACTTAAAAAAAAAAAAGTTTAAAGCTGAAAAGAAACTAAAAGAAAATCCTTAAATAATTAAATACTTAAATTTGATAAACCAAATATCCATAATTTGAACAACTCGGGAATCCATCTCTAGTGGACCCCTAATAAAAATCTCACACTAAATGAAAGTAAAATAAAAGATAAAACCCAAATCCAAGATCTGGAAAGAAACCCTACATCTTCGGTAGAATGGAAGATCGTCTCTGCTCTGCACGAACAAGCTCAAGCCTGGAACTGACGTACACCTGAAAAATAGGAGTGGGTCAGGCCCACGAACAAGTTCTAACATACTACAATCCAAGCAGAGACTCGATACACATGTACATACTAAATAGTTCAACAATAACTAATAATTCGTACATAAATATATCCACACTACTGGACTCTCGCTAGGCCATGAAGGGGGTCTCAACCTGGATAGAAGGCATCACACAATACGCACCTGAGTGGGTACGAGTACCTAAACCTAAACAGGGTATACCTCAACCTTCACAGTCAGCTACACATCCAACTGCATATACGCACCCTAACCGTCGACCCTGAGACTCAAGCTCATGACACGGTAACATAAAAATATATCTAAACTCCGTTTCTATCCATCCACCAGAAATCCAGTAAGTCACTCGGCGTAATCAACCGTACCGACTTATATATATAAGGAGGATTGTAGTTTATAACCCGTGCCCTTACTCCAAAATAGGTAGGACTTAGCAATTTGAGCTAATCCAACCTAGTATGTCACCGTCCCATACCGGTACATACAATCCAATCCGTCCAATAGTTGATAAAGCATCGATAATTATAACAACAATATCAACAATTCCATACTAAACATAATAGAATGCATTAGCAACCATTCTTAAAAATACCAATAATTGATTCACATTGAAAATATAAATATCAATGTCAACTACTCCTTACTATGCATATTGAAATAGATAATCAACATGCTTATTTACATGCACAGTTGACAAAATAATGACCATATAAATGTCAATACCAACAGTCCAAACTAAACATGTTAGAACAGATTAACCAACATGCTTAAGTAAGCCAATTCAGAATCCATAATTTGATCATACAGGGCTTTCTTTATAATGATAACCTATTCCCAGTTTCCATAGAATTAACAGAGCCTAAATAGATATTTTCCCACTCACATCCATAGCATGCAGAATAAATATAAGTAATCTATTATACTTATAATTTCCTGTCCAACAACTTGCCGCACCAACCGTTAAATTTAATCATCAACTAAGTTTCAGTGAAATATAAATTTTAGCATAGTTTCTATTGTCATGAACATATAATTCGAGTGGACAAGCTCTCACAGAAAATTTCTAATATAACTAAGAAATTAGAAACTCCAAATCTACACAGTCTACAAGACCTTCGTAATTAACTCCATGTAATCCTAATGGTTAACGCTTTGTGTCCAATTTTATATAATCTGGTCTTTGCATATTTATGTTTACCCTAGACCACTCCTAAATCACCCATTACAGTATTCATTCACCAATAAACACATTAAAACAATCACTAGGAAGCCTAATCACTGAAAAAAATTTGGAAAAACAACCCACAGAATCAAAACTCACGCATAAACAACCGGGAGCCGGCTCCAGAATATTGGAGCCGCCTCCAATGGCCCTGTAGCCGGCTCCTAGACCATTGGAGCCGCCTCCAGTCCAAGGGGAGCCGGCTCCAATCCAATAGGAGCCGGCTCTCCCCCTCCTCTTCTTCGTGTTTTCCTCTCCGGTCGCCGTTTACGCCTCCGACACTTCACAGTAGAAGGTTTCAGAGAGTTTCAATTAATCCTAGAAGATTCCAGTCCTTAACTCAGTCCTTATTATGCTACTAATATGGATTAAACCAAGAATTAAATAAGATAGTTCAAAGTTAAACAGTTTACAAGTTTTAAACCAAATTCAGTTTCAGTTACACTCTAAACATGACACAGACAACGTCTTTTATTTTTAAACCTGCAATTCATCCTGGAACCATTGAGTATGCAAAGAACACGAGTATAAGGGAGAGAGTAAGGTTAGAACTTGCCTTTTGAGATTTTGTTAAAATCTCTACGTTGTCTTCTACAATCTCCGGCGACTCCTACTGCAACTTCCTCCGTTCCTCGTTTCTAATTCCACAGACGTGTTTTGGTTGTATTATTTTGTTCCCTAAGCAGAATTTTCTTATGTATTTATAGGCAACCAAAACCCTAAGTCCAATTATACCTACCGTCTGAAACGAGGCCCATAAACTCAACCTGTTTTGGTTGTATTATTTTGTTCCCTAAGCAGAATTTTCTTATGTATTTATAGGCAACCAAAACCCTAAGTCCAATTATACCTACCGTCTGAAACGAGGCCCATAAACTCAACCTAGGTTATAAACCTTGTCGGCTCCATAAACCTAAACCTAAACAGAACTAAAACCCTAACCACACTTTTATACCTAGTCACAAATTAAAACATGTAATTACTAAGTCAACAATAAAAATTCCAAGTTAACTACTAATTCAATTAAAGAAACAAATAAAAATTCAAGTTAACCGTAAAACAGAAAATAACATACAATTTACAGAGAATGTAAAGCCAAATAAATAATTAAAACAATTAACTTAAATAACACAAATAAGTCAACTAAATCAAATCATTAAAAAGTCAATTAAAACACAAACTCAAAACAATTAATGAACCAAAAATAATGAATAATGAACCAAAAATAATTAATAAACAGAAAACAATTAAACAAATTACCGAGACTATCCTTTTAAAATTAGGGGTATTACATGCTCTATGCAGCCAGGAGTCGGTTCTATACTCCTTGGAGCTGGCTCTATTGATGAGGGAGCTGGCTCCCTTCTTTTGGGAGCCTGCTCTCTCATTCCTTGAAGCCGTTTCACGTATCTGCTTCATTTTCCTCACCTCCGGCGATTCCCAAGCCCTCTATAATCTTTTAAGCACTTGTTCTAATGTTCATTCAGTGTCCCAGATTATTTTAAAGACATCAACATGCAGCAACAATCTCAATTAAACAAGGTTTAACAACATATACAGAAGAATTCAATTAAACGGTTTAAGAATTTTCAAAACAACTTAACACAATGAAGCAAATTCCATTTTAAAAAAGCATCACGGATATGTTTTAGCATTAATTAAAGCCCTGGAGTCTACCTAGGCATGCATAGAACACAGGTTTAAGGGAAAACGACAGAATAGAGACTTACCTCTAGGTTTTGAATTGAAATTTTTAACCATCCTCTGTCTAGAATTTCCAGCGACCTCTGATTGTCGTCAACTCCTTTGTTACCCTAGGTTTAACCCACGAGTAAGCATCCAATACCCCTTCTCAGTTCAGCCTAATTATTTTGCCCAAACCCTCTCTCCGGTAACAGGATTTCTCTTATCTCCTCTCTGTTCTTTCTCTTACTCCTCTATTACCACTCACGTTTATAAGGTGGCGTGAATAAGGTTTATGAACCCTAAGACAGACAAGACTACAAATATATATAGGTTTAAACCAAACCCTAATCCCTACCCAATACTAAGTCGGCTGAAAAGAAAAGAAAATAAAATAAAATACAATTACGTATACATATACTGCCCTGTACGTATTATCTAATTATATACATATAATTTCTTATTAATATATACATAACCTAGTAACATAAAATTATCATTATTATCATTAAGATAAACAACGAATAATAATAATAATCTATATTCTCTAATATATATATATATATATATATAACCAACCATATATGGGAATTACTCGTACCCATCTCCAATCTCTATTCAAGTAGTTTATGAGACCTACTGTTGGTCTTTCACTACTATCCAAATCCATCATTTTAAACTAAAAATAAAATAAAATAAAATACACACAAAAATCAAATATCAAATAATAATTCAACACTTAACGAAAACAAAACACTTAAGCATTCACAAAATTAAACATTTAATTTAATTTCACATATATCATGAACCATAACAATGCATAGCCACGTAAGCACCTAAAATTCAATAAAATAAAAATTAAATCCCAATTATATCCTTTTGAAAACTAGGGGTATTACATTCTTCCCCCCTAACAAAAGTAATTCCGTCCTCGGAATTTATGAAACTCTTAATTATTTGCTTTTAAAATTCTTTCCGTTCGCGTGTGGACTCAGCCTCTGTGTATAAGCTCCACCGAATTCCAATGCATCCAACAATAAACAAGTTTCCTATATTTAAGAAACACCACTAATGTACAACTCTTAGGTTGTATTTAACAACGACTCAATCTTACCCAATATTTAATTACGGGTAACGATCCCTATTCCTCTAAGTTCTATAGGATATTCGCACAACATTCATATACATCCAGTGCTAACAAGTTGGTAATGCTAATATATAAGCAATACTAACAGCCAATAACGAATTTATCAAAGCAATTGTAATTATGCTTTAGCAATTCAACCATGCCAGTACGAATATATTTATTTTTACTTGGGCAATTCAACCATGCCTCCTTAAGTATATTTAGTTATACTTTGGTAAATCAACCATGCCGAAAATTTAACCATGTCTGTGGCAAATCAACCATATCTACTTAAGTATATTTAGTTATACTTTGGCAAATCAAGCATGCCGACAATTCAACCATGTCTGTGACAAATCAACCATGCCTCCTTAAGTATTACTTATACTTTAGCAAATCAACCATGCCGACAATTCAACCATGTACCGATTTTTTTAAAAAAACTTAACAATGAACTAAATCACACATAGTCATCTAACCCATCCAGATATACTAAGTTAAACATGTCCTTACACCAACTGGTTCATTAGAACAGATATTTGATATCTCTATGAACCCTATAATCGTCTGAGTGCATTGAGAAGATTTGACAAATTTTTACATCTCGTTCACTCCGACAACATTTACAGAACTTCTAAGCCTCCTCCAGTACCTTAAGCTCTAACTGAGTAAAGTAACACCACCTCCAGGTCAACTCCAATATTCTAAGTTGACCTCTTCACTTTCCCTGGTAATAGCAAGTGTCATTATAACGCAACAACTAACTAAAAGATTTGAATATCTTATCGATTATTGAGAGCGTCCACTTCCATATTCCCTTCCACCAGACAGAACTTAATATAAAGTGTTAATCACCACTTGATGTATCTAAGTCATCTTGTAATCCACTCTATTCATATGAACTGATGTCCTACCAGTTCGAAAAACCACAAATTGAGCTGATTTCATTTAGAAATCAACCAGTATCCCAACCAGAATCCTGACCCTTTTGTAAAGTCAGCAATCCCTTAACTAAATACGTGAAAATGCTCTATCATTTCCACTTCAGTATAGAAAATGACTGCAAGGATCTAGTGATCTCTACTGGTCCATCTCAATTATCTAATAAATATTAGACTGGGAAACAAAATCACTTTGTCCCAATTTAAAGAACTAATAAATATTTCACTCATCTGCTTCATACCGTGAAACATTTGGTTCCACCAAAATGAATAAAGAACTAAGAGTTGTGAACCTCAGTCCTTACATCCACCTTCCCATTTGTCTATAGAAAGTACCACCTAGTCTGGTACTACTAGCTTGCGTTTGCATCCATTGTTTAAATTAGAGCATTGACAAAAGCTAACCCTGCAACTGAATCCATGCATCACTACTCAGTGATAAACTTACCGATAATGAAAATCAACCGGTAATTCTTTTCATTGCTAGTTAACTAGCTATGACTTTTCCACACACACCGTGCTCCTCTTCTTTATTATAGGTGATCGGTCTCACCATCTTGTCTTTAACACACCCTACTTCTTTAATATAAATAAATGTCAATTTGATTCCTTGTCTCGCTTCAAATGAATATGAAACTTTTTTTTTCCCCTCCATACAGTCATCAATTCCCAAGCAATAGCTAATAGTCACGACATATGACCTATATAAAAATAAAAAAAAAAAAAATTCCATATTAGTTATACAAATGAAGAGACTTTGCTCCCTCCTTGATATGCAATCCTGGCAACTCCTTCCAATAACACACCCTCCTGAATAAAATTCTTGCTTAAGAATAGACTGATGAAGATTTAATCAAGCTACTATCCTTAATAGGCGTCAGTCCAATAAGTACCTAACCGAGTACTAAATCCTCCTTTCGTCTTGGGAATAACCTTCTGAAATTTCCAAGAAGATGTTCTGCACCTCCGACACCTATGATAAACCATCATAGTGTTACAGTGGTCATTATTTACCACAACCTCACGAATACCAAAGTATTAACGACCACCATTTTTTAGACGTTGTAAGAAGATACAAATCCCAAACCTAACGTAAAGTACGACAAACTAATCGTACTAGATTATTTGACTTGTACCGATGGTTTAACTATCCCATCCCAAATAACACCCCATAATGACTCATGTCTAGGTCAAATAAATTGGATAGAATTATATATTTCTACCAAATCCGATGACCACATGCACACAAACCTAGCGCACATAGCGCTATTACTCTATGTTATTAAAAACAGTAGTTGACTGATTACATACTTGTGTTCCCAACTAAACCATATTCCAAATCTTGAATAACTAATGAAAAATGAAACACGTATGATACACACAATAAAACAAAAATATAATTCTACCTCAGATAGCATCCATTCTAGACAAGAAAACCTCATTTGAACTCAACTTGCAAAATTGTTTCACAAAATCCCCTTTTATAGTTTCGTAGGTAATCATCCAACCTCGAAACCTATCTGTTCAACATAGCTTAAAAACAACATTCGTTTGCCTAAGCAAAAACCAAAGACTTAACCCTCATCCTATACGCAAAATACAAACCGTCTAACATGGCTTTATAAAACAACTTAGAACGTCACAACCTAATCCCCATAATCTCTAAAACGTGATATAAAATCATTGCTTCGTTCTGATAAGAACTCCATCTGATTCCCAAACTCCTGAAGAGTACCTTTTTATCTATCTCCCTTAGAAATGATACGAAAATTTAACTATATGCAGATTGGTTCACACCAACTCTACTAGTATCATTCACTATACTACTAGTGAATAAGATCACCCTTGTGCAATCCTTCATCTTAAAAATGTAGTATCCGCTTTTTTGGATACGCTGCAATCTCCTCCCTTAGAATCTTCTTCGGACTCCTACTCCTTGATTGTCTCCTTTTTAACTAAAGTTGTGTTGGCCCCGATATGCGGTGACCTAACACCTACATCTTAATACTTCATTGGATTATACTTTCTAAGTAATGCCAACCTTGGAACTAAACCTTCTATCCCAAGTTCTGCTTCTGGCAAAGAACCTGACAACATACTCCTTTATTCTTTTGGGTCTTAATTGCTTTCGCCTTGAACCCAATCTCGTCCCAGTGTCAACCATTCTGTAACTACAGAATATAATTGACATCAGTTCCTCCTAACGAACCGTAAATAGATTATAACGAATCCTAATAAGACTGTAAGTTTTAAGAGACGCAACGTGGAAGTCCTATAACGAAAGACACTCCTAAGGACACTTGAACCTGGAGTGCTTTGGTACCAATTGTGATACCTTTGGATTTCCGGATACGGGTTGCCAGGTCCACGCTCGATTACCCGAGGATATCAAATCAATTAGGTAATAATCGAACACAGAATATAATTAAGATAAATATGAATAAATAAAATTGCTGAAAGAAGACCAAAACGATAATCCAATAATGAACTCCTCAGAATAAAATTTTATTAATAAGAACCATTCTAGTACATCTAAACTTCCAATACAAATACAACTAGAGAATCCATCCCGTGGACCCCTATTAATATCTCAAACTGAAACTGAAACAGCTGAAATAAAATCTCAAGCTAAACATGGAAAATAGTCCTACGTAGTCAGAGGAATGAGTGTCTGTATCTGCTCTGCACGACCAAGCTCTAACCCTAGAACTGACGAGCACCTGAAAAATAAGAGAGTGGGTCAGGCCTACATGCAAGTCCAATCCCACTACGATCCATACAGAAACTCGATACGTAGATACATCCTAGATAGCTCAACAATAACTAGAGTAGTCCATATATGTATAAGTACACACTATAGGATGCTCACTAGTCCAATAGGTCTGTCTCAGCCTGAGTAAAGATACCATGCAAATTGCACATAATACAGTCATGTGTACTTATACCTACCAGGGAACAATAACTACTGTCCAGTTATCCATCCTAGGCGATATACGCACCCTAACCATATTCCTGAGACTCAAGCTCATATCATGGCACCATAACATAAATATATAAAGTCCATATACTCCTAGTACAAAATATCATCCATCTGGTATAGTGGCTTGATATATGTATAACAATCCATCCAGAAACCAAAGTAGGTCATTCAATTATTTTATTAACATGACACAAGCATGAGTTGGACTTAACCTTTATGGTTAATCCATACCTCAATCCAGATTAGGTAGGAGTTAGTATTTGAACTAATCCGTCCCTAGAATAGGTAGGTCTTAGTGTTTGGAACTAAGCCCTCCCTAATATGCCACCGTCCTATACCGGTGCATATACACATATATAAGTAGGACTTAACTTTTATTGTTAATCCAACTTATTTCCAAATAGGCAGGACTTAGTATTTTTAACTAATCCATCTCTAGTACGCCACCGTCCCATATCGGTGCATACAAAACACAAATCCGTATAATTGACAAAGCAAGAATAAGTAACTCATCAATCATACTCCAAAATTAACAGAAATAAAGTCTAACATGTGTATAACCAAATTATGCATCCAATATAAGATTTAAAAATCCTTTTGCAGTCCTTTAGATGGATAAAATAAGTCTAAGCATTTAATCCTCCAAACAGTACTATAATTGATGCAATTAATCACAAATTAAATACTGATTTAATCCAAACCAAGCATAGTTAATTTCAAGTAATTCACTATACTTAAAACTCTATTTAAATATGATTAATCAATATTGAATCACATATGAATGAATCTCCAAGTTCCAATGTGTAAGCTGGTTAACAACCAAAGTGCAACATGTAGGATTTTTTTTCCTAATTTTACACTGTCCATCCCTTAATCCATTTATGAAATATTGTTTTCCTATCTTTTATAGGTCTATGAGAATCATATACATCATTTAAAATAGTTTAAACGAAGTTAAAACACCCTACACAGTCCAAATAACGCCTTAAAACCCAACCGTACGCAATTTTGGGCGAGAACAGGTTCTCACAAGTTGAGAGCCTGCTCCTTTGGCATGGGAGCTGGCTCCCTAACTTAAGGAGCCTAGTCTAGGTAGCTAGGATCCAGGTCCATACTCCTTGGAGTCGGCTCCATTGATAAAGGAGCTGGCTCCCTTCTTTTGGGAGCCTGCTCTCTCACTCCCTGAAGCCGTTTCACGTATCTGCTTCGTCTTCCTCGCCTCTGGCAATTCCCAAGCCCTCTATAATCTTTTAAGCACCTGTTCTAATGTTCATTTAGTGTCCCAGATTATTTTAAAGACATCAATATGCATCAACAATCTCAATTAAACAAGGTTTAACAACATATACAGAAGGATTCAATTAAACAGTTTAAGAATTTTCAAAACAGTTTAACACAACGACGCAAATTCCAGTTTAAACATACATCACAGATATGTTTTAGCATTAATTAAACCCTTGGAGTTTACCTAGGCATGCACAGAACACAGGTTTAAGGGAAAGAGACAGAATAGAGACTTGCCTCTAGGTTTCAAATTGAAACCTTTAACCATCCTCTGTCTAGACTTTCCGGCGACCTCTAATTATCGTCAACTCAATTGTTGCCCTAGGTTTAACCCATGAGAAAACATCCAATATCCCTTCTCTGTTCAGCCTAATTATTTTGCCCAAACCCTCTCTCCGGTAATAGGATTTCTCTTCTCTCCTCTTTATTCTTTCTCTTACTCCTCTGTTACCACTCACGTCTATAAGGTGGCGTGAATAAGGTTTATGAACCCTAAGGTAGACAAGACTACAAATATATATAGGTTTAAGCCAAACCCTAATCCCTACCCAATACTAAGTTGGCTGAAAATAAAATAAAATAAAATAAAATACAATTACGTATACATATGCTACCCTATACGTATTATCCAATTATATACATATAATTTCTCATTAATATATACATAACCTAGTAACATAAAATTACCATTATTATCATTAAGATAAACAACGAATAATAATAATAATTTATATTCTCTAATATATATTTTATCAAGTGTATATATATATAACGAACCACATATGGGAATTACTCGTACCCATCTCCAACCTCTATTCAAGTAGTCCATGAGACCTACTGTTAGTCTTTCACTACTATTCAAATCCATTCTTTTAAACTAAAAATAAAATAAAATAAAATAAATACACACAAAAATCAAATATCAAATAATAATTCAACACTTAATGAAAACAAAACACTTGCATTCATAAAATTAAACATTTAATTCAATTTCACATATATCATGAAACCATAACAACAAATAGCCACGTAAGCACCTAAAATTCAATAAAATAAAAATTGAATCCCAATTATATCCTTTTGAAAACTAGGGGTATTACAAAAACAGAGAGAAATAGTTGGGGGTTTCGGCCGTTGATTAAAGGTCAGACCAAGGAGGAAGGTAGAGATTAATTATTGGGTTAGAATTAGAGTAATAGGAGGCTTGACGGTAATTGGAACTCGCCGAGAAAATCTAGGAAGGAGGCGTTGAGATTTTATCCAAAGTCTCACAGGCAAGTCTCTATTTTAACTCCTTCCATTAAACCTGTGTTCGGTGCATGCCTAGGTGGACTCCAGGGTTTAAATAAATGTTAACACATATCTTTATGCATGTTTAAACTGTATTTGATCTCGTTGAATCAAACTGGTTTGGGGTTGATTGAAGTTGAAATTAAATTTTGCTGCCGTTGGTTTAAAAGCTTGTGTTTAATTCATGTTCATTGTTGTATAATAATGTTTTATGATTAATCTGGGACTGAGATTGAACTCTAATAACATAAATATAAGCAGTACCGAGGGTTTGGATATCGCTCGAGGCGAAGAAGATGAGCAGAATAGGTGAAACGGCTCATAGGGAGAGTGAGACGGCTCCCTGAATGAGGGAGCCAGCTCCCTCAATGATAGAGCCGGTTCCCAAGAGTGTGGAGCCAGCTCCCAACTCCTTAGAGTAGGCTCCCATTGTTTTGGAGCAGGCTCTCAACTTGGGAGAGCCTGCTCTCGCCCAGAAACGCGTATTAACGATTTTAAAGTTTTGTTTGGGCTGTACAGGGCGTTTTTAATCTGTTTAAATTGCATGAAATGATGTAAGTAATTGCAATGGACCTATAAATATATGGGGAAACATTAATTCATAAATGGGTTAAAGAATGGAGCAATATGAATTTAAGGAAAAACCTACATGTTGCACACTGTTTTGTTAATTAATTTATTTATTGGAACTTGCAGATTCTTTTGTATATGATTTTATACTGTTTAATCATATTTCAACAGAGTTATAAGTATAGTGGATTATCTAAAATTAACTATGCTTGGTATGGATTAAATTGATATTTAATTTGCCGTAAATTGTGTCAATTTATGGACGGTTTGGAGGATTTAAATGCTTAGATTTATTTTAGTAATTTAAAGGATTAGAACATGATTTTTAGGTCTTATAATGAATGTCTAATATTGTCATATATGTATTAAACTTTATTTATGCATATCTTACAGAATGGTTGGTGAATACTTGTCACTGTTTTATCAGTTATGTTATTTGGGGGATTGTATACACCAGTATGGGACGGTGGCATACTAGGGATGGATTAGTTCAAACACTGAGTCCTACCTATTCTGAATTAAGGTATGGATTAACCATAAAGGTTAAGTCCTACTCGAATTTATGTCAGGTCAATAAACAATTAAATGACATACTTTGGTTTCTGGATGGATTGTTATACATATGTCAAACCACTATATCACTTGGATGATATTTTGTATTAGGCTTATACGGACTTTATATATTTATAGTTATGGTACCATGGTATGAGCTTGAGTCTCAGGACCATGGTTAGGGTGCGTATATCGCCTAGGATGGATAACTTGACATAGTTGTTGTTCCCTGGTAGGTCTAGGTACACATGACCACGTTATGTGTGATTTGCATGGTATCTCTACTCAGGATGAGACAGACCATTGGGCTAGTGAGCGTCCTATAGTGTGTATTTATACATATATGGACTATTATAGTTATTGTTGAGCTATTTAGGATGTATCTCCGTATCGGGTTTCTGTATGGATTGTAGTAGGATAGAACTTGCATGTAGGCCTGACCCACTCTTATTTTTCAGGTGTTCGTTAGTTCCAGGGTTAGAGCTTGGTCGTGCAGAGCAGATATAAACACTTACTCCTCCGGCTACGTAGGACTACTTTCCATGTTTAGTTTTATATTTTATTTCAGTTGTTTCCTTTTCAGTTTGGGATTTTATTAGGGGTACACTAGATGAATTCCCGAGTTGTTAAATTAAACGGAGGTTTTGGATTATGGGATTTTAATAATAGTATTTTGAGGATATTTAATTTAGAATTCTTTCAACCTATTATTTGATTCTTATTTCAGATTTGTATCTGTGCTTATTTACATATTAATTGGTTGGTATCCCTCGGGCCTGTGCTTGGACTTAATCACCCGTGGCTCTAGAAACGAGGGGTATCACATTGTCTCATATTCAGCTCCCGCTGAGTGAACAAATATTGCAGACTTTTGTGATCACTAAATAATCTGAAGGACTCTCCCAACAGATAATGCCTCAAAATGCGTAAGGTAAAGACCAGAACTGCCAACTCTAAATCATGTATTGGATAATTAAGCTCATGAGACTTAAGCTTACGAGATCCATACGAAATCGGTCATTTTTTCTGCATCAAAACACACCCATGGCCTTGCAAAGAAGCATCTGTGTAGACAAGGTACTCTATTCCGCTCTGTGGAGTAGACAGAACTGGTGCATAAGTCAACCTACTCTTTAGCTCATCAAAAGCTTTCTGACAGTGTTCATCCCACATGAACCGTACACCCTTCTTAGTTAGGTGAGTGAGTGGTCCCGCTATCTTTTAGAACCCCTGAATGAACTTACGATAATATCCTGCCAATCCGATAAAACTCCGAATCTTGGTAGGTAAAGTAGGCTGTCCCCACTCGACCACTGCCGAAACCTTGGCTGGATTTACCGCTATTCCCCTTTCTGACACCACGTAACCCAGAAACTTCACTTCCCGTTGCCAAAATTCACATTTCTCGAACTTGGCATATAACTGGTGTTCACGAAGCATCTGTAACACTGTGCGAAGATGTCTAACATGATCATCCTTTGACTTAGAATAAATCAAAATATCATCAATAAAGACGATAACAAATTGATCTAAGTAAGCCCTGAATACTCTATTCATCAAATCTATGAAAACTACTGGTGCATTAGTTAATCCGAATGGCATGACACGAAACTCATAAGATCCATATCTAGTGAGAAACGCTGTCCTAGGAACATCCTGTTCCCTAACCCGAATTTGATAATATCCAGAACGTAGGTCAATCTTAGAGAAGTATGTAGCTCCCTTTGATAAACACCGAATATTGCATATTTAAGCGCCCTTATTTGCATTAGTTAAGTCCATTAGTTGATCATATTGTACATATTAGCTTCATTTGTGTATTTTTGTTTAATTTCAGGTTGGTTCCCTAAAGATAGTTAATAGTGCGACTTTGTTGAATTATTGAAGAATTAGAGTATGCTGTTGCCGGGGGCCTTCATTTTGGCCAAGCTAGTGATCCACTGAACTCATGGCTACCTCTGCAAAAAGTACTAAAACCAATGATCGTGTCATCGGGCCGTGCTGAATCCAATTCAAGAAGTATTTCAGGTCTAAGGTTGCAGCATTGCTGGTGCTCGCCGATTGAGGCAGAATGCTTTAATTTTTGTAGGGCCCTGCCGTGCCTCGTAGGCCCAAGTGCCATAACCAACCATCTTGACAATGCGCCGATGCTCGCCCTGCACTGCGAGCGCTCGCGAATCTGCAGACAAGTGGGCGTGGGCTACATTATTTCATCCAATGCTGTCCCCTTGACCTAATGTGTGGTTCTGCATTCTTCTAGGGCTGATGAGCCACGAAAATGGAGTGGTTGGAGGGCTATGGTGGATGATAAGAGGCTTGATACAATGTAATATCTCATAACTCACATTGTAGGATATTTCTAAAGAGAGAAATATTGTTCTAGAGAGGTTTTGGGTTGGAGCTTGTTTTAGGTGCAAAAATGGAGGGTGAGTTCACTTCAACCTCCTCCTCCTTTGCATCCATGGGTAACTAACTCCCTCTATAGGGAGGTGATGAAGCCCTATTTTGTAAGTATGCTCCAGTTTTTTATTTTTATTTGGGGAATGGAATGTATATATGGTGCTTTCATGATCTAGAGTACTTTACATGTTGTAATGGATATTAATGTCGATAAATGATCATTTTGAGTTGATTATCTTGTCTTAAATTGTTTCCTCTCATGATCATATAGCTTGCGATTTCACAGTGACAATGAAAATGAGATTGTGCAATGGTTTTAATGGCATGTTGTTTAAGAAGCTTGATAGTTCATGGCTTAGGTCATTCCTTAGATGGTCTATTCTTGATTTTTAACTTCATATGCCTTATATCATTTGTTTGAGAGTTTGATAGTCCCTAGCTTAACGAGCATGTCATAGTTGCACCCTAATTTAGGTAGTTTTAAGCATGTGTAACTTTGAGGGATTATTCTTGCCTCTTGATCCTATGAACTTCTTGAAGATAGTGTAGTAATCTTGAATTGCTATATATCAATATTTTCACCCAAAGGAGAGAGTATAACAATGCATACAGAATTATTGGGGCTTGACCTTTGATTAAAATTAGCTATTTTCATTATTGTAATTGTAAAATAGCATGATTTGTAAAATAGAATGCTCTTGGAATGAATACCCAATTTTCTTCTATTGAGACATTGACTGGGACCAATTATAAGAAATAGAAACAAGATCTAGAGATTGTTCTTGGGCTAATGGATCTTGACTTAGTATTAAGGTAAGATGAACCACTTAAGCCAACTGAGGATAGCTCACATGAAGAGGGGCTGAAACATGAAAAATGGGATAGGGCTAATCGCATGTGTCTCTTAATCATGAAGAGATCTATGTCTGACACTATTCGTGGTGGAGTTTCGGAGTGTGATAATGCAAAACATGATCAATAATAGAGTCTATATAAAAATAATGCAATTTATATAATAAAATGGATTTTTGTCTGTGACAATTACGAGGTTTATTAAGAAAATTAATGGATTGGTTCAAATGTCAAACAATTTTCAGAGATATAATCAAGCTTCCGTGTATACAATGTATGGTATATATATGTATATATAATAATTGATACCGGAAGTACAACAAAATTAAATTAAAAAGAAAAAAACAAGATAAGGGCTGATAAACTTAATATATATACTCCATAATTGATTTCCCCTAAACAATCCTATCTTCTTGTACCAAAAGTAAAACAACAGTATTGTTATATAAACAATTTCATATTCCTCGCACTATTTTTAAATTAAGCATATTTTTTTCAACCACCACACCAATAAGATGGAGCCAGTTAAGGCTGTGGGGGCATGTGCCCCCTCAACTTTAATTTTAATTTTAATTTTAATTTTTATATGTTTAGTTTCTTAAAATTTTTAAAATTACCCTCCTTAACTTTAAAAAATTTCATTTTTGTATGCCTAATTTTTTTAAATTTTAAAATTGCCTTTCCTCAATTTTAAAAAATTTCATTTTTGTATGTATAATTATGTAAAATTTTCCTATCTCAAATTTTTTATCACATTTTACCATCTGAACATAATTTCTGACTCCTCTCTCAATACAATCAGGCAACAAGTCCTTAACAAAGACATCTACCCTGTGCAATCAGCCAACCAGTGAAACTTATGTCTTGCTGAACAATTATTAATCTCTTAACCTATATATATATATATTTTGGCTTATCTCTTAACCTAACTAGGGAGATATATATATATATATATATATATATATATATATATATATATATATATAATATTTATATATAATAGTTATTTCCTTAAAAAAGATAATTGAATGTCTAATTTTTTTTAGGAGCTGATATTGACAATTTGTCACTCCACAAATATACTCTGACACCCCACCTTCTTATTTTAGTAAATACAATGATTAAACTACCCTTTTAATATATAGTATATTTTTTAATTAGCCCCTCTTTATATTCAATGTCAACTGTTAAAGTTCTTCATCTCAATTTGTTCATTCTCTTTGTTTCTTTATTATTATTATTATTATTATCGAAAACGCTCTCTCTTTTTTTTTTGTTAAAAAAACGCTCTCTCTTCTTGCTAAAACTTAAAGGAACATAATTTTAGAAGATCAAATAAAAAAATCATAAAAGAGAAAAAGAAATGACACCAGGAACGATTGGAGTGGAAACGGCAGTAGAGTTAGAGAAGTTGCTCTGCCGTAGGAAATTACAAGGCTCCAAGTGGTTACAAGGTGGCAAAGTCACCTTTGTTGGCCATGGATGTCGCCTCCATCGTTGTTGTTTCTTTATTCTTCTTCTTTTGTATTGAATGTATTGTGAGTATTAGATTTGCGATATAACATAGAAATAAATTATGACTAGAAAATAAATGACAATTTTCAAGATTATCATTATATTTTTTTAATTCTTCTTTAGCTGGCCTCAACTCAATTTCTTTTCTTTTGATTTAATACATTTTAAGATTAAGAAGAAGTTAATTTTAGCAATAAGACTGAAACAAAAACTTTTACCGTTGACATTGAATGCTAAGAGGGTAGTTTGGTCATAGTATTTATTAAAATAAAAAAATTAAGTGCCACAATATATTTATGGAGGGCCAATATTAGCTCTCCATTTTTTATTTCCTAAAGGCCGTTTGACATGCGTTTTGATATTATTTTTCGGATATTGATACTCAAATTTGAGTCCATATCATGTTTGGAACCGTTAATATTGGTTTGAAATAATTTATAACATATCAGATTTTTTTCAGATTTTTTTACGTGAATTCATATCACAAAATTTATAATATTATATGTTTTGGTATTATGGTAGAGAAATTAAAATAAAGTTTAAAATTTTTCAAAATAAATTTTCATTACCAAATTATTATTTTAATATTTACCTAAAGCACTCCTATAACAAAACAATTATTTCAAACCGTCTTAATTTTTCGATTATTTGAATCCAAACCATTTACGGAACATCGTGTATTGAAAAAGTTAAGATATTGTAGTTTATTATTTTCTTTTTACATGTCTCAAATTCTTTGAAAAGTTAAAGTAAATAAGTTCTATATTTCTATCATTATTCTTTATTTTTTTAAAAAAATTTAAACTTTGTAACTATTTATATTTAAATTAAAAGGGACAAGTTAATAATTTTTTTTTAAAAATAACACATTAAATGTATATCCTTTTAAAAATTTTAATTTTTAATTATGAACCTATAATGCTGGACGGAGGGAGTATTTCAATTATAAAAAAAAATCAGCGTAGAAATGATGACAGTCCAATTTCATTGACGGACACCCACTAACCCTGAGGGAATGGGTAGAGTACAAATCAGGGTCAGGTTAGGACATGAACTGACCAGTAGAGGGTACACCAAGCTGTCAAAATAGCAATCGTAAATGACTAAAGAGACAGTACAAATGTTGTACACGTGTTACAACAGTAAAAAGGAGTTTTGTCATCTAACGGGGATTTTTATTTTACGTCACCATCACAGACGTTTCCTCCTCCGTCATCCTTTCATTCCAATTTCGCCACGAAAGCGCGTGAAGGTGACGCCTTCTATTTATTTACGTAATACACTACTACTCAATTTAATTTTTCCAGTAAAGAAATCGTAGAATATTTTATTACTACCTATTTATTTTTTATTTTAATAGTCAAGTCATACATGAACACATGATATAAATGGTGGGCCACAATGTAGGTGAGAGTGTGTCCCACTAAATATATAGGTGCGGGAGTCGGCTAAACCAACTTGATAAGATTTATTTATTTAATATTTTTGTCAAATTTTATTTCTTGAAGAGAATGTGGTGTGCAGTTAAAAGTAATATAATCATAAACATATGTGTTTATGAGAAAAATAAAATATAGTACATGTTAATATTTACTGAATATAGAGATTGACATACATTTTCTTAATTATTTAGTACATGAAATCAAAGTTAGAAAAAATGATTTTCATGAAAAAGCGTATTAGGTTTGGAAAAATGTCTTTGAATAGAGGCCCTTTTATTAGTTAGTTTATTCTAACCTAAGTTATAAAATTGAAGGCTGCATTATAAGAGTATGAAATAATCTTATTAGATTTAGTCTTCCTCTTTTAGGTAATTATAAGCATAACATAAATTTTAGGAGTAATATGAAGTAAATTTAAAGCATATTAACTTTATGTTATTACTTGTGTAATAGTGAAATAGCCGCTCCAACTTTCTCTCCCACCTCTCTCTAACTTTCTCTCTCTAACAGGCAGCTTTGTCTTCTTCACTTTGCCTCCCTGCTCCTTTCCATGGGAGTGGAGAGATGAAGATCTCCTCCCACGACTCCAATAAATTTGGATGGTTTCAGTAAGTGTGTTCCCTTGGTTTTTTTTTTACGCCGTTTTTTTGTTTTCTTCTGCTAGATCTATTCATATTCGATTCGTTTTCAGATCACATGGGCGGATCTGTTGTTTTCTCCGAATAGATTTCTGGTGTAGGTCGGTTTTGGTTTTTCCCGCATCGATTTAATCTTTTTTTCTTTGATTTGATCTTGTGCGGGATTTCTTGGATGTTGGAGCGCGTTGTGGTTGTAACTTTGGAGCGGTTGCCATGATGATGGCCAGATCTTTCAGTCTCTCCTGTTTGTTACGTTCTCTTATGGTAGTTCCGTTTGTAAAGTGTTGGACTTTGTTTCCTTCACAAATCTGAAATATGTTCTTCATTTATTTGTTTTGTTTCGAGATTTGTTTTCCTTGTCTGACTTGATTATATATCTCTGTACCGCCTTCTTACTTTAGGCCTTAGTGTTTTTGAATGACAAATATATATATATATATATATATATATATATATATATTAACTTTGGTCATCGGAAAAACAGAATTTAGTGTGAAGTGCTTAGATATGATTATCGTCAGCAATCCAGTCAATGGATCAAATTCATTTTTGTAATTGGGTGATGGATTTAGGTTGATTCCATTTGATAGGTAATATGACGCATTGCAAACAATATATATATATATATATATATATATATATATAATATAAAAGAATAATTATATGCATCATATTTAATTGCAATGAACAAAAGAAATTTATATTTATGTAGTTATTATAATGAGTGCCATTACTTCTCATCAATTTGAAATAAGATTATATCTCACTATTAACAGATTCAGAATTTCTTTTGTGAAGAAAATAAAATCAATACAAAACACAATATTATTTCAGAGTAATAAGGATCATTTGGGTGATGTAAATGCGCAGAAATTCTCTCCATCACACCTCTCCATGAAAGATCCAATGGTTGCGATGAAGTCATATCACCCAAAGTTGTCTTGTCATTGTCCAGTAAGTGGCAAGTCACCATCTGAATTAAAAAAGTTACTGAACTCAATTTTGTGTTACCATATACAAATACCATATGATACCGTATACAAAAATTATAAACAACATTAATTTATTCAGTTATACGTGGGACCCAAATAAACTTTTTACTTCTTCTCTTCGTCTTCTTCTTCTCCCAGCTTCTGTATTGTTCTTCTTTCTTCATCCTTCTCTGGTTTCTCCTCTGACCCACGTCATAAATCAGATGCAATTGTCGAAAGGGCAAAACTTCTTGATTCTCTGCTTAATACATTTTAGTAACTATTATTATCATTATTTTAATTATGGACATAAATTTTGAAATTCATAGGACATAGACGCTGAAATTCTTGAAGATCCAATCTCCCTAAAATGTATATGTAATTATGCAAAGATAAATCGTAGCAAGATTAGGGTTTTTTTTTTTTTTTTCTTTTTTCTTTTTTTAGCGACACCCATTTTGGTTGGAAACACAATTAGATCATCAAAACTTCATTTATGTCTTAATGGACTTGAAACTATAATTAAACCATAAATTAACGTTTATGGTTCTACAGAGTGGTGGTGGATCGACAGATTTTTTTCACCGGAGATGGTGGCGGCTGCAGCAGAGTTGGTCTCTTGAGATTGCGTTCTTTGTATAAATCAATACAGAGAGACTTAAGACTGGTGGTGGTGGTGGTGGCGGCGGCGGCGACGAATCAGAGGATTGACAAATCTGTTCTACAATAAATTAATGGAGGCCATGAGTTTGGAGAGAGAAGGGAGAAGTAAAACAAAACCCATTACAGATTCACAATAAAAAAAATAATAATAATTACAAATTCAACACCCACCACTATCAAAACCCAGATGAAGAAGCTCAATTCCACGTCCAAAATCTCAAATTCAACCAAACCCAGTTCGTTTCTCACAAAGAAATCCTCAGATCTGAACAAACCAACCACCCCCAAGAATAAGACAACCAACCAATTACCACAAAACAGAGCCTTGAATTTCAGAGGGAGAGAGACCTAAACGAAGCTTGGTCTTTGGCCGGATTCTTGATCAGTGGCCAGATTCAGAGGGAACGGATTCTTGATCAGTGGCCGGATTCTCCATGACTTGAATTTCAAAGGGAGAGAGACCTGAATTTCAGATGCAAATATTAAAATTAAAGTTTTGGGGGGAATTTTAATTTCATTTTGTATACACAAAGTGATTAGTAAAAATTTTTGTACAAATACATAGCTAGGTATGTATGTATATACAATTCAGAAGTAAATACTATTTTTTACTGAAGCAGCTATGTCACCCTTTTACCCCTCCATGGGCACCCTCCAGTGAGAGGTGCCTTGAAGAGGGTTTTTCTCCCATGTAAACACCCAAGCTCATGGTAATAAGTTAAATATTGTTAGATTATGGGCTCCAATATTATTTCAGAGTAATGAGGAATAAATGTTTTATTAAAGATTTTTACTACGTAGTTACCAAAATGTCATTTGACAAGCCCGGTCCACATATCAGACAACGTGTCTCTTACACACACGAATATATATATACACACATAAGTGCGTGTGCGTGCGTGCAAACCCAACAACAGTAGCTTGTATTTGTCTATTAACAGTGTAACGTCCCGGAGTGCCGCGCACATCGGCCAAGTCATCATTCGTTTCATTTCGCATTTGAAATACAGTCTCATTCCTTACAAATTCCACTCCCTGCTCAATCTTCTCTCTCTGTATCTTATGAATATCATAACATATGGTACTACCATTATATATGTGTGTATATAATTATATGTGTATGTATTTTGTGGAGTCCACACCTCATATCCTTCTGATTCAATCGCTTTTTCAACCTTTATGACCTCACAATATAATAATATATGTAGTGATAGAAAGCTAAAGTATCGGAGATCGCATTAGAAACCGGTCAAAACAAAAACTAAATACTAGTGCTTCTATATATATATATATATATATTACTCCTTACATTAGGAGAAAACGCCGGCACTTTCGGAGGTCTGGCTTCTACCTCCGCCGCCGATCACCACCACCTCCTATGGAGGACCCTAATGAATCCACACTCTTGACCTCTTTCTAGCTCTCGGGTTTTCTCCAAATCTCAATCGCCCACCAATCACAATCCCAATCCGAATCCGAGTCCTCCATTTCTATCAATCTGATCAATTTTTGTTTTTATTTTTAGACTTTGTTGGTGCCCTTGATTGGGAGATTTGTGATTTGTTCAATCGATTGTATTCTAGAGAGAGAAAGGAGTGAGTTAAGATGACTCGGCAGATTGTACTCCGATCGCCGTCGCTGAACCGGCGCCATCCCCTACTGGCGAGCAAGTCCACGTCGTCGAATTGCTCCGGTGGCGGGAACGTGCGGTTCGCGGAGGTCGTTGGTGGGACGACGGCGGATTGTGCGGCCGTGTGCTGCTGCTGCCCGTGCGGGATCGTCAACCTCCTGGTGCTGGCCGTCTACAGGCTGCCGGCGGGGATTTACCGGAAGGCGCTGCGGAAGAGTCGCCGGCGCCGGCTAAAAAAGAAGGGTTTGCTCCCGCCGAAGACCTCCCATTGCAATTGCGAATTCGACGACGCGGAGTTTCAAATCCACCCCATCTCGGTCGACCTGTCGCAGGCGCTGACTGATATGCCGGAGAAGTCGCTGGAATCTGACAAAGATGTGCTTGAACTGGAGAAGGAAATGTGGGATAGGTTCTACAGTACTGGCTTCTGGAGAAGTCCTTCTCAGAGGGAGTAATAAGTTTAATGGTAAACAACCTTGAATCCAAATAAATAAATAAATTTAATTTCAATATGTATATTTTTATTGAATTTCCTGTGAGTATGGTGGTGATGGGATGTTTGTGTTTCCATGAGGATATTTTGGTCCATGCTCAACATTGGTTGCCCTTTAGGCTCATCTTTGTATGGGAAATAATGTGTGTATTGTAATGGATGGATTATATTCCTATACATATATATATCATTTTATATATTCTCGTGTGTGTGTTCATGGGCTTTGTTCTTTGTAGTGCTGAAAGTGAGTTGTGCTTGGTAAATGAAAAGAGGGAATGATCAATGGTTGGCCTTTGGGCTGATGTTTATGGGAATGTAGGTTTGTGTACATGGATGACTTGTGTTTCAATTAAAAGATGGACTTGTGGGAATGGAGGTGTGTACACTAAGATACATATTGATGGTATTAAACATTGTATGAGTAGAGACATGTATTGAAAGGGACTTCAATTGTTGTATGTGTGTGGATGTTATAATAACATTGTCCAAACATTGTTGACATTGTGTTTGTTGTGTTATTTATTTATTAGTTTGATAGGAATAGCATTGTTATTATGAAATTGGATGATTAATTTAGACTTGTGGTGTGCAATGCTAAGTTGTAAGTGGAAATGCGAAGAATATTCCAGAAGATACATCATTGTTTCAATTGATTTGATTTTGATGTTTGGGTCTGAAATTAAGTTGTTGTTAACCTCGTGTCATTTCAATATGTTTCATGGTACATTTCATAGGGGAGGTTTTCTCCTCCATTATCATAAAACAAGATTGATTATAAACAAAAATATTAAGAGAGTATACATGAATTTGTATATATATATATATATATATATATACAATAATGATAGAAGTAAGAAATAGTGTGCATGGTGATGTGATGAGTTGGTTTGTCTTTTGAAGGAGGGTGTACTTGAATTAATGAGTCATTGTCCAATGTGCACAGTCCAGGTGATTCGAAACTGGAATGAATCAAGTAAAACTGGGCTTATTAATGGTCCCCAATTCTTGTCTGTGGGATTGTGACCCCACCAACTTGACCTCTCAAATAATGCTAACGCTACTATTACCACTTGACAAGCTGTGTCTTCTTTTTCACTTAGAAGGAAAGATACTTGAATAGACTCATCAATGGAGACACAAATTTTGACTGAGGGCAGCTTTTAATTGCTTGTCGGCTAATTATTTAGTATGTTTTTGTATGTTTTTCTAGGGTGTTGAGAATGTATATCCAAATAAATAAATTTGAAGTTTTAATGCTATTATCAAACCAGACTTGAGAAAAAAAATAAAATAAAATAAAATAGAGCCAGCTTGATGAAGGGCAAGTGCATAATTAGAGATAGTTTGGTAGGCCTCATCCTAATTTTTTATTATATTATAGAAAGTATATATATCTAATCAAAATTTGATTTGATCGGGGAGTGGAATTAAAGATTGGGTCCGAGTCTAACACCCTAGTTGTAAGAATTTAGACGTCTAACACCCTAGTTGTAAGAATTTAGACGTTTAAAAATTTAAGCGGTGAAGTAGTGTGGTATGCTTACCTATATATATATAATTTATTTTCCTTCCGAATTTGAATCTGACATGGACAAAGCTCCTCTTACAATAAGCCTCTACCTATTCATAGACCTTTTGTTGTGAGGATTTGGTTCTCAAACAGAAAAAGGAAAAGTATGTTATCTTTGGTTTTTGGTCCAATAAAATTCATGATGAATTGCATTTTGGATGAAATGGAGCCAAACACTATTATGATTTTGTTTGGGGTTATCTTTTGACTTCTGTTAAAGATTCGAGGACAGGAAAATTTCTTCTACTATATGATTTTCTTTCTTTTCTTTTCATCTTTTGAATAATTTGGAGTATTTGACGCTTCGTTCGACTAATTTTTGAGGACCCAAAAAGGATGTCTCCTCACTCCGGAGATCGGGTAAGTCGCTGGGTATGACAATAGAAGCGTGTTCTCAAATTATCGTAAACTTCTAGTGAGAATCGCCCAGTACGATTTTCTTCTTTACCTTTTCTTTTCTCTATTACTATATGTTTTTTTTTTTTTTTTTTTTTCAGCAATTGTGATATGCTCTATAGTACACACATGCATATATTAAGTAGTGGTATTAAATTGAAAATAAACTAGAGCAATGGAGTAAAGAGGGTGCACTTTATTTCTCCCGTGTGTTTTGCCTTTACACATTATGTCATCTGACCGACCATCTCTAAATTTCAACATAGCTTCTTCTTCTTTTTTTTTTTTTTTTTTTTTTGAGGGACGCTAATCACAGTTGCTCCCGTGACTGTAGAATCTCAATCACTAGTTGAGGAGTTGACACGTGTGTTTTCTTTTCCAATAATTAATTATTATTTTTCTGCTAACTTCCTTTTGGGTCTCTCATTATATATAATTACTATACTAGCCTCCTTACTGAGAAACTCATAAACTTCCATGATTCCATCTCTTTAAAATTTTATTTTTTACAAAATTTCATATCTAAATATTTGAAGTTCCAACACTAAAATTTTCTTTTTTACAAAAGTACATATCTAAATGTTTGAAGTTCAAATCTGAATTTTTTCAGATTCCGTATTCTTTGTATTCGAAGTATTGCTCTGATTTTTCAGATTAAAAAAAAAAATTAAAAATTTTATCATAAAATAAAAAGAAAAAAGTACTATAAATTTTTATTCAGATTATACTTTTTTTTTTATTTGATTTGATTTTTTTTATTTGAAAAACAACCGAATACTTCGAAACAGATAATAAGGATCTGATAGTACTTTTTTCACTGATTTTTTTATTTTTTTAATCTGAAACATTCACGGTTCCATCTCACTTTAAAATTTTATTTATACAAAAATCCATATCTTAATGTTTGGAGTTCAAATCTGAATTTTTTCAGATTCATATTCTTTGTATTCGGAGTATTGCTCTGATTTTTCAGATTAAAAAAATAAAAAAAAATTTATCATAAAATAAAAAGAAAAAAGTACTATAAATTTTTTTTTAGATTATACTTTTTTTTTTTTTCATCTGATTTTATTTTTTTTATTTGAAAAACAACTGAATACTTAAAAACAGAGAATAGGGATTTGAAAAAATCAGATAATTTTTAGAGAGAGAACAAAATTATAGTACTTTTTTCACTGATTTTTGGAGGCTAGTATAGAAATTATATATAATGAGAGACCCAAAAGGAAGTTAGTATAAAAATAGTAATTAATTATTGAAATTTTGTAAAAAATAAAATTTTAAAGTGAGATGGAACCGTGGAGGTTTCTAAAGTTTCTTAATGAGGAAGCTAGTATAATAATTATATATAATGAGAGACCCAAAAGAAAGTTAGCAGAAAAATAATAATTAATTATAGCTAGTGACTGAGATTCCACAGTCGCGGGGGCTTTTTAGGAGGAGTGCAAATTCTCTCTGTTTTTTAAGAGGAGTACTGATTGCAGTCGCACAAGCAACTGCCTATTCACAGTGTATTTATTACTTTGAGTTTCTATTTTTATGAATTCTACTAACATTACTTTTTAGACAAAAATACCCTTTTAAATTATGACTTTCTTCTTATTTCCTCTTTTAATCGATTCATAAAGGGATGTGTGCGTATGTGTGTAATATATATATAAATATATAATAATAATAATAACTAATGTGATATGACTGGATGCTGAAAAAGGGAAACAAAAAGTTAGATAGGATAATCCATTCACAAGAAATGGATCCTAATAAATAAGAAAAAAGAAAAAAAGAAAGATAGAAAAAAATCCGAAAAAAGAACAAGATAGATTCTGAGATTTTAAAAATATATATACAAAATTAGTTTTATATACATATATATTTATTTTTTGGTGAAGGAATTATTTCCTTTTGTTTTATTTATTTTTTTTTTTAAAAAAATCCATTTATACAAGGATAGTTGTAATATATATATATATATATATATATATATATATATATATATATATAGGAAAAAACAAAAAAGGAAGAAATATATAATTGATTTTTTTTTTACCTTTTTTTTTTATTCTTTTTGGATTTTTTTCTCGCTCTTTTATGTTTTTTCTTCTTCCTTTTATTTTTTTTTTCTGAATCCATCCATCTCTTTTGAATGAATTATCCTATCACATAACTAATATACTCGATTAAAAGAAGAGAGAAGAAGAGAAGAAGAAATTTTACATAATTTAAAAGGGTATTTTTGTCTAAAAAGTACTGTTAGTAGAGTTCATAAAAATAGAAACTTTAAATAATAAATGTATTTAAAACTAACCAATCATAATTGACAACTATGAATGGATAGTCGTTTGCGCGACTGTAATTAGCACCCCTCTTTATTTAGTGTTTGCATGGCCTATTAGCAATGGGCAATAGGTTCGATGAAATAGGAAGCCAATCACAAACACTTGTGATTGACTCGGTTTAATAAGTTGTTAAAATTTTGAAATTTGCAGAAAAAAAAAAAACAATAATAATAAAAAAATTTATGAAAGAGAGAAGGAAAATGATTTTTAAGGCCCAAGAGGCCTTTATTGAACCGATTCTTTTGAGAGAGAGAGAGAGAGAGAGAGAGATATTTCAAGAGGAATATAAAGAAGAGTACAATATTTAATAAGCTTGATATACAAGTTTATATAAAATGAGACATGATTGGCCCTGCTTTTTTTCTTTTTCTTTTTCTTTATACTCATTGATATGAAAATTTCAAGCTTTCTCATCTGTTCTCCTTCCTACCTTATTTTTCTCTTTCTAATTAATCCATAAGCATCTACTGAAAGATGTGTTCCGACAATCTAATGGAGCACTTGTACCCACTAATTGTAATTAAAAGGGGAAAAAAAAAAAAAAAAAAAAAAAAAACGCCAATATCTTAACTATCAATATATATGCATACACGCCAACCTTCGGAAAAAAATATAAGTAAACACAAGCACATGGGCATGACAATAATGAAAAATATATGGCTTGTTTGGTTTCTAACTAATTGTTTTCAGAGAATTGAAAATTAGAAAATTATACAAAGATTGTTCAATATTTTGAAATTTGTTTTGTGAAAACTCTTACTTTGTATGGTTTGTTTGGTTTCTAACTAATTGTTTTTAGGGAATTGAAAATTAGAAAACTATACAAAAATTGTTCAGTATTTTGAAAACTATTTTCTGAAAACTTTTAGTTTGTATGGCTTGTTTGGTTTCTAACTAATTGTTTTTAGAGAATTGAAAATTAGAAAACTATACAAAATTGTTTAATATTTTGGAAACTTTTGGTTTGTATCTCTAAAAAAAATTATCATGAATTTAGAGAATAGAAAACTGTTTTCAGAAAACTATAAAAGACAGTTAACTGAAAATAGACCTTTTTATACTGAGTTTTCATAAAATAATTTTCAGAAAATAACTTTAAGAAAATTGAATCAAATAGAGTTTTTTTGTACAATTTTCTATTTTCAGTTTTCTGAAAACCGAAAACTATTCTCAGAATTACAAATCAAACAGGCCCTCAGTTATAAAAATACATGGGCCTACTTAGTTTGTAACTCTAAAACAGTTTTGAAGAATACAGAAACATAAAACTGTTTTTAAATAACTATATCTAAAAATATGTCCTTTTATAACTCTACTTAGTTTGGAACTCTAAAATTATTCCAAAGAATAGAGAGAACAAAAAACTGTTTTTAAATAACTATATCTAAAAACATGTCATTTTATAACTCTACTTAGTTTGTAACTCTAAAACTATTCTGAAGAATAAAGAGTACATAAAACTATTTTCAGATAATAGTAAAACATGTCTTTTATAACTCTACTTAGTTTGTAACTCTGAAACAATTCTAAAGAATAGAGAGAACAGAAAAATGAACGAAATAATTTTTTTAAGAAAATAATTAACCCCTGTACTGGCAGTAATGAAATGAATTGGAATGAATATCTCTCAAAAATCCGTGTGTGCAAGTAAAAAGTATTTTCTCATTTTTAGGTATCTGTTGTAGGTAGAAAATGTTAAGAATGTCAGTGGCACCCCATTGCAAAGTACGTCAGTATTCTCTATATATGCATGTGTGAGTGTTACATAATATATATATATATATATATATATATAATGACAGTAATGGTACGATGGTATCTCTTTCTTGGTTTACATTATATATATATATATATATATGATAAATGATATATGGTATCTCTCTTGGTGTTGTACATTATATATATATACATGAAAAAAGGGAGCTGAAAGGGCAAACTTAGTGGGATTTCTATAAATTATGGATGATGATGCGTCCAAACAAAAAGAGCACAACTAAATGAAGAGAGAGAGAATATATTGTTGTATGGAGAAAATTGGGTATCTAAATGGGCCACAAAATTGATACTAGGAAAACAAAAAGGTGGGACAATTAAGTCAACAACCTTACTTTGCAAACGAGACCACTATGCTAAATGGCCCATTAACATGCTAAAATGATTTACGAATCTGCTTTAAAGCAACAATATTTGACTACTCAAATATAAAAAGAAAAAGAAAAAGGAAAAAATAAACAATTAATGAGATGAATTGGAGTTGTTGAGCGCATTTTTACTTGTCATAACCCCACCTACCTACCCCTGCAATGAACCAACTGTACCGCTTTGGGGTGTCAATTGAGTCAGCCCAAACTGGGCTTAGGAGACCCTGAACTCGCTTCTTTACATTAAATATGGGCAGTCATAAAATATGATGGGCCGCGGCTTTCAACCAGAAATTGATAGTGATCGACATGAACCCTATCTAAATTTGGGCCACCCACTACCATATGTCCGGGCTCAATTTGGGCCATCTAAAAGTTAAATAGAATAGAAGTATGTCAAACGTTTGGTGATAGAAGTATGTCAAGTTGTTTTGAATTTCTTCTTTATTAGCGCATTTTTTTTTGTTTATTATATAGTATTTGTTTTTAATACTAAAATATAATAATTTAAACATATTTAATGATAATTAATTTGTATTTGATATAAGATTTTTTTAGTAATAAAATAGGCAGAGTGATGGTAATATTGTCAATAATGCAAAGCGATTGATGAAATAAGCATAAACTAAACACATTTATTTACGTGACGCTTAAACTTGTATTGTTAGAAAATAAAGAGGAATTTAAATGTCCAAAAACAAATTAGTTATTTTAAATACTCTACCCCTACCAATAACGCAATTTTAAAAATTCGTTGTCTTGATTGAATCCCTAATTTCTAAAAGCGCTTTTTTCATCACTAAACACAATTATTTTAATTAAAAAGGCTTTTAAGTGTGTAATTGAAAAACAATCCCAAAAGGCTCTTAGTTTTTCAAAGTTGACAGAAAAAATTTGATTAAATGCACTCTTTTGGTTATTATGAAGACTTATTGACCGTTGGATCGAAAGATTTATAAAATTATTAATTGAATTTTTAAATTTTTTGAAAACTATCTTAGGTCTGTAAATATATAAAAGCCATGGCATGACAAGATTTTGTGAAAACACTACACTTTTGAATTTGTGGTAGTTTATTTCAGTCATTTACCTAAAGAATATGATTATCATGCATGAGTCAAAACTTGTCTAGCTTGGAGGTGAGTACTTGCATGCATGAGTTCCATCTTCAATGCATATTTAAATGGTATGATCATCAGTCTAGACATACTTTTTCATCTGTCAATTTGTTGATTAATTTATGTGGTATTTTCTTATAGCATTTTGTATTTATTTATGTTGCCAAAGCTTGAATATTTTCAGCCAGTTAAGCTTGGTACCGTGACAAAAAAAAAAAAAATGATAAAATTAATTATGACGGAAAAGAAAGGAAATTAGTTTTAATCTCTTATCATGTTTTGTTGATTAATGAAGAAAAATAAAAGAAAGGAAAGGAAATTATAGTTATAAATTTACCAATATACCTTCCTACATTATAAAATATAAATTTATACGTTGAGTGTGCAAATTTTTTTTAGGACACTCACGGGGCAAAAATAAACAAATTTCTCAGCTTGGATTGTCATTGGCCTCATAAAAATAAATCAGTTTTTTAAGCTTCGATCTAATTAGAATGTAAGGGTTTAGATCTTGTGATTTTCTTCTTAAAATTAAAAGGCGGCTGTCACACCCAAATTGGCCCTTAATCTTAGTAGTGGAAGATCAAGAAATTAAAGTAAATAGGAGTTCATGATAATTTTATCACCGTCATTTATAGTATGGATAAAATGTTTAAAATGATCGAGAATGGGTTTGAATCTTTAGATGTAGCTTGCACATAGGGTGGAGCCATAATTAACTAACATGACAAATATAAAATATTAAAAAAAAAAAATTTCAAATATGCACCTAGAAAGAAGAAATTTTAAGAAGTAGAAAAAAAAAAGAAAAAGAAAAGCAAATTCAGAAAATTTTGAAAGGAAAAAAAAAAAAGGAAGAAGAATTTGATTGAGGAAGAGAAATTTAACTTTTTTTTTCTTTAAAGAAGAAATTAAAGGAATTTGAAGCATAAAAAAGGAGATAATTTTAGAAATTAATTTTCTTAAAAAAGGAGCATTATATAATTTTTTTATATATGAAAAAAAAAACTATGTAATATAAATTTGCTCTACACTAGGTCGTGGTTCGCGGTACCAACCGATACGTAACGTATTGATCGGTTCATAACCCGTTTTTAAAAGTCTGATATCTATACACACCTCTATAAAATAATAGATTCGATCAATTTATATTGATATTCATCCAAATTCGTTTCATCAACTGCAAACAAAGCTTTCACTGCACTGCAACTACATAGTAGTATTTCCTTACCAATAGGTAAAAAAGATGGCCCACTCGATGATTTGCAGACAATGAAACTATTCAGTCTCGGTTCCTTTTATTTTCGAGGTCCTTTTGCTTCGATTAAAAATTAGAATCTTTTTTCACTTTCTTTTTTCTTCTTCTACTTTTTATTTTATAAAAACTAAATATAAATTCTCTGCTTTTTTGTTTGATAAATTAAGAAGTTTGTTTGTAAATAAGTTGGTAAGCAAGAAACAACGTATAGCATTAAAAGTTTTTAATTAAGAAAAAGCTAAAAAATGACAGTAATAATTTAATAACCTTATGATTCTTATTTGTAAAAAGATATATGGTTCATCTCATAGGGTTGTTTTGGGCAAAATTTGCAATGCCATCAACTCAATTGTACAGCTTCAAGAATCATTCTAAGCAGCTGGAGCCTCTAGCTGTCGTGCTGCAAGCTGCTGCCGAGATCACCGAATTGACACTGATCGAGCCTTGCTCAAGGGCTTGATCACCGAAACAGACAATGGATGGTTTGCTTTAACGGCTAATTTTTAGTCCGTTAAACCAAGGTATTTGTGTGATTTAAGCTCCGTAAAATATTTTTCTCTTAATTTTTTTTTCTTTTCCAATTATAATATTTTTTTTTATTTATTATTTTTACTTTTTCTGTGTTTGACAAAGATTTAAATCAAAATTAAGGTTGAAGATGCAAGAAACTCCTTCTATTCTTTCTCTCTCTAGAATTCTTACACCTCAACCCGAATCAAGATCCCCCTCCTCTTCATTCCAACTCCTATTTATAGATACTTACCAGATATTTACAAGATATTTACAAGATATTTACTAATTGATGGACCTGGGCCTATTCCTCGGTAAGCCCTGGTCACTCTTGATGGGCTTACTCCCGCTCGGCCCATATGGCAGTGTCTTTCTATGGGCTGACCCAGCTGTTCGGACTGAAGGTTGTGTTTTGCGAGTCGGACCTGGCCCATGTCATCCAGGGCCTCCTCAACTGCCCCCATAATTGCCCCTTATTTAATAAGGGGTAATTATTGATGGCGTCTCATCATGACGCTGACGGCTCGAGATAACCACGTGGGGGAGCGAATGGTCAGATCCAGAATCAATGTTCCGGGGTTCGAGGGATTTCTTGCCTTCCCGACGCTTCGGCCCTCGGGCCCCCTTGCCTATATAATGCTCTAGAATTCCACTTCACTTCCCTTTACCGTCTCCATCATCAGCCAAATCTCCCTCTTTCTAGAACTGTGCTAAGCCTTTTCCGGTGAAATCCTTCGAGAGTCATTCTCCCAGCGATCTTGCAGTCCTCCGAGGTTAGTTTCGTTCTTTTTACTTTCGGCAGGCTTCCATTTTCCCTCTTTTAGATTCTTCTTGCACTTCCACCATGGTTGTAGATCTGGGTGTTCTTCGTATGAGACTTAGACTTCCTGACAACATCGTAGTTAGGGTTTGCCCCCAAGACGTTAATATTACGACCGGCGCCGGCCTCCTGCCCGGCGAAGTCTTATTCACAAACCTTCAACTGAATGTTGTTAGGTTCCCTCTGCACCCTTTCTTTGGTTACGTCTTCAACAGATTGGGGATATCCCCTCTGCAGGTCAACCCCAACTTCTTTAGGATCATATCTGTTATGCTCTTATTGATGCGTGACAGAAATCTGGACCTTGACCTCATAGACCTCCTTCTGTGCTATAAGGTCAGTAAGATCCGTACTAACGAGCCCTTCTACCACCTCTACCCGTTCGAGAAGATGTCCATATGCACTGACACAATAAAATCTGAAAAGGGTTGGAGGGATAGTATAGTGGGTATTAGTGGGGCTTGGTCTTCGCCGGCTGCAGAGGATTACCCAATCCCGAGCGCCTTTGGTGTTTGCTCTGTCTCCTCCTATAAAAAATTCAAATCCCATAAACACGACTGCCCCTGTGAAACATGCGTTCCTCGTTTTTGCACTTACTTATGCCGCTCCTTGGGAATACCTTGTGATGACTTGAGCTACAGTGTTTGCAGGGATAGGATTAACTACTTGAAGAGATACGTTCTGAACGATATTCCTTCCTGCTCAGATCTCCTCACTTCAGACAACCTCTTTGCGCTCTCATCACTCGGCTACAATATGAGCAGACTGCAGATTCCCTCTTTTGGCAGGAGGAAAAATACTCCCCCAGTCATTCCTGCTGCTGGGGCGACCTCCTCTCCAGCGTCGGCTTCTTCTTCAGCCACCATATCTGACACTGTCCCGAGCGCAGTGGCTACTAACCCTGCTGCCAGCGCCCCTGCGGCCAACCAGAACGCGCCCTCCCCAGCTACCATAGCTCCTGCTGCTGCGGGGGGCGGTCGGGACAAAGAGCGAGGCAAAAGGCCTCATCCTGACAGTGAAATCGACCCTGAGGAGGAGCCTCTTATTAGAAGGACCCGAGTCTCTGGGCCGGGTACTCTCTTGCACCGAGCGATCAGAGCTCCTTCTCACTCTGGGCCTCCTGCAGCTGGTGGCTCTGCTTCTGCTTCAGGCCCCCCTTCTATCCCCAGCTTGCCGCCATGGGCCCCTCGGTACACTCGAACGGATGGGACGTTCGTGAAACCGAACGAGACCATGCTGAAGGATGGCCAGACCGCTATGGCCTACTACAGGAGCATGTGGACTCCGAAGGACATTGAGGCGGCAAAGGGCCTTTCCCAGAAGGACGTGTTCAGTCGCTTTCCCCAATCTGCTATGGAGGTGACTTTTATTTTCTAACTCATGAATTCTCTTATATTACTTGGTCTTGCCTCCGCCCGTTCTGACTATTGGTTTAACCGTTCTTATTGTGCACCTATGCAGACATTGTTCGGGATGATGGCCATGCAGAAGCAGGTGGAAATGGGGAACGCCAGGGCCCGAAAGTATTCTGACAGCCTGGAGGTGGCTAATAAAGAGAACGACCTCCTTGCCATGAAGAATACCGAGGTGCTGGTTCGGCTTGACAAAGCCGAGCAAGAGAGAGATGTCCTGAAAAAGGAGAATGATTCCCTTCAGGATGAGAAGGACGCCCTCCAGCTCGAGAAGAGGGTCTGGCAGACTGAGCAGGAATCACTCAGAGAAGAGAAGGCAGAACTCCAACGTCTTCTAGCTAATGAACAGTCTGCTCGGATGGCTTTTGAAAAAAGAGCTCTGGACGAGCGTACCGCTCTGATCGACGCTATCAGCAGAGTGGGTGGTGGGATGCTGGCCCTTCATGCTCGGTTCTCCAGGGTCGGTGCTCTTCGGTATGCTCAAGGATTCCGGGAAGGTTTCGCCGACCGGGTTCCGGATGAGGGACAGACCAGCTCCACTCCGGATGAGGTAGACAAGGATCTGGGGATCGAGCCTCTGGGGGTCTATGTCGACCCAGAACCCACCGAAGCGGAGCGTATATTTGATGAGTGCCAGGACATCGCATCCTCAAGGATCATCACAGCTCCTCCTACCGCTCTGCCACTGACCGCTCCCCAATCGTCAACCGTGGCTCCCTCTGTAGCCACTGCTGACGCTGAACCCCAGCCGAACGACTCAGTTATTCACCTGGATTCCCCACCTCATGAAGGTGAGGCGGCTGATGGGGCCGAGGAGGCGAGTCGGCAGGACCAGGATGCTGTTGGTACTGAGGCGTCTAGCTAGGGCTCCTTCGAATTCTTCCAGTTCATATCTTCTTGTAATGATGGACACCTCTCTTTTGTAAACTAAATGTTCAATATTAATGAAATGGCCGAACTCTTTTTCTCTATGTGTTGTGCTCTGTTCAACTTATCTTCAGTACATATATATCTTTTCTCTCTTTTTCTTTTTATATTAGCTTTGCTGTGTGTTTGTACGGCAAGTGCCTGGCGCTCGGCTAGAATGCCACTTGCCACTTGGCTTTAAATTTTTAGCAAGTGTCTGGCGTTCGGCTTATAGTGCCAGCTGCCACTTATCTTGCTTAAGTGCCTGGCGCTCGGCTAGAATGCCACTTGCCACTTGGCTTTAAATTTTTAGCAAGTGTCTGGCGTTCGGCTTATAGTGCCAGCTGCCACTTATCTTGCTTAAGTGCCTGGCGCTCGGCTAGAATGCCACTTGCCACTTGGCTTTAAATTTTTAGCAAGTGTCTGGCGTTCGGCTTATAGTGCCAGCTGCCACTTATCTTGCTTAAGTGCCTGGCGCTCGGCTAGAATGCCACTTGCCACTTGGCTTTAAATTTTTAGCAAGTGTCTGGCGTTCGGCTTATAGTGCCAGCTGCCACTTATCTTGCTTAAGTGCCTGGCGCTCGGCTAGAATGCCACTTGCCACTTGGCTTTAAATTTTTAGCAAGTGTCTGGCGTTCGGCTTATAGTGCCAGCTGCCACTTATCTTGCTTAAGTGCCTGGCGCTCGGCTAGAATGCCACTTGCCACTTGGCTTTAAATTTTTAGCAAGTGTCTGGCGTTCGGCTTATAGTGCCAGCTGCCACTTATCTTGCTTAAGTGCCTGGCGCTCGGCTAGAATGCCACTTGCCACTTGGCTTTAAATTTTTAGCAAGTGTCTGGCGTTCGGCTTATAGTGCCAGCTGCCACTTATCTTGCTTAAGTGCCTGGCGCTCGGCTAGAATGCCACTTGCCACTTGCCACTTGCCACTGGCGCTCGGCTAGGAAATCGGCCACCGCTTGCCCTTTAATAGCTGTTCTCGGCTCGTACGTTATGTCAAATGAACTCAACTCTATGGCCCACTTTGTCATTCTGCCCGAGAGCTCTGGCTTGTGCATGAGCGTTCTGATTGGGAAAGTTGTTAGAACAGCTATGGGGTGGGATTCAAAATAATGCCTTAACTTTCTTTTTGCATTTACAAGTGCAAGTACCACCCGTTCGGCCTTTGAGTATCTTTTTTCTGCCTCCATCAGTGTTTTGCTTACATAAAATACCGGGTATTGCACCCCTTCCTTGCAACGAATCAGAACGGCACTCGTCGCGACACCAGATACTCCAAGATATAGAAATAACTTTTCTTCCGGTTCTGGGGCTGACAGGACTGGCGGATTCTGCATATATTGCTTCAAATGAGTCAATGCCTGTCGTTGCTCATCCCCCCAGACCTGCCTTCCATGGCTCCGAATCGTGTCAAAGAATGGTTTGCAGTGGTCTGACAACTTTGAAATAAATCGACTTAATGCAGCTATTCGTCCTGTTAGGGCTTGCACCTCTCTGATCGTCTTTGGCTCGACATTCTTAATCAAAGCCTCTGCTTGAGCGGGGCTAACTTCGATGCCCCTGCGGTTGACCACGTGTCCCAGAAACTGCCCGGAACTCACACCGAACGAGCACTTGGTCGGATTGAGCCTCATCCCATATCGCTTTAGTACATCAAATACCTCTTGCAGATGCTTCAGATGATCATCCTTTTTCCTACTTTTCACCACCATATCATCAATATAGGCTTCGACAATCTTACCCATTTGATTCTTAAAAACTTTGCTGACAAGTCGTTGATAAGTTGCTCCCGCATTCTTTAATCCAAAAGGCATAACCTTGTAGCAGTATGTTCCTCGCTCGGTGACAAAAGAAGTTTTTTCTTCATCTGCGGGGTCCATAGGAATCTGATTATAACCTGAATATGCGTCCAGAAAGGTTAAACGCTCATACCCCGTGGTGGCATCCACCATTTGATCAATCTTAGGCAACGGGAAACTGTCCTTCGGGCAGGCTTTGTTTAAATTGGTGAAATCAATGCATACGCGCCATTTCCCATTTTTCTTCTGCACCACAACGACGTTGGACAACCACTCAGAGTAGTGCACCTCTCTGATAAATCCCGCATCAAGCAGCCTATCAACTTCTTCCGTTATGATCTGATTACGTTCTGGAGCAAATCTTCGCTGCTTCTGTTTCACTGGTTTGAAATTAGGATTGACATTCAGGGAATGACAGGAGACGGAAGGACTAATTCCAGGCATGTCGAGGTGACTCCATGCAAATACTTCGACATTGTGGGATAAGAAATCCACTAGCTCTTGCTGCTCTTCTCTGGTCAGTCTTATACCCACTCTGGTAGTTCGTTCTGGCCTGGACTGATCGATCTGCACATCCAGAAGGGGCTCCTCGGTCAAGTCGGCTGACTCCTCCACCCTATTCTGCTCGAGTGGAGGTTCCTGTAATTGCTATCTGGGGCTTGTCGACCGGACGGGCGCCTTTCCCTTCCCTGCATGCTTTAGTGTGACGGAATAACACTCTTTGGCTGCGACCTGATCCCCCCGAATGTCTATCACTTTATCTCCATCGGGCCCGAGGCACCTCATGACCTGATGCAGAGTTGAGGGTACACCTCGGACTCTGTGAATCCATCCTCTTCCCATCAGGAGATTATACGAGGGGTGAATTTTCACAACCACAAAAGTTTCCATAAGAGCTCGCTCTGCAGCTTGAACTTCTACTTCCACCATCCCGACGAGTTCCACCCTCTTCCCATCGAACCCTAATAAGGGATTTCCGGTGGGCTTGAGCCTCTCTGGTTTAATGTCGAGCCTGTCAAATGTGTCCCTCGGCATAACATTCGCACTGCTCCCAGGATCGATCAGAACTCTGGGCACCAAGCACTCTGCCACTGTCAAACTGACTACCAACGGGTCGTCATGAGGCAGTTGAACACGCTGCAGGTCTGTCCAGTCGAACTTTATCTGCATTGACGGGCTGTGTTGGTGTAGAGTGGTCACATTGCCGACCCTTTTCTTCATCTGCGCCTGCCGCAGGCGCACCCGTAGCAGCTCATCTGGCTCTTCACTAGGCTCGGGTCGACCATGGATAGCATTGATTATACGAACTGGTTGCGAATTGTGGGAGCTTTGTTTATGACTCCTTTTTATTTGTTCCACTGGTCGATTCTGCTCCATCGCCGAGCCTTGAACATAACTCGCAAACTCCCCTCTAGCTATCAACATCTCCACTTGCCTCCTCAGGTTCCTGCATTCGTTAGTCTGATGTCCGAAATCAGAATGAAAAGCACAATGTTTAGTTTGATCCCTCTGTTCGAGGGGTTGTCTAATTGGCAGTGGTGGATGAAACTTGTCCTTGTTCTCCTGATACAACCTCGCCAGAGTGACCTTCAGCGGAGTAATCAACTCTTCCTCCCTGGACCTTTTTTCGGTCTTCCAAGTGGTCTGACGTTGCGGCTGAGCCTGCTTCTGCCTGATCTTTGCCTTGGACTTTTCCTCGGTCGACACAAGCGACGTTGTCCGAGCATTAGCTGCCTCCTCTTCTTCGAGGCGCACAAAGCCATCGGCTCTCTCATTGAGTTCATCCATGGTAGCTGGCGTATTCACTACCAGACTGGTGTGAAACGGAGTTCCGCGTGTCATGGCTAACTTGAAGGCTTGAACTGCCGTAGAAGGATGGCATTCGATTACCATACTCTTAGTGAGATTAAACCTGGTAAGAAAGGCCTGGAGCCGTTCATCCTTGTGTTGCCGCATCGTGAACAGGCTCGAGATGTCCTTCGGCGGGCGTTTGTTCCCATAGTACTGGCTTATGAACCGATCGCACAGGTCCCTGAAACTGCCAATGGAGCTCCTAGGCAAGTTTTTGAACCAGCTGAGCGCCGGTCCGGCCAGACTTGTAGGGAAGCATTTGCACATTAAAGAGTCGTTTTCCGTATTCAGGGCCATTTTCAACTGGATATGATACACATGATCGATCGGATCGGTTGTTCCGTCAAACAGAATAAAGACTGGCATAGCAAACTTCCTTGGATGCGGCGCATTCAAGATCTCGTCGGTGAATGGTGAATCCACCGTCCGAGCTGCGGATCGGAGAGCTTCATTCTCTCTCTGGAGTCCAGCGGTAGCTCTGTGAGTTACGGTTCTGCCCTCCGAACCGTGATGAGTGACAGTAACCATGGAGGGCCGGTAAGACGGATCGAACGACCGTTCCTCTATGAACTCTCTCTGCCAAGGCGACGCTACTCGACGGCGATCTACCTCCATCACTTCCTCTCGGTCAAACCTTTCCCGCTGCGGATCAACGTGAGTCGAGCCTTCGTGATCTTCAACTCGACGAACATTTGGCGGCGAATTGTCCATCATCCTTTCATCACGGTGGCGAGCTGACTGATTGTTCTCGTTCTGATCGCCTTGATGCGCGATACTAGATGGAACACCTCCTTCTCCGACCGGAAGCGGATGCGAAACTGCGGGTATTTGCCGATGCTGTAATCCAGCTTTCAATTCTGCATTTTCTTTTCTGAGAGCTTCAATCAAATTCATCAACTCTTCAAGCTTTGTTTGCTGGACAGCCTCCATCGGATTGGAGCTTTCACCTATCATTATTCCCGAACGGAGTAAAGGCATTAATCTCAAGTTCGCGAGTAGATCTAAGCTTCGTGAGTAGGAATTTTTAGATCTGGCTTCTAATTCTCCGAATTATGCTCACTGTTTACAAGATCTGAATTGCCTGGACTCTAAATCCGTCAGATCCTGTCACAATCGAGCAACTCGCGGTTGCGTAGATCTGAAGTCACTCCTGCCAAAGCTTCAAGAATCGTAATTCCTCCAGAGTAGGTCACAATCGCTCAGATCTGGATTCAAATCCGCAAGATCGAGTCTCGATCAACCGAATTGGTTTGAATCCATTCGATACTCCTCATTGATCAACCAAACTTTTATGCGTTTCCCACAGACGGCGCCAATTGAAGATGCAAGAAACTCCTTCTATTCTTTCTCTCTCTAGAATTCTTACACCTCAACCCGAATCAAGATCCCCCTCCTCTTCATTCCAACTCCTATTTATAGATACTTACCAGATATTTACAAGATATTTACAAGATATTTACTAATTGATGGACCTGGGCCTATTCCTCGGTAAGCCCTGGTCACTCTTGATGGGCTTACTCCCGCTCGGCCCATATGGCAGTGTCTTTCTATGGGCTGACCCAGCTGTTCGGACTGAAGGTTGTGTTTTGCGAGTCGGACCTGGCCCATGTCATCCAGGGCCTCCTCAAAGGTCGAGTTCACTAGGCAAGACATATAAATTAACTTGTCAAAAATTAATAGATAAATTATTATTGTTAGATTTTATTTTTTATTTTTTGGTAAATATTTTAAAACAACTAAATATGAAAAAATAAAAAATAAATATTTTATAAAAAATATTTTACATTCAAACAGACAGAGCTTATTGAGTTTGACTTTTACGAGCTTGCCTTCTCGTGGGAATGTTTGCCGGTTCACTAGAATGTTTTGATCAAAGGGACCAAAGGCCCTCCACCTGATACTTTTTCATTTATAAATTTGTTTAATTTTTTGAGGAAAAATTAAAAAAAAAAACTTGGTAAGAGCAGTCACATTAGCCTATGCGGATTTTAGCTCTAAAGTCATGCAACTTGCTCTCCAAAAAAAACTTTTTTCTAACGGTTATATTTTTTATCTTGTATAATGAATACTTATTTTCTCATATAACAATCATCACTACATTCATATCTCTCTATTGTAACAAATATATTCCAATGACAAAGAATATTTCTGCAATTTGTTAAAAAGGTAGGGATCGATATTATAACTTTAAACAATACATTATCCATTATATGAATTACAAAAGTTAGGATTGATATTACATAACATTAAATCATCCATTATATGAATTAAAAGTTAGGATTGATGTTATGCTTCATGGTATGCCTGTATTTGCATCAGAGGTAATGAACATTCACGTCCAACATAAAGCCTCATTTTTTGTCGTGAACAAATTTCGATTTCGGATAATTAGTTGTTGTGTGGAAGAATTGATCGAGGATTCATGGAATTGAATTGAGTTTGAAAATAATAGTTAAGATTGAGATAAAAAAAGATGAAATAGCTTAAATGGTAGAGAATAGATATGGTTAATTGTGATGAATGGCAGTATGAGTTGGGAGTTAAGAGTATTGATAGAAGAGAAATGAATTTTAAAGCAAATGCACCATTTGTGGTAGGAATTTAAAATGTAAAGCAAAAAAAAAAAGTTTTAAAAATCAAATTTTAAGGGGAAAAAACAAAAAGAAAAAGGTTTTTTAATTTATTTTTGACCCAAAATAATTTTTTTTGGAACAAATAGTGCCTAAACAATATATTTTTAAATTTAATAAATTTTGTTTTTCTTTTTTATTTGAAAAAGAAAAGCTCAATATCATCTACTTTTGGTTTTTTTTTTCTTTCAAAAATACATGCAGCCAAACAGGGGCCTTATGGCACTGTTACATACCTTTGCTACCAGATTTCAAAAAGAAAAAAAGACTGCCCAAAACGGCATCGTTTTGACAAAGAAAAAATAATAAATAAATAGCAATCGAGCTCGGGCTTGCAGAATGCGAGCCAACCCACAAGGTCATGTGGTCCCACTCTATTAGTGCCAAACGCTGCAACGCTTTTGGGCCATTTGGCTAGCAGAAAAGGGTTTCCCAGTGTTTTAAAGATAAATATTTTTATCAAAAGAAATTGAAGAAAGATGAGAATGATTTTCACATTCTAATTGAAGTTTTTAATAAATTTTAAAAAAAATGAGCGTAAGAGATTTTTCTTATTTTTTTAATAATCGTGTAGTGTGAGGGAGAAAATTACATTTTATTTATTGAAAAAAAAAAAAAAACATGAAAGTGTACTTTTAAATTTTAACTTATAGCAAATGCTTCAATAGTCCAAAGATTAATATCTCTGATAAATTTTAGAAATGTTTATTTATAATCTTACTTGTCTTATTGAAAAAAAACAAAAAAAAAAAAAGAGTTTTAACCCATAATAATGAGAGAAGGCAGACCAGCTAAGACAAACACAGCTGTTGGTAAAAAAAAAAAAAAAATCAAAAACACGGAGCTGAGCTGCCATTTTGTGTATGTATGGCTCGAGACATTGACAGTGGTGTGGTCTCCACATACAGTCTGTCCGTACACCACCACAATTAATTCTCCACTGCTTTCCATTCTCGCCTTCTTCCCTCCCATATCTATGTCTGTCTCAGTCCTCTCCAACAAAGAGATAGAGAGAGTGTGTATTGCTGTTTGTGTTAGAGAGTAAACTTACTAGTCCATCGAATTTTCCGGCCTCTAATTCCTTCTCTATGGAGAGAGCCATGGATTCTCAGATCCATGGCGCATTCAGTCTCATCTTGTTAATCTCACTCGCCGCCAATTTCGCCATCGCATTGCCGGCAAACCAAGTTCCCGCCAACTCTTCTCCAATCAACTCCAACTCCATCCTCGTCGCTCTCTTGGACTCCCATTACACCCTACTCGCCGAGCTCATCGAGAAGGCTCTGCTCTTGCAAACCCTAGAAAACGCCGTCAACCAACACAACGTCACAATCTTCGCTCCCAGAAATGAAGCCCTAGAGCGCCAACTCGACCCCGAATTCAAGCGATTCCTCCTCCAGCCCCGCAATCTCAGGTCACTCCAGACTCTCCTCCTCTACCACATCATTCCCACCCGGATCCCAACTCACCACTGGCCCACTTCACCAGCTGCCGACGAATCAACGCACCGCACAGACTCCACTCACGCCACTCTCTCAGAGGACCGCTTGCATTTGACGACCAAGAGTTCCGGCGATAAAATCGTTGACCTAGCTAGAGTTATTCGGCCGGACGACGTCGTCCGCCCCGACGGAGTCATTCACGGGATCGAACGGCTGTTGATTCCCCGATCAGTGCAAGAAGATTTCAACCGGAGACGGAGTCTCCAATCGATCTCCGCGGTTTTGCCGGAAGGAGCGCCGGAGGTGGACCCCAGGAGCCACCGGTTGAAGAAGCCGGCGTCTCCTGTTCCGGCCGGATCCCATCCGGTCCTGCCCATATTCGATGCCATGGCCCCAGGACCGTCTCTGGCTCCGGCGCCGGCACCGGGCCCCGGGGGACCCCACCACCACTTCGACGGCGAGAGTCAAGTAAAGGACTTTATCCAAACCTTGTTGCATTATGGAGGGTACAATGAAATGGCGGACATTTTGGTCAATTTAACCTCATTGGCGACGGAGATGGGGCGGTTAGTTTCGGAGGGGTATGTCCTGACGGTCTTGGCTCCGAACGATGAGGCCATGGCCAAACTCACCACAGACCAATTGAGTGAGCCAGGTGCGCCTGAGCAGATAATGTACTACCATCTGATACCAGAGTACCAGACGGAGGAGAGTATGTACAATGCTGTGAGGAGGTTCGGGAAGGTCCGGTATAATACACTGCGGTTGCCGCATAAGGTGGTGGCGGAGGAGGCTGATGGGTCTGTGAAGTTTGGACAAGGGGATGTGTCTGCGTATTTGTTTGATCCGGATATTTATACCGACGGGAGGATTTCAGTGCAGGGGATTGATGGTGTGTTGTTTCCGCTAGAGGAGGTCTCAAAACCATTGACGAAAGCTGTGCAGGTGCCTAAGGCGGTTGCGAAGCCGCGGAGAGGTGCGTTTCTTTGCCAAATGCTTCAATTTTGTTTGACTTCTTGACATTTGTTGGTTTTAGCTAGATAAATCCCATGCTGTCAAGTTATGTACTAGTAATAAACACACTGAAAGATGTACAAAATAACAAACACATTTAGTCAATTGGTTTAGATGGCTAAAAATAGGTTAATTTTGTCAATTTGGTGTTGGTGGGCTGGAAAACATATATGGTTAATTATAGGTATATTCCATGGCCGGAATTTGGTGTTTTGTTGTTAATTGAGTGTGGTGGTGTGGGTAGGGTCAGATTGAACAATAGCTCTGAGGGTTTGTAGGGGTCACTCTTACCTTGAGGTTTCTTGATGAATTTTGAAGGAAGCATCAGATCAGGGGCTAATAAGCTATATCTAACCTCCTCTGCCCGGACATAGCCTTGTTAGAGCCCAACAGTACATAATGTGCAATTTGATCACTTGACTTGAATGGTATGATGATTGGGGGTTCATACAATTAATTTGCTGATGCAGTGCATATTAATTGGCTGTTCATGTAGGGAGAGGTATGAAAACATTACAATAATCTTTCAAATTCTTCCCACCTTACTTTGTATTCAACAGTTTGGGGAATGCCTAAGGTTTAGGGAGCAAATTGATGGGGTTTGGGCGGCATTAGAGTGCTTAATTTCAACTTTAGACAAATAAATAAATTTGATGGTCTTCTGAGTGTTCTAAGCACTTGCATGATTTGTTTTGCATGCCCTTTACCTGCCACATATTTTATTTGTTTGACTTGAATTCTTTTAATGGCCATTTGGTGGAAATGATAATAATATTAATTCTCATCCATGTGTTATTATTGTTTATGTGAAAGTAATTCATTCATTAAATATAAATTGTTTAAATTAGTTGACTTATTAGTTTTATTACACTGCATACTGCAGGGAAGTTGGTGGAAGTCGCATGTAGAGTGATAGGGGCTTTTGGACAGAATTATGATTTCAGTAGCTGTCAATGAAAATAATTCACATTCCTCATGATTAATCCCAAATCAAAGATGAACAACAGAAAGGGTGAGCATTTGGAGACACCCCCATTCAGATGATGTTGGATTGAACAAGTTTAAAAAGGGTTTTATAGACTTACATTAATATTTGTCAAAATTTTGACCGTAAATTAGTGTCTATTCCATTGGCACGTCTAGATGATAATGGGAAGAGAACTTGCATTGGCACGGCCAAGCAATTCAATTCCTTTGTTGTTTTGTTATAAATTAATACTGTAATTATATATCAATTATTTAATGTAATACAGTATTATTATCTTAATTTGTTCCACCGACACTGTATGCATGCACAAACCAACAATCCAGGAAGATTATCTTTTCTGCTCTTTTTTCCTTTTCGCGACTTGTGAGTCAAATCTAACTTTTTGCTTTTCTTTAATTCTATCACTCTTGTATTTGTTTTTATATAATAGCGGGAAACAGACATTAGAGTTTTGATGGTGATGGTAGTGGTGGTGGTTGATTAATTATTTAAGTGAAATATGATGTATTTATGCGTTGCTAAAGAAGTCTCTCTCTCATATTCAATTGAAAATATGTCATTGTCAATTATTTCAGTGAAAGTTGGCTTAGTTTTAAGTAAGCTCTCACCATGCATTTTCATGCTAACTTTGTTGTTATTAGACTAATGATTTGATCAAATCACCGGCTTTTGTTGGAAATGCATGGTGAAGTAAGCCTCTTATCGACTATTCTTTAATTCATATGAAATTTTTTAACACCTCACTCTGATGTGCTCTCTGTCTGTCTCTCTCTCTTTCTACAAGTGAGTTCTAACTCAATTTGTAACAAAATTTAGTTATACTATGTTTGGCGACATGGAATTGGAGTTTTCAAATTGAAATCTGTGGAATTGAAAATAATCAATTCAGAAAATTGACGCCGCCAAATACAGGTCTTATCTTAACATAATCATATTGTAACCACACATGTTAATTGACGGTCCACCCTGGATGACCAAAAAAAAAAAATTATTTGACACAAGACTTGGAAACAATTATTTAGCCATCAAATGAGACGATATTCATCCACACTGGAAAAAGATGGTCCCAATTTCCTAACATTGCCTTTCACCTCTCCATATGAGAAGCTAATTGCATTGTTTAAAGAACCTGGGATGCCTAGCTAATGCAGTTGGAATGATACAAACTTCCTCTGGTTCAACCAAACTCACATTAGAGTCACATGGTTCTTGAGCTCCAACTAAGGAAAAGAAAAAGAAAAATAAATAAATAAAGGAGATGGAATTCCAAGCATTGGTCACGCATTGAAGAATTAGGTTGCATTCTAATAGACCCGACATTCCAACACGTCAACATCCAACTTACATCGTGTGAGAGACAACTGGAACCAAAATCATGGACTAGCATCAAAGCCAACTTATTTATGAAACAGTCAGAGGGGCTTTGCTTCAGTGTAACGATCAAAAGGGGTTTTGCTTCATAAATCTCTGGCCAACTCAGAAAGATCTACATGTCCAGGCTTGGGATTGCTCAATTTAGGAGAGGTTTCTTTTGGAGGATGGTCTTCAACTGGTATACTCCGCCTTGAGGATGACGACGACGAAGAATTCCTATCATTTTGGTGTGGAGCCCCAAATTTAGAAAAGAAGCCATTCTTCACATCTTCAGCTGCTTCAAAGAAACGATCGAGACCACCAAAGAATCTACGTTCCATGGCTTCAATATCAGTGCGTAGCCCAGGAAAGTCAAAGGGTCCAAGGTCTGATGACTCCAAGGGTAAAGACCCTTTAAGCACCTGATCTGTGACATCTTCTTCAGTGTATTCTTTGTTAGATTGCACCACCTCAGAGGGCCTGAATAAGTAACATAAGTGTGAACCCAAATTTACCATTTATATAAATTTGGAAAGTGTATGATATAAATCCTTAACCATTGCAGAATACCTAGATGCTAGAACATTGAGAAAATGGACCATAGATGAAATACCACGCTGCTACAAAGGTTGTGGCCAAGTGGTATTACTACTGTTTACTGTAACTTAAAAAATACTAAACTATTGTTAGTTCAAAGTCATGAATAAGTTGCAATTGTTCCCATCTTTTATTGCATAAATGATTATAGGCCAACATATATTCAGTCACTTCCTCAACTCGAGTTCTTTTCTATCTTTTACATGTTCGCATAGTGCCTTAATCTAAACCATACAACTGAAGTATTCACAACCTCAACTGCATCATCATCATCGTTGCCTTTTTTTCCAAATAAATGGGGTCGGCCATATGGATTCTCTGTCTCCATTCTATTCTATTATATACCATGTCTCCATTAATATTTAATGTTTATAGTCAGTTTGAATTGCTTTATTCCATGTTAGGTTTTGGCTGTCATCGCTCTCTTACCTTATATGCAAACTACTCTTCGCTTTCTAATGGGTGCATCAATGGATCTTGTGTCCAAACCACACAAATACATTCTCTCTTATTTTGTCCAAACCACATAAGTACACTCTCTTATTTTGCCACTAATAGGCGCTATTCTTGGAATCTCCCTCATGCTTTAAATAATAACTCCATCTTTCCTACGCCCCATATAATATAGCTGGCCTAAAAGCCGTCCTATAAAAAAAATTCCTTTCTACCTGCTTGGTATTTTTTATCACATAAAACACCACTAACTTGTCTCCATTTAGTCCAACCTACTCCAATCCTACAAGTAATATCATTATCCATGCATTCCGCCATTTTCTTGTATTACTGGTACTAATTAAGTATTGAAAATGATGATTTTCAGTGACTCCATGATCTTAGATTGCTATTGTTATATTATTAATTTCTGATTCTTTATTAAATTTACATTCCACATTTTTTTGTTTTAGCCTTACTAATTTTTAGACCTTTTAGTTCTAGGGCATTTCGCCAAGTTTCTAATTTTGTACTCCCAAGTTTTCCTTGGAGGCATTCACCAACACGACATCATCCACAAACAACCTCAACTGCATATGGGAGCAAAAATATACTACTTTCTCTTATATCCAAGAGATGCTCCCCTAAAAGCTTGAAATGATCCCATTGTTCATTTTTTACCTCCCTCCGATCTTAGCATCCTCATTTCAAACCCATCTCATCGAAATGAGAGGTTTCTTGCTACCTAGAATTCTGTACCAGAAAGCATCACCAACTTAATGTCCATCTTACAAAAATTTCCTTCTATTACAATTAGCAGTAGTTGACCATAACCATTTAGAAGCACTAGCATCTGAACAGAGCTCACTTCTATAAATTTCTAGGTTATACCAACTCCAAAGCCCTTCAACCTACTCCTGATTTTATAGAAATTTTATTCCAATTTCTAGTTTTATCCTATTTATACCCTTACTTTGGTCTTGTGAACTAAATTATGCCATCAGTAAACAAGTACACCACAAAATTATATCCCCATCCATTCTTTTTTTTAAAATGAGAAAATAAAAGGGTTCAACCCAAATCCTCCGCCAAAACCTGTCATGAGCCATGACTATGGACACCCACTTTTCTTTCCAAGACTTTAGTCTCACATCAACCACAACTAGTAAAGCATGTGATAAGACAAGAAAATATGACGAAGAAAAATACTTACATAAAAATAGGTGTAGAAACAGCTCGATGGAAAGTTGTAGTGACAAATGTAGTTAACCATGTTGGTTGTTAGAATAACCATTTCAACAGAGAAATACTTGGATAACATCAATATATATTTGATACTCCCTATCCTCTCTTGATATTACCTTCGTTGAATACTGTAATATGTTTTCTTACAAGTCAATAAAGAATAGGGATCTTCTCCAATCCAAGCCTTTAGATCAATCAGCATTTTCTTCGAAGAAATCACGATTGTTCTTTTTGGCATAATACCAATCTCGAATTTCAATTTCTTGCTTCAAATACAAATGTTCTTCAACTACCATTGCCCAGCACTCCCTTCAATGATCTGTACAAGTTTGAATAGCTCTTTATCCTTGTACAATTTCTTTAACCTTGTGATAGAAATTAATATTTATTATAACTGCTTTTTCCATTATACTTTGTGGGCAGAATTTGACCTCCAAAAATTCCCATGTACAATACATGAAAAAATTCCATCACAGGAACTACAAAATTTCCTATTGTAGAAGATGTGCTCATAGTAGTTTTTTCTGTATTCAATCCTTGAATATTAATGTTTTTCAACTATTCTCATTCAAAACTCCCTAGCTTGAACCTCTGTACAAATGAGAACCTGTTCAACTTTGAAAACATTTTTATTCTATGCATATATATATATATATATATATATATATGAGGACTCACATCCTTATAATAGAAGGTTCTTTAAGTTCTTTTCATTCCTTTTAGTTATTATTTTTTTTTGGGCAAAAGTTTTCCATTTTAAGGCAATTCCACATTGAAATTCATGGTACAATGAATAAGATGCATGTCATTGCAAGTAGAAGATTTCCCTATTGTGGAAAATAGTATCAAAATAGTGTTAATTTTGAGACTGTGCAGAGAGAGAAGGAGCCGATGTGACTTTTGAACCTCTCATCATAGGAGGAGGAGGAGGAAGAAAGGAGGAAGAAAGAGATTTAGAGGGACACACCAGCAACCTCCAAACCTCTCAAATCATAAGAGGAAATTAACACAAAGAGAATATGAAATCAACCAAGAAGCGTGGGAGTCTCCTTTAACCATCAGTTCATGGATAAGCAAAAAAAAAAAAAAAATCCGGAGTTTTTCAATTTGGAAAAAAATTCCCTGAAAAATCACAAATTTATATTGTTTTACGACATTTTCTCAGCAATCAAACAGAGATAAAGCAATATATATATATATATATATATATATATATATATGAATTTCACAAAGAAAGTGAAGTTACCTTCCAAAGCAGTCCTTGAGGATCTGCTCGGTTTTCTCGCACTTTCTGAGGAATTTTCCAGGCTCCACCTCTTCGGTTTTACAGTGCGATTTGAGAATCTTTCTGGTAGAGCATCGGTCTTTATAACTACTAGGGTTCGAAGAGGCTTCGATATCGCCGTTTGGGGAATCGCCGGATTCATCATCGTCCTTCCACACCCAACCCATCTTTACCCTCTTGCTTCCCGCACAATCCCCAATTCTTCTTCTACAAACCGAACCGCTACTGACCTCGTTTAGCGGTGTTCGGTGGTTAATAAAAGAAATAACTTGAGAAAAAAGAAAAGATAAGTGTAAAACATAATCTCCTTTTATTTGGAAATATTACAAAATAAAATTACTGTGCAAGAAGTTCGTGGGCTCCAAATTTTTTTCCTTTAGTTGGTACTGTTTTTTTTTTACCGAAATATTAACCAACTGATGTAAATAAACAGAATAATTACAGGTAGGCCTTGGGCCAAAGCAGCCCAAATAGGCAGAACACAAATAGCCCAAAGAAAGAGGTAAACCCAATCCAAAAGAAGACCCTAATAAGAGAAGCCCTGTCCAAAACCTAAACTAAAAACCATAATTAACGCCTAATGAAACCGTTAATGGTGGTTATCAGCCAACAAATCCAGTAACAAACCCTAACTTTTAGAGAGAAGAATGCAGAAAGAGAGCTCAATCCGACAGTCTTAGAGGCGGACGACGAAGATAGCATGAAGGCGAGTCATTCCAGTCTCTAAAGATTCGTCTTGTAGCTGCTGCACAATACTTGAACCAAGTGGACTTCAGATAACTCTTGAAGTAGCTCAAAATCTTTTCATTTTTCACTTTATTTTATTTTATTTTTATATACTAAACACAATATTAACTTTCCTTCTCATTTTTATCTAATCAAATGAGAAGGAAAGTAACCCTTTATATGTGAAAAACTAACTCTTAATCATTATATGTGACTCTTATATTCTGTTTGGAAAGAGAGAGAAAAATGGACTTATTTATATATCATGCAATTACAGGAACAGTGGTAAGTCTATTCTAAAAGTTTAAGATGTTAGAGAAGGTGTAATTTTAATATTTATATTTTTCAAAACGTCCCCTCATGTGTGATCTTTTTTTGATCTAACATGTACTTTTTCAATTTAATCATTTACTTCAAAAATTTAAGATGTCAAAGAGAGTGTAATTTTAAAAGGTAGAATAATAAGTATTTTATTATTCTAATTAGCCTACAGTTTTTATTTTTTATTATTTATTTATTTTTATTATTATAACAACATGAAGAATTCACGTGTCAAATGCAATCATTTTTGTAGAACAATGCTGTATTTGATAATGAATTTTTTGCTCCACTCCCATCTAACAAAGTGGCTATCATTTTTGTAAAGTAATACTAATATTCTTGTACTTGGTAATGAATTTTTTGCTCCACTCCCCCTTTAAGTGTCCACCAAAGAATTTTAGTAACAGTAGATAAATAAATAATGAACACACAAGTTACTAATAAGATCCATAGACTCTTTTATCATTTTTGGTGTTTAGAAAATATTAATTGAATTTTTTTAAAACTATTTTATATTTTGTCAGTTAATAGAAACAGACCAAGAAATTAATTCTTTTACATTGCTTCCTTGTATCAGAATAAGATATTCAAGTAAACCACAAAGACGCTTTTCTTCATACAGAGTATAATCAACATCAATGTGCGAGGGCTGCCAATTCACAGCCACCAACTATTAGAAAAGGATGAGGTATTTGTTCAAACTCCGACCCTTAAATTCAATTTGTGTCTCCAAGTTTCAAACTTTTGGTCTTTCATCTCTCTCTAAAGCATCTAAACTTCACAATTCCAAGAAAAGTGGAGAAACACACCAGAAAAACCAGACAGAAACCCAAAACTTCGATTCACTATTCCATGACATCACTGAGATTTTAGGGGCTGGAAACCTTATGCTGGATGACAGATCATCTGCGTTTTCAGTATCTAAAGAAACCCATTTAAAGGATACCGAGGAAAAGGAAGAATACCCATGTTGCGTGCAACGTGTTTGTGAGAATGCCAAGGATAATGTGGAGCTAGGGAAGGCCGATGCATTAGTTTTGGAAGCCACCCAGTTGAAAAATATGGGTGTAAGTGATGTTAGTCCAATAGTTCATAAGGTTACAGAGATTGTACGTGCAGAAGATTCTGCAGTTTCCATGGAGGTACGGTTAGGAAGTGCGGGTTTTGAGTTTGATACTGAGATTGTTGACAAAGTGTTGAAGAGGTGCTTTAAAGTGCCACATTTAGCTTTGAAGTTCTTCAATTGGGTGAAGCTCAACAAAGGGTTTTGTCTTACAACAGAAGCTTTCAATACCATGATTTACATTGCTGTGGAAGCAAAGGATTTTGGGCTGGTTGAAGAATTGGTAGAGGAGATGGAAAAGAACTCGTGTGAGAAGGATATCAAGACATGGACCATTCTCATATCATATTTTGGAAATGCAAAGTTAGTTGGAAAGGCCTTGTTAATCTTTGAGAAGATGCGGAGATCTGGTTTTGAGCCTGATGAGGTGACTTACAAACTGATGATCCGTTTACTTTGTACTGCTGAAAAGGCCGAAATTGCAATGGAGTTCTACAGGGAGATGATCCATAAGAACATGGGGCTCAATATGAGATTGTATATATTACTATTGAGGTCCTTAGCAAAATCAGGAGATATTGCCTCAGTTCAATTTGTTGCAAATCAGATGATAGAGGTTTTTAAGATTCCGGAACATGATGTATATGCTTCTGTCTTGAAGAGCTTTTGCATTGCTGGGAGAATTAGAGAAGCCTTAGAACTGATTCGCTACCTGAACGATAAAAATATAATCCTTGACCCTGGAAATTTCGAAACATTGGTGAAAGGACTGTGTAGGGCTGACAGGATTGCTGATGCTCTGGAAATTATTGATGTCATGAAGAAAAAGACTGCTGTTGATGGGAATATATATCGAATTGTTATTAATGGCTACTTGCGGAGAAATGATATTGATAAGGCATTTGATATGTTTCAAAGCATAAAAGAATCTGGGCAATTACCTGCAACTTCCACTTATACTGAGCTGATGCAACATCTTTTCAGGTTGAATGAGTACCAAAAAGCCTGCAAGCTATATGACGAGATGCTGGAGAAAGGAGTTAAGCTAGATAGCGTGGCTATTACTGCTATGGTTGCTGGTCATATTTGCCAAAACTGTATTCCTGAAGCTTGGGAAGTGTTCAACAGTATGGAGGAAAAAGGCATCAAGGTGACGCGGAAATCTTATTCCATATTCATCAAGGAGCTTTGTAAAATTTCAAGGACGGACGAGATTTTCAAGGTTTTGGATAAAATGCTGGCCTCCAAAATAACTATTGGAGAAAATATTTTCCATTTAATTAAATCTTATTTTGAGAAAAAAGGAGAAATGGAGATGATAGACAAAGTAAAGCAGATGCGGAGAGCCTGTAAACATAACCCACAAGAAGGTGAGGTTTTTAGAAAGGATGTATCAATTGGAGGGGAATTAAATACAGAGTTGAGCTCTAACCGAATAGAGCCAAGGAGGGTGGATTTTCAGGTGGTGGAGCCGCTTTCAAAACCTTATAGGAAGCAGGATCTGGAAGAAATTTGTAGAATTTTGTCTTCATCAAGGGGCTGGTGCTTAATTCAGGAAGCATTGGAGAAATGCACCATTCAGTTCACACCTGAACTTGTTGTGGAGATTTTGCGAAATTGCAGTCTGCATGGTCATTCTGCATTATGTTTTTTCTCATGGTTAGGAGAGCAAGCTGGTTATAGCCACACTACAGAAACTTATAACATGGCCATCAAAATAGCTGGACGCGGGAAGGATTTTAAACACATGAGAAGCCTGTTCTATGAAATGAGAAGAAAAGGTTGCTTATATACATCAGACACATGGACAATCATGATAATGCAATATGGTCGAATAGGTATGACAGAAATTGCTCTGAGGAATTTCAAAGAAATGAAAGATAGTGGTTGTAAACCAAATAGCAGTACATACAAATGTTTGATCATCTCTCTTTGTGGTAGAAAAGGAAGGAAGGTAGAGGAAGGCATTAAAATGTTCCAGGAGATGATTCAAATGGGTTGTATTCCTGATAAAGAATTGGTTGAAACTTATTTCGACTGTTTATGTGAAGTTGGTAAGCTGTCGGATGCTAGAAGGTGCACTGAATCTCTTCGTAAAGTAGGTTTCACAATTCCACTAAGTTATTCCTTGTACATTAGAGCTCTTTGTCGTGCAGGGAGATTGGAAGAAGCTTTATCATTGTTAGACGAGGTTGGGCCAGAACGATCTTCCGTGGAACGGTACGTTTCTGGAAGCCTTGTTCACGGACTGCTAAAAAAGGGGCGGTTGGAAGAGGCTTTGGCTAAGGTGGAATCTATGAAGCAGGTAGGCATCTCTCCAACAGTGCATGTCTATACATCCATAATAGGTCATTTTTTGAAGGAGAAACAAGTAAGCAAGGCTCTGGAAATTTTTGAGAAAATGAAAGGGGAGGGTTGCAAACCAACAATTGTTACTTATTCAGTATTGATATGTGGGTATGTGATCCTTGGGAAGATTGTTGATGCTTGGAATGTTTTCCAGCACATAAAACTTAAGGGACCAGTTCCTGATTTTAAGACTTACTCCATGTTCATTTCATGTCTAAGTGGGGTTGGTAAGTCTGAAGAAGCACTGCAACTTATTTCTGAAATGTTGGACAGTGGTATTATTCCTAGTAGTGTTAATTTTCAAACTGTTTTTTATGGGCTAAACAGAGAAGGCAAGCAAGATTTAGCTCATACTGTGTTACAAAAAAAGTGGGCTCTTGCAAGTAGAAGGAAGTTTTCGACCTGAGTTTTGTCCATATTATTGGTATTAGTTTTGTATCATTTGTCTCATGTAAATTATCAGAGTTTTCTTCCCTATTATCATGAATGAGGTTCATGCTTGTGATGGCAATTGATTTGATAATAATAGTATGGTTTCTGCTAAAAACTATTAAGTTGTGTACCAATTTGTATCTAGTTGACAAACTCTGGTTTTTTTTGGATGTAAATTATATGCCACCTGATTTTGTAACCATGGAATCACTAGTTTTATACTCCGTATCTGTTACTTGTTCAGCAATTAGATAAATTTCATGTCAGTAGTAATCTTATCTCATGTCAGTAATAATTTTGTTACATTAATGATCACACCTCCTGTCACCAATAATTTTGTTTTGGACATTGTCATTATTTTAATATCTCAACTTTGATTATTTTAATACATATATGCGTGTGTTGGGATATATACCTTGCGAGTAAAGGTCACTTGGCAATTGGCATTACATTTGATAATTCCTTTAAGCAGCATAAAAATGATATTATTGAGTTAGGCTTCTAAAGCATTTGGGTTGCTTTTGAAATATCATGGCTCACGGGACGTAATTGGATTGTAACTCTGAGAAAGGACAAAATTGCCTAGGGTTTCATTAAGAGTATATGTCTCTACAAAGAGTACAACCTAGTACAAGCCCCTCCATATCTTCAACCCCTTCTTCAGTCCAACGATTGGTTGATCATCTAGCTTTTGATGGCTAGCTTGATCATTGTACCAGTAGAATAATGTATCCAAAGTTGAGATTTCGGATAGACAGACGCACCTATTCAATAAGAATCAAACCCCTATAATACTGTACTCATTTCCCAGTGATGAGCTTGCTACACTATATGCAAATTTTTGTTTCTGAATGATCAAAAATCACTAAGACTGTAACCTAATGGTACTCACTAGTCACCACTTCTTCACCTTCCGAAATACATGGTCAAGGGTTTATATCCACGTAGGGGCAATACCAAGAAATAAAAATTATCGACTGCACCACCAAGGTCTTCAAGTGGTATCTCCTGTCATGGTCTACCAAGTTCACTACATATGACTTCATGTTGTCAAATGGTTACATATGACTATAACGAAAATGACAAGTGTAAAAGTAAGAAATGCCATATAGTATATATGGCAATGTTTTATTCATTCCCCAAAATTGCAGCAAATGCCACCTTCTCAAGAATACATAAGATTAGTAAGTACTGAGTGTTCCCATAGGCACGTCTTATAACAGCTAGAATGAGAGGCATTGTCATTTTCGCCAACGAAGTACCCAAGGTCAGCCGGGTCTTTGATTGATATCTTCCAACCAGATAAATTTTCCTAAGATAGTCCTCCATTGTTGTCTGGCTTAGCCAAAGCTATTCTGGAAAGAAACAATAGGTCCACCATCAGTCATTGCACAAACGAAGAAGAGAAAAATGACTGACTATGTGACGACCAAATTGTATTAACTGTCAGCTGCATAAAGGGAGTGCACCGCTTTACAATCTGCTAAGCCTCACAATGTTAGATCAGTGCTGCACATTTGAATGTGCTAAGGGAAGTGAATTAATTCCCAGAACTCCACAATTAACCAATAATGCACACAACTTTTAAATCAAAGGTACAAGGACTTAGTGCACCAGGATAGGAGAAAAGAAAATATAAGAAGATTAAAAAATCTGAATTAATTAAAAATGACTCTGCCAGTGTTAATAATCTAAAAATGGACAAACCAATGAATAAAGGCCATCATGCACACAGTATTTATATAAGCAAATCAATAAAGGAATGCAAAGACAGCAGTTGGCTTGCAGATAGGTGCATGCTCATACAAACTTTTTCAAGGGCTGTAGATATTATTGCAAATTTTATATATGTGGTCAATTCAGATGCCTATAGGCCTGTATTAGAACCAAGTGATCCACCGTCCATGGATTTTTGGCCTACATTCTAAATGGGGTCCATAGTTCCTTTGATTATCCAATCATGGATTCTCAATCTGTCCAAAGTTGTTAATTTGGAAGGTGATTTAACATTGGAATGCACTGAACCCAAATGCTTCATGCAGTATTCAATTCATTATGGAAACCGCAATGCAGTATGTTCAACTTATGGAGAATACCGAGGCTAAAACTGTAACCCAGAGAGAGGAGATGTTGTCTTTTTTTTTTTCTTCTTCTTTTTGTTTTGCGGGTGGGGCGGAGAGGAACAGTCAAGTGCACTGTAATATGTTGTTGTATTGACTTGTCCAGGTCATAAACCACCACTCCAGAAGTTAAAAATTGCAGATCCAAACCCTGCAACTGCCCTTAAACCTCCACGGGAAAAATGATTAAAAGAACAGAGATATGTTATGCAGATGGAGGGATTGCCATTGTAACCAAGGAAAGGGGACAACTGGGCATTAAATATCACAGTCTATTTGAGAAATAAGAGCCTCAGACAATAAACTAATTAAATTCACAAATTTGTACTTCTCACATCACATAGAAACAGTACATACCCAAGCACTGTCAGACGCAATTAAGCTTGAAACTGAGTATATGAGATCAAAAAAGACCGCCGGCTAAGTTGCAGAAGTTGACACTAGGTCATCACGAACCTGAAGATGGTAAAAGAAAAGCTCTGTCAGAACTTCTAGAGTTATTCTGTCCAGTAAACATAAAATTCAACACATAGAAATTGATGTCAGTCCAAATTCTAAATGACATAAAAATGTATTAAGATGTTGTTTCATCTGCAAATTCAGAGGTGTGCACATGACCCCTTCAAGTTCAAAACATAGAATGTGGGACAACTATATCCTGACTTCTGAATTCATTCTATAACATGCAAACATCTAGAGATCTTAACCCAACAATTTGATTTAAATATTTCCATAGATGAAAAGAACTAATGTAATTGTTTACACAAGTCTACCTGGCTCATTCAACCGAACTTCAACCTAGGACCCACCTCATACTATGCAAATATTGTCCGCTTTGCACCTTCTTGGCGCTCACATTGCCTGGGGAGAGAGAAGTTACTAACACTTATAAGGGGGATGATTCTACCTATGTAGATAAGTTCTAAAAAGCGTGAGCATGCAAAGCGGACAATATATGCACAGTATGAGACGGGTCTTGAAAGATGGAATCAGAGCCAATCCCCAACTCAAACGTGGGAAGAACATGCACAAGGCCATAAGGATCATGCTAGCAAGTATGCTGGGTTCCAAGAGGAGGTGATTGGTGATTTCTCACATATGTTTACCAAATTATGAACAGTACGGCTTATCTAATGCTGAAAATTTTCGCTGATTGATCTCATTTTTTGTTGTAATCTGCCATATTTAATTCTTTTTCTTTTTTTTTTTTTTTTTTTTTCCTTTTTCCTAAGTACGATTTAATTATACATAAAAGAAAAGAACTGGCAACCACGAGCCAGGCACACAAATTTTAGCATGAAGAGTCTATTGCTTATGGCCTTCACTCTATACTAATGCATATATGTATCAGCGCGCGCAAGGTAAGTAAGGGAAAAAGAGATACAGAGAGAGAATCTGACATGAACGCCATTAAATTTACCAAATTATGAAACTAAGGTTTCCTAATGCTGAAATTTTTTTGCTGATTGATCCATTTTTTCGTTATAATTTGCCAGATTAGTATATTCGCTTCGTTTATCATCAATCCAAAGTCATTTCAATACATCACAAGCATCCACACAAATATCGAAGAGTATAATCACATCGAAGTTCAAGGAAGCGAAAAATATATATACCTACAATCACCGATGTTAAGACGAACCAGCGTAGAAGAGGCATCGGAGTACATCGTCATCAGTCCGATGCTGCTAATGCCAGCGACAGAATGGGCTGAAAGGCATGACTTCCCAACAAGTTTCAGATATTTTATTATGTGATGAAGACGGTGACCGACGGTCACTCGAAGCGTGTGGCTTCTGTAACGCCGTTAACCATTTCAGCCGTTACATAATGATTGATTGCTTAGCTGATTTACAACTAAAATTAATTTAATTTTTTTTAATATGACGGAAAAACTAACTTGAAAATTCCATTCAACCAAACCTTGTACTATGTAGTAATAAAAATTAAATAAATTAACTTTATATGATTATATTCATATATATCTCACACTCTCGCTTCCAAAAAAATATTTTGTTTGAAAAACCTTGATTCAATTATTTAAAAATAATGTCTTATTTGGAGAAAGGTGACTCACAATGATTTTTCAAACCGAACATCTTTTTTGGTACAAAGGATTTTTATCATAATTCTAATTCAATTCAGTTAGCATTTAGCAAAAACTATCATGAAATAGATTCAGTAATTGTGATAAGTCAAATAGCATTTAGCAAAAACCATCATGAAATAGATTCAGTAATTGTGGTAAGTCAAATAGGTCTGATATCTTACTCTAAATTTTAATCCCATGAATACAAATAATAATTTCTTAGAACTAGGGGAAAAAATCCAACCTTTACCTGACCGGCACGATGTAAAAAATGGCATAGAACTATACCCATTTTTAATTAAATTTCGGGTATAAATATATATACTGAAAAAGTGAAACAATATTCAGTGTCATTGATTTATTAAAAGCAATACAAAATTAAGGAATGCGTAAATTTTGGTCTAGGGTTGCTGAAATTGCCAGCGAATTAGATTACATTTTCCTTCCATTCATCTTCATCCTCCAGATTGTTCTCTCTTCTATAAATATAAATAAATAAAAAATAGTCCTCACTTCTCCATAATTTTCCATTTGGACAACTTGGATGTGATACAAAATGGGAAAGGCAATTTACGTCGGTGATATTTCCAACCAATCCAGGGCAAAATTTCATTTAGAATAATACTGTAGTTAAACCCAGAAATAGAGGTGAAGGCCACTGAATGATACTCAGTGATATTACAGAGTTGTCACCGTAGTCTCAAGAACCTCAAGCGTACTAAAAGATAGTCTCTAATAAGACATTCAAGTTTTACATGCCAAAAGACTGAAAATCAAATTTCAGCCCCTACTGTCCATACCCACAACTTAGATCAGATATATATACAAAGTAAAGAGAGGACCACAGTTCACATTTTATCAAAGGTTAAAACTCCATCATCATCATGTTACTCTAGCACTTCGTCTCTTGTTAGTTTCCTCTGGCCTTCTCCAAGTCAGGAAGATCTGTAATGTATGTCAGAAATAAACAAAGTAAGACAACTAAAAATCTGCAATAAATTATGTTTAACAGGGTAAAATTAGCAAGCAAGCTATACAGAAAAGCTAAGACAGTAGCAACAAACATATAACAATGGTATATCACGGGCGCCAACAAATAGAGAATCATATTACGTGTTTAATATTCCACACAACAATGTTTAGATTACGTAACTTGTTCTCAAATATGCTTTCAATTAAAACAGTCTTAGAATGATCTAATAACAATCATACAGAAAGCGAAAAAAGATAGCAGAATTATAAATTGTTTGTACACTAATCTTCGTTCTCTTTCCATATGTCTAGACCATAATGATGATAGTAACATAAATAAATATAAGAAGAAACTTTTTGTAAAAAATTACGTCCCTATATTTCAACATTAATTAATAAACATTTGGACGACAGTTAAGTCTTGAGCAATGTGCACAACAATGCAATCAAATTCCCTGCATTCATTAAAAAACCAGCAAATATATTTCCACAAAGCAATTAATTATGGAAGCCCGATAGCAAAGAAAAACTTTGGGACTCACAAAGCATTCCTTCATCATCACCGCTCCCATCATCTTCACCAGTGCACTGCAATAGAGAGAGAAGTCACATTAAATGATAGAATGACAAGTCTTTTGCACCTCTATCCATAGTGTTTAGTAAGGGATCAAATTACCGCCACATCATCATCACAGGCAAAATCCGCTGCAAATAACACAAAATCTACAAGTCAAATCCAGTGAATTGTTGGCAATAGAAACTAAAATTCTGATGTTAAGTTCACATGCCATTACAACATTGAGTAATTCTACAGAATAGATGGAATCAAATATATGATCACTGCAACTTCAGCCATTGAAATATTGGGTCTGGGATGCAATTCTTATTGTCAAACCAACAAAGCAAGTAGGATTATCCATAAGAAAACAAAACAGGATCACAGATAGATATTCAAGGAAATTTTTTTTTTCCCAAGTATAATCAAGGAATATTTAAGTAACTAACATTTTTCAAAAAGGAGAGAATCAACCTCAATATCCAATAATTTCTCATTAACAGGTAGAGAGGTGACCAACTATATGGTATTGAAACCCTTCTTACTTTTCAACTGGACTAAATAGTACTGAAAAGCATTTCTCTTACACAGGTCAGATTTGCAGCTTTAGAATACAAAGAGGTACTTGGACAAGTATGACATGATATATGTAATTCTATATACATGTGTGTGTGTGTGTGTGTCGTGGGTACTCCAGCAAAATTGAAAGGCATTCCTTGGTGCAACAACTTGGGCAGCCACTCTATAAAAATAAGGGAAAAAGTTAGGTATGTGCCTATTCCGTCCCTCCCAATATCTTTAATCAACAGGGACCAACAATGCTTCAAAGTCAAGCTAATTTACTTGGTCAAAAGGGCTTTAAAGTGGCAATGAGGGTCTCAGTACTGTTCTGGGCTGTAGAGTGGCATATCTCCTTTCCTGGTACTGCAACTGGGTTCTCCCATCAGATCCAAAAGCAGTCTGGGGTACTGTGAGAGGTTCGAAAAGAGGCAGGTGGGTCGAAGAGACAGTACCATCCAAGGGAGAGATATTGACTCGCAAGTTTTTACCATCTCTGTCTCAATGCCAAAAAGTTAAGAGAGGTAGGAGCATGATTTCTTTGGGGTAAAGGGGAGGAGTTCTAAATACATTTTTCCCAATTATTAGCTCTCCAGTTCAAGTTGGTGCTTTGTGGATAAAATGTCTAAAGGAGTAACCATGCTTTGTTATGGAAGTAATTGTACAAATATGCCTTAAACATGATGGCCTGTGGCATAGGATAGGGTTGGGTGGCAGCCTCAGAATATGGGGACACCTCAGTGGACTGGTTTACAAAGTAACGGACCTCAGGAGATGGGTGTCAACAAGAGCATTAGGTGGGGATGAGGAATTCACTGCAAACATTGATTTTTGAGTACGGGATGAGGGAGGACTAAATTTATATTAGATGTTTTGCATGGAGAGGGCTCTTTGATGGAGGCTCTCTCTCAATGGTTTAGGCTATTTAATTGCTGACTTCCACACACTTGGCAGGAATAAACTGCTCTTCGGATGTCTGGTTTGTGGATCATAAAGTATTAGGAGAGATTCGAGGATGGATTTCTTATAGCATTTCTACAGAGTGGAATTTAGGAGGGCGGAAGCAATGGTAAATTCAATGTGAAATCTTTTTACAGCTACTTGGTCAGGTCCTAAGAGGGGGGATCCCCTTATAAAAGTATTTGCAAGGTTAAGACTCCCTTTAAAATATTGTCAAGGTGTAAATTTATACCTAATTGGTGTTACGTGGGTAAGCAATAGTGAATAAAGGAGAAGGGTTGCGTTAAGTAGCTTGGCAGCCGGCATAAACCTTTGCCATGACCAATAGTGGATTGACTGAGGCCATGGCCTTAAATAGAGCGGAATGAAAACATGGGATTCATGTAGACAACCCCAAATAATTGGGAAAAGGCTTGGTGGTTGTTGTTGGTGAAGGTGGTGTTACATGAGTAAGCAAGACAGGAACGAGTGGATCACCTCCTAAAATCATTGCAAAATGGCTAGAGATTTGGTTCTGCATTTTGGTGTTGATTGCATTCTTGTATCTCCCAGACGGTGCCAGATTTGCTTCATAGTTGGAGAAGGGGTTGGAGAAGTAGGAGGAAGAAGACCACCTAGGAGGCAATTCCCATTTGTGTTATGTGGCATTTCTGGGGAGGGGAATTGGCACCATTTTAACAGATAAAGGGAGAGGTCAAACTTGCAAGAACAACTACTGATGTCTTGTGTTGGTATGAGAAGACATCAGTACCAAGGGTACAAAGAAATTTTCTAAAAACTGGAATATTTGCATTTTAAGGTAGAGCAAGTAGTCGGTAATCGAGGAACTTTTAAAGTTCCATTTCCTATAGAAACTAATGATAATTGCTTCATTAGGTTTTCTAGGTATACATTAGTCTATTTACATTTTAGCGAGGTACCAAAAATGGGTATAAGGAGGTCGGTATTTTTCGGGGTTGCACTAATACAGAAAATAGACAAGCTGATATCAAGTCGGATATTCTTTTATAAAAGAAAAAGACCATTTGAAGTGGATAAGGTATTGCATTAATGTTTTTTAAGTTAATAAAAGATGAAATAGAGAAGTAGCGTACAAGGGAAACTCTGTTTCTAGAAAATATCAATATGGTGATTTCTTTAACATTAAAAAGAAGTGAATACAATCAATGGACAAAGGTCATGCGAGATCATAAGCAAATAGCCATGTTTAGAATAAGCAGGTCGTTTGCGTATTTCATTTGTCAAATACATTTTTGGAGAACCCAGAAATTGTTTTTAGTACGTGTCCACTTAACTAATAACCACGTCACTATCACAAAATTCATTGACAGAAAGGAGTAACAGAGAAAATGATCATATAAAATACTCTAGATAATGCAAGATGCTTCAAGTATTCAAAATGGAAGAAAACACAGTACACAACTAAGTATAAAATCTATCTATAATATAAATTCTCATGATTTGTTGTGGTTTATAAACTCTTGTCATACGGGAAAACAGCTCAAATATGACCACCGAGAAGACAATATAAACTTTGGGAGAAAGGCTAAAAATAAACACCAATAAGAGACTATATAAACTTCGGGAGCAAGGCCCATATATAAACACCAATAAGACACTATATAAACTTACAACTGCTCGACTCTTCATCCTCATCACACCATTTGTTCCAATCAACTTTAAGGTACGGAGCAGGTTTTTCTTCAGACTTCAATATTCTTTTCCACCAACCCTTCTGCTCTTTTTGAATTGAGCATGGTATGTTCCTTAACCCAATGTTAGTTTTGCAGCCCTGAACAATAGGAAATAGTAATCATGCCATTACAAAGAGGTACATCTTATCCCTTCAAAGTTTAAACCAAAAGAACCTTGATAATGTGACTAGCTAACAACCCCAGGGCAAGAATGATCATGCTTTAAACAATAAACTTGCTGGATAAATAACTAGGAAAAAATAAATAAATGACCATAAAGACAAGGGATTGACACAATTTAACACCTTCAAAATAAACAGCTAACATGATTTCTTTTAAGCGTCACATGAATTTCCTAAAACTTTCATCAGAGAAGAAAAACTCAAAAAGTAATTACAGAACAATCATGGAGACTTTACTAATGATTTGGTGGAAAACTCAAGTGTTCAACAAATATTATGTCCTTTGCAGGCTTGTAGTCCATCCATTTGTTGCAAAAGAAGTTTGTGTTTCACAACTTTTACAATCACATATTAACTTCAACAACAGTTTGATGTTGGGAACAAAAGTTTCAATTTTTTAAGTTGTTATTGGCATTTTATTTTGATTCAGAATGTGGATGTAGAGTAATGCTACAGAGAAATATAAAATAAAATCCTAAATTGCTCAGACTCATTAGACTAAACCATTGATCTCTGAGTAATCTCTAAAACATAATAATGCCAGTTGTGTTTTCCCTTTGCCCCTATGGTACTTTAGCAGTGTGACACTCATGTTACCACTAAATTCAATGTAAATTTTAGTTTAAGCCCATCCATGGCTCAGATGCTGGCCCTTAAAGCAACTTTGAAAAAATGTTAGAAAAGTCTAAAGCATTCAATAGAAAGCCTGCATTTCAGATGTGATAGTTTGCCACTTTGTGAAACAACACCAAAATTGGTTCTGGCAAAAACTTTAAATTTTCCCCAATCTTTTGTTATAGAAATTTAGTAGTTGATTCTGATTTTATATATCTTTATTAGCAGCCGAATCAAATTTGAAATTTTCTACAACATAATCTTGATACTTCTAAATTTTTGATGCATCTATCCTAAATCAGTAGGTGGTCGGCATTCGGTTTCGGATTACATATATTACATGGACTTGAGTACGTGTGTTGGGTAGGGGTGTGTATCCAAGTGTCAGACATGTCAAATTCGAAAACAAAAGGATACAGGGACACTGCCAAATATTCATATTATTTAATATTTTTATTCTATTTTCTAGGTAAAAATAATATCTTTATATAACACACCATCCAATCTATGCGTTTCACTCATTTTAAAACAATAATAAAATGAAATTGGATTATATGATATACTTTTTAGGTGCATATTCAACCAAAAGAGTTTGACACATATTCCATACCCATGTCCGTGTAATGTGTGTCCGACACGGGTACTTCTCCTACTTTCGAAAAGTCCATGTAACATAGTTGAAGATAAGAGTTGCATCAAAAATAAAAGATGAAATTATATATTCTAAACATATAAGAAGAGATAGTAAAAAGTATCATAGAATACAACAAAACAAACATAAAATTGATCAAGGTTAAAACATTTGAAAAAAATTAAAAAATTAGTAAAGAGTAGTGAAAAGCTCACCTCGGGTACAATTTTACCATAAAGTTCCAAACTGAAGTCAAAGGATTCACCTTGCACACCCACAGCAGAGAAACTAAATAACCCCTCAGGCTCACATTTCACGGATACATTTTTTGCATCAGGTAAAGCAATGGTCAGGTACACTTTATCAGAACGTTGAGCCCAAAGAACCTCCGGATGGCGACTTCATCATTCACGTAAATCAAATCAGAAACAGGCAATCAATCTAAATCCAGATATTACACAACAACTAACACAAGTTCCACTACATGTTACTTTTAAACTAGTAAACTTTAATTTCCTGCTATTGTTTTTTTTTTTTCACAGGCGCAATATAATCGGTCGTGGTTAATAAGGCCATACATTTTCCTTGTGATGCCGTTGAAATGGTGATAATTCAACTTAATAGAAGCTCGAGCTAAAATGGTTGCAGTATCAAAGTGAAGCATAGCCGTATATTGGCATACACATTTCAATCCAAGTGTCCTTATATTCACACACACATAACAATCAAGCTGGATCTTCGAAATGACATCATGATAAAAATAATAATAATAATAAATAAATAAATAAAATAGAGCCACGATATACAGGCCCAGCCTGTGAAGCATTTTCGTTTCAAATAAAAAAAAAAAAATGTATATGAATTCATGTATCAAAATTCCAAATGGGTTTTTTTTCAAAACAAACGTAATTGATACTAATACTTAATAAAATGATTTTAAATGGTACAAACAACATAATACAATCATTCAATTCCTATCATACTTTTCAAATGAAGAGAACAATCACAAACTCATATACTTGGTTCATCTTTTCACTGTTTTGTTTCTTCCTTTCGACGTCAGCACAAAAATGGGAGTCGTTCAAAACTTAAAATGAACTGACAAAAATATAGTAGAAATTAAAAAAGAAAAAATCAAGTGATGTACCATTTTTGAGGTAGAGTGCTATAGCTGCCAGAAATCATGGAATTGTTACCGAAATTAAAAAATAAATAAATATTGCAAGTTAAATGAAAATCGGAAGACATGAGTTTACCTCATTTTCAACGAAAATAAATAGTACTTCGACTGGAGAACTGTACAAACCCTCCCCGAGTCAAAAAGAGTCAAAGAAAGCCCTCCCAAGAAGACGAGTGTAGTACGGGTCGGGCGAAAACCATACACAAATAGAAACTAGAGAGAGAGTAATAATAATGAGAGCCGCCCCCACATAATACGCTTCGTTCTTTTAAAAATAAAAAATAAAAACCAATAAATCCTACTAAAAAATAATAATAATAATTTATAGACACTAAAATTTTCATTTATACCGCCTTACTAAATAGACGTAAAATCTTGTAATTATAAATTTATTCAACTAGTATTATATAATCTAATTTTTAATATATTCCTTTAAGTTTTAATTATTTGATAAAATTTCATTATGATTTAAATAATAATTAATTTAGTTAAAATTTAATTAAAAAATACTCCTTCAGTCCTAACCTACCAGGGTCTTTTTAAAAACAAGTCAAGTTCACATATTAGATTCGAAAAAGGAAAAAAAAAAAAACCTTTAAATTATGACACTTGTGCAAATGTATCCTGCTTACACATTTAGAAATTAGATTAAAATAACCTTAACAACACATTTTATAAAATATATACAAAATTAATATTTTGTGAATTAACTAAAAAGGGTAGCTCTCACTGTTTATGGGTTTTCGTTTGCTCACCAAGAAGAAACCAGTTGGGTCTATAAGATTACACAACAACACACTGAAACTCGCCGAAGCTAGAACTCATTAAAGCTCCATACGTCTGAAACTTAACCAAAACCAAAATTGGGTCGCTACACTGTCGTTCCTAAAAACCTCTCACTCACCGACAACATCACCCATGACACGTGGCAGCTCTTTGTTTCTCCTCTCTCTAACACAGACCACAAAAAAAAACCAGTACAAGTAAGAACTCAAAAAACCCATTGTGGACACAAATTAGGCCATGTCATCAAAATTCAAATTAATCTGACGTCACTAAAGGTCAACTTCAAAGGAATAAACGAGAAGCCAAAATTGACTAACACTTGGTCGATATAAGAGCTCCAACAAAAAAACAAGATGAACTCATAAAATCTCAGACCTACAGTCGATCGACAGGCCTTGAACCTCAATTCGACCAAGCCACCTCCTGTCAAATGAATAATGAAGAGTGATGGTAGGACTCTTCGAAGCCAGTGGGAATGCAGAAGGGACTTTGGAATGGAGGATGAAAAATTAGCCAAGTCTTGCTAAGGCAGGACCCAATTTGAGGATAGAAGTGAAAGACATGCTGGAGTAAGTACATAGACCTTTATAGCTACCCTCTATTTAGGTCATTCAAGGAAAGATGTACACCTGGCGACATAACCGAAAAAACAGGGATTAGGGCATCATGATCCATAAAGGAACATGAGCCTTGACTCATCTTATTCGAAGGCCCAACATGTACAACCTGAATGACCTAGGGCTAAAAAAGGTGGCAAAGGCAAGAAGGATATGAACACACGTAATTCGGGCTCTAACAATACTCTAGACTCCATCTTCTCTACCATCATTTCAGTCCTCATATTGGACTGGTTTTCTCTCCCTTAATTCACTCTTCTGTATTCCTTGTATTGTTTTAGTGGTATTCCCAGATATTTTCATCTCTTAGTTTGACTCGAAAAACAGATATATACACCCATCAACCGGTGGGAATCTTCTCAGACGCGGTACTCCCTTCCGTCAACAAATCTTCAACAACCTGGCACGGTTGTGGACTTGGAGGTTGCCGTCGTTGCTGCTGCTCTGGATAGAACACTGATGTAGAAGTTTTCGTGTCTCACCTGGACTTGAATGAACGGAGATAAGAGTTGAAGAAGCTTTTTCGTGTGTTCTCATGATCTAGTGGTCAGCTAGACTCACCGGAATAGTTTAGTCTTCGAAACTCCCGTAACTGCTCATCTCTTGACTTATCACAACTTCTTGAACCCAACCCATTATATGAAATACTAAACCTAAGCTCAACCTAACCCTATTTTCAACTCTAACTACTCAACTCAAGACCAACCCATCATTCTACTTTTAAATTCGGGCTTGTAATTCGGGCTTAGATTCCATATTAAAAATTGAGGTGAATTCAAGTTACTCATATAACTAATCTTCACATCAAAAATTTAATATGATTTGGAATTAGTTTTTAATTAAATTACTTTAAAAAAAATATTTAAAGACATTTTATAAATTTTCAATAAATTACAAACAAATTCTTAAAAAATTAATTATCTTAAATGTTAACATACAATAAGTTAAGATTTAACAAAAAGTTAATCGTAATTTAAATATTATATATAATGTATTTAAAATAAAAAATATATATATACAAATAATATTAGAATTCGGGTTCAGGTTGCTAGTACCTCAATCTAAGCACAACTTTAATTAAATTCGGGTTGATATTTTTCAACTCAAACCCAACCCTATCTATAAAAATAATTGTCCAAACTCAAAAAAAATCGGACGAGCTCGAATTACCTAACCCAAGTTACACCCTTACTTTTAACACAACATTTAAACATTATAAAAGTTTTAAACACACGTTTAAAATAGGGGACAAAGTCCAACGAAGAGTATACAGGGAAAAAAATTCACCCTTGAGAATAAATCTGGTTCAAGTTAATAATGCTTTATTTATTAGTCTAAATAAATTTGGTTCAAGTTAATAATGCTCTATTTAAATTATTCTAAAAATAATTATTATTAAACGTCATTACAAACACAATAGGGTTCTAACGTGGCAAACTACTATTGCAACACGATGTGGCATGTAACTTAAATCGGAGGATCCGACCGACCAGAGTTCCGTACGAACCCAATCAGTGAAAAAACAAAAACAAAAAAAAAAAAAAAAACCTGAAATTAAACTCCATACCAAACCCCTTCTCTCTGTAAAATAGTCCTTATCATTTTTTCTCTCTAAACCGCCATGGCTGTGGAAGGAGGGGGGACATTATCGGAGCTTTACCAAAACTCAAAGAAGCTCTTGCTGAGGACCAGAGACGGTCTTGAGAGGCTCGAGAGGTTGGAGCTCTCGTCGTCGAACAGCCTCGATTCACCGGAACTCTCAGTGGCCGTCAAGAGGGACATTGCTCAGATCCAATCACTATGCGCCGATATGGATCGCTTGTGGAGGTCCGTCGCAACCAAATCTCAGCGCGATCTCTAGAGGAGGTTCACTTCTAATTATCTATATCCTTTATGTATATATATCCTTTTATGTGTTTCTGGATATCAATTAATCACATGATTGATCTTGTTTTGGTGCGTTCTCTGTTGAATTTTTATTTATTAATCGTTTGATTTTATTTTTTATTTTTGGAATTTGTGGTTCACTTATCTGTTTAGTTATTGTCATTTGAAATTTATTAATTCTAATTTGTCAAGTTTTAGTTTTCTGGTGGAGGTTCAATTCTAGTGATGTCTCTTTTCTATGTTTTGATGCGTGTTCAATTGTATGGTAATATTTAAAGGTTGAAATTTTGTTTCAGTTATTTGTTTGGGATTGTAATTTGAAAATTGCGCTCAAATTTGAATATGGAAATTGGCACATTTTCAAATGTGTGGAAAATAAAAAAGTGGTGGGAGACTAGTTGCTACCACTGCTTGGCAATTAACATCACCATACAATTCTTGGTTTTCGAAAAATTAAATCTATTGAAGTGATCTTTCAGCAGCACAAATACACTGATTATAGTCACTGTTAGTTTCTTATGGTTATTTTTTTAATTCAAGAATAAATAGTTCTTCTGTACATCGGTTCTATGTTATATTGTAACTGCTAATGCAATTTGATGGTCTTGTATTTGTACTTGATGCGATAATATTTTATGTATTTTTTACGCACAGAAAAGTGGAACAAGTAGCTGAAGAGGCTGACTTATTGACAGATAGCCTGGATAAGTATTTTTTACGGAATCAGAGACGGGTGCAAGAAGCTAAAGAGAGGGCAGAATTGCTTGGAAGAGCCGTAAGTTATTATTTCTCCCCTTGATGGATTAGCAGCAAGCTTTTCTATGTTTTGTCTTTTGTAGTCCTTTACTAAACCATATAATGGATTTGTTATATTTTACAGAATGGGGAATCCTCTCATGTATTGAGAATTTTTGATGAGGAAGCACAAGCAATGCAGTCAGCCCGTAACTCTTCCAGGATACTGGAAGAATCTCATGCAACTGGAGTTGCCATCCTTGCCCAATATCACACACAAAGGGAGCGCTTGAAGGTATCTGGAATCAAACAACTGCTATGCATTTATATAAATTTATGTTTTACTGTGCATCAAGATTCCAGCATTGCAAGGTTATATCCACTATAGGATTTCTATTACGGGGCAACCTAAGTGGTGGTGACATACTATAAACTTCTCAAGAAGGTTCTTTGAGATTAGGAGCCAACCTTCACCATAGTGGCAATATATATTGTGATTGGTACCCAACTCCATTAGATTGAAAGCCTGCAATTGGGACTGTTGTAGGAGGCAATTAAATTTTAAGAATAATTCATTCTGATATAATTGGTAACAGTGTTTTCTATGTTTGTTTCCTGTTCTATGTTTTGTTTTTGAACCTCTATCCTTTGCCTTTTTTTTCCCCTTTCTTTTTAATTTTGATGAATGTTGGGATTTGGGTATTCTACAGGGAAACGCCCATTTTAGATTCTTTCTTTGTACAGGGATTTCGGAACTGTACAGAGCTTACAACGTTCTCGAATGACATTGACACACGTGTGTGTCTTTGCCAGTCTGCCTGATATCTTTCCAAACTTGTAGTGAGTGTGGAAACTCTATAGTGGTAGTACCACAACATTAGATTTCCCAACAAGGAATCTGGGATCTAAACTTGAAACCTTTTAAGCATTGCTGGGGAAATATATCACATGGTCAATAGTCCATTTTAGCATTCCAGTTCCAGTATTAAATTGACGGTATATAAGGGTCATCCAATTAAATTCTAATGGATAGGTAGAGTTGTCATAACATAATCTATGCCAGTGTTCTTCGAGTTTTCTACTTGCCTTACATTATCTATAACAAATGTTTAGACTTTGGTATTGCAATAGGCATGAAGGTGCACTGGTTTCAACTTTTACTCTACTCTTTATCCCAATGCTGGTAACACATACTTTAAACATAAAATAGGAGAGACTGTTGGATTCTGAGAGTGGTGTAAACGGTGAAACATAAAAGGATATTACTTCTAGAAGTGACATTTTTTGGTAAGCATTGAAACTGGTAAAGACCTTATTAAAGTAAGTCCTATTTTGGTGCAGGGTGCGCAACGGAAAGCACTGGATGTACTGAACACACTGGGGCTATCTAATTCTGTATTGAGGCTCATTGAGAGGAGGAATCGGGTTGATCAATGGATTAAATATGCTGGCATGGTTTTGACAATCATCATCCTAATTGTGTTTTGGAGGTGGACGCGATGAACTGTGTGACCGTGTATTGAGTGGGTGAAAAATATATCTTCCCTCATTCTGATCTCCTCTCGGATAGCTAAATGATGCTGTAAGATGCAATTGCTGAAAGCAGGCAGACACAGAGAATTTGTTTACTGAGCCCTTTGTAGATTTTACTTGTAGGGTTGAATTGGTGGTGGTATTGTGGGACACAGTGTAGCTGGAAGTGGAAGAGAAGAGAGTGAGAGAGAGAAGATGTCTAAAGAGCTTTAAGAGTATCGGGTAGGAATAGGATTGCTTTCTTCAGCTACTTTCAGGTTGAAATGTGTCTTTCCCCTTCGCGACACTGTAAATTCTGTAATGACTCCAAAGTGTTAAATCAGTTGTCAAAAGGGTAAAAAGCCAAAAGGACACTGTTTATATTTCTGATTGCAAAGACAAATCTTTACTGTAAATTGTGCCTCAATCTTTATGATTTGAGAAAGAGGTTCACGATACTTTTTGTAGCACTTTTATTCTCCAATTGAAAAATAAGTTGTGTAATAAACGTTCTTAATATTTTGAAATTGTGCAAAATTATCCCGCTAAATTTGACATAAATGAGTGTTATAATATTTATTTTACTCTTTTACTAATCTCAGTCCAATAGAGTTCATTAGGATTAATGAATTGGGATTAATGATAACTTAAACTACCAGTGAGGTTGGCCTCTGGGCAAAAGATTGCTTCCTATATATAAAATCAAGGGCTTTGCTTCTATGAATCCCTAATTTGGGATGTCGTAATCAAACAACGGATGAGAGATCCTTAACATACGATGCACTTTTGGATCCACTCTCTTTGTATATTATATCCTTAGCGACCGCTGCGAACCGCCTATGGATTGTATCCTGCTGTGCTGCTGTGATGGGATAATGATTTTCACAATGAGATCCTCGCGCGGGAGTAAGAGGAAATTAACACAAAGAGAATATGAAATCAACCAAGAAGCGTGGAAGTCTCCTTTAACCATCAGTTCATGGATAAGCAAAAAAAAAAAAAAAAATCCGGAGTTTTTCAATTTGGAAAAAAATCACAAATTTATATTGTTTTACGACATTTTCTCAGCAATCAAACAGAGATAAAGCAATATATATATATATATATATATATATATATATATATATGAATTTCACAAAGAAAGTGAAGTTACCTTCCAAAGCAGTCCTTGAGGATCTGCTCGGTTTTCTCGCACTTTCTGAGGAATTTTCCAGGCTCCACCTCTTCGGTTTTACAGTGCGATTTGAGAATCTTTCTGGTAGAGCATCGGTCTTTATAACTACTAGGGTTCGAAGAGGCTTCGATATCGCCGTTTGGGGAATCGCCGGATTCATCATCGTCCTTCCACACCCAACCCATCTTTACCCTCTTGCTTCCCGCACAATCCCCAATTCTTCTTCTACAAACCGAACCGCTACTGACCTCGTTTAGCGGTGTTCGGTGGTTAATAAAAGAAATAACTTGAGAAAAAAGAAAAGATAAGTGTAAAACATAATCTCCTTTTATTTGGAAATATTACAAAATAAAATTACTGTGCAAGAAGTTCGTGGGCTCCAAATTTTTTTCCTTTAGTTGGTACTGTTTTTTTTTTACCGAAATATTAACCAACTGATGTAAATAAACAGAATAATTACAGGTAGGCCTTGGGCCAAAGCAGCCCAAATAGGCAGAACACAAATAGCCCAAAGAAAGAGGTAAACCCAATCCAAAAGAAGACCCTAATAAGAGAAGCCCTGTCCAAAACCTAAACTAAAAACCATAATTAACGCCTAATGAAACCGTTAATGGTGGTTATCAGCCAACAAATCCAGTAACAAACCCTAACTTTTAGAGAGAAGAATGCAGAAAGAGAGCTCAATCCGACAGTCTTAGAGGCGGACGACGAAGATAGCATGAAGGCGAGTCATTCCAGTCTCTAAAGATTCGTCTTATAGCTGCTGCACAATACTTGAACCAAGTGGACTTCAGATAACTCTTGAAGTAGCTCAAAATCTTTTCATTTTTCACTTTATTTTATTTTATTTTTATATACTAAACACAATATTAACTTTCCTTCTCATTTTTATCTAATCAAATGAGAAGGAAAGTAACCCTTTATATGTGAAAAACTAACTCTTAATCATTATATGTGACTCTTATATTCTGTTTGGAAAGAGAGAGAAAAATGGACTTATTTATATATCATGTAATTACAGGAACAGTGGTAAGTCTATTCTAAAAGTTTAAGATGTTAGAGAAGGTGTAATTTTAATATTTATATTTTTCAAAACGTCCCCTCATGTGTGATCTTTTTTTGATCTAACATGTACTTTTTCAATTTAATCATTTACTTCAAAAATTTAAGATGTTAAAGAGAGTGTAATTTTAAAAGGTAGAACAATAAGTATTTTATTATTCTAATTAGCCTACAGTTTTTATTTTTTATTATTTATTTATTTTTATTATTATAACAACATGAAGAATTCACGTGTCAAATGCAATCATTTTTGTAGAACAATGCTGTATTTGATAATGAATTTTTTGCTCAACTCCCATCTAACAAAGTGGCTATCATTTTTGTAAACTAATACTAATATTCTTGTACTTGGTAATGAATTTTTTGCTCCACTCCCCCTTTGAGTGTCCACCAAAGAATTTTAGTAACAGTAGATAAATAAATAATGAACACACAAGTTACTAATAAGATCCATAGACTCTTTTATCATTTTTGGTGTTTAGAAAATATTAATTGAATTTTTTTAAAATATTTTGTCGGTTAATAGAAACAGACCATGAAATTAATTCTTTTACATTGCTTCCTTGTATCAGAATAAGATATTCAAGTAAACCACAAAGACGCTTTTCTTCATACAGAGTATAATCAACATCAATGTGCGAGGGCTGCCAATTCACAGCCACCAACTATTAGAAAAGGATGAGGTATTTGTTCAAACTCCGACCCTTAAATTCAATTTGTGTCTCCAAGTTTCAAACTTTTGGTCTTTCATCTCTCTCTAAAGCATCTAAACTTCACAATTCCAAGAAAAGTGGAGAAACACACCAGAAAAACCAGACAGAAACCCAAAACTTCGATTCACTATTCCATGACATCACTGAGATTTTAGGGGCTGGAAACCTTATGCTGGATGACAGATCATCTGCGTTTTCAGTATCTAAAGAAACCCATTTAAAGGATACCGAGGAAAAGGAAGAATACCCATGTTGCGTGCAACGTGTTTGTGAGAATGCCAAGGATAATGTGGAGCTAGGGAAGGCCGATGCATTAGTTTTGGAAGCCACCCAGTTGAAAAATATGGGTGTAAGTGATGTTAGTCCAATAGTTCATAAGGTTACAGAGATTGTACGTGCAGAAGATTCTGCAGTTTCCATGGAGGTACGGTTAGGAAGTGCGGGTTTTGAGTTTGATACTGAGATTGTTGACAAAGTGTTGAAGAGGTGCTTTAAAGTGCCACATTTAGCTTTGAAGTTCTTCAATTGGGTGAAGCTCAACAAAGGGTTTTGTCTTTGCAGGTGCAAAATTTCACTCAACCAATAATGATTGAGAAAAATAAAACAACACACTCAAAAAACAATAAGAATAAATAAGAACAGTGTATAGAGAAGCGTAGAATTACTTGATCCTTTTATTGGAGGTCTGAGCCCCTATTTATACATAAAAGGGTGGTCGAATTAAGGTAGGACTCGCATTGCTTGTCCTCCAATTCTTCCTATACAGAGTTTCTTTACAAATAGAGCTTTTCCCTTGTATAACTTTCTATACGTATTACTTGCCTTGTATAGAACTTCCTATCTCAGAATTTTCCTTCTACAGTAAATCCTTCAACTGGTAGGACTTGTGCATTATTGAATAACTGGGCTGAACATATTTTGATCCGGCTGGGCTTGAGTAACGGACCGGATGTTAAATATTAACAAGTTGGGCTGATGACCTCTTGATTCGGCCTTGATGAAGGTTAGAGGACAAATAACGATGGTCTTGGGCTGTAAATACCCTCAATTTGGGCTTGAGCATGATGGGCCTTATATGTCCTTGGAATATAGATATGTGTAGTGGTGACGTGTGCGCTTTTTATTGGAGGGAGTTTTTTTCCCTCCACACTTTGCCCCAAATTTCATTTTTAATTGAGTGACGGCTCCTATTAAAGAGGGAATTGAAACCGGTTTTTTACTTTGCTTCAGAATCGGTTCGAGGTCTTTCATTATTACTCTGTCATACAAGATTTTGCAAGAGTTACATTCGCCCTTGCTGCACTTCTGCGTTCTTCATTCCATCGCTTTGTTAGGTTAGTTTCGCATCTTTCTCTTCAATCTTTCATTATGAGTACTTCATCTACTCCCGAACGTATAGACATTGGGGATTCTGAATCCACACCTTTATCTTCCCCCGTTCGCATTAGGGCTCCCCCTCCTAGGGTTTCTACAGATCGTCTTTCGTTGAATCCGTTAGGTACTTCCCCCCTTCCAGCCGAGACATCCACCTCAGGCTCTGATTATGTTCTTACTCATGAAGAGAGGAAAGCAACCATCTCTATTCGCCGCATCAAGTTCTCTATTGCTTCGGTAATGGAAGAATTTGATATTCCTGAGGGAGTAGAACTTGCAGAATATCCCGAGGGTGCCGATTTTACCTCCGGCGAGGGAATTGAGGAGAATGAATTGCTTCTTTCGGTAGGGCATCTTAACGCCCTCCGATTCCCTCTTCATCCCTTCTATCATTTAGTTTTCAACAAGGTAGGTCTTGCCCCCCTTCAGGTAAATCCTAATTTCTTTCGCATCCTTTCGGCACTGTTGGTGCGCCGGAAATTAGAGGCTTTGGATTTGACCCTTGCCGACCTTCTGCTTACTTACAATATATCTAAGCATGGGACCGAGCCTGGTCGCTTCTTTTTTACCTCTCCCCTTCATTAGAGGATATGCACGAACCTTCCTTCATCCGAAAAGAAATGGAAAGAAAAGATGGTTATAGTTAAAGGAAAATGGTTCGTGTCCCAATCAATTACGCTCCCCATCCCGCGCAAGTTCGGGAAATTAGGTATAGAATATTTAACCTCCCTTCATACCAAGTGTTCTGGCTGTTTTCCTTGCCAAGTCTTAATGTTTCACCGTATTTATGAGTTTCTTAGTGTTTTTTCAGCTACATTCCCATCCTCCGCAGCAAGGAACAGACTTTCTTTTCTTGAGGAACGAGTCTGGAGTGACCCCTCGCCTATCGAGGACCTGCTAACTTCTTCAAACCTCAAGGACATTGCCTCCAGTGCTGTTGCTGCAGACCTCGTGGATCTGTCTCTACCATCCTTTGACAGTTTCCCCATGACTGAGGAGGAGATACGGAGGGCTGAGGCGTTAAAAAAGAAAGCCGAAGATGCCCAACCCTTGGTCGTTATTAGATCTACTGAGGATGAGGTGGAGGCTGAGGAACCACCAATGAAGAAATCTCGCCTCAACCGCCCATCCTCTGGCAAGGGCAAGGTCCCTTCTAAAAGCAGAGGGAAAAAGGCTGGAGAGGCCGAACCTGAAGATGAAGTCAGGGCCTTTGTTCTGGCTGAGACTGGGGCTCCTGAGACTCCTTCCTTCTCTAGGGCTGATAAGTCAGTCCTGCACTCAGGGGATTCTGTGATTACAGACCCTTCAGCTGCACTGGCGGTGGCTCGAGGGATGTGGCTCCCAAAGGACGAGGAAACCATCAGCCAAATGGGGTTGGAACAACTACTCCCCTCTGCCCCGGTCCGGGCCATAGAGGTTCACATTACTCCTTCAGAATTATATTACTCTTGCTTGTTTATGTTTCCATTTATGCTCATATTTGTTCCTCTGTTATCCAGAGTCTATACCACACCATGGCCCTCTGCGCCACTGCTGAAGCCCAATCCCTGTCCATCAAGAAGCTGGAAAAGGATCTTGACAATGCAGAGAAGAGAGCCACCACCGCCTCTACCAATCTGAAGATAGCTTCTGAAGCCAAGGATGCGTATAAGAGGCAGTTGTCAGCCTCTGAGGCTAAGGTGGATTCTCTTCAGGCCGAAGTTCAACGCCTGACCGAGGCTCTTACTACTTGCTTCAAGGCGGGGAAGCAAATGCAGGGGCGCTACTCCTGTCTGGCACACCTGGCTAGTGCTAAAGCGTTCCGGTCTGGCTATAATCAGGGCTCAGGCCCTAGGACGATGGATCCGGACGCTTTTGACAAGCAGGTGGGGGTGCACTTCCCATATGATGAAGGGCCAGAGGCTTTGGAAGCTGAAATCCGCTTTGCTGAGATGGTGAAGGCGCATCTAAAGGGTACTCCTAGCTCTTCTGCCCCTGCGGCTTCAATTCCTCCTACCCCAAGTCCTACTGTAGTGGATGCCTTTGAATCTACTCCCTTCGATCCGAAGAGGAAGTAGAACCATGTATTTTGTTTTTATGGACAGCATGTTTGGGATAATGAATATAATTTTTTGTTTTAGGCTTTCAATACCTGATTTGTTTTTGCTGTATGCTTTTGATACTGTTCATATTTTTCTGACTGGTAATGTGCTTAAACAAAACACATTGTCTTTATGCTTCGGATTTATGCTATCCAAGAAAAAACAAGAATGGTGGGAAGAAGGAGATCCTTTTAACAGTTTAGTTGATATCTCAGGATGGTTCATATGGACAATGATTTCACTGTTAAGTGAACTCTCCTTACCTTTTACTTGCCTGCAGCAGACGTATACATACTCTTTCCTTCTCGTGTGTTCCTGATGTGGGGTGGATCATGATGAACTTATGATATATCCACATCCACAGGGTATTAAACACTTGGATTCCGGAGGAAAGAGTTCTGATCTGGGCACCAGAGGTCTGAAGCAAATTATTCCTCGGCACTGAGTGTGGAGGAATATTGTTGAATAGGACACTTAGGGTCCGAAGCTGTCCCGGACACTTAGGATCCGAGGCGAATTAAACACTCCCTGGCGCGGAGCCGGAGGGGAGGTTTTGCCAAGCCGGACACTTGGGGTCTGAGGCGAGATTTTTGCCGAGCCGAACACTTAGGGTCCGAGGCGAGATTTTTGCCGAGCCGAACACTTAGAGTCCGAGGCGAATTAAACACTCCCTGGCGCCGAGCCGGAGGGGAGGTTTTGCCGAGCCGGACACTTAGGGTTCGAGGCGAGATTTTTGCCGAGCCGAACACTTAGGGTCCGAGGCGAGATTTTTGCCGAGCCGAACACTTATGGTCCGAGGCGAATAGCCTACTCCCCGGCGCTGAGCCGGAGGGGAGGTTTAAATGAATTACTTCCCGGCGCTGAGCCTGAGGGGAGGTTTTGCCGAGCCGGACACTTAGGGTCCGAGGCGAGATTTTTGCCGAACCGAACACTTAGGGTCCGAGGCGAAATGAACTACCCCCCGGCGCTGAGCCTGAGGGGAAGTTTGTTTATATTTTTTCCCAAACAACTTATCATGAGGCCGAGGATTCAAAAATGATAAGAGGCCAAGAAAGCGAGTAACAATGGCTGTGAAGTTTCCTATTTGTTGACTTTGGAGACTTTCCTCCTCCACTGATACTTCCTTCTTGGTAACCAAATGTTGTGAACCACGTATATATGAACCGTATTTCTTTTCTATTTCTATCCGATGTGGGATATAGACTAAATTTTGTCAAAAAGGTCGGTGTAAGGAATGCCTCTGGTATCGAGCTTGACAGCCTTAAATACCAGTGGGCCCTCCTTACACCGTAATTAACTATTTGAATATTCCCATATATAACAGAATGTAGCACATACTTTTTTGTCGATGTAGGATAGAAAGTTTTAAGCACAGGCCATAACTCATGTTTTTTGTGTTTTTTTTTTTTTTTTTTTTTTTTTTTGTAAAGATCATTGTGACGAATTTTGTAAAAATCATTGTGACGAATGCTTTTTAGCAGCTTGCTTGGCATGCATAAAAATTGCCTAATGCGATGCATGCATAAAAGTTGCATAATCATAGAGTAGTATGGCCCCCCATTTTTATAAAAAGAAACAAAAATAGAGGAGAGTTGTACTGAATATAGAAGCAAAATAAAGAAAAGTTTGGCTGACTGTGGACATATTCAGCCTTATTTGTGAAGAATTTGTAGCAAAATTGACAAACTTAACTAATGGAAATACCTTTTCAGGTGTATTGCGTTCCAAGGACGCGCAATGGGACGTCCGCCTGCTTCGGCCAAACGATATGCTCCTTTCCCCACTACTTCGGTAACCCTGTAGGGTCCGGTCCAATTAGGTTCCAGTTTCTTTACATGAGCTGTCTCTTGCTTCAAAACCCAATCGCCTACCACAAAGCCCCTGAATCTGACGCGTTTGTTATAATTGTTACACACCTGCTGTTGGTATGCCGCGAGCCGAATTGCTGCTGCATCTCTCCTTTCGTCCACAAGATCAAGGCTATGTTCGAGTTGTTGCTCATTGTTCCCTTCCAGTACCAAGGATGTCCGAAGGGTTGGGATTATGGACTCGGTAGGAATGACAGCTTCGGATCCATATGCCATAGCAAATGGGCTTTCTCCCGTGGGTCGTCTTGGAGTGGTTCGATAGGCCCAGAGCACTTGAGGGAGATTCTCGTACCACTTTGTCTTCAATTTCTCCAATTTTTTCTTTAAGCACCCGAATATCGTGCGGTTAGTTATTTCAGCTTGCCCATTGCCTTATGGATGACTAACTGCAGCCAATTTTTGCAGGATTCCATGTTCGCTAAAGAACTTTCTTGTACTTCTGTTATCGAGGTTCTTACCATTGTCCATTACGATGACTTTTGGTACCCCAAACCGGCAAATAATGTTGCTCCAAATGAAATGCTTTACTTCTTCGTGGGTGACGCTAGAGAAGGCTTCAGCTTCCACCCACTTGGTGAAGTAATCCGTAGCCAGAAGCACATGCTCCTTTTTTTCCATGGTTTTGGGTAACGGTCCTACTATATCAATCCCCCATTGGGCGAACGGCCATAGATTAGCCATGGCGTGCAAACCTTCGGCAGGTTAATGCTTTATTGGACCATGGCGCTGACACTTGTCACATCTTCTTGAGTATTCCTCGGCATTCCGAGCCAAGTATGGCCAAAAATAACCCTGGGTTAGAATTTTATGTGCAAGGGATCTTCCTCCCGAGTGGTTTCCACAATCTCCTTCATGAATTTGTTTTAGAATTATGAGAGCCTCAGTAGGGGTTAAACACTTGAGATAAGGACCGGAGAATGACCTTCGGTACAACTGGTTATTGATGATTGCGTACTTAGCCGCGGTAAGCCTAAGCTTCCTTGCCTCAGCTTTTTGATTTGGGAGAACTCCTTCCTTGAGGTAGGCCTCGATTGGATCAATCCAGCAGGGCTCGTGTGGAACTTCCTGGATCACCATCACCTCTTGCCGGGGATTAATGCTGGGTTCTTCGAGAACATTGATTGGAACAAGCCGAATTAACTCTTCGTCTGAAGATGATGCGGCTGCGGCCAATCGATCTGCTTCGGCATTTTCATCTCGTGGTACCTGATGGAACTCGATTTGATCGAACTCCCGGATAGCACTCTCTACAGCATCTTTGTATGACTTCATACGTTCCTCCTTGGGAGAATAGTGCCCTGTCACTTGATTGATCACAAGCTGTGAGTCACTAAAAACTTTTAAACACCGTACCTGTAGCTGTTTAGCTAGCCGAAGTCCGGCGAGCAACGCCTCATACTCGGCCTCGTTATTAGTAGATGGGAAATCTAGCAAAATTGACTGCTGCAGCTTGGTACCCTCGGGTGTTGTGATGTCAATCCCGACCCCTGCCCTTTTTTGGTTGGAAGAGCCATCAACCCGTAACTCCCAGTACGGCTCTTGAAGTGTCGGTTCCTCAGGTTGATCTTCGTACTCTAGTAGGAAATCCGCTATTGACTGCCCCTTGTGAGATATCTTCGGTGCATAGGTGATGTCAAAAGAGCTAAGTTCAATAGCCCATTTTGTAATTCGACCAGACAGGTCTGGTTTAGCTAGGATAGCCCGTATAGGGTGATTTGTAAGTACCACTATGCTGTGAGACTCGAAGTAATGTCGAAGTTTCCTCTTGGCATAAATTAACGCCAGGATTACCTTTTCCGTCTTGCTGTACCGTGTCTCGGCATCCGTCATCGTTTTGCTTGTGTAAAAGATTGGGTGCTGAACCTTACCTCCTTCTTTGATCAACACTGCGCTTGTTGCTACAGCTGATACTGCCAGGTACAGGATGAGAGTGTCTCCGGGCGTTGGAGCAGAAAGGATTGGGGGTTTTGTCGTGTAGCTTTTCAATTGATTGAGAGCTTTCTGCTGCTGAGGTCCCCACATATCTTTATTTTTGGATCGAATAGCATCAAAGAAAGGTTTATACTTATCAGATAATCGGGATATGAACCGGCTGAGAGCCGTAATTCGGCCGGTTAGAACTTGCACTTCCCTGCGGGTTTTTGGCTCCTGGTTCTGTATGAGTGCCTTTGCCTGAGCTGGGCTTACTTCTATTCCTCTTTTATTTACGACGTGCCCGAGGAACTGTCCTGACGAGACGGCGAAGGAGCACTTAGTGGGGTTCAGCTTCATATTGTACCTCTTGAGAGTATCAAAGACCTCCTGGAGGTGCTTCGGGTGGTCCTCTTTCCGTATACTTTTGACCACCATATCATCGATATAGGCTTCAACTGTATTCCCTAGCAGATTATTGAAAATTTTATTGACAAGTCGCTGGTAGGTGGCTCCGGCATTCTTTAGACCGAAGGGCATCACTCTGTAGCAGTAAGTGCCCGTCTCTGTGATGAAAGCGGTTTTCTCCTCATCTTCAGGATTCATGGGAATCTGATTATAGCCGGAGTATGCATCGAGGAATGTAAGCCTCTCATAACCTGTCGTAGCATCCACCATTTGATCAATCTTGGGCAGAGGGAAGCTATCTTTTGGGCAAGCTTTGTTAAGGTTGGTATAATCTACGCATACCCTTCATTTCCCATTCTTCTTTTGAACGACTACTACATTTGAGAGCCATTGTGGGTATTGCACCTCTCGAATGAATCCTGCTTGTAATAGTTTATTTACTTCCTCGGCTATTATGCGATTCCGTTCAGGTGCGAACCGTCGGTGCCTCTGCTTGACTGGCCTGAATTCTGGGTTAACCCTCAAACTATGGCATGAGACTATAAGATCGATTCCCACCATGTCCGAGTGATCCCAGGCAAAGACATCCGAATTGCACCAAATGACCCTGATCAATGCTTCCTTCTCTTCGGCTGTGCAAGATGAGCCAATGCAGGTGACCTTCTGAGGGTCTCCGAGGACTACCTCTATTGCTTTGAGGGACTCCTCGGTAGGTGCTTCAGCCTCGGCTTCTTCCTCTGCCTTGAGATACTTGGGCAGAGGATATTGTAACTGCTATTTGATTGCGCCTTTGGGATTCGCCTCTAACTGAGGTGATTTCGACGCCTTCTTTGCTTCATGTAGCGTTAGCATGTAACATTCTTTTGCAGCCACCTGGTCTCCCCAGAGGTCGATGACTTCCCTGCCATCTGGGGATAAACATCTCATTACTTGATGAAGGGTAGAGGGGACTCCGTTCATACGATGGATCCAACCTCTCCCCATAATGAGGTTATAAGATGGATGAATCTCCGTCACGACAAAGTTCTCCTTCAGAGTCCTCTTTGCTGCAGTAACGGATAGATCGATCACCCCAAGCGAATTCACCTTAGTACCATCAAATCCCATTAGGGGGCTGGAAGTTGGCCTGATGGACGATGGTGAAACCCCCAACTGATCAAAAGCTGTTTTTGTAATGATGTTGGCGCTACTTCCCGGATCTATCAGCACCCTCCTGATCATATAATTCGCTACCAGGAGGCTAATGACCAAGGGGTCCTCATGCGGGCGCTGGACTTTAGACAGATCATTGTTACCGAATCCAATGTTGATGCTGCCTGGTGCAACTGTGTTTACCGAAGACAATCTTCGTAACTTATGAGCCTCTCTCAGCCTGGATCTGTACAACTCTTCAGACTCTTCATCATCCTCTGACCTTCCGTGGATTGCATGGATAACCTTTACCTGACCGCCCTCTACCCGTCGAGGGTTAACCTCCCGAGGTTTTACGTACTCCTTCGTGGCGAGATACTCCACCAACTCTCCTCTCGCTATCATGCTTTCTACCTGTCGCTGAAGGGACCTGCAGTCATTGGTGGTATGCCCATAGTCTTTATGGTAGACACAATGTTTGTTTTTGTCCCTCTGCTCCAAGGGTTGTTTCATGGGCTGAGGTGTTGCGAACCTCGTCTTATTCTCTTAGAATAGGCGCGCTAAGGTAGTACGGAGAGGGGTAAGCCTGTCCTCTGTCCTTCGCCTCTTCTCAGGCGCTTGGGTGACTTGTGTGGCGGTATGAGGAACCTTCTGCATCCTTGTGCTCCCAGCTTTCTCTCGAGACTTGTTTTCCACTGTCACGAGGGTAGCGTGCTGTGCACGGTGGGCTACATTTTCCTCCAACCGAATGTAGATTTGTGCCCTAGCGTTCAAAGTCTGCATATCCGGAGGGGAATATTTGACCAAGGATGTGTGAAACTTGGTTCCCTGGATCATTGCCAACTTAAATGTTTCGATTGCCGTGGCAGGGTGGCAATCTGCTATCTCCGAGGCCTCCATGTTAAACCTGGATAAGAAATCTTGCAGAGTTTCTCCCTTCCTTTGCCTTATGGTGAAAAGGCTGGCGATACTTTTCTTCTGCTTCTTATTTCCGCAATACTGGGCTAAGAACATAGTGCACAAGGTCTCATAATCAGGGATAGACTTGTGTGGCCGATTCCTGAACCATTCTAACGCTGTACCGGTTAAACTGGTAGGAAAAACCTTACACATCCACGGATCGTTATGATCGTCCAATGCCATCTTTTGCGCATAATGATCGAGATGTCGAGAGGGGTCTCCTGCCCCATCGAACTGGGTGAAGGATGGCATAGTGAACTTCTTTGGTCTCTCCACAAGGTACACATCGTCAGCAAAGGGGGTCTTGACCAAGGAGTTCTTGTGCTCTCTAGCCATCTCGGCTGGTGTCTGAACTCTTAATAGCTTCTTTTCGTCGAAGGCATCTTGTACGCGTGCGCCGTCTGGAACGCCATTGGACTATACCGTAAGCCTATGGCTGGACTCGGCCTGTTCGTCCTGTGTGCGGCACGGGAGATTATCCAAAGCAACCGCCTCGGACCTCGTCCCTTGCTTTTGCTGAACCTCATTAGGTCGAGCCCCGTTGGGTGGTGTCCCGTTGGCCGGAGGCTCGTGAACTGGAGGTAAATTCTAGGTGGGGGGGTGGTGCTGCAGCATCGCCTGGTGGTGGTTGTGGCGTTAGCCTGGCCATTGCCGTGTGCAGCGTATGAGTCTGCTGCTGAAGCGCAGCTATTTGGGCGACGCTCGTATCGTTTGCTTGCCGGAGTGTCTCAAATTGGTACAAGAACTCCTCTCGCATCTTTTGCATCAATTCTATCTGTTGATTCATTGCTGACTCTCCGTTTGACATTCCAGATACGACTAAGGATTTGATTTGAAGAACAAGTGGGAGTATATTTTTATACGTTTCCCACAGACGGCGCCAAAGTGTAGGTGCAAAATTTCGCTCAACCAATAATGATTGAGAAAAATAAAACAACACACTCAAAAAACAATAAGAATAAATAAGAACAGTGTATAGAGAAGCGTAGAATTGCTTGATCCTTTTATTGGAAGTCTGAGCCCCTATATATACATAAAAGGGTGGTTGAATTAAGGTAGGACTCGCATTGCTTGTCCTCCAATTCTTCCTATACAGAGTTTCTTTACAAATAGAGCTTTTCCCTTGTATAACTTTCTATACGTATTACTTGCCTTGTACAGAACTTCCTATCTCAGAATTTTCGTTCTACAGTAAATCCTTCAACTGGTAGGACTTGTGCATTCTTGAATAACTGGGCTGAACATATTTTGATCCGGCTGGGCTTGAGTAATGGACCGGATGTTAAATATTAACAAGTTGGGCTGATGACCTCTTGATTCGGCCTTGATGGAGGTTGGAGGACAAATAACGATGGTTTTGGGCTGTAAATACCCTCAATTTGGGCTTGAGCATGATGGGCCTTATATGTCCTTGGAATGTAGATATGTGTAGTGGTGACGTGTGCGCTTTTTATTGGAGGGAGTTTTTTTCCCTCCACAGTCTTACAACAGAAGCTTTCAATACCATGATTTACATTGCTGTGGAAGCAAAGGATTTTGGGCTGGTTGAAGAATTGGTAGAGGAGATGGAAAAGAACTCGTGTGAGAAGGATATCAAGACATGGACCATTCTCATATCATATTTTGGAAATGCAAAGTTAGTTGGAAAGGCCTTGTTAATCTTTGAGAAGATGCGGAGATCTGGTTTTGAGCCTGATGAGGTGACTTACAAACTGATGATCCGTTTACTTTGTACTGCTGAAAAGGCCGAAATTGCAATGGAGTTCTACAGGGAGATGATCCATAAGAACATGGGGCTCAATATGAGATTGTATATATTACTATTGAGGTCCTTAGCAAAATCAGGAGATATTGCCTCAGTTCAATTTGTTGCAAATCAGATGATAGAGGTTTTTAAGATTCCGGAACATGATGTATATGCTTCTGTCTTGAAGAGCTTTTGCATTGCTGGGAGAATTAGAGAAGCCTTAGAACTGATTCGCTACCTGAACGATAAAAATATAATCCTTGACCCTGGAAATTTCGAAACATTGGTGAAAGGACTGTGTAGGGCTGACAGGATTGCTGATGCTCTGGAAATTATTGATGTCATGAAGAAAAAGACTGCTGTTGATGGGAATATATATCGAATTGTTATTAATGGCTACTTGCGGAGAAATGATATTGATAAGGCATTTGATATGTTTCAAAGCATAAAAGAATCTGGGCAATTACCTGCAACTTCCACTTATACTGAGCTGATGCAACATCTTTTCAGGTTGAATGAGTACCAAAAAGCCTGCAAGCTATATGACGAGATGCTGGAGAAAGGAGTTAAGCTAGATAGCGTGGCTATTACTGCTATGGTTGCTGGTCATATTTGCCAAAACTGTATTCCTGAAGCTTGGGAAGTGTTCAACAGTATGGAGGAAAAAGGCATCAAGGTGACGCGGAAATCTTATTCCATATTCATCAAGGAGCTTTGTAAAATTTCAAGGACGGACGAGATTTTCAAGGTTTTGGATAAAATGCTGGCCTCCAAAATAACTATTGGAGAAAATATTTTCCATTTAATTAAATCCTATTTTGAGAAAAAAGGAGAAATGGAGATGATAGACAAAGTAAAGCAGATGCGGAGAGCCTGTAAACATAACCCACAAGAAGGTGAGGTTTTTAGAAAGGATGTATCAATTGGAGGGGAATTAAATACAGAGTTGAGCTCTAACCGAATAGAGCCAAGGAGGGTGGATTTTCAGGTGGTGGAGCCGCTTTCAAAACCTTATAGGAAGCAGGATCTGGAAGAAATTTGTAGAATTTTGTCTTCATCAAGGGGCTGGTGCTTAATTCAGGAAGCATTGGAGAAATGCACCATTCAGTTCACACCTGAACTTGTTGTGGAGATTTTGCGAAATTGCAGTCTGCATGGTCATTCTGCATTATGTTTTTTCTCATGGTTAGGAGAGCAAGCTGGTTATAGCCACACTACAGAAACTTATAACATGGCCATCAAAATAGCTGGACGCGGGAAGGATTTTAAACACATGAGAAGCCTGTTCTATGAAATGAGAAGAAAAGGTTGCTTATATACATCAGACACATGGACAATCATGATAATGCAATATGGTCGAATAGGTATGACAGAAATTGCTCTGAGGAATTTCAAAGAAATGAAAGATAGTGGTTGTAAACCAAATAGCAGTACATACAAATGTTTGATCATCTCTCTTTGTGGTAGAAAAGGAAGGAAGGTAGAGGAAGGCATTAAAATGTTCCAGGAGATGATTCAAATGGGTTGTATTCCTGATAAAGAATTGGTTGAAACTTATTTCGACTGTTTATGTGAAGTTGGTAAGCTGTCGGATGCTAGAAGGTGCACTGAATCTCTTCGTAAAGTAGGTTTCACAATTCCACTAAGTTATTCCTTGTACATTAGAGCTCTTTGTCGTGCAGGGAGATTGGAAGAAGCTTTATCATTGTTAGACGAGGTTGGGCCAGAACGATCTTCCGTGGAACGGTACGTTTCTGGAAGCCTTGTTCACGGACTGCTAAAAAAGGGGCGGTTGGAAGAGGCTTTGGCTAAGGTGGAATCTATGAAGCAGGTAGGCATCTCTCCAACAGTGCATGTCTATACATCCATAATAGGTCATTTTTTGAAGGAGAAACAAGTAAGCAAGGCTCTGGAAATTTTTGAGAAAATGAAAGGGGAGGGTTGCAAACCAACAATTGTTACTTATTCAGTATTGATATGTGGGTATGTGATCCTTGGGAAGATTGTTGATGCTTGGAATGTTTTCCAGCACATAAAACTTAAGGGACCAGTTCCTGATTTTAAGACTTACTCCATGTTCATTTCATGTCTAAGTGGGGTTGGTAAGTCTGAAGAAGCACTGCAACTTATTTCTGAAATGTTGGACAGTGGTATTATTCCTAGTAGTGTTAATTTTCAAACTGTTTTTTATGGGCTAAACAGAGAAGGCAAGCAAGATTTAGCTCATACTGTGTTACAAAAAAAGTGGGCTCTTGCAAGTAGAAGGAAGTTTTCGACCTGAGTTTTGTCCATATTATTGGTATTAGTTTTGTATCATTTGTCTCATGTAAATTATCAGAGTTTTCTTCCCTATTATCATGAATGAGGTTCATGCTTGTGATGGCAATTGATTTGATAATAATAGTATGGTTTCTGCTAAAAACTATTAAGTTGTGTACCAATTTGTATCTAGTTGACAAACTCTGGTTTTTTTTGGATGTAAATTATATGCCACCTGATTTTGTAACCATGGAATCACTAGTTTTATACTCCGTATCTGTTACTTGTTCAGCAATTAGATAAATTTCATGTCAGTAGTAATCTTATCTCATGTCAGTAATAATTTTGTTACATTAATGATCACACCTCCTGTCACCAATAATTTTGTTTTGGACATTGTCATTATTTTAATATCTCAACTTTGATTATTTTAATACATATATGCGTGTGTTGGGATATATACCTTGCGAGTAAAGGTCACTTGGCAATTGGCATTACATTTGATAATTCCTTTAAGCAGCATAAAAATGATATTATTGAGTTAGGCTTCTAAAGCATTTGGGTTGCTTTTGAAATATCATGGCTCACGGGACGTAATTGGATTGTAACTCTGAGAAAGGACAAAATTGCCTAGGGTTTCATTAAGAGTATATGTCTCTACAAAGAGTACAACCTAGTACAAGCCCCTCCATATCTTCAACCCCTTCTTCAGTCCAACGATTGGTTGATCATCTAGCTTTTGATGGCTAGCTTGATCATTGTACCAGTAGAATAATGTATCCAAAGTTGAGATTTCGGATAGACAGACGCACCTATTCAATAAGAATCAAACCCCTATAATACTGTACTCATTTCCCAGTGATGAGCTTGCTACACTATATGCAAATTTTTGTTTCTGAATGATCAAAAATCACTAAGACTGTAACCTAATGGTACTCACTAGTCACCACTTCTTCACCTTCCGAAATACATGGTCAAGGGTTTATATCCACGTAGGGGCAATACCAAGAAATAAAAATTATCGACTGCACCACCAAGGTCTTCAAGTGGTATCTCCTGTCATGGTCTACCAAGTTCACTACATATGACTTCATGTTGTCAAATGGTTACATATGACTATAACCAAAATGACAAGTGTAAAAGTAAGAAATGCCATATAGTATATATGGCAATGTTTTATTCATTCCCCAAAATTGCAGCAAATGCCACCTTCTCAAGAATACATAAGATTAGTAAGTACTGAGTGTTCCCATAGGCACGTCTTATAACAGCTAGAATGAGAGGCATTGTCATTTTCGCCAACGAAGTACCCAAGGTCAGCCGGGTCTTTGATTGATATCTTCCAACCAGATAAATTTTCCTAAGATAGTCCTCCATTGTTGTCTGGCTTAGCCAAAGCTATTCTGGAAAGAAACAATAGGTCCACCATCAGTCATTGCACAAACGAAGAAGAGAAAAATGACTGACTATGTGACGACCAAATTGTATTAACTGTCAGCTGCATAAAGGGAGTGCACCGCTTTACAATCTGCTAAGCCTCACAATGTTAGATCAGTGCTGCACATTTGAATGTGCTAAGGGAAGTGAATTAATTCCCAGAACTCCACAATTAACCAATAATGCACACAACTTTTAAATCAAAGGTACAAGGACTTAGTGCACCAGGATAGGAGAAAAGAAAATATAAGAAGATTAAAAAATCTGAATTAATTAAAAATGACTCTGCCAGTGTTAATAATCTAAAAATAGACAAACCAATGAATAAAGGCCATCATGCACACAGTATTTATATAAGCAAATCAATAAAGGAATGCAAAGACAGCAGTTGGCTTGCAGATAGGTGCATGCTCATACAAACTTTTTCAAGGGCTGTAGATATTATTGCAAATTTTATATATGTGGTCAATTCAGATGCCTATAGGCCTGTATTAGAACCAAGTGATCCACCGTCCATGGATTTTTGGCCTACATTCTAAATGGGGTCCATAGTTCCTTTGATTATCCAATCATGGATTCTCAATCTGTCCAAAGTTGTTAATTTGGAAGGTGATTTAACATTGGAATGCACTGAACCCAAATGCTTCATGCAGTATTCAATTCATTATGGAAACCGCAATGCAGTATGTTCAACTTATGGAGAATACCGAGGCTAAAACTGTAACCCAGAGAGAGGAGATGTTGTCTTTTTTTTTTTCTTCTTCTTTTTGTTTTGCGGGTGGGGCGGAGAGGAACAGTCAAGTGCACTGTAATATGTTGTTGTATTGACTTGTCCAGGTCATAAACCACCACTCCAGAAGTTAAAAATTGCAGATCCAAACCCTGCAACTGCCCTTAAACCTCCACGGGAAAAATGATTAAAAGAACAGAGATATGTTATGCAGATGGAGGGATTGCCATTGTAACCAAGGAAAGGGGACAACTGGGCATTAAATATCACAGTCTATTTGAGAAATAAGAGCCTCAGACAATAAACTAATTAAATTCACAAATTTGTACTTCTCACATCACATAGAAACAGTACATACCCAAGCACTGTCAGACGCAATTAAGCTTGAAACTGAGTATATGAGATCAAAAAAGACCGCCGGCTAAGTTGCAGAAGTTGACACTAGGTCATCACGAACCTGAAGATGGTAAAAGAAAAGCTCTGTCAGAACTTCTAGAGTTATTCTGTCCAGTAAACATAAAATTCAACACATAGAAATTGATGTCAGTCCAAATTCTAAATGACATAAAAATGTATTAAGATGTTGTTTCATCTGCAAATTCAGAGGTGTGCACATGACCCCTTCAAGTTCAAAACATAGAATGTGGGACAACTATATCCTGACTTCTGAATTCATTCTATAACATGCAAACATCTAGAGATCTTAACCCAACAATTTGATTTAAATATTTCCATAGATGAAAAGAACTAATGTAATTGTTTACACAAGTCTACCTGGCTCATTCAACCGAACTTCAACCTAGGACCCACCTCATACTATGCAAATATTGTCCGCTTTGCACCTTCTTGGCGCTCACATTGCCTGGGGAGAGAGAAGTTACTAACACTTATAAGGGGGATGATTCTACCTATGTAGATAAGTTCTAAAAAGCGTGAGCATGCAAAGCGGACAATATATGCACAGTATGAGACGGGTCTTGAAAGATGGAATCAGAGCCAATCCCCAACTCAAACGTGGGAAGAACATGCACAAGGCCATAAGGATCATGCTAGCAAGTATGCTGGGTTCCAAGAGGAGGTGATTGGTGATTTCTCACATTGCTTGGGGGGAGGAGTTGTTGGCACTTATAAAGGGGATGCCTCTGACTTGTGTAGACGCGTTTTAAAACCGTTTGTGCCAAAAGGGTCCAAAGCAACCACTATCTACATAGTGTGAGGCGGCACCTCAAATGAACCTAACAATTGGATCTATATCTTTCCCATAGATGATAAGAACAAATTTTACATGAGGACAACACTTGTCCAGCTGTCCAGATCACTACTGTTAATAGAAAAAGCCATTGCCCAGTGTGTTCCCTATTAACCAAGGGAGTTGGGAGGGCTAGATTGGTAGATTGGTAGATGTATGCTTGGCGGTCAAACTTTTTTACCAACTGCACCAAGCAATGGCCTCTATCTTGAATATATTAGCAAAACCTAAATCATTTTTATATAAGAGTAGTTTAAGAAAAAGTCATAGTAAATAATAACCCTGTAAGTAAGCACATGTGACATTAAAATTGTTAAGAAAATTTTGAAGTTCCACGTCTTCAGAACATATTATGGTACCAAATTTTTTCAACAGAATCATATTAAGCATATTTTTTATATACAGTTATTGGATGGCGTGCCTGCATCAGAGCTTCTTAACAATTTCTTCATTTACACGTCTGTAGTAAGTCATCCTCTGGATGGAACTCAGGGCTTCTTCATATTTTCGGCTTTGAAATGCACTTGCAAAGGACTCAGACCAATATGCCAGTTTCTCTTGTATCTGGGAAAAAAGGAAATTAAAATAAAGAATTATTTCCATGCATCTCAGAATAAGGGCCCGTTTGGGAAGTGTAGTGTGATGTAGTGTACTGCTCTAGTCTAGAACAGAACAAGTGTTTTGTAATGTGATGTTCTGAAAGGAGAACAAAACATGTATGGTGTTCCAAATTTGCTCTGAGAATTTTGGAATAAAAACATGGTAGAACATGTTTGGTAATGTATATTGTTCTAAGAAATATGAGAACAAAACATGTTTGGAAGAATAAAAGTGTAACCAAAATCACTAAAAAAAAAATCATGAAATATATTTTTTTTTTAAGTGACAAATTCCAAAACTATAAGTTACCAAAAAAAATTATTGGGTTTCCTTTATTAAAAAATTACCAATAAAAACCTGTAAATATTACCAATAAATTTCATTGCATGAAATTAGTACGAGTGTTGGGTTTTTTTTATTAAAAAATTACCAATAAAAACCTGTAAATAAAAAATTTGCTTCTTCAGTACCTTTTTACTAAAAATAGAAAAACAAATTTAATCATATATTATATTATCTAATAATAAGTCACAATTATTTTCTTTCTCCATTTAAATTTAAATTTTTTAAATTTCAGATAGACAAATATAAAAAATGAGGATTCAAGCTATTTTGATATATATATATATATATATATAGAAAAACAAATTTTATCATATATTATATTATATAACAATAAGTCATATATTATATTATCTAACAATTTTTTTAAAATTTCAGATTATATATATATATATATATATATATATATATATATATATATAGCAGGTGAAAAAATTGCAAGAGATTTGAGAATTTGGATCAAACAAAAATTCAGTTAAAAAAACGCAGATGTGGGGTTCGTCGGAATCGGTAGACGAGAGCGCACAAGAGCTCGCCGGAGTGACAGATCTACGCGCCGGAGTGACAGATCTACGCGCCAAAGCTTTGGGTTCGCCGGAAAACGCAGAGGTGGGGTTCGCTGGAAAACACAGAGCTGAGATAGTTCTTGAAAGAGAGAGAGGGGGGCAAGTTCACAGATTTGCTAGATTTTGTAGTTTGCAATTGCAGAGAGGGGGCAACTTCAGAATTGAGAACGAGAATAGAGATGGAGGTGGGTTTCGAACTTCTGATTCTTGTAGATTTTGTAGCTTGCAGTTGCAGAGAGAGAGAGAGGGCAAATCAGAGTGTTTTTTCAGAAATTAGGGCAAGTTCACAGTTGAGAACGAGAATAGAGATGGAGGCAAGTTCACAATTAGGGCAATGTTCCACCGATTCTTAAATATGTGTTCTCAGAATTCTTGCACTTTGGGCTGTTGTTCTCCTTTCTATAGTGAATAGTGGGCCGACTGAAATTTGGGAACACTTTGCAACACGAATTTTTTGTTCCAGAAATTGGCCCAAAATCAGAAATTGTTCTTGCACTGTTGGACACAATACAGCCCATACCAAACAAGTTGGTGTCCTCAATAGTGTCCATTTGCGCTGTAGGGAAGGGCATAGAACAAGATAGAGCATCCCCCAAACAGGCCCGAAGTGACACATCAAGATGATATTCAAGTGTGTTATTTTTTGGCAACCCTAGCCTGGTTATGCCCTTAACCCAAAATCTATCTTGCTTAGATGATACAAAATATCAATCAACGGCCTCTCCTAACACATCCACCATTTGGAAAGCTGAGAAAATGTGATGGCTTCAGGAAATTTAAAACCAGTCGGTCTGTAACTCAGCATATGAGCCATGTATATTGCTGTAACAAAGAATCCTGCCACGCTGAATTTATCACACACATTAAATGTGACCACTAATAGAGCAATCACACATACCTGGGCCTGGATCTTATTTAATGCCTGAGAGTCTGTGGCTTCTTCAACAGCTTCCCTAATTTCCAGAATCTGCAATGAAGTAAGTCTTATTATTCACATGGAAGTGAAGTTTTTTTGCAGACTTAAATTCAGAAACCTTAGCAAATTTAAACAGAAACCAAACCTCTCTTTTCAATATAGCTACCAGAAGAAATTTTAGGGCTGTGAAGTTCCATAAAAAAAGAACACCACCACCTCTGAATCTTGGAAGAGAGTCTTTTAAAGAGCTCTTTCTGGCTGTGAAGCATTTGAGAAAATTTAGTTCAAAGTTGGGACCGTTCACACTTTTCTTAGTCCCTTGGAATTCACATTTTTGGTTCCCAAATTCAGCGCTTCTCCATTAAATCTGACTTTTTTACCAATATATATATATATATATATATATATATTGAAAAAACTCCATGCTTCCAGAATTATATAATCATATTTATGGTGAATCAAAATCAAGACTTTTAGATTACTGAAAATTAGATCTCATACATTAACAACGAAATTTAGTTCAAAGTTGAACCATTCACACTCTTCTTAGTCCCTCTAAATTCACTCACATATTTTGTACCCAAATTCAGCGCTTCTCCATTAAATCTCACTTACTACCAATATGCATATATGGGTCAAGTGCAGAAAACACCCCTAATGTATACTCCGTGTAGCATTTTCACCCCCTATATGAAATAAAGTGCTAATAACCCCCTTATTTTTTTAACATTGTGCAGAATCACCCCTAAAACAGAAATCTGATATAAAATAATATTATAATGCCCGTTTTGCCCTTTTACAATTCCGAAAATACCCAAGGGGGTGTGTATGCTAATAATCTCATAGTATAGGGGTGTTATGTGCCCACTTTTAAGGATTTTTCTCACCTTTCCAAAAAAATAATAATAAATTTCTCTCTATATATTCCCCTTAAGAGTGTATTATCTCTCTCTGAGTTGAGAGTTATCCATTTCCTAGGACTTAATGCCACTCATAAGTTAGAAAGTTCTAATATATGTATTTCTTTTACCGGTGAAGTAGAGATAAAAAATTATATATCTAAAAAAAAAAAAAATAAAATAAAATAAAATGTTCTCACAGTTGTCAGATTAATAGATTAATGGAGAGTACATCACATGGAATGAAAACCTCAGTTCTTTTTATAATTAAAAAAAATATATATATATATATATATATATATATATATATGTTCCCAAATTTAAATATATAATTAAAAATATTAAATTAAAAATACTTATTCATTATATATATGTAATATACATTTAAGTAGCAGCAACACTGATCGGAGTACGAGTTTGAAGATATCATCAATATTGATCAGCGAAAGCATAATTCATTCCTTCTACATCATAATTTGATTTAAAGAAAAAGGGGTGAAGTGATCACACTTTGAAGGGGTCAAAACATTCGTAGAGTGTCGTTTGATCTACCAGCAATCCTTCTACAAAGATCAAGGATAAGCCTGAAGTCGAAAGCTGTTGGATGGGGTAGTCGCAAAGCCAGGAATTGTCAGCAATTGATTTTTGGTAAAACGATAGGGTGTGAGCCTGAGTCAAAGTGAGTTGTGCTTTGCTTCGAACATAGTAGATCGTTTTGCTCTGGACGGCGTAATCCACAAGGTTTTTCCCACAACGATTGGTCTCTGCCAATCGGGGTTTTCTTACTAAAAATCACGGTGTCATTTCTCAAACTTTATTTACTTTACTTGCACTTAATTTTTGCTTTGTGGGTTGTTTAATTTAGTTTTATTTCGATATATTTAATTTAAGCAAAAATCGGATAAAATAGCAAGTTGAACCTATTCACCCCTTCTAGGTTACTATTCCATATTATATTCCACAACCATTCCGCATTGTGCAACTCACAAAATGTGTATATAAGGGCAATTTCGGTAAACTCTACCTTAAATGTGTCAGGTTGGACCTATTTGCACAAATTGAAACTTTAGGGGTGTTTTTAGCACATGAAGGGTGTGAGACGCATTGTAAGCATACTATTGGGGTGTTTTCTGCACTTGACACACTTATATATATATATTGAAAAAACTCCATGCTTCCAGAATTATATAATCATATTTATGGTGATTCAAAATCATGCCTTTTAGATTACTGAAAAATAACTCTCGTATATTAACAATGAAAACTGTAGTTAACAGATTCTTACCAGGAAGCAATGAGACAATGATTAGATAACTAGCAGCAATCAGTTATTACAGGATTATTATACTATAGCATAACACCATTTCAGTGAAATAGTTACACTTATCAGCAATATATTTTTTTCCCATGGAGCACTAAATGCTTCCCATTTGCGTCATCCTTAGATGGCAATCAGTTTCCATAATGTTCTCCTGCAATTAAGCTAACAGCTCTATTTTTTTGTCTCTGTTACTTAACCAATTCACGGGTGAGAATGAATAATAAAACTCTCCACCTCAATTAAATTTCATTACTCAATTTAAAAACACCTTTATATCTATAAAAAAAAAAAAAAAAAAAAAAAAAATGTTAAGAAGCAAGTACCAAAATTTTATAATAAATACAGTAGTCATGAAAAAAATAAACCATAGAATATTAATACTCAAACATAGACTAAGTCTGTAAATTACCTCAGCTAACAACTCTATATCCGAAACTGTTTCTTCCTCGTCCACATCCACGCCTTCAAGCTTCAACTAAAAAAGCAAGAAAAAAAAAAAAAAAACAGTCAAATAACAATTCTCATTTATGTTTGTAGAGGAGGTTAAGATGGATGAGTGACTAGAGGTCACTAATAAAAGTGTGGGAGAAATTAGGAGTGGCGCCTATTGGTGATAAAATAAGAGAAAGTAGACTTAGGTGGTATGGAAAGGTCTTTAGATGCCCTGGTAATAAGAGTAAGACTAATTTGTATACGAGGTAAAAGACAGAGAGGGCGACCGAAATGAACAAGTGATGAAGTTATTAAAAATGATTTTTAAAAGTTTAAATGTTATAGGAGAGTACAAATAATCAATTACCACCTTTTTTTTTTGCCAAACTCTTTGAGTGAAATCACTCCCATGTAGATCCATCATTCCAAACAAGAAACACCATGATATTCTTCATGTTTCCAATCTAGAAATACTAATCCTTCTAATATATTGTCACAAACCCATAGGCTAGCTTCTCAGCCTTATATATCTTATATAGATTATCAAAAAATATGGAAATGATTGGACAACATGCTCTCCGTCTCGCTTTAGCCCTACAACCACTAACTTTTCAATCTTGGAAAACTCTGTGGTTAATATCTCCTTCCTTAAACCAAAATTCAGTATGCACTAAATCATCTACAGTTTTTTTATACATTAGCAGTGATATGATAGACATGACAGCAAGTGATTGAGTAAAAAACAACAAACTGATTCCTGTGATCTAGAATTCTATATGCAGGCTATATTTGAAGATCACAACAATTAATAGAAAATAGAAATCATATACACTTACAATGTATATCGCCCTTGACAACGGATTAGTCAGTGTGCGATATGCATCAATTACCCGAGCAGACTGTTCAGCAGCATACCCTCTTTCTTTCTAATGAAAAATACAAGAAAATCAACACATAATTATAAAATACTAAAATAGTTTATATTGATTAATTGGATTTATTACAAAACAAACCTCAGATTTTGAATGAACAAGATCAGGGTGCAATTTCTTCTGCCAGTCTTTGTATCTGCCCTCAAGATTTCTATCATCAATGTAATACTTTTTCTCCCTGTTAAGAATCAAAAGAATTGCTTAATGTATATGGGTTGCACTTGTTAAAAACAAGCAAATAAAGTTTTTTTGTATCTGTATTCTCCATTATTGCATTTCTATTCAAACCGGCACGTAGTCTGCTGTAAAAATTTTTTATTTTAAAATCACTGAAAGACATTGATTGTGTTGATAACTAGGTAGAGGAAGAAGAGAGGCAGGAACTATAAAGAACACATTTGAAGGAATGAATAGAATTCTTCCGTCATAAACGAAATCATTTTAAAGAGAGTTAGATGGGATAGAGAAAATCAGATAAAAGGGTCTTTGGCAGAACAAGATGAATGTGGGTAATTTGGTTATGTGAAGTATTAAGAAATTTATCATTGAGAACCTGGCTGAACAAACAGCTCCACTAAACTAGGCCTATGCAACTATTTAACATCATTTAGATTTCAATTCTTAAATTTCCATACCTACCTGGAAAATGGCAAATTCTCTGATCCAATTCAAGGTATACCTACCTGGAAAATGGCAAATTCTCTGATCCAATTCAAGGTAAAAGTCAGAGACTAGTTAACCGTGTCTAACAGCAACCCCAACATTAACATTAAATCACAATTACTGGTTTAGTTGAACTGTGTGTTTAGTTCTTCAGAGACCAAAAATATATATCTATTTTCTTATTTATTTATTAAACTCCCTTATTTATATTTCCCTTAGCTTTCTGAGCAACATAAAGATAATTTAAAAACAGGTAGATAATTTAAAAACAGATAAACTACGTACTAGTTGAATAAAAGACCTTTTTATATATATTTCACAATATTTATGCAATACAAACGCACTATGTGAAGGGTCACTGCTTGGAGCTGGTGCGACGGTATATGCGTGTGTTATGTGTGGGACTAGTTAGTGTTAATTAGTTGAATGATCATTTTGAAAAAAACACTTACAATCCGAATATCTGGAAGTAATCAACAGCGCGATCAACAGGTTGAATGCTTCGACAAGAGTCACAAAACAAAAACGGCACCACTTGAGGCACAGCATCACAGTTCCAGCACCTGGGAAGAACTCTCTCGGAGCAGAAATTTTTGCCGGAAAATTTGAGGTTTCCGAGAAACCAATACCTCTGGATTGGAAAAACCCTAGGGTCCTCTTCACTATGGAAAGAACGCGTGGAAGAAAAAGCAGTAGAAAATTGCGTCACATGAATGGAATTAATAGAGAAACGAGAGGTTGAAGGAAGTGCCCTGCGTAGAGCAGAGGAGAGAGTCGTCCATAATAACTTCTTCCTCCACATCTTCGATTCAAGAAAAATCAGATATAAATACAAATATATATAGAGAGAGAGAGAGGGAAATTAGTTTGTCGGTCAAGCAAGGTAGATTTGTTAAGATCGTGAACCGAGTGGAGCTGAAACTCCTCCACATATTTGAACTCGGCTCGGATTCAATTTGAGTTTGAGACGAGTTCGGTGTGAACCCGATTTGGATTAACTTCTTCATATTTACGGAGTACTATTTTTAAAATTGTAAGTTTTATTTTTATTAATATTGTGCATATATTGTTTTTGTAAAGTAAATGCTGTTGAGTGAGTGAAAGGGTGAAATAAAATCTTTAGTTCTCTCTTTTTGGAGCACAATGAAGCCGTAAATGCAACTAATGAGGAGAGTTTGACAGATTGAATATTGGAAATCTGGAAGGTATGCCCATGTTGATCCATTTTATGTAGGATCAGCATCCCCAGTCCCTAGATCTTACAATACATACATACAGACACATCAATTATATTTTCTCTTCTATATTTGATGCATAGATATTTTTCTTAAGAAAATTCGACACAACTCCATATTTTATTGTATGAATACAACAATTTAAAAATAAAAAATAAAAAAAATAATAATAATAAATAAATAAATAAATACAACAATGATCCACTTAATTGTATGAATACAACAATTTTCTTTTAATTTGCATAGTCAAGTAACTCAATTGGATAGATTTATCAATCTTGGCTTTCTCAGTTGAAATGAAAATTTCGTAGCCAGAAAGATTATGCGGCCATGAAAGAGGGATTAAGCATAATAAACTTGGAACTTCGTGTTGAATGGAAGATCTAGGTCGGTCCTTCAAGCTCTAGGCTTATAAACATTACACCATGTGAGGCCTCGTCTCACCCACCACACTAGGACTAGATTCTTTAGAAGCTAGAAGCATGAGCTAAACTTATACATTAAGCTAACATGGTGATTCTTGGGATAGAACAAAAATGTACCATTTCCCCAACCCATCTTTTCATTGGTAAAGGAACTGACATTTCACAATCGTCCTACATTTATATAAAAATTAAACTTTGATATACACAACTTTGAGATAAATTGCAATATCCAAGAACCTAGAAACCATCTACCTCATCAACAAATTCAATAGAGAACTTGTAATAAAAGCATATCATTAACTATTACTCTTCTTTCTTCTGTGTGTGATGCCTAAATGTATTGTCAACTTAGTACAGTGAGAGAAAGAGGCAACTGTACCCCTAATCCATTGGATGAGGTGGATCCGAGATGAAGATCCAGTTGTGCCTCTAGCAGCATAGTTCTAAAATCCATTCCCACCCACTGTGGTAAATGACGCGTGGTTAACAGGATCTGTTTCTGTTTAGCTCAAGTCCTTTCCTCTCAAGACATTAACTAGCCTGAAATTAGATTGAAGCAACAGAACCTTGCTTTTTTGTTCTTCCCTTTATTCGGGCTGCTTTTATGGATGCCATTTGCATCGGTACTAACCAACTTGTTACCATTAGTTGTCTCGGCTTCAGAGGAACACAAAGCAGTCTGGTGAGTTTCATTCGGATCCGGTGATACTGGTGCTATTCTGTTATGGTTTGCCTCCTTTGAGTAAGAATTTGATCCAGCACACCTGCAAAATAGGATTACACTAATAATGAAGTAGACTAAGCCACATTCATTTCCCTGTGTGTGCTTGTTGATAAAAAAGGACATTGCCTTAACTAAAATGGAAACTTTTTATAATAAAATCATGAAAAATAATCAAAATACATGCAAACCATTTTTTTTTTTTTTTTTTTTTTTTTTTTTTTTTTTGCTTTATTAACTTCAAGACTTGACACATTTTATTCATGTCGTCATAATCCAAAAGGAATTTAACAATTAAAAGAACGCATCAACAAACTTGAAATTTTTTATTTTAAGGCTAAAAAGGAAAGTTGGATCATGCAAATATGGGTGCACTGTGTATTGCCAGGGAGAGCATGTACATATGTGTGCACATGCATGTGTGTGTGGGTAGCTGGAAGAAGGGAGAGGAGGGGTTGCGGAAGAATTGGGGACAGTCACCAAAGAATAACAAAGGCAGGGTCTTGGCTACATATCATCATCATCATAGGAGCCACATAAAGGTTTAGCTTTGTTGAGACCCAAGACTACAAAAGATAGGAGAGCTACAGCATAATATTTCATCAGAACACAAAGCCACATCCAAAACTGTAATAGATAATGCAGTCAAATGCATATCATAACATTACAAAATTGAAAAAATATTATGAAGCAAAAAATTAGAAGATTCATATTTTTTTATTTTTTCTAAGACATGATAAATGATCTAATTTTTTTAAGAAAGAAATAGGTGGCTTTTTTGTGAAGGAATATATTTATATGCTTGAAGGACAGGAAGGAAAATGAGCAAAACGGCAGAGATGATAATTGTGTATCAGATACCAAAATTGGGAATATGCAGCGTCAATAATCCTAGTAACTTTCAAAAGTCATCTTTGATTCTGTTGACACAATTACCTGGAGGCTTGACTGCCAGAGCTATTCCTGGGTTCATATGATGTCCTTTCAACCATTTCATCTTTTGATGCTTCAACACGAACTCCAACATTTGAACAAATTTGACTATTATTTGAAGATTTTGACTCGTTTACTGCACTCTCTTCCAAATTCTGGAAATCATTGTTGGTGAAGCGGTGCAGAGACCTGGTTTTGGGATTAAATCCATATTCCTTAAAGATAGAAATGACTTTCTCTAATGTTCCCAGTGCTTGCTCCACCTCTGGTCTGATAGTTACTTGACTTTTATTATTGTCACAACATCTCTCTGCAATTTGCTTGGATAGAGGGATATATATTTTCTTCCCTTCCTCTTCTAAGTGTCTACTTTCTTCAATTTCATCTTCCTCAACCTCCTCAATCTCTCCAGGAGCTCTGTGATCCATACTTACCACATCCTCTGAAAAGGATTCAGCTGCATGGTCACTATCAAGAACCTTCTTTTCCACATTCCCCTCCTCAGCCTGCATAATCTCGATAAGTTGTTCCTCATGGAGAATGCATGCATCACTCTTAAGGTCTTCTGGTTCCAGATCTCCCGAATCTTTATTCTCAGAGCAAAGAGCCTCACGTATTCGAGTATACATTGGGTCCTTTAAGGCCTCACCAAATTCTTGATCACCTTTATACACAGAAGCAACTTCCTGTTACAGAATTAACCACTCAATACGTAAGAGGAACATGGGGAGAACCAGCAGATGCTTGTCTATATTCCAGTAAATCCTGGCATCAAGTCTAATGCAAGTACATTCAGGTTAGGACTTCCTTCTTTTACTTATGTCAAAAACACAAGTCAAGGAACTAATAACCGAAGAATCTGAGGGGATCTAAATTTACCCTCAGCCTCACTAACCACTTGAAGTGTTCACTTTAGAGTTTGAACATGGTGTCATCAAATGCACATCCTAACAATTTTACAAACACAACTGCTGAGGAAAAAATTATAAAATTGAAATAGAACCTTTTGATAGAGCCTGAAACCACTGCCTACGAGCTGCCTTGAAACAAAATTAATTAAAGATGGAGGAACAAAGTCCAGTTTTACATCCATATTCGCTATAGTCCTGCAAAATATGGAAGTGCATAAAGATTTGTAACAGGGGACACCATACAGAATTGACTACATAATATTAACAAGGGAAGCAAACAAATTGAACAGTGAAATAGTCCAATCATTTGTGAAATTACTTGCTAGCCCAATGGTGAAAACAAGACATTTATATATGCACATATGTGTGTATGTATATATAAGTATACATGCAAATTTGCAGATCTGGGGCTGTAACCACTGATTAATTGTGAAAATAACAACACAAATTCAGAATAGATAAAAAATGTGTGAATGCTTGAGGTTGACTATCATGAACCATTTAACTGAGACTAATTTAAGTTGTTGTAGGTATGAATCTTCTTTCAATGGGTTTATTCCATACCTGCTTCAACTGAGGAAAGCTTAGAATCTCGCTTGATTGGTACAATTGAAAAATGAAGATGTTAATATTCTTCTATGGATTGGGTACTCTGATATTAATATTCTTCTAGCAGTTGGACTACTATGCATGGAAAATCAAGGGTGCAAGTACGACATGCATACCATGAGATTTTTGACAACTCAGTGTAAAAAATTTCTCCCTCGACGGAATGGTAATTCTGGAAGTCTTTTGGTATTTATTGTTTTAGTTCTGTTTAGCAAAAAATTATCCAACTTCTTCCATGTTTTTAAGTAGTGACATGTAAAACCCATGTAAAACAAATGGGTAGCAGTTAGCAACCAGGCATGATGAACAACGAACTTCTTAAAAATATTGAATCTTGGATGTGTTGTCAACTTCAAAGTTCAAACAGACAAATTTCAGAAAAATAAAAGGATGTATCATTACAATCAAACTTGAAGTGGCAAGCTGAGATGAAATGAACCATGAATTTCATTTTACTTTCAAGAAATCTACTCCTGCAAGACAGCAACCGAGACGATAACTGAACCCAAGAAATTGCTAGTGAAGTAGTCTGACATATATATTTTTTTCTATTTCCTTTTCTTTTCATATGAAATGGTATAACTGTACGGAATTGTGAATTTGAGGTCTCAAGGTCCTTGTTGTGCACTGATATACATATTCCAAGCATCATTTATCAATGTTTTGTAGTATTTAACTAAATATATTTGGTTGCAAATTATATGCATCTTATCCAGCCTAAATCAGCTGCCGTTGAAGGGAAATGGCACTTAAATTTTTTCAGTTAATCGTCACATGAACTACAGCATAGCAATAAGAAGTGGATAGATGAAGTTGATAAGTAAAGATTGTGGCATTGTATCCAATTGGATTATCCTATCAGCAAAACAAGAATTTGCATCTTGTTGCCTCAATATAACAATCAGTATCAGTGCTTTTATAACCTAACTGTATGTCAAGGGCAAACCAGTCAATATTTTCATGGGAGTTTTTTTTGTCCTGCGGTAAGGTTTTCAACATTTTCATGGTTTTATATTGTTTTCTGCATTTTTAGAGAAAAACAAAATACTGAAATGTAAGAATCAGCTAATTATAGCAAATTTCGGCAGTCGACCATCAAGATGTCTCCCTACCTCTTTTGTACTAGCATACCTTCTGTTAAACTTACTACTTTGAGAAACTGATTCAAATGCGTATTTGAATTCCCTCATTGATAATTCATAGGCTATTCCTACTGTTTCTTGATTTGGAATTGCTTTTTCGGTAGGTGAATCGCACACACATCCATTTGTTCCATTATGGACTCAAACCCCTCAACCTTCCATTTGGAAGGAGGAGATACCACCTAACTAAGATAATCCATTATATTGCTCTGAAACTTAAAACTCAAGGTAGCTGGATTACTACATTCATTAAAGATTTTCTCGACCAATATCTGCTTTTTCAACAGAAAATTTTATTTGGAGAACACTCCAGAAAGAAATTCCCCACCCTGAAGATGATGTCAGGATTTAGGCCTATCTCCAATCTTTTCCTCCCAATGTCCCATATAGGCAAGACATAAACCGAGTAATGCAGTAGTCATATATATCGTCTTCTTCTTTTTTTTTTGTGAAATGTTAAGCAAATCGTCATATATATCTTTACAAATGTTTGCTTTAGTTTACTTGAGAATGATTTTTATCTTTAAGAAGTTTTCAACGAAACAAACAGAGCTCATATAACATGTGAACTAGTACTACTAGATTTGAAGAGGACACATAAAGGAAATAAACTACATTTGTTCATTCAATTTTAGGTAGTGGAGTTCATAGATAAAGTTCCTGTTTTCAGTCTTATGCATACTGACTATATTTACTTGGGGCTATGCTTTGTTCTACATGGCCCTTGTATTTGTCCTTGGACCTTTTCTCACTTGGAATGCCCACTATACCTAACTCAATCATACAAATTTCATTTAACATTACAGAGTACATGAAAATTTAACTGCAACTCACCGAAAGTAGCTTCTGTCCGGTGTCACTTTTTGTACAGCAAATCCTCCTACCACATCAATCCTTACTACATCCTTTGCATCAGGTATCCCATCTTTGCTGAACCCATGAGTAATTTTATTGATGCTCTCCATGTCAGGGATCTAAAAGCAAAAATAGGAAGGATAGTTTCTGATTAGGTTTAACATATAGATCTCAATGGATTTCTGGAAGTAAATAAACCGCAACCAAGAACCGTAACTTTAAGTGCCTACCGAGTTGAAAAGCACAATGATCAGATCATCTTGCAAGTATTCAAATTCAAAGAAGTGCACAACAGCCTCTCTCGTTGATAGCGGCCATGAAACCTTCATCCTTTCTTCCATATAGTTAGATGAACATCAGCACCCTAAATGAAAGATAAAGGAAGCTAGAATAACTCAAAACAAGCAAAGCTTTACAATAGCAGGACAAACCTCACTAAAGATATCTGTTCCCCAATTCGGACCTTTTGCAAACAGTCGGAAGAGAGAAGTTTGAAACTCGGAATACTACTCTGAGGCCACCTGGTAGAAGAAAATAATATAATTAAAAATAGAGTGATCGTTCCACATTAACAGTGAATCTAGTCCAATTTCATATATTTTTTAATTTCTTTGTTTGTAAGTCTCACAGAAAGGTACACTCACAGACATAACATACAGATATCTTTTTCATTAGCATTGTTGCCTTGGCAAATTTACATCAAAGCATTGTAACACAGAGGTAAAAATGCTGGCACAATCTCGAAGGGATGGGTGAAATTAGGGGATTAAATCTTATTTTCAAACAAAAAAAGGGAGAGAAGGAGAGGGAGAGAGAGAGACTACAGTTGAACACTATTCTGTACCTTCCCTATCCTCATGCACCTTCCAACTAGACATCCTCCAGCTTATAGTTACTCTCAAATATTTCATCAGTATATGTCATTTCAAAATTCTAATTAATGCATTGTCTCTATTCAAAATGATTGTGTGAATGTGAGTATGTATATTTCAGCTGCACATTTACTGTTGGCACTACAGAGAAAGAGAGTAAAAATTCCTATATATCAGTCGACTTTCAAATTTTTTTTTCCCCGGAAGGTATATCAGTCAACTTTTATTGTGTAAACTCCATGTACGCTCCAACTTATCAAAAGAAAGAAGAAAAACAAAAACAAAAACAAAAAACAAGTAAAAACATTCGACTGCAAGAATTCTAAGGTTGCTTTTTGAAATTGAAGAAATTTCGAAACCGTAGTGTGGTAATTTTTATTAGAAAGTCAAAGCAGTTGAAATCATGAGGGGAGAGCTAGAAATGACTTGACATATATTTAAGTTAGCACTCCTGGATGCATGGGGCTGTAAAATATCTATAATTTAAAATAGTACACAAAAAAACAATAAATATTAAGATTGGATAGAAATTTTCTCCCAATAATACCCCTTTTCCCAATAATTTTCCTCCATTTCTTATTAGTTGACCACTGATAGGTACAAAGAGTTTTAAATAATTCCTAATCCACAGAACTTCATAAAGTCCCACTGAAAATTTATCGAAAATTTGACAAATACCACCACCATTATTGCTAATCTTAAGCTTAAAACCACCTGCTATTTTTATTGACAGGCATACTAGTAAATTTACTAGTTTATTAACTACACTTGCAATAATATTAAATTATGAATTAATCAATAACACCAAAGCCATTACCCCAATACCATGACTACAAACATCTTAACTCTATCCGTCTACTCCACTAGCCTTCACCATGTTGCACTTACATCATAATCACCCCTAGTTACCGATGCAACATTGCCACCCTTCCATTTAGTCACTACCATCATATCGACGACTGGCACCACCATTGCCACCAATTCATTTTCATGCACATCACATGTTAACCATTCACTTGTTTCTTGCACCAAAAAGTTAAGAATGTCAGAAATCAATAAGACCAAAAGCTCAATTTTTCAAGAAAATAATGTATGTCTTGCTATTCCTATCAAGCATAATGTCTATCAAACCGACCAAACCATTCCCCATGTCTGTGGGAACAAATGCAGATGGAGATACTTTAATCCAATGCTTCCTAGAATCAAAGCTGCGATACCATGTTAAAGTACAACTTACATCAGGTTCTCAAACCCATCTCGCGTGCAACAACATACTAAAGAGACTTACACAAATCATCAGAAAACAAATACAAGTGGAGAAACTTAAAACAAGATCCCCAAAAATCAAACTTCTTAAACCATGTTAAACAACCAGTTGCCTTAAAAACAGACAGTTAAGAAATCATCTTAACAATGTACATCAAGTTCTCAAACAGAATTTTCATAATGCGCTATAATAATCATTCATGGGAATTAAATGACCTAAGAGCAGATTCATCCTCATAGCCATTTGTTTATGGTATGACCATCTGATTGCTAATAATATAAAGACGCTACCAAAAATAGTAATTTGATCTCGATCTGTCTTTCTCTGAAAGAAAAAGGAAGAAGTATTTCACTCAAGTGACCACAAGTAGAAATTTTTCTGTGTACGAAGGAAAGGTTAAAAAAAATCACGTCATCAACTGATATACATATATTCCGTTGGGAACTTAACAGCAATCGGGGTAATATAATATACCAAAAACTGAAAGCATAAGAAATTATGTAATCATTTCTCACCATTTCTTATAAAGCGTCGACTCCCATGTTATACATAAACCTGCAACAAGCATGGAACTTATCTTTAAAGGTACCCATATGATCACTAATGATCCTTAATGGCCTGAAGAGATTGTTAACTCATATCGTAGAGCAAACTGAAAATTATTTGGGAGCATTTTAATTTAACTTACAAACGTCTATGGGCCCATCTATGAAGCCTTCAACAAGTAGTGTATGAAAGGGAGTGCCTTCTGGTCCTTCTCGATACATAACACGGTACTCTTCATTATCCTGTTTTAACTGTCAAATGAAGTAGGATAATCTCCAATGTTACTAGTGCCCCATTCTACAAATACATATACAGATCTATATAAAATGCAAAAAATATATGTATGTTATATATGTGTGTGATGATCAAACACCAGTTAGTCAGAAACTAATTTATAAAGGAAATGAAGAGGCGTCAAGAATGCAAGTTTGAGGCTGAGCATAACCAATTTTTGCAAAATAATGCCAAAAGTTTGATCTAGTCCCCAATATTTCCCTTTGAGCAACCATGTACTAAAGTAGTAATGTTCCTTTAATTGTCCTTTATGTAGGGATGTAAATCTAATCCATCCTGATGGGTTCCCACCCCACCCCTACTAGGATGGGTTTGGGCATGTGTTAATTGGGTTAGGGGCGGGTTTGGGGAGGAGAGTCAAAACCAACTCACCCCAAACCCGCCCGAAATGGTTCAGAGCATTATTGTCAAACAGTTGGTCATGTCATTTTTTCCCCATTATTTTTACGGTTTCCACCTATACAATTAAGAAATTTATGCATATAATTGTTGGACTTTGTTCACACTTATATATTTTTAAAAGAGCATGTTGAATTTGTTTAGAATTGAAACTTATTTTTTTCCAAAAAAGCTTGTGCATAGCACCCCGAACCTCAGCCAGGGCGGGTTTGGGAAGGAATTTTTTTTTTCACAGGACGGGTTTGGAATAGGGGGTAACCCGTTCCAATCCTGCGCTGTTGCCATCCCACCCTCATTGTTGAATTCTTTGCAGTTGTATAAATCTAGAATATTAGATTACAAAGCAAATTGTCAATATTTTCAAAATTTTGTTAAATTTCTAAATCTCAAGGTAGAAGAGGGTCTCAGGAATGGCCTTATCATACTCGGGTCAGTCACAAACAGAGTAAAGAAAGACCATTTAATTCACGAGTTTACTTGTCAGCCATTTTTCCACTTTACGATGCAAAATTGGTGGAAACAATAAAAAGAAAGTTAATGTTGGAACTAAGATTATTCATAGTGGGCAACATACTTTCCAGCTACCATGTGGTGTCTCTTTGGTTTTCACTCCCTCATCAACATTTGCAGCACTCTTCAACAAGTTCAGGATATCTGATACTCCCTTGGTTCTTTTTTCTACTACACTGTCGAAATATTCTGCAAACCAAATGTATCTACAATTACTGTGTTTCCAAGGCACACAAATAGCCTTCTTATAGACTTATACAAGAATATAAAATTAATATGATATGAACAGTTAATGATTAACCAACCTTCAATTTCACCTTGCGATGAGCATGAGCGTAGTAATTGATTCTTAACTAGAGTCTTAAGTGTTTGTTCATTTGCAAGATCATGAGATGCCAGTGTCTTGTCCAGCCTCCCTCGGTATGACAAGATGTTTTGTTTGTCCGCCATTTGAGCATTCCCGAGAAAGCAAGAAACAGCCCGCTTTCAAAAGGTTAAGTGAGAAATGTATGCAAATTGCTATAATTTTTTTGTGTCATCACCTGAATTTGAAAATAGACATCTTATTAATAGATGAACAATGACTTAGTGTCTTATGTCACTCCTTGCCTATTAAATAGAAATAATAAGCCAGCAATAATAGATTTATCTCATACATAAAGGGTTTTTAGCAAACAAAACAAAACCCAATATAGAAAAGGTCATGTAGGTGACAATAAATCTATTTTGGCATAATTCCCTAAACTTGAAAATAGATATAGAATAGAAGGGTGAATAATAAATTAGGAAGCCTTTTCATAATTTTCCATGCCAAATAGCTATAAAAAAACAAACAATAAATACTTAAAACCATAGACATAGCATCTGCAACAACAGATTGGTGATGCTCACTGGATATGCTCTTTTTAAGAACAAACACTTGTTCTCTTTCCAAATCATTTAATGATCCACAAAATTTCCAAAAAGGCAACTCTTTTTTTTTACTGTCTTAGCATATATAAGCCAACAAAACTCAAAATGAACCAACAACCCAATTTATACATTTTTATTGAAGGAGCTTTTAATGCACACAATACTAACATTCAAATCTCAAATCATACAAAATCAGATAATAATCACAAAACCATCACCACCCAGATGAAAAACACAACGCACTGGCATAAAAAAACTTCATCACCATTCATCATACACAAGTCAAAACTAAAGGCAGTAATTAAATTTCTTCAATCCTCGTACAAATACAACATATATATATATATATATATATATATATAGCACATCAAACCTCAACTCACCTGTACCTTATTGAAGACTTGAGTACTGGAGCAAGTAGTTTGGAGTTGTGAGCATGAGCTAAGATTGAAAGGAGGGATTTATGATAACCCAATTGCAGATCTCAAAAGAAATGATCGCAAGAAGAGACAACAGCACCTGATATGTGACCACCCAGACGCATATAGAACATGGGTCTCTCTAGAACGTAACGATTTTGCAGACAAACAGCAGAATAACCAATATATCAACAGCTTTCTCCAAGCTCTAAAAAATAATACTACTTTAATAATCGTATATACATACATATATTATGTTAAAATATGTGTTGGGTATGTGAGAATGAGATAAGAAGGTTTAGGCTTTATCAACGGTTATGAGGAACTTCAGAAATTGTGAGTCATGTGACATGCGGTACAAGTAGAGTCAGTCCTAATAACCAAGGCAGCCCCACCGAAGCAATTTACTGTAAAGGGATAAGCCAGAATATACCTAATTAAGACGGAAGAGAAATAAAATTAAAGTGACAGTTGGTTGGTAGACAGCTAGGCAGTAGGTTGTTTATTAAAAATTGGTAAAGGTGTACACGTGTCTTGCCTGTTTTCTACACAAAGTATGGGTGATGGTGCTAGATTCTGGGGACCGTCTGGACGTGCACGCAGACTTGAAAGGTACGTAGTACATTTTATGGGCTCACTTGGTTAATTGGTCACAACGTCACAACTAGTAATAAAAAAATTTAAATTCATACCCCACCAATAATTAGCATTGATGTAACAGACTATGTAATCCTGGTTCACAACATTCAATACATCTTATTGTGAGATTTATACGCTTTTTACTATTAATTATTGTGAGATGTTTTATTTTTGGAAAGTTGAAATTGACATTCGCACTTTATTTTTATATCATTACATTTCAATCTTAATAGAAATAATAACTCTAATCCTAACTTTAAAAAATTTATAATTATTTTCTCAAATATCACAACTATTATTTTCTATTATGAAATAACAACTTTAACCATAGCTTTAAAAATTCAAAATTATTTTTCTCAAAAATCATAACTATTCTTTTCCGTTAGCTTTAAAAATTCAAAATTATTTTTCTCAACTATCATAACTACTCTTTTCCGTTATGGTAAGATTTTTTTGTTTTCCTCTTTTTCAATTAACGTTTTCTGAATTGGAAGTTCAAATATCCAATTTGGAAGGTGACATTATATGATGGGGCTCATCTTGACTCACATATTATCTATTTGACATGTATAATTTTAGAGGAAGTATAATTACTCTAAAATTTTAAATAATAAGTTCACAATATTCAATGCCAGATAGTTTTTATTGTCAGTTTTATACGGATTTTTACTATTCGTCAGATTGTGAGAGGTTTGCCCTTTTTTTTTTTTTTTCTTTTTTCTTTTTTACCTTCTTATCTTGTTACTTTAATTTAGATGTTGTCAACCGTCTTTATTGTTTAGGTATTTATTATTATCTTTAATTATTACTAATAACTTAATAAGTCTTATCCTCAATTACCAAAAAAATATAATATTCAGTTTAAATCATTTAGTTGGACGACATTAATTTTTTTTCATTATTAAATTAATACATCTCTAATAATTTCTCATATAAACATTAAAAGACAATGCAATTTTTTTAGTAATATTCCTAGCATATGATTTGTATATATTATGCTTAGTAATTTTACTATAAGACAATAATTTCACTGCGCAAAATGCCAAAAAAAAAAAACAAAAAAAAACAAAACATGTGAGAATATACTTAATTTTTCATCTAAGTCTATATGTTTGTACTATAATTTTGCTCTGATAATTGGTAATAAAATAGAAAATTTTCAAAAAATAATTCATTGTTGAGTCATATTTCTTTAATGAATGGTTAAGTTATTATTGAATAGTTTTTTTATTTTTTTTTCAAACACGTGTCGATTTCATAACACATGCACCATTTAAGCCAGAAGTACAATTTGAAAGTAAAACCTCAAAAAACATGCATTTCGAATCCCTACTAAAGCGACTATACACCTTAGACTACTAAATAATATAGTATGTGTCTATATATATATATATATATATATCTAATATATATGTATATATGTGGAGACAATAATTGGTTTCTATACTTTTTTTTCTACTAGCATGGGTGACACGATATCTGTCACTTGTCTCTTTCTTGCTTTGTTCTACACTTCTACTCTTGCATAGAAGTAATACTATATAATAAATGTTGAATAAATTAAAATTGTAGTTCTAACTTCTAACAACCCTCGTTTTGATGATAATCAATGTTCTTTGATAATAGTCAATGAGTCAATGTCTATCATATGCATAATAAAAATTTGTAAGAAATGGAAAAAGTCATTTCTGTATTTTTTTTTTTTCCCCCTCAATACAAGGACCAAACACTATGACTGACACACACAACACCAAAATTTGCGTGATAAATGCGTTTCGTGTAAGCTACTACCTTGCATAACTGACAATGATAGCCGATCTTGGTGTGAATCTTGTATAGCATGTCGTATGAAAAGACTTAAATAGGAATGAATAAATAAATAATTAACTCAGCTCTTCTCCGAATCATAATATTATTGACAACTTTAATACCCAATTTAAAATCAATATGAGGTGATTATTCTAAAATTTCAATTTATGTTTGTATCATCTTCTTCTCTAAATTTTTTTTTTTTTTTTTTTTTTTTTTTTTTGGGTTTTCACATCAAGTTTCATGGTACTCAAATTTAAGGATTTGATTTGTACAAAATTTACAACAAAAATTATTTTAATTATCTTACTGTTTTTTATTTCTTTCAAAAAAATTTTTTTTAGCTAAATTCCAATTCAAGTGTGTGAGTTGCTGAAGGGGAATGATCGTGGAAAACAAGTATATAAAAATACTAAAGGGGGTAAATAAGTTTGACTTGCCCTTTTATCTTATTTTGCCAAATTTAATTTTTATCAAAATAAAACTAATGATCAAAAAGCAAAAATAAAGTACAAATAATGTAAAGCAAGAGTTAGAGTTTGACACATGGATTTTAGTTAGGAAACTTTAATAGGAGAAATTCATCCAATTGAGAGAAAAATCTCAAAGATTTTCATGATGTCTCAGCGAAATGATTCAAGATATTCGAAATAAAGTATAATGGACTCTGACTTAGGCTCACAATCTTTTTCTTTCGTAGCTTGATAAATTCCTCATTTCCTTCAAATCTGAATTGATGAAGGTAAAAGAACAGTTTTGTTTTTTTGAACCGTAGCAATGGATCTCTAATAACTCGAAATCACCCGTAGCAATGGATCTCTAATAGCTCGAAATCGCGCGCGTGTGCTGCGGACTCTCAATCTGTTTTTCAATTTGAGCACTCAACCGCGACGAGAGACATCGTCTTGGCTTCCATTGTAATACCCCTAATTTTAAAAGGATAGTCTCGGTATTTATTTATTTATTTTTATTGTCTTTTTTTAATTGTTTAATTGATTATTTGACTAATTGTTTATGTGTTTAATTGAATTAAGTGTTACTTGATTAATTGACTACTTATTTATGTGTTATTTGTATTTTGTCTAGGTGTTATTTGTATTATTTGTTTAATTAGATTGTGCGCTTAAATGATGTATTTGATTAATTGTAATTAATTGTAAATTAAATGATTAAATGTTTTATTTTATTTTATTTTATGGTTATGGTTAGTGGTAATGGGCTAACTAATTGGGTCCCATGAACTACTTAGATAGGAGGTTGGATGGGTATAGATAATTACCCATGGATAGTTGTATATGTATATATATATAGATATATATGTATATACATATATATAAAGGAAAGTAATTTATTAATATTATAGTAACTTTAGTATTAATAAATAATCTGATGTATATATTTTATATATTTATATAATAAGGATATACTTATATTTTATACGTAACATATTTTAAGTTACCTTTTTAATATTATGGTAACTTTATTATAAATAAATAATGTGATGTATATATTTTATTTATTTAATGAGGATACAGATAGATTATATACGTAACATGTTTTAAGTTACTTTTTAATATTATGGTAACTTTAATATAAATAAATAATCTGATGTCTATATTTTATTTATTTAATGAGGATATACATAGATTATATACGTAACATATTTTAAGTTACCTTTTAATATTATGGTAACTTTAGTATTAATAAATAATCTAATGTATATATTTTATTTAATTAATAAGGATATACATAGATTATATACTTAACATATTTTAAGTTACCTTTTTAATATTTTTTATTTTTTTATTAAGTTGACTTTGATTGAAAAAAGGAATAGGGTTATTATTTAGCCTATAAATACACAACTATAGGTTGAAAAAGGAGTGAAAATATATCACGTAATATATTCTAGAGAGAGAGAGAGTTAGAGAGAGAAGGAGAAAGAGGAAGGAATGAGGAGAAAACCCTTTAGAGAGAAGATCAAGGAAGAAGAAGTTTAACTTTCAGTCCGAAAGTTTAAGGCAAGTTCTTCTTCTATCTCTTTCCCTTTGATTCGTGTTTCTGTACATGCCTAGGAAATTTCAGGATTTATTAAACACATAAAATTAAATAATTATGCATGTTTAATTGGATTAGAACATAGGTTTTATGAAATTGGTTTATATCTGTTCTTGTGTTATGAATTGATAAATGTATGATTTTGATTTGATTTCCGGTGTGAATTTTTATATATTTAAATTATGTATTTTTCATATCTGTGGAATGATGGAACGTAGAAACATGCCTAGGATTCCTGAACATTAAATAGGAACTAGGTTTGGGTTTAAATAAATTTAAGTAGACTCAATCATAATGATGCTTGCTATTTGAATGTTTTAAACAAATAAATGGATTTAATCTTTTAAAATATTTTAGCAATTGAGATTAAATGTGTAGGATGAATTGGATATAGAGAATCCTTATTTAACGGTATAATAAAATATCATCATGTATAAGATTCAGTTTGTGTAGGACATGTGATATAAGAAGTTTAAAGAAATAATAAGTCATTCCTATTATGTGATAACTTGATATCATATTTATCATAGTTATTTATGGCATGTTTGATGTATTTCCTTAATTGTTACATCAATTGTTGGATTGTGTGGTTTAATGCACCGGTGGCATTCTAGGGATGGATTAACTTATCAGTTAAGTCCTACCTATTTTATAAGGGAATTGATTAACTAAAATGTTAAGTCCTACTTATATTCAAGTCAGGTCAGCTAAACAAGTTGAATGACTTATGGAGGATTAATTTATTATATAAGGGAATGGATTAACTAAAATGTTAAGTCCTACTTATATTCAAGTCAGGTCAGCTGAACAAGTTGAATGACTTATGGAGGATTAATTTATACTGAATATGATGGTTACTAAATTATATATATATAAGTATGGTGCCATGATATGAGCTTGAGTCTCAGGATCAGTGGTTAGGGTGCGTATATCGCCAGGGATGTGTAGCTAGATATAGTGTAGTTGTGTACCCTGGTAGGTCTAGGTACTCATGCCCACTATATATGCGTTTTGCATGTTACCTACTATTCAGGTTGAGACAACCCTATAGTCTAGCGAGGTTCCTTTAGTGTGTATATATATATATACGGACTACTAGTTACTGTTGGATTGACTAGGATGTATACGTGTATCGGATTTCTGCTTGGACTGTAGTAGAGTAGAACTTGTTTGTGGGCCTGACCCACCATTATTTTTCAGGTATTTGTCAGAAGTAAAGGTTGTTCGTACTGAGCGGGTATCAGTCTACTTCATTCTTCCGATATTACATAGGAGTTCCTTTATGATTCAGTTTCCTGATTTAAACAGTTATTGCTGTCATTTGTTTAGTTTGGATTTTCTAGGGGTCCACACAGTATAGATTCCCGAGTTATATTTTGGAGGATCAGTTGTATCAGAAGAGTTTATTAATTAATGGAAATATATTCTGAGGTTTATTATTAGATTATCATTTTAGTTTCTTATCAGCATTTTATTTATTCTTTTTATTCTTTTGTACTCTATGTTCGTTTATTGCCGATTCGTTTTTGATATCCTCGGGTATTCGGACGTGGGCCTGGCCAACCCGCATTCGAAATTCCGGGGGTATCACATCCATTGCAAGAGACGATTCTTATACCCATAAATTACTAACCAAAAGCAAAGTCAAGCATTTCAAACAAGCATAACACAGATGTGTGAAACAAATATATAATTATATTGATGTATAATTAAGATTGAAATTATAGTTTTAATAAAATTCTAGATTTCATAATTCTAACCTCAGACAGATCAAACACAACAAATATATAATTATTATATAAATATACAGACAGAGAGAGGAAGAGATCTGATGAAAAATCTTAATGATTGGTTTGGAAGCTTTGCATCAAATAGCCAAGAGGAATGCCACGTCCACCACTTCAAATCAATTCCTTTTAAATTGCTATAATTTTTTTATTATAAACTTTTCCCCAAAAAAAACTTCAACAACAATTAATCTCTATTGTATGTTTTTTTTTTTTTTTTTCCTTTTATCAACATCCAACTTTATTAATAGATTGCCAATTAAGGTTAGATTTCTTTTATCAGTATATTCTAATGGGATTTCTTTTATCAGTATATTCTAATGGCAAAATCAACAAGGTCAAGCCTTGAGACGGATTGTTTGGGCTTCCATAGCAAGAGACTGCGCTTCAACGTCTTCCATTGCAAGAGATTTTGTTTCCACCTGAACAACATCCTTCTCATGCTCCTCGCGGTTGAGTGCTGGGATTGGATCTTGAAAATTTGATAACAATTTGTGAGGTTGAAGACGCACTATTGCAGATGAACGATGGACGACCCACAGCCCACGTGAGGTGACACAGGATATTTAATTCTCACCGTAAAGGACGGGTTAAAAAGTCCTGTGACATCAGATTCGGTGAATTTTCGATGATAATCATTCGGTTGTTCTATCACTACTCTTCTTAAAATTACGAAAAATTATTTCAAAAGCCGTAAGAGACCAAAAACAACTTGTAAAACAAGTCTAATTTGTGCGAAATATACAGGGATGTTGGACCAGTCCATTTTTGACAGTTCTAAGAACGTGGATTAAAGGGCAACTTGAACGGATCTATTTTTTGCAATCCACATTTTTTTAATAAGCTTAAAAGGTGCCTAAGCCTTAAATAATTACCAAAAATGAACTATAGTGATCTCACAATGTTGTTTTCTTCCAACTGGAGTGTGCTTGCACGCTTTCCAATATTGCTATTCTGCTTCTAAATTCGAGGCTCAAGAATAAAATATAAAGTTATAATTCCATCAGACTAGTTTTGACACAAAAATTGGCCAATTACAAAGTTTTATGTCACATACTATGCCATCACGTTTGTGTTTTTAATAAATTATGAAAAATATAATGGTTAAGCAAAACTAGTGGTTAAAAGTAATACAAAAAATGCATCCACCAAACAAATTTTTTTCTTTTAAATTCCCTCCATTAAAATAATGCAAAGCCCATTGAATGAAAGAAATTGTAGAATTAAGAAGCTCTCCAAAGTCCAAAAGGGCAATAATAATAATAATAATAAAGAAAACATTGGATGTTGAAGGTATACGTGTTTAACAAAAACCTCATGGTGTAAAGAAATTATTCAAGTAATACTAAGGTGAACCATTCCTACACTGCACGTGACCAACCATCCTTAGCATTGCATCTCTATAAAAAAAAAAAAAAAAAATTAGGTTCAATGTGTTATCACACGTATTACTTTGTACACTTGAATATTAATTAATTCATAAGTTCCAGAAATAAATTAAGAATCGATCTAGTTGTTTCTATCGTAGCATTGTTTTTCTAAAAATAATATTAATGCATGCTTATGCAAGTTCACCATTAGAAATGAATCTGAAGATGAACTTTTGGTTTATATTCCATAATTCAGTAACTGCATGCATGACGAAGATGCTGATGCTGCTACTACCTTTGGATGAATCAAAGTATACATACGGAGTATTTATATATACACACATATAATATGATAATTAATACCCTGTGCAAAGGGTTGCTGATTCTACAAGTTTTGAACCAACCGAAATACTAATAAAATTAATATACTGAAGGTACGTAACACTTCCCATGCATTATTAATTCTGTTTTCCCAAGCTTTACATACTCCATTATTTTAGTGGCAAAAGAATTGTAATATAAAAACCGGACGCGGAGAAAAGCTTACATGCGTATTGACATTTAGGTGTTAAGTTTGTGTTTAGGGTCACAACTGGACATCAGTGTATCTATATTCGTATCTATCTATATCTATATCTATATCTATATCTATATCTATAGGAGTATATTTTTTGGACAAATATTGTGTAGTGAGGTTTGCCAAAAGGACAAGTTGCTCTATTTTTTAACAATGACATCCCTTTAAATTTGATACAATTATCAAAGACACTCCAATAGTCTCTTACATGTAATGCATTGACATTTTTACCCTTTGACTTTTATATTGATCAATTTAAATGTTAAAATTACATTTCTAACCTTTCCGTCCTTCTAATTTTTTATTTATATATATACATATATATGAATATACATACATATATATATCCACACACACAAGGCAGCGATCAAACCACGCAAACAACCCCCACTGTACCACCTCCCGCTGCCCATTGCACCACCATCGCTGCCGTCAACAATTTACAACCACCAGAAACCACCCGTCGGTGCCAATCTCCACCTTTGTCGTGGGTCACCTACATTACCTCTTCAACCTCACCCTTGCTGCCGATATCAATAACCTGGAGACCATCACCGTTTGCGCCATCGACAACACCGAGACTGCCTTAGCCGTCACCATGTTCCAAGCCACCAGCTCATCCGGATTCATCAACATCACGGATCTCAAAAGAGGCAAAATCGGCTTCGGAGCTGAAGACAACAACGGCGAACTCGCTGCCGCTAGATCCGTCTAGACCCACTAGTTGAAGAAACCGGCAGAGCCTGTCCCCGCCAGCTCAGCTCTGGTTCTGCCTATATTCGACGCGATGGCTCCCGGACCGTCCCTAACTCCGGCGCTTGCCCCTGGACCGGGAGGACCTCACAAACACTTCATCGTCGATCTGCTTATCTTCTTTATCGACGGCGTCTTCGATCCGCCACAGAATCCACAACCCATCATCGTCGGCGAAGTCCTCCTCCATCCGCTTCTCTAAATCTCTCAAGCTGTTTGCTCGACCACCACCACCACCGTGGAGCTCTCTCCGTGGTGGTGGTCGTTTCATATTCTCCGGCCTTGTTGCAGAGAGCTCCACGGAGGTGCGTGCGGCACGCGAAGAGAAGGCATTTGGGGGTGATGGTGATGTGGTCGTGGCGATGTGTTTGAGTAGATGTGGTTGTTCGTACACCTCTTAGGTGTTTGAAGGTGATAGTGTTTAGTGGTTGGTTTGTTAGGGTTAGGGTTTGGTGGCGGTGGTTGTTGGTCTGTTGTGGCCGTGGCAGTGAACGGACATTGTGGTGGCCGGTGTAGGTGTAATAAGGGTAAATGAGGTTACAGAGGGGAGGTATAACGAGGGTATACTTAGGGCAAAAGTGTTATTTAAGAATTCTAATATTTTATAATTTAAATTAATAAAAAATTGAAGAACAATTTTGACATTTTATATTTTTAAGGGGATATTTGGATTGAATTTCTGATAAGGGGGTGTCATTGTCAAAAAAAATAGGGCAATTTGTATCTGTGTGTCTTTTTGACAAACTTAGTGGGTGTTGCTGTCCTTTACCCTTTTTCTTCTTTTTCTTTTTCTTCTTCTTCTTTTTTTCATGGCAAAAATTCACACACTTATTTATACTTAAGAGAACTTAGACGATTAACATTTTACTTGTAAAAGTGGAGATTGAAGTACCACTAGGTTATCCTTTTGTAATACTGATTTTCAAAATTAAAGTCACATTTATAAATTAACAATATTAATTTAGGATTGCTCTGCTTTAAATTAATTAGAGTAGTGATACTCATACCGAATACTTGCAGTGAATTATCTAATTTAATAATTTTTAATTAGTTATTTATACCAAATATAACTAAATGGAGGACTCCAATTCCTTATTTGTTACATAATTAGTCAATTAAAAATGTAGATTTAGTAATTCACTATAAGTATTCAGTGCAAGAATCATTTCCCAATTACTTAATTATATCATATAAGAATATAAATCACACTAATTTGCAACGTTTGATTATTTCTTATGGTACTAAATGTTTTCAATTTTAAGATTCGGTGTATTGGTTCTTTGTTATTGCTACGAGAGATGAACTGTACTTTTTTTAATACTAATTTTTCTTCCTATAATTGATTTTTTTTTTTTATATATATATATTTAAAAAGCTTCATTCAATCCAGATGTTGGTGCATAGAAGTACAAAAAATTAATCTCACTTTTGTATTTTAAGATGAATGGTCGAATATTACTCCGATGAATGATAATTTTAACTTTTAAATTTGTTTCCATTGATTTGGCACTTCTATCTATAAATTACCTGCAATTATTTATTTTAATTTAGAATTTTCCTTCTTCACTTTATTTTCAAATTATTTTGATTTCTCATTGAACTATTCAGGTCGATACTCATGTGCTGATGACGAGTGTACATGGAAGGCGCGACAATGGCGCTCATGGTTGGTGGCTGTGGACCTAACCATGGACTTCAGTGCAACTTGGACCAACCAATATTGTTAAGAATTTGAATTGAAAAAATTCGATTCTAATTTTGGTTAGACTTAAATTCTTATTCGATTCCAAGCTCAACTTGTATCATGTTTAATAATAATATTATTGTTAAATATCACAAGTAAAGTTACTTACAATTGTGTAATGAGGGTCGGGACCATTCAAATTACATCTATCATTGTCAAGCAAGTTCCAGCAGCCAACCAAGTAGAAAGACCATTTGGAAGCAAATTTGGAGGCTACAAACTTTGAGGAAAATTCAACTCTTCCTTTTGTAGTACTGCCATGAACGCCTTCCAGTATTGTCGAACCGAAGAAGAGAGGTCCGGTTAATCAAGCTTCTTGTGTAATTTGTGGAGAAGAAGACGAAACAGTATGTCATGTGCTCTTTGATTGTCCTAGAGCTCGATTGGTTTGGAAAATTAGTCCCTTAAGGTTTCATTTCACAGGTAAGTGCCAAACATGAAGTGGTGTGAAACGCAAAGCATTTGGAAGGATTATCACAAGGTTAATCGTCTTATGAGCTTGGCATCTTTCTTGAGCTGGCAGATTTGGAAAGAAAGAAACAACTTGGTTTTTAATAAAATTGAATGGGATCCAGTGATGATTATAGAAAAAGCATTGTTCTTCTTTAATGAATTCAATGGTACTTTGTCGAAGGAAACCTCTAATGCATCGTCCACGGGTGGTGGTATTCATCATACTAATAGTTGGGTTAGTCCTGCTCTTGGTAGGTATAAATTGAATACAGATGCTTCCTTTCATAAGCTAACTCGTTATAATGGGTCTGGTTTGGTACTCCGTAATCATTGTGGAGAAGCTGTCAAGAGGTTGCAGAGGCTTTAGTATTCAGGGATGGTCTGAAACTTCTTGGTCAATGGGGGTATTCGAATGTGGATGTTGAGTGTGATTGCCAATCAGTTTGACCTTACCCCTACAGACCTTTTATGTTCAGTCATTATCGAGGATATCCAGTGTTTGATTCATCAAAACTTGGGGTTTAAGTTAATTTGGTGCCCAAGATTTTGCAACATAGCGGCACATGAGATGGGTAAATGGGCTCTTAGTCGAAGGATATGTGATTTGCAGTGGCAAGTGTGGCCTTCATGACTGTTAAATGTATTTTAGAAGGATCTTTCATCCTTGTTTTATAATATTTGTTGAATGTATTTCAGAAGGATCTTTCATCTTAGTATTTATAATATTTGATTACGTTAAAAAAATAAAAAAATAAAATTTATATCCTTCATAATTGGAAGAAAATCCTCTTATATTTTAACTTTTGCCGATCAAGAGAGGGGGAACACAAAAAAATTCTTAACTTTTTATTTTACTAGTAAAAGGCACGTGCGATGCACGTGATAGAATGTTTTCTAATTTATATAATTTATATTTTCATATATTTTTAATTGTTTATAGTTTTATAAATAAAAAAAAAAATAGACAAAACAGTTTCAGGCCCAGAATGCCTTAGAAAGTAATAATTGTCACCTCAAAATAAACAAAATAAGGTTTTTCATTGATGTATGAATGAAAACTATAAATATTTAAAAACTATATGAAAATAAAATTCTATAATTTATAAAATATTCATAAATAAATACTATATAAAATTTTTATGTATTATAAAATCCGAAAGGGTACCAACAATTTTTAGATTGTAATAATTGTTACCTCAAAAGAAACAAAATTTATTAGAAAATCCAAAACTATAACTGTATGAAAATAGAAGTATTTCTAAATTATTTATTTCTCAATCTTTATCTTTTTTACATATCTCATTTTTTTATAAAATGAATCATTGTCAAGTGTCAATTCTTTTAATTCTTCCACCGTAAAATAAGTTTTCATGACTTGTTGTTGAGTATTGTCTATCTTCGCCAGGAAAAAAAAAAAGATTTTCCTTTGCAACTTGTCACTTTGTTACTGAATTCATTCATGTCTTGCAAAAAGAACAAAAATAATTCATAACTATTGAGAATTAGAGCTGTTGAGAAATTCAAGTAAATATTGTTTTTAATTTAATTAAAATTTTATGAATAAGGGTGAAAAATTACACCAATTTGTAATTGTAGTAAATCATCTAGTGAACAATTTATTAATGGTTGTGCAACAAAATATAACTTCTCAATATATAAATTGAATATAAAAATATGATACACAATTAAGGAAGATTAAGAAATATACTGAAATTTAATACTTCAAAGAAATGTCTTGAAGTTTGACTTTTCAGCACTATTGAATTTTTGATCTTTTGTACTGAAAATCAAACTTGTTATATCTTTGTTATTTATGTTCACTTTGTACCTATCCACCTAAAATTATCTTATAAAATAATTAAATAAATAAAACAAGAAACATGTTCTCTTTCTACAAATAGTGTAATACAAATAGTATATATATAATGTAAAAGAAACTACAATAAATAACGAATCAATATCTTAATGCTTTGACACTTTCAATATTCATATTAATTTGCAATGTAGATCATTTTTGTGTTTGATGAGACCGACCTGGAATATATATTGTTATTTGTAAAAGTTTGTTATTATAGATTTACTTAATAATATATAATGTAAATAATATCAATTTGTATGATAATTTACCTTTGTATGTGTTGATTGCCACATGTGTAACTGTATTAGCTCCATGATAAAGTTTCCTTCATTCACATCAAGATCCTCCCATAACGTCAAAGTAATTGTCCATAAACTCTAATAAAGATTAATTACTTTAGTCATTATATTATATTTGCATAATTATGATTGTATATGTAATATGGTAATGACGTACCTCGTATCCATTATAATGACTTCCCACTTTTTGGTTGTGCCTTTATTATTCTTCTTACATATGTTCAATGAAGGAGATACCTTAATAACAATTCCCAAAGCATTTAGTAAGATTAAAAATAAAATATTAATGTTAATTCTATTATATATATATATATATATATATATATATGTATATGTATATGTATATGTATATGTATATGTATATGTATATGTACAAGAGAGGATATATATATGGAGAGTTGAGAATTAAACGAAAACTAACCCATATTTTCTCTTGCATCAATGTACTTGTTCAGCTCCTTGAAGTATACAAAATTAAATTTTATTGTTTATAAGCTTACTATTTCAAACTCCTCAACTTCAATTGAGATGTTATTAAGAAATTTCAATTCAACAACTTGAGTTCCGCCGTTCTGAATTCGGCCAGTCAAATAGTCAGTTTTTTCTCAGTTTCTTCAGGAGTTAAAATGTTGAGGGTTATTCTACAGAGAACATCATATTCGGAAGGTATAAGCCATGGACGTATAAAAGAATTCATAACTCAAAAAAATAATAAAACAATGCATGATCTGGGTATGAAATAAATAAAAATTAATAAAACAATGCATGATCTGGGTATGAGACAAATAAAAAATAATAAAACAATGCATGATATGAATCTGGGGATAAAACAATGCATAATCAGGGGGTTACACGTATCTTGGAAAAAAACATATAAAACTGATGTGATTACAGGAATGCAAAAAAAGACTTATATATAGGGAGAGTATAGATTTTTTTAAAAACAATAAATAGATAAAATAGGTAACTTAAATTTTATTAGGAAATAATTTTTAGAGTTTTATAGAAACTCTTTTTTAGAGTTTCTATAATTTGAAATATATTTTGTATTAGAGTTTTAATAAATATTTTATTTGAATTTTATTAGGTAATAATTTTTAGAGTTTCTATAATTTGAAATATATAATTTGAAATTTATTTCGTGTTAGAGTTTTAATAAATATTTTATTTCAATTTTATTAGGTAATAATTTTTATATTCTATTTGAATTTTATTAGGTAATAATTTTTAAAGTTTCTATAATTTGAAATGTATTTTGTGTTAGAGTTTTAATAAATATTTTATTTGAATTTTATTAGGTAATAATTTTTAGAGTTTCTATAATTTGAAATATATTTTTGTGTAGCAAAGCAAAAAAAGACTTATATATAGAGAGAATACATATATTTTTAGAAACAACAAATAGATAAAATAGGTAATTTGAATTTTATTAGGTAATAATTTTAGAGTTTTATAGAAACTCAAATATTTTATTTGAATTTTATTAGGTATTAATTTTTAGAGTTTCTATAATTTGAAATGTATTTCGTGTTAGAGTTTTAATAAATATTTTATTTGAATTTTATTAGATAATAATTTTTAGACTTTCTATAATTTAAAAAGGTTAACCAAAAGGCCGAGAAAGTAGTACTACACTTGACCTTAGCCAAAAGGTCGAGAAAGGTTAGCCAAAAGGCCGATCCAAAAAAAATTTAGTACTACACTTCATCATAGTCAAAAGACAGAGAAAGGTTAACCAAAAGGCCGAGAAATGTGTGATTATTATTTCTTTAGGTTTATAGTTTTATAAGAGGTTTTTATGTAATCCTTTTTACTTAATACAAATGTGGACAAAAAAATGAATTTTATTAGGTAATTTGTAATTTGAATTAAACTCTTTAAATTAATTTTTATAAATTTTATTAGGTAATTTGTAATTTGAATTAAACACTTTAAATAATTTTTAGGTAATTTTTTGTTTATAAAAACTATTTGTTTATATTAATAAATAAATACTGAAACTCTTTTTATAAAGGCTGAGAAAGTAGTACTACACTTGATCTTAGCCAAAAGACTAAGAAAGGTTAGCCAAAAGGCTGACCCAAAAAAATTTAGTATTACACTTAATCTTAGCCAAAAGGCCAAGAAATGTGTCATTATTATTTCTTTAGCTCTATAGTTTTATAAGAGGCTTCCATGTAATCATTTTTACTTAAAACCAATGTAGGACAATAAAATTGAATTTTATTAGGTAATTTGTAATTTGAATTAAACTCTTTAAATTAATTTTATAAATTTTATTATGTAATTTGTAATTTGAATTAAACATTTAAAAATAGTTTTTCGGTAATTTTTTGTTTATAAAAACTCCTTTTTTATATTAATAAATAAATACTGAAAGCCAAAAGGCCGAGAAAGTAGTACTACACTTGATATTAGCCAAAAGACCAAGAAATGTTAGCCAAAAGGCTGACCCAAAAAAATTTAGCACTATACTTGATCTTAGCCAAAAGGCCAAGAAAAGTGTAATTATTATTTCTTTAGATTTATAGTTTTATAACAGGTTTCCATGTAATCATTTTTACTTAAAACCAAAGTAGAACAAGAAAAATGAATTATTAGGTAATTTGTTATTTGAATTAAACTCTTTAAATTAATTTTTATAAATTTTATTAGGTAATTTGTTATTTGAATTAAACTTTTAAAATAATTTTTAGGTAATTTTTTGTTTATAAAAACTATTCTTTTATATTTATAAATAAATACTGAAAGCCAAAAGGCCGAGAAAGTAGTACTACACTTGATCTTAGCTAAAAGACCAAGAAAGGTTAGCCAAAAGGGCAAAAAAGGTGTGATTATTATTTCTTTAGGTATATAGTTTTATAAGAGGTTTTCATGTAATTCTTTTTACTTAAAACCAATGTGGGACAAGAAAAATAAATTTTACTAGGTAATTTGTAATTTGAATTAAACTCTTTAATGTAGTACTACACTTGATCTTAGCCAAAAGACCAAGAAATGTTAGCCAAAAGGCCGACCAAAAAAAATTTAGTATTACACTTGATCTTAGTCAAAAGGGCGAGAAATGTGTGATTATTATTTCTTTAGGTCTATAGTTTTATAAGAGGCTTTCATGTAATCATTTTTACTTAAAACCAACGTGAGATAAGAAAAATGAATTTTATTAGGTAATTTGAATTAAACTCTTTAAATTAATTTTTATAAATTTTAATAGGTAATTCGTAATTTGAATTAAACTCTTTAAATAATTTTTAGGTAATTTTTTGTTTATAAAAACTCTTTTTTTATATTAATAAATAAATACTAAAATACTGAAAGGCCGAGAAAGGTGTGATTATTATTTCTTTAGGTTTAAAGTTTTATAAGAGGCTTCTATGTAATCATTTTTACTTAAAACTAATGTGAGATAAGAAAAATGAATTTTATTTGGTAATTTGTAATTTGAATTAAACTCTTTAAATAATTTTTAGGTAATTTTTTGTTTATAAAAACTCTTTTTTTATATTAATAAATAAATACGAAAATATTGAAAGGCTGAAAAAGGTGTGATTATTATTTGTTTAGGTCATAGTTTTAATAGAGGCTTCCATGTAATCCTTTTTTACTTAAAACCAATGTGGGATAAGAAAAATGAATTTTATTATATAATTTGTAATTTGAATTAAACTCTTTAAATAATTTTTAGGTAATTTTTTATTTATAAAAACTCTTTTTTATATTAATAAATAAATACTGAAAGCCAAAAGGCCGAGAAAGTAGTACTACACTTGATTTTAGCCAAAAGACCAAGAAAGATTAGCCAAAAAGGCCGACCAAAAAACATTTAATACTACTTTCTCGGCCTTTTGGCTAACATTTCCCATTATAAGCCCTAGGGTTTTTTTGTTTGCTTTGTTTTAAAGGTAAGTTAGAAACTCTATAAGCATTATTATTTTACCTATATAACAATATTAAAGTAACAAATGAATTTGATTAGAAGGATAGTTGCAATGCTGAAGAAACGAAGATGAGGGAAAAAAAAAAAAAAAGAGCAAATTTATTTCAATAATAAATAAATTATGGTCTTAAATAGGGCGGGGTAAGTACCCGCAGGAGTAAAAATGTTAAATGGGGGCGGGGATGGGGTGGAAAGTTTCCCCGTTTTTGTGGTTTTGGACGAGGATGGGGACGGGGTTTTGAATTGGTTATGGGGACGGGTGAGGGTACACCCGTCCAAACCCGCCCCCGTTGGCATCCCTAACAATGGTGAATTGACTTTATTATCATGAGCGGAGCCAAGATTGTATGGTTGGGGGCCAAAATTGTAAGCAAATTTACTATCTCATATAAAACTATTTTAAGCCGAAATTTTTTTTGTATCGATTATAATCATACAAAATCTATCTAGACATACTTTTGTCACTTTGTTTTAAAAAAACAAAAATTGGAAAACATTGTTACCAAATATATATATATATATATATATATATATATATATATATTATCGATCTTCATCTCCCCAAACAACATAACATCACCAACTAAACCAAAAACAGAGAGCAAGAATAAGAGTTTCTGGAAAAATAACTAAATAAGTGAAAGAAAGAGATAGAGAATGAGGGTGGAATAGAATTTTGTCTTTGTGCGGAAATTCTTCCCACAAGAAAGAAAAAAAACCAAAATTTGTGGAGAAAACAAAATGTGGGGCAACTTGCTTTAAGAGAAAAATGCAATGATTTTTGTTTTCTTTTCAGAAGAGCAATTAAGATTTAAGAGTAAAATTGAAAATCAAATATAAAAATAACAAAACAAATTTGCAAATCAAAACCAAAATCAAAACTGGTCTCAAGGATGAAAAGCAAAAGCAATGGAAAAAACCAAAGCAGATAGGATTGTGAAGAAACCAAAAAGCAAAGGACAAAGACACAAAAGCAGATGGTAATGGGATAAAAGCAAGGAAAGAAAAATACAAAAGTAGATATGTGCTACTGCCATGCATATTTAGACATATATAAATAATATAAACCATCTTTCTGGCCCAACTGTATATACTAACCTTTGCTAATTTCATTTTGGGCCTATACTTAAAAAAGAAATTCAAAAATCTAGCCCCCTTGCCTCGCCTATTTATTACCCTTTATATAAGATTGACAAATACAATTGGTTTAAATATTCTTGGATCAAATAAGTTTAAATGAGTTATCGAGTACAGCTTATCTAAAAAATTTAAATTTTCTTCCAAACCACCATACACCCAGACTAGCCCAAAGATTCGACCGGCCATGACATCCACCACCCAAACCTATATACATTTATAGAGCGGTGCTACACGACCCGACTGTATTGCACCCGACATCTACCGACTCATCTACGTGGCTGTCCACGTTGTCATCTTCTCTCTGACTCATCCATAGCCCTTGCCGCCATCTTTCCTCAACCAAAATCGCCTCCATCATCTCCTTCCTTATACCGCCACAACTTATCAACCACAACCGCCGCCATCACTTCTCCTCCACTGCAGCGGCCGCCGCCATCTCTCTCCACACAGTATCACCCCTTGGGTTCCATAACCACCACATCTTTTCTCCCTCTATTTCTTCTGCGTTTTATATACGTACATATATTTATATACACAGGCCCATACACACATATATCCAATTGAAATCATATACTACCCAAACGGAGACGATGGATTCTTTGGATTGCTTTGATTACCACTTGCTGGGTTTGGCTTCAGCTTCAGCGAGAACGTGAGCCGGATCATGAAGGCGCTGCCGGTGAATGCGAAGATCTCGAAGGATGCGAAGGAGACGGTACAAGAGTGCGAGTCGGAGTGCATCAGCTTCATCACCGACGAGGCCTCCGACAATTTGCTTTTTGCTTTTAGCCCATTTGTTTCCTCAATTTGAACATCAATTTCAACAAGAAGCTAGCTCAATTTCTTCTCTAACAACACAATTTCAGACTCTCTCTTCCCCTTCTCAATCTCACTCTTCTCCCTCACAACTTCCCTCATTTCTCTTTCTAGTTTCTGCAATCTCCCTTCACTCTCTGCTCTTTCTCTCACAAACCCATTTCTCTCCTCCGCAATCACTTCAACCTGTTGATTGACATGCACAGAAACAAATTCAGAAACCAAGTTCCTCTTCAACTCCGGTCCCTTTTCCGTTTCAGACCGTGTTATCTCCGATTCCAAAGACCATTTTTCCTGGGGGAATGAATCCAGTTGTTTGTGGCTCTCAGTGGTCTCCTTGAGAAGAATACTGTTTGGGGTGGTTCGGTGGAATTAGTGGCGGCTGTGGTTGGGGGCGGTAAGAGGAGGAAGAGAGAGAACAAAGAAAGGACAAATGAGAGAGAATAATTGGACGAAGCTCTGGCCTCTGGGATCAACCCGTGTCGTCCTTTTGGCACAATCCTCGGCATGAAGCTCGGACTGATCTGGAGTACTGTGAAGGCAGAGAGATGAGAGGCCCTGCAAGAGAGAGAAAGGAGAAAAATGAGAGGATTGAAAGAGATGAGAGAGAGTAAAGTTGTCTGCCTAGCTATACCAATCAACATTTGACAAGTTGTTGTCGGTTAAAGTCGGGTGAACAGTAATCGGGTCATTTAGCATTTCTCGTATTTATATATATATATATATATATATATATATATTGTTCACCTACTCATTGGTGTGCAAGAAAATGTATACACACCTCAAGTATTAATAATTAAATTTTATTGGACAATTAAAAAGGTAATTTAAGAGTTTTGATACTTTAACATTTAAATTAATAAAATATTAAAGGACAATATTAACTTTTTATAATTTTTAAAAGGTTGTTTGGATCCAATTTTTGACAGGAATGTCATTGTCAAAAAATGAACAACTTGTGTGTCACTATGTCAAACTTTTGAGGTGTTATTGTACTTTATCTTATTTTTGAAGCTAAAATATATATATATATATATATATATATATATTTATTTATTTATTTTAAAGTTACTTGTCAATATATATACCAAGTATATTTTAAATATTATGAGTACATAATACATGTATGCATCGACGTGGCCTTACTAAATGATGATCAAAGCTTGAGGAGTTGTAACCAAACAAGGGCTTTCTCTTTCTTGATCCCTCTGGATAAGCGTTTCTTTTCCCTCATTTTACCATTCCGATCTTTACAAGTTCAACCCTATCCTTTACAGCAGGTACCTTTTTATTCTTCGCTGCTGTTTGTTCTGTTTCTTGTAGTGTTCTGTGATGCGGGTGTATATATAATTCAATTTTTTATATGCAATTTGGGGTTTTAATCATAGAAGATGAATGCTTGCAGCTTAAAGAATTATTTTCTTGGGAAAAGTTTAGAAGAAAATAATTTATTTCTAGACAAACAGATTAGTGCAAAACAAATTGGTCTTTGTTTAATGCCTCTGTAGCCATTCTGGGTACTCTCTACTTTTTCCGGCCCTTAATCTGAACTTCCTTGAATTGAAGAAGTCGTGGTTAAATTCCAGCAAGTGTATATTTAAAGAAGTTTTAATTTTTCGCTTAAAAATTTATGCATTTTCGGCCAAATTGATAGGAACTAGGGCTCCGATGGTTTGGATGTAAAATATATATTTTTATTTTTTTGGAGTTTGGTTGTTGTAAAATATTAAAAAATATTACAACCTAACAAAAATAATTTACCCATCAATTTTTAGCAAGTAATTTAATACGCCCCACCTGATGCACTACCTTTGCTAAACACCAAAAAAAAAAGAAAAGAAAGTATTTTACCTGAAAACGGAAAATGTTTTTTGAGGAAAGTATTTTAGGTGAGCCCAAGTTTACTGATTTTTTTTCCCAAAATGGTAGAAAAGGCTGGATTTCAAAGAATGCGTTTCTAATTGCAATTTGATCTCTTTGTCCAAATCTAAATAGGGTCAAGAATTCAAAACTTTCGCAATATTTTTTTTTTGATAAATCAAAACTTTCGCAATATTTAAACCTTGACTGAGAGTTCTTAAGCTGAAATTCTATGTTATTTGGTTCATCATGAGATTGTGTATATTATATTAAGGGGTGCTTGAATTGGTTCTTATATGGAACAATGAGTTGGGATTGCCTAAATTTGTAGCCTTAAGTTTGAAAATTTCTAACTTTGGTAGGAATTGGAAAGATAGGGCAGATGTGTGGGTAAATACTGTTTTAGTGTTATTTACTTGCAACTTACTCAACTGATCTTTTACATTGTTGATCAAATTCTTTATATAAATAAATATTATTTTAACGCACCTAATATGATTTTTTTGATGAAATAGTTCTTTAAGAGACAAAAACTGTTCTTAAGTCAAATTTCAAATAAGTAAGAATCTTTATCACCAATCAGCCAATCACTGTTGTTGTAATAGAAATGCAGTGTTGTGCATCAAAATACAATTGAACATATCTTTCCTCGAAGAATGATGGAATGTGATTAAGTGGAAGACACTTAAAAGAAAGTCACTGATGTTAGATAATTAATGATGATACAAGTGATGAACCGTATTGTATTGAGTCTCTTAACTGTTTGTCTCTGGATTAGTAAGAAAACAGGAGTTGACAGATAAAGGAAGCTAGCAATAAAATCTCCACTTGAGATATTAACTTTCAGCCTGTATGAAAATATATGACTTGTATTGGTCAGGGAGCATTAGGCATTATTACAGTTATAATCTTATTACAATACCTTTCATTGTAGGCTTTCTTAAAATTAGGTAAGGGAGCATAGCAGGAATGGGTGAGGACTCTTGCAGCAGCAGTGACAATTTGAGGGCTAATTGGACGCCATCCATGGACCATTACTTCATTGAACTTTTGCTAGATCAAGTGCGCAGAGGGAATAAGACTGGTAATTTATTTAGCAAACAAGCATGGGCAGAGATGATTGCACTCTTTAATAGCAACTTTGGATTCAGGCACGATACAGATGTTCTGAAAAACCGATACAAAAGATTGAGGAAATTATACAATGATATAAAGATCCTTAACCAGAATGGGTTTAGCTGGGATGTAAAGCAGCGAATGGTAACAGCTGATGATCATGTGTGGGATGATTATATCAAGGTACGGACTTCATTGCTTTTTTCCTAATTCAGCGCATGAGATTTCAGATTTAAATTACTGTGAACATCACGTGCAGGTTCATCCTGACATGCTAACATATAGAACAAGAGTTGTGCCATATTATGATGAGTTGTGCATGATATGCGGGCATGCAGTTGCTGATGGAAGATACAGCCTCTCATGTTTTGATATAGACTATGACAATGAAGGTATGTCAGGATAGAATTGATGACTATCCATCAATGTAAAATTGTTGACGAGTATCAGGAAAGATGACGTGTTCTGATTTTAAATTACGTTCTGTAACTTGTAGCTAAAACATTGGATGATCAGAATCCCTCCAAAAATGATCATACCAAAATTGAATGGTCACAGACAATGGATGAGCACTTTATTCAACTTATGCTGAAGCAGGTGCATAAAGGGAATAAAATTGGCCGTACTTTCAAGAAGAAAGCATGGGTCCATATGGTCACGGAGTTTAACACGAGATTTGGATTTCAGTATGGTAAGGTTATCTTGAAAAACCGTTACAATATTTTGAGAAGGCAATACTGTAGCATAAAGTTTCTTCTTGGTCAAAGAGGGTGTAGTTGGGATAAAACACAGCAAATGGTGATGGCTGATGATCGTGTGTGGAATACTGTTTTTAAGGTAAAAATGCTCTTTTATGAAGAATTTTTATGACTTGATAGTTGCAGGTAGCTTACTAGTTTTAAATGCAGGCACGCCACTTTCGGAAGTACAGAAATAAAGCCATACCATATTATATTGATATGTGCATCATATGTGGGAATGAAACCGATTGTGTGAGAGAGAATATAGCATGTCCCAATTTAAGTTCTGAGAATGAAACACCAGGGAAAAATACCGGTGGCGCTGCTATGCTGATTGTTAACAAAAATATGATGGATGAGGCACACGAAGAGACGTCAGAACGCAGCAATGATAAGAATTTAGCTGATCAACGGAAAAGGCGTCAATCTGATATTGCACAAACCTTTGGAAGGTCTAAAAAGGTTCAAAGAGTGGATAAGGGTATGTCGGATGTGCTGCGAGAGATGAGTGTGGCTATTACAACATTAAGAAAGGAGGACAGTGAGAACTCTACGTCAACAAAGAAAGTTATTGGTACACTCCAGGCCATGCCAGACATGGATGAAGATCTCTTGTTGGATGCTTGTGATTTTTTGGAGGATGAGAGAAGAGCAATGATGTTTCTAGCATTGGATGACACACTGCGAAAGAAATGGTTATTGAGGAAACTTCGTCCTTAGTTAACATTTACTGTATCTGACCATTTGTTGAAGAAAATGTATATCACGAAAACTTTTGATTCATTAAATTTGTTGATGCTATATTTTCATCGCATTGTTAAATTTGTTCCCCGTGACATTGGGCGAAGTTGGTAGTTATTGAAGCAGTTATATCTGGTTAATGGATGCACTACATGTTTCATGTTCATGGTTAGTCTATAAGGTGTCCCAATAAACCTGAGTAAGTAAGAACAGGAGAGGTCACGGAAAAAAAACAAAACACTTATTGATGCGTCTGGGAGCAATCGACATTTTAGATTTAACTAGAAGAAACTTAGTTTCAAATTTAAGGAACAGATCTTCTAAATATAAATTCAAAGTCTCATTTTAGTGCTTCTAAATATAGCATTAGAATTATGCAATACTGGGATTTGGGGTTGCTATTATTCCAGATTATGATTGTTGTTTTCGTAGGGTTAGAATCCCAAATCAAGTGTTTAGTTCATGGGGTAAAAGATAATTCTTTTATTGTGTGGTTTGTATATACTACCCATATAAAATGGATTCAAAATTTATTTTTATATAAAAAATGATATATAAATCGAATGGGGTAAATAATGTTCACTATTCTTTTGTGAAGCACACAATCCAGTATGCTTGTATAGCATTGTTCTTTTATAAAATATACAATTAATTTAATTTTTATGATACTTGTTTGGAAGGAGAACAAATTAAAAACATAATTATCCTTTAAGAATCGAGTCAATTTTAGAACACCCATTAAAATATTATAATTTTTGGCACAACCACAAGTTACATCGGGCATATAATTTTCGGGATACACTGATCCGTTGTTATTTTTTTTCTATAATTTATTAATTTTTTTTGGTTTAACACGCATAATTAGAAAATCGATGCTAAGAATCTAGAATGGTACTTATCGAAATAGTCTTCAAACTAAAAAATAAAATATCTCAAATTTGTATCAAAAATTCAAAAAATAAAATAAGAAAAACATTATTAGCATTCATCTTTTGATTTGTTTTAATAAACTAATCTTATTCACGTAATTTATTTTTATTTATTTTTTAAAAAATATCATTTTTGATACTGTGTGCTACAGCGCTACGGTGGTTTAGCACACCGCGGTCCGAATCGGTAACCCGGCCCAATTGGCGATTTGCCCTCGGGCCCTCAGGTACTCACCTTCCTTTAACGTTGTCGTTTGACAAAATTTGTAGGTTTCTATTTTCTGTAGCCGATTCGAAGCTGGTCTGCGTTGCGAGTGAAGCTCTTCCACTTCTCCGACGAGTCACTGGCGAAATCGCCAGTCAGGTACACCTCTTGGTCTTGTCCTTCGCCCGTATCATCATCAAATTTATAGACACATATATGTGTTCATATACATCTAAAATGTGAGTTTTTGGTAGAAAATGGTAAATTTTTGTTGGCTAATCTTTCATAATTTCAGCTGCGTCTTTGGTATTGTGTCTTCTGGGTTTTGGGTTCTAAAGGGAAAAATAAAAAATGAAGAAAATAACCAACTTGACATTTTTTTTTACTTTACTTATAATGTTGTATTGGGCGGCTTACACTCAGATTAGTTTATGTATATTTAACATTTTAAACTTTATTGTTGAAAGAATGCTAACTAGGAATATAAGAGCTCACTTTAAAGTTCTTCATTTGATTATTGTTTGTTTTTCTGGTTTGCGTTTACAATTGTGTCCCACGTGTTTGATGAAATGCCAGTTAGTCCCGTGTGGGAAATTTTGTTGTAATATAACAGTGTCACTCTTTTTTGTAGATGATCTGATATTATCTTGGTGGAATTTCTTTGTTAAAAAATCTTTTAAGTATGGTGGGCTGGCAGAGACATTTGCAATCCATACTTCGTCAAGTTGGGAAAAGAGTTGAGCATAATTACAATGCACCTGTCAACTTCTCTTCTTATCACTCAAGATCCAACTCCGTGCTAGGTAATTCAATGTCAAGTCTCTTTGTGGAAGAATTTTGCAGAATCTTCTACCCATGATGATATAGAAATCTCATTTTAAATTTGAATAAAAATTTATTTACTAGGTTGTTGGGAAAGAAACAATGTAAGTTTGATGTTCTATGTTAGGGAAAAAAACACTCTTCAATTTTTTTTTGCCCACAACTAAGCTTTTGTTTTGAAAATGCATTCACTCATATGCACTATAATCATTTCCCCCTTTTCATGCATCGTCAAAGTGCTCTCTGGCCATTGGCCATTCATGAAGATTAACATGATAATTTTTGCAGGTGAATTGCCTTATTTTCATAGCTTAAGGAGTCCACCTTCTACAGGCATCTCAAGGCCTTTTTATCATTATCTACAACAATTGGTAATGCTGACATGTCCTCGTATTACTCTTTATTTACAACAATTGGGAATGCTAACATGTCCTATTATTACTTTTTATGAACTAGAAATCATTTTTTTGAACATAAACCTAGAAGAGAGAAGAATTTTTCTGTCCTATTTCTAAAAAGTTTAGTGCACTCTTCTGAGTTCATGCCCCATGTGATTTTCTCTCAGCAGATATATATGCTAGTGATTAGTTTTTGCCTGGGTTGGGCGTGGCAGAGTTCACTTGAAGGATATTAAAAGAAAAAAAAATCATCTAGATTGGTGATTTAGATTGCTTTTTTTAACTTGGTTGTATGCATGTCTTTTCCTTCACAGGCCAATTCTATGATTTATTTTTCTTTGGTGAGCTAATTGTAAGATTTTATTATTTCTCTGATTAAACAATAAAAAATATTGTATAGGGGCTTCCGCTCCTTAAAATATGTTATTTTATTTCATTTCTACATTATAAAATTGTTGAATTTTTTCTCCAAGTTTTCTTAGTTAAACTTTCAGTTTGTCTGATTTTCCGTTGTTCCAGGAATTTTCCAGTTCAAGAAAGTTACTTGCAGATTCGTCTGATGCAACACCCATTCCTTCTCCATTGACACCTGTTTTGGCATTAAACAGTGGGAAAGCTGAAGAGCAAAAAGCAATCTCTAAACCTTCAAAAGTTCAAGCAGTTCTCAAATGCATAAAACAGGTGTGAGATGCTACTTTCTATTTTGCATCTTTATTGATACCACAGCCTCAATCAAGACACTTTCTTTCCTTTTTGATAAGTCATGGCCTCAATCAAGACACATGTTATCATATCTTTCTTTACTAACTCCACCCCTGTTAATTTTGGTCTTCTCCTTTCCCTAGCTTTATTATCAATGTAGACCATGTCACTCTTCTTAACTGCGCACTTAGTGGTCTTACTTTGCATATTTTCAAACCATCATAATCGTTTTTCTCCCATTTTTATCTCCAATTGGTGCTACTTCAACTATTTCATGAATGTGTTGATTTCTGTTCTTTATCATGAGAGACAGAGAGAAAGAGAGAAAACTTGTACTATATTTCACACTTCTACAACCTAATAAGCCTACACAGGCTTATATAAAGGATACAAGTGACCTTAATAACACAAGGACCCTACTAACATAATGTAATTACATAATGGCCAACACATATATATATAACATTCTAACACTCCCCCTCAAGCTGGAGAATATATATCAAATAATCCCAGTTTGGAACAGATAGTTCTTAACCAGTTATGACCCAATGCTTTGGTAAACATATCAGCTAATTGATCTTCAGACTTCACGAATGGAGTAGAGATGCTCCCACGTAATATCTTTTCTCGAATGAAGTGACAATCAACTTCAATATGTTTGGTCCTCTCATGAAACACAGGATTTGAGGCAATGTGAACTGCTACTTGATTATCACAGAACAATGGAGTAGGAGCTTCAATTGTCAACCCAAGTTACTTTTAGAAAATGTTGTATCCAGGTCAACTCACTAGTAGTATGGGTCATTGCCCTATACTCAGCTTCAACACTAGATCGAGCTACCACCGTTTGCTTTTTATTTTGCCATGTAACAAGATTTCCTCCTACAAATGTGCAGTAGCCTGTAGTAGATCTCTTATCGGAAGGAGAACTAGCCCAGTCGGCATCTGTAAAACCTTCCACCCTGAGATGACCATTTGATTTATATAGTAACCCAAAACCTGGAGCTTGCTTGAGATACTGGATAATCCGAAGAACAGCAATCCAATGTGACATTCTAGGAGCTCCCATGAATTGACTTATAACACTAATTGCATATGAAATATCAGGTCGAGTGATAGTGAGATAAATTAATTTTCCAACAAGGCGACGAAATCTGTCCAGATCATTAAATAGATCACCCTCATCAGACACAAGTTTTGTATTCGAATCCATAGAAACATCAATCGGGCGACCACCCAACATATCTGTTTCTTCTAATAAATCCAACACATATTTTCGTTGGGATAAACTTATACCCTTCTTGGATCTAGCAACTTCAATATCCAAGAAATACCTAAGTTTACCCAAGTCTTTAGTGTGGAATCAATATTGCAGAAACAACTTCAACTTAGCAATGCCTTCAGAATCATCACATGTGATCACAAGATCATCTACATATACCACAAGAAAGATGAAGCCAACTTTAGTGCGCTGGTGAAATACCGAATGGTCAGTCTGACATCTATTAAGACCAAATTTTAATGCCGCCTTAGAGAATTTTCCAAACCAAGCCCGTGGAGATTGTTTCAATCCATATAGGGCCTTTTTAAGGCGACAAATAGTGTGAAGAAACTCCCCCTGAGCAACAAACCCAGGTAGTTGCTTCATATAAACCTCTTCTGCTAAGTCACCATGCAAAAAAGCATTTTTAACGTCTAACTGAAACAGAGGCCAATGTCTATTAGTAGCAAGAGAAATCAAAACACGAATAGAAGAAATCTTAGCAACAGGGGCAAACGTCTCATCATAGTCAATTCCATAAGTCTGGGTATAACCTTTGGCAACAAGATGGGCTTTTAAACGCTCAACGGACCCATCTAGAAGATATTTCACAGTGTATACCCAGCGACAACCAACCGGTTTGACACCTGGAGGTAATGGAACAAGATTCCACGTGCCATTCTGATGCAAAGCATCCATTTCATCTTGCATTGCTTTCCTCTAGCCCGAATCAGACAAAGCATCCTGCACAATCTTAGGAACAAATGTAGTAGACAATTGAGAGGAAAAACATGAAAAGGGTGGCGATAAGGAATTATAAGAGACATAATGAGCAATGGGATGATTAGTGACACACGAGCGAGTACCTTTACGAAGTGCAATAGGCAAGGAATCAGATACAGTGGACGGTGTTGGATCCAAAGACTCTGAAGACGATGGAGGAGGCACAACAGCAGATGGCTTTGGTCTTCGAGTGTACTCCTGTAACAGGGCAGGCAAAGGAGATCTAGGTTGAAGAGAAAGTGAGGAAAGTGGAACTGCAGGAAGAGGCGACTCAAGAGTAATATCAAGAATTGAATCACTATCTGAAAAATAGGGGACGAACTCACAAAAGGTCACATCCGCGCTAATAAAGTACCATTGAGAAACAGGACTATAGCAGCGATAACTTTTATGAGAACGAGAGTATCCAAGAAATACACACTTTGTGGCACGTGGGTCAAGTTTATCAAAGCCAGGACCAAGATTGTGGACATAACATACACATCCAAAAACTCTAGGAGTAAGAGAAAACAAAGGAGAATCAGGAAATAAAATAGAATATAGAGATTTGCCATCTAATATAGATGACGGCATACGGTTAATAAGATGGCAGGCAGAAAGAACAGCATCACCCCAAAACCGTTTAGGCATGCGCATATAAAACAAAAGAGCACGGGTTACTTCTAAGAGGTGTCGATTCTTACGTTCTGCAACTCCATTTTGTTGAGGAGTATAAACACATGAATTTTGATGAATAATTCCTTTATCACTAAGATAGTATCAAAGGGGGTTGAAGAATATTCCTTAGCATTATCAGAACGTAAAATACGAATTGGGCAGCCAAACTGAGTTTTGATTTCTTTTCGAAATTTTTGAAAAATTAAAAATAACTCATAACGATCTTTCATCAGAAACAACCAAGTCATGCGAGAATAATCATCCACAAATGTCACAAGATAATGAAATTTATTGATTGAAGAATGCTTTATTGGACCCCATACATCTGAATGAACCAAATGAAAAGGACTAGAGACACGATTATTAACCCTAGACTTGAAAGACACGCGATGGTGCTTACTAAGTTGACAAACTTCACATGACAAGAATTTCAAATTACTAAGACTAGGAACTTGACGCTGCAAAACTTGAAGTGACGGGTGACCAAGACAACAGTGCCACTGGAATGGAGACAGAGAAGACTGAAGAGCCACAAGATAAGGTGCCAAATCAAAGTAATATAAACCACCAGCTTCATACCCCGTACCAATCTTCTTCTTCGTCTTGAGATCCTGAAACACACAAAAAGTAGGATAAAATGTAACAATGCACTGAAGAGATTTAGTAAGCTTACTGATAGACATTAAATTAAAGGGAAACTGAGGACCATATAAAACAGACGAGAGAGACAAGGAACCATTAAGTTGAGTTGTCCCCAAATCTGAAACCTTAGCGGAGGAACCATTAGCAAGGGTAACTCTTTGAGAAGGAGGTACAGAATTAAAATCAAATAGAAGAGAAGAACATCCAGTCATATGATCGGATGCTCTAGTGTCTATGATCCAAGGACTACAAGTGGAAGACAATAGACATGTGTGTGCAGTACCTGACGGGTAAAGGTAGCCGTGGAAGATGAATTAGATGCTTGCTTATAAGACAAAAACTGAGCATACTCATCACGTGGAACAGGGACCGTATCTGATTCTGCTACATTGTGAGATCCAGAAGCAACATCATTCGGAGAGGAGGAAACTTGATTTGCATAACTAGATGGTTTGCGATGAAGGTCCCAACAAAAATTCACAGTATGATTAGAAAGGCCACAATGAGTACATTTTCGTGATTCCCTGCCACGGCCATGTCCTCCCCGTGAATCACAACCGCCACGTGTGAAGCGTCCCCCATGACCTCCACAGAAAATAGTATTTTCACCCTTTGAAACGATCAATGTTGAACGCTCACCACTCTGTCCAGCATTCAAAGTTGAGGTATCACTGACAAGTGTAGCGCGCTGAAGTCTAGAAAACACATCAGTAAAAGATGGAAGTGTGGGACTGCCCATAATCTGTGAACGAAAAGACTCATAAGCGGATGACAAACTAGTAAGAAAACGGACAACATTAAAGTCCTCACGTTGTTGTTGTATACTTCGAACATCAGCAGTAATGGGCTGATACATATTCAGCTCCTCACAAACACCCATAACTTTGTAATAATACTCTTCTATATTATGATTACCTTGTTTAAGATTAAAATACTGCTTACAAAGCTTATAAACACGAGTGATATTACCTGTCCCAGAATACAGTTGCTGCAATCTGTCCCATATCTCCTTGGCAGTATCCAAATGAAGTAAAGTGGAACTGATTTGGGGTTCAATACTGTTTATCATCACAGAGATGATCTGAGCATCTTCCTTTTCTCATGCATCAAAAGAAGCATCAGTTTCCTTGAGTTTCTCTTTAATCAGACGAGTACCAAGGCCTCTACCTTTGAGAAAAATTTTAACAGATTTAGCTCACAGTATATAATTCTTCCCATTGAGTTTAACGGATGTCATGGGAGAATGAAGATCGGATATGGGAGAAAACAAATCTGAACTGGAGGCCATGTTTAACCTAGCAAAACAGAGAAGAAAAAAAAAAAACAGAATTGGTATTCTGGCCGAACCTGGCAAACGGGCTGGATCTGGTTGATTTGGTCAAACGGGTCGGATTTGGTCAAGCGGGCCGGATCTGGGCTATCCTAAGTTTAGTAAACCAGGGTTGGAATAGCTATTCCGAGTTTAGTAAACCAGGATTGGAATAGCATAATCGTGTGGCCAAACAAGGGTCTTCTTTTTCACACCTTTACAAACGCCGGTGAACAACGCAGCGGAGACGACGACAACTCAATCACAAGCAACGGCCGAATCAATAAGCAGCGACTGCTGCAACTTCCGGTCAAAAAAGATGAACCTCACCTCTGCAAATCGAGATTGCAGATGTCGGCGACGAGCTTGCTGACAACCAAAGAGGAGCTGCCGGCAACGATGAACAAGGCAGAGATGACGACGAACAAGCTTCAGATTTGACGACAACGATTGAGGCTGCAGATCTGACGACGACGGTGAACGATCTTCAGATCTGACGACGAACAAGGAACTGCCAACAGACCACCAACACCACAATCGCGATGCCGATCTCATACAAGAACAACCCAATTACAGACTCTCACACCCATGATCGTGTTGCTCTGATACCAAGTTCTTTATCATAACAGACAGAGAGAAAGAGAGAAAACTTGTACTATATTTCACACTTCTACAACCTAATAAGCCTACACAGGCTTATATAAAGGATACAAGTGACCTTAATAACACAAGGACCCTACTAACATAATGTAATTACATAATGGCCCAACATATATATATATATATATATATATATATATATATATATATAACATTCTAACAATTTCTAATTCCATTCTTTTTGTCTTGCTGTGCATCATCTCAACATTCACATTTTCGCCACTCTCACTCTATGCATGTGATAAAGGATGACTGAGTTATGAGAAATTATTTCCTTGTGTTACCCTTTTTTTTAAACCTGTTATAGCATCCTTGGATCTCAGTTTAGTGCTTAATAATAGATCATTACTCATCACCTGTGTACTGCACTTTTTCCTATTTTGCGATTTTAGTTAAATATTTACATTAAATCTATTACTAGTTAAACAATGGAAGATAGAAGGCCATTGTCTGCCTTCACTTTGACTTTCTTTCAAGTGCAACATAAAATCATAGATAAGCTGGAGGTAGAAAGCTTGCATCATAAATGGAATACCAATGGGCGTTACCATATTTCATTCCCCTTTTCATTTGAAACCAAATCCCTTGGGGTGCCAGAAGGGTAGGGGATGGGGCTCTTTCTCTGTCTCTCTTTCTTTTGTGCAAATGCATGTGGTTTTTTGTGCATAAAGGTTCATTTAGTATTGTTGCATTTGGACTCAATCAATGGTTGTATCTTGCTGTGTTGCTTATGAAAACAAAAATTTTGGTCTTACTATTAGGTTTTCTTACTATGTCTCTTGTAAATTTCTTAAATTTATTTAATAATTCAATTTTATGGCTTCTGTAATGGAACAAGTGATATTTGGATACATGCAAGTATAATGGATCCATCATGTCGTTAAACCGAAATTATTTTGTCTAAATAGTGATTTAGGTGAACCTTTTTCTCCCTTTTTATCTTTTAAAGTTTATTCAAATAGGGTTTTTACAATTTTCAATATGAATCTGCAATGCTTTCAAGATGCCCTACTGGTGCTCACCCAAGATTCTAGGTCAAGAAATAGCTAAGTCATCCTCAACTCAATGCAGATTTATTATCAGTAGTAATTAAAAGTCCTGCTATGTAGAGGAAAGTAAAACCAACAACACTAAAGCTGTAATGATAGCACATACTATTGGTGTTTTACTTCAGTTATGGGCAACGGAAAATTTGAACTTCTAATTTGCAGGATTTTTTATCTAATAATCACTGTAGGAATTTATGAGTTGGAAAAATTATACTCATTTCAGCTGCTATTTGTATAAAAAGAATAATGATAATATGGTACATCAGGAAACCTGGATGAGTTATAATATGAATGTGTGTTCACGTGTTATTAAAAACCAAGCTGAATCATTTCATTTCCGTTGCTGTTGAGATGTCCCTTAACTTGGTTATACATATCAAGCTTGTGTGTGATCCTCAATGTGTTGTGTTTTAACTGAAATTAGACAATTAGAGTTGTGCCTGACATATATGCACCCAAGTTGGCTGCTAAAACTCGTAGCCATTGATTTTTTTTTGTGTAGAATCATTTGCCAAACATAAAAATCGAAGATTCTGTTAGATCTGGAGGATTTCTATGATTGTATCAGGGTATGTTAAAGGTTTACTAAAGGTTCTTCACTCCTGGCCATCAGATATTTATGCTGGTTCACTTCCAATATTGAGCTATAAGTTATTTTCAGATTCCAGGAACTTACTTTCCCCCCATTACCCACCATGTCTACGTGTCTTATTGTTTTTAGTGGACATAATGTTTTCAGAGCCCTAAGAAGGTGAACTTGGTGGCTGCATTAGTTCGTGGCATGCGTGTAGAAGATGCATTGTTGCAGTTGCAAGTGACAGTAAAACGAGCTGCAAAAACTGTCTATCAGGTGATCTAACTGTCAAACATCTGTTATACGTCACAGTATTGGTAAATCAACATGTGGTTTTAATTTAATATAATAAAAAATATCGGGTAAAGAAAAAAATTGATACTGTTCTTTCACAAAAAAAATTCGCTTCTCAAATATTTTACCAAGGCTGTCATACAAGAGGTTGATAAAAGTCTTTGGCGCCTGAAAACTAGTCTACCATTATTGTTCATGTTCAATGCCAACATTTGCACCTTTCATAAAGATTCTGTGTTGCGGCCATGATGCAGGTTATACACTCGGCTCGGGCAAATGCAACCCATAATCATGGGTTAGATCAAGACCGTCTCCTTGTTGGTAATTACATCAATCGAACTACTACTACAACTATTTATTTTTATGGTTTGGACATTGCTGATTTCACATTCTCTTGTTTCTTGCAGCTGAGGCATTTGTGGGCAAGGGATTCTTTAAAAAGAGAGTGTCCTATCACGCTAAAGGAAAAAGTGGGGTAAAAGTGAGACCAGAGTGTAGATTGACAGTGGTAGTAAGGGAGATGACCCCCGAAGAGGAAGCCCAGATAGCTAGGCTGAGGGTCCACAATTTCCGCAAGCTCACTAAGCGAGAAAGGCAGCTTGTTCCTCATAAGCTTATTGAGACTACTCCAATTTGGAATCGCAAAAGCAAAGGGAACAATCATGCATCAGGTGGTAGGGCTGTTTAAAGCGTAGTTCCCTTCAATATTTTGACATTTTAGGAGGAACTCTTCCAGTTGTTTGACAGACCGAAATGCAGCAGTGCAAGCTTGTCGCAGCCTTTTTAATGGCTGCATGTGGTTTTAAAGTTGCTTAAATGTACAAGACACTGTATCAATGATGTACTAAGTTTCTTGTGAGAATAAGTTTCATTTCCAGTATGACTATACTCCCTTGTTCTACTTTTTATTACACAGGTCACTCTTTAGTTTCTGAAAAGCGCACAACTTTCCAAGCTGGTTAGTTGACAGGGAGATCATCCATCAGGTTGTCTGAAACAATGGCAGGGTTGGTTCTGTATAGATCATGTTATGAACTTTGTTGCTAACACAGACCCTCAAAATTATTTCTATGTTCGGTATCCATGCATAGTGTTTAGAAAGGTTGTTGCTTGGTGCAATGATAAAAAAAAAACTCGAAATGGCAAGCATGTATACTGCCTTGAAGTGTCATTGCTTGCTGAGCCTGAGAGTTGATGTTTCAAATGTTTGTGGACGTTTAGCATGCATTAATCTGACAACTTTCCACCTTGAGCCAGATGACATTCTTGCTTGTATCGACCAATGCATGAGTAAGAACAGCTTCCTGTCTTTGGTGTCAAAATTCATTTGCGGTCTCAGAAACAATGGCATATTTTAACTAGGAAGAGATCGTTTTGATCTATTGATTAAGCCCCCGCACACGGCCCGCACAGAATCAATAAAAAAAAGGGTGCTTGTTTATACCGAGTTTGATATCGTTATGGCATTGGCTTATATTCTGTGTTATATAAAAGAAAATTCAATAAATGCATTATACTAGCTGGACGAAGAAACCTAACAAGCACCACAGCACGGCCAAGTGAATATGACGACTCAGAAAGATAGAACATATATATATATATATATATATATATATATATATATATATATCTTATGGATAGAATTCACTACAATTGCTTGTTTATGTTGTACTTTGCAAAAATATGTGTCCTCCTCATCAAACAAACGTCTTCCCAATCCCTGTGCACAATGCCTAGAAGCCTACTGCAAAAACTGCTTTTATTCTAGAGCATATGTTTCTCTTGGAAAAGCTGGAATGATATAGAACACTCGCAACACAAATAAATAAATGACAAAAATCAACTCTCTTTTATTAGGACTAACCCAGTTCTAGGCATTACCACAGTTTAATAACAATAAATTTGTTGCATGTATTATTAAGACAAACAGTTGTAATATCAGTTTTGTACATTATTAATACTTTGGTATCTGAGAATCTCAACGCCCAAGTAATCAACAGGGCCTTGAACTGCAACATGAGGCTTCCCAACCTTCACACGAACAGCAGATATCTGGGGATACTTGGTCAGAGTTGTTGAAGCAATGAGTTGAGCCACCGACTCCAGGAGGTTTTGCGGCGGACCCTCCACTACTTCACTGACTATGCTGCCAATCCACCAGTTCAAACCAACGACGACAAAATATTAATAAAAGTGATGATATATTCACAAATGGAGAGGACAAGAAAATATAAACAAAATAAACAAGAATTTCCTAGTTTAATAAAAAGAGATGAAGCTACAAATCCAAACTAACATGCGCAAAACAAAAAAGGGTCATTGCCTATTGTGATCCCTGTTAATCAAAGAGTGTTCAAGGGGTGGACTGGCAACTCACTTTGGCATTATTTGCACAAACACAAGCTAGGTTAATTTCTTCTGTGCATTCAAAAGACCAAACCAAAGACAAATAAATGAAAGCCGTCTAAAGTGAAAGTTGGGGTTATGTGAAACAATTGAGTAAAGACTCCAAAGGAGGAAAACGTGTAATTTTCCATGTTCTTCAAAATGAGTTTATTGCTAGCCAACCAAATAAGGCTTTTACTACTACTCCATACTTGATGGTTGCTTAGTGCACGAAGACAATAAAATGTTGCTTTTCAGTCAAGATGACATCAATACTATCGTTAAGGCATTGTTGTCAGCGAAAGAAGCTGAAGTTTAAATGTTTCTCTTTGCAATAGAAGGATAAAACAGCCCAACTCAACTTGAAGAGGTTTGCTCTTTTGTTGAAGGATTTTCAAATGCGACTGGTTTTCTCTCCAGTTTTAGCTTGCCTAAGTTATCTTAGGACAAAAACAACAAATAAGCACAAGTGCGCAAACACAAAATTATAGTGATCATACAACAAATTCAACACACAAAAGCAAGGAGCAATCCTATAGAGATTAGATTCGACAACTGGACCAAAAATCACAGTATTTGGGAGAAGCAAATCCTACAAGAAGCAGATCTTTTGATGAAGTGGAGAGTTTGGTCATCAATCTGTGTTTAAGCGATAGCTAGGAGTTTCTATGGTTTAAAAACTGTTCACCTAAAATGTTAAATCTTTCTTATATAGTGGATTTGATCTGACTTGACTAGGTCCTGTAATTTGTTCCCTTGGAGTTTCCACATAAAAAATCTGTGTCCACTGTGCTTTAACATTTAATTTTTTTACATTACATATTGATTGTTTATGTGGTTGAATGCATGGTGGATTGGGTAGATTGATAGTTTAATTTTGGAACAATCGCTAATTTATTTAAAATTATTAAAACAACTAATTAGCTTTAGGTCTAGCTCATGCGCCTTGCACAACTCATATTGGAGCATGGGTACTAGGGTTCCAGTCCTAACCCTTCAGTATTAATACAAGGCCATGACAAGCCCTATATATATATTTATTTATTTATTTATATATCCATGAAAAAAAAAGTATTAAGTAAAGGTTAAAAGATTAAACAGTTTAGAAACATGATTTGACTGTAGGAGATATGGTGGAAGTAAAGAAGGGTTAGGAGCATGAAACACTTGTAACTAACTTCTGAGAATCCTATGTGATATTTTGAAAACTTCATCATTATGATTTGATTGATTCATTTGCCTCAAGTAAGACAGAAGAGGAAAGTTTATACTTATTACTCACCGGTATATCTCAGTATAACTTATAGTATCTGACAAGCAATCAGATTTACCAGCTGTTCGGAGATCCATCCAGGCATCCACATCTACAAAGAACTTCTGACCGAGCTTTCTTTCTTCAGACTTCACCCCATGAAACCCATGAAACTTCAGCCCCCTTAACACAAGTTTGTCTCCCTTTGTTATTTCCTCGTCCATCATTGATTCTGATGAGAATCATTATTGTCAGTCAAATGCTCCTTGGATAGCATGGAACATATTAAAAATAGATATGATGGGGAAAGCTCATAGTGACACAAATCAACACCGGGAAGAAACCTGATAGTGACATAAAAAAGAGCCGACAATCCCAAATTCTGGTGACCCTTTTTTTACTTTAACATTATACATTGTATTTCAAGATGCATCAAAGTTTCAAGTCCTTTTCTCAATGACAAGCCTCATGGAGGAACTGGGATTTTTTCTGTCATCATGCCCTGGGAACAATAACTAACTAAATACAAAACACCAAAGGATCAGCCTGCGCAAGGATTTGTGCTGTTTCTGGAATGCAATGAAAGACCCACAACTTCCACATGCAGAGCCATTATTTGTCCTCAGATTCTAACCATTGTACCTATATAGCTATGAAAAATGGATCCTTTAATTCATGCATTCAAGACTCTAATAACTACTATCTGTGCAATAATTTAGCCATTCCTAATGTCAAAGGCAACCAAAAAAAAAAAAAACAGAAGGAAAATAAGAAATTGTTGCAAATACATTAACAAGTTTCGAAAAATAAACTACTGAAAATCCACTTCAACGTACAAAAATAGGAAGCATATTTCACACAAACAGAATAACTTGTAATTTTAACCTTGACCAAAATATTCAACAAGGCCATAATTGAATATGTTTTTGCATCCCTAAATGCCCATCAGAAACCAACAATAGAAGTATCTCAGCATCTTGTCAAGTTGTAAGCTAAATCTTCTAATTGATAATTGGGCTAAAGGAAAAACTTCAATTTAATTTATTTATTTTTATCTCTATCAAGATGTGGATTTTCATCCTGAAATCAAAGTCCAAAGATGAAGATTTAAAACCTCATTCTTTTCTCTCATTGACTATAACAAAGATTTTTTCCTTCACCGAGCTAACTTCTCAACTAAAAGCTCAACAACTAGTAAGCAGCTTGATAGTTAGAACCCTACTACAGTTTCCAAAAAATAAAAAAAAAATTACCCTTTTGAGTCTTTTCCGGCTTGAGCATTTGCATGTCTTGGAATTGGAGTGCAGAAAAGCAACATAAAATAGAAAGGTGGACTACATGCAACTGGTACATAAGGACAATAAAGGTCACATATTCATCACTCTACTGGAAACTATCAGAAGCATTCAGCTCTAGTATAAATTAACATCTGAATGTTTCAATTTGAGCCAAATAAGGAAGAAACTGCCCTAGTAAATTATTAATAACCTGTTTAGAGAGAGAAATAATTTACAATTCCATTTCCAACAAATTCATCTTTATATCTGCGTTATAAAGTCCTTAACAATGCAAAAGAGAGAACTAAATGTACAGTAACAGCCAATTCCGTGATTCGCTAAGCAATGACTTTGTGGATAACCCACAAACGGCGACTTGCTCAGCAAATACAAAAAAGCTGCCAAAACTCAATACAACTACCCATCATATAAGAACTCATCACACACACATAAATATCCATGTCTATATGAGTGTGAGAAAAAGTGACTTCAAAACAGAAAGGAACCAGAAAGCTATAGGAGTATAATTTTGTGTAGCAATATTTCAACCGTACCACTGTTGGACATGTCGTGATTGCTAAACGAACCGGGAATTTTCACGCCGGGCGTTGGAAAGAAGCCTGGGTGCCGCCGGAATTGTTGTGCCTTGGCCTCTCCTAAACTCTTGCTTTCTGCTGAATCACCGCGGCATCACACAAATGCTCTCCAACTCTTCTTCTCTCTCTGGATTGGGCTGCCTGAACCGAATGGGACATGGGTTTTTTCTCGGGATGAGGTTCGGTCCTAGCGATGTATGGGCAAATGGAGGGTTGGCAAGATAGTTGTGGCACCATATTATTAGTCCCGAACCTAATATGATGGTGGGACAGCATATTAAAAGATAGGATTTACGTACCCGGTTCGAGATAAAAATATTTTGGAAATCGTTCTACACTAATAAAAGAATTTAAAAAATAACATGAACTTTATACAAGTCCATCACATTTAGCATTTAGGTGGAGGTGGCAAATGGGGGATTTGGACCGGGTTTGAATTGGATTAAAAATGGACAGATTAAAAATGAGTCAAGATACACATTCAACTCGTTCAAAAATGTATAGGGTCAGCCTGTTATGATACGTGGATCCATTATTTATTATTATTTTTATTTTTAATTATTTTTTTGGGGAAGGTTTTAAAATTTTATTTAATAACAAATAAAAATAATAATCTCAAATTCAACAATATTTATGGATTCGTTTTAGAGACAGAAGTGAAGGAAATAGAAGAAATATTGATGTTTTAAAAATAAACTTTTCTTAAAAATTTTGATGTTTACAAACATGGAAAAAGAAAATGTAATTTGCATCTTTGAAAAAAAAAAAATATTTGATTCGTGAAACCCGACTGACCCGCCCGCCCAAAATATTGATGTTTAAAAAATAAAATTATCTTAAAAATTTTGATATTTACAAACATGGAAAAAAAAAATGTAATTTGTTAAAAAAAAAGTCTCCTGAAACCCGATCAACTCGCCCAAAATATTGATGTTTTAAAAATAAAATTTTCTTAAAAACTTTGACGTTTACAAACATGGAAAAGGAAAATGTAATTTGCATATTTGAAAAAAAAAAAAAAAAAAAAAAAAAAAAAAAATTGACTCATGAAACCGAACCGACCGGCCCAAAATATTGATATTTTAAAAATAAAATTTTCTTAAAAACTTTGATATTTACAAACATGGAAAAGGAAAATGTAATTTACATATTTGGGAGGAGAAAAAAAAAAAATTGACCAGTGAAACCAGCCCAAAATATTCGGACTGGCCCAACCCAACCCGATTTCGGGTTGAGGTTGGGTTGGGACTAGGCTGGATTAGGCCAGCCTAACTTGCATTCCTAATCGTGAGTGAGTGAATTTTAGAGGAAGAAATGAGTTGAGTGCAATATAGAATATATATGTGTTATGTGTCTATTATGTGTGCTGAGTGAAATATGGGTTGAATATGAATAACCATATTCAAACCATCTTGATTCTCAAATTAAGTGATTAAAAGTTACCTAACCTATTTTTGACTCGTCTTAAATATGGTTCACCCAAAACCATTAAAAAGCGAACGGATATGGACGGATTGATGATTTTTGACTCATTTTATCACCCCTTATATTTAGGTTGTATTCATTTTAATGAATGTCGCAAATAAAAGGTGGTGAAGGTGGTGTAAACATGTAAAGTTGTGGTAGGTGTACTGCTTAGGTACTGGAGTCTTTACAGTATGTTTGAATCAAAGATTTGAAAATGAGAGAAGGCCAAAAAAGAGCTACTATCTCTTACTACCTAAATTGAAAAGATTTAGAAACAACGAGGCTAAGTGTTAGTGGCTTCGTTAATAATAAATTAAAGCACGATCTTTTTACTTTTTAGTTAAATCATGAAAGTCTTTAGGATGAATGGCTCACACTATCATCCATCCATTTTTCACATGCGCCTTTCCTCTGCTAACCAACAATCTTACTCAACCAGTGCTTTTACCACTGGAACACAATTGGAAATCACCGAGTTCGTTCGTCTAATTAGATGTGTCTTGTTCGTCTTTGACCCACCCGCCAATCTACCCGTTGTTTACTCGTCTTCTCTCAATGTATTAGACCACTTTATTAAGAAGGTTAAACAAATCCTGTTTAATAATGGCATTGTTTTCCATGTCAAGGTGGCTCCTTAACATGAACAAAAACAGTTTATTTTAGTTTGCTTCGACCCACATACCAGAATATACCCATGTCACCACACCAAACAAATTAGTGTAAACGCGAATTACCAAGTTTCCTTTCTGCAGCAACCAAGCAAAGCAAAGTCATAATTTTCTAACGCTTCACTGGATAAGACACCAAAAAACTACTAGCCTCTTCTTGAAAGAAAATAAGAAAACTTTGAACATATTCACTATATGAAATCATATATACACAATTTTCAGACTCACGGGCAGCGAAGCCATCAATTCAAAAAATTAATGAATATCACAGCATCCTCTGTTCATTTTGGTGTTAAAGGACTGCTCTTTGACAAGAACCCACATGTTGGCACCGAAAATAACATATATACACATCACGTCCACCATTTCTGTTACCTCTCGAGTGGGTTCTGAGTAATTTTGTTCCCATTGGCAAAAAAAAATGACAACTTACTTTTGGAGAGAACGAATGAAAAGCTTTAGAAGAAAAGGGTGCTTGTTTCATCCGCTCTCCCTACTGCTGCAACTCTATGGGTGTTATATCATATATCTTAAATTCTTCGGTAGAAAAGGACATAGGCAGCTGATGTTTTTATCTGGTCCTCACTAACAGGGAGAACATGGCTGTCATCAAACTCATACCACCGATTATGCCCATGCTACATTGGAACACAATTAAAAACCATTAAAAACCGCAAGGAATCACAAGTAAAAAAGATAGAACTAAATTTAAATATTGACGCTTAATAAATCCGAGGAAAACAAAACAATGGATTAACATATCAGGAATAAAGTTTAGAAAAAAATAAAAATTGAGACGAGGAAAAATGTGAAAAACTAATTATACGTTATATCCTCATATTGTTTGATATATTCATATGAAAGTGATTCTCGCCATAGTATCACCAACAATTATTTTCAGAGTTAGGAATGTGTCATAGATACTCATGTACTCGGCCATATCTGTATCAAATATCTTAGAATTTTTGTATTGCCCAGATTCTTCCATATTGCACTACATATACATTGCTTCGGAGGCTACCTCAAGCCAATGTACTTGAATGTGGTTGATAACCCACTAACAAGTAGCTTAGAAGTAACAACTTCATTTACAAAAGGTAATGGATAGTTTACAAATATAGCTAAAAGCTAGCCACCTACTAGGGAGGTTACACTAAGTTAAACAGAACCAAAATTGTTAAATCATCTAACGAAGCATTGTTCCAAGTGAATCCCATTGGACCAATTAACAATGGTTCTCTTCTTGGGATTTGAACCTTCATGGGTCTCCCTTGGACCACATCAGATAATATCCACTACTATACATATTCCACAACCATGTTATCTGACATAATAAAGTACTAATCGTACAAATAAAGGCATGTGTCATCACTTTGCATACATGACTAACTTTTCTTCGAGTTTAAGCATACTCCCAGAAATATTCAGTAAAGGAAATTGCTTCCAACTGTGGTTTTTCATTTTTCAATAAAGATACTTGCCTCAAGCTGCCGATTATTCCCAAAGCACGTATTTTACCTCCAATAAAAAATTTTGACACTTACAAATCAAACACTACACTTAGATTAATATATTCACTTGGATACAATAAGGTATAATGTTCTTTACACTAAGTCCTTTGCAGGTGGTGTCTATAATTGAACTGCTGTTACCAAGTGTTGGTGGGGCTTGGAAGGATTGATTGAATACAGACCTAAATAATGGTCGCATTATTTGCACTAAAATGCAATCCCCCCTATTAGATTCTAACAATAAATTAAACTGGCTATGGACCTATCCCACTATTTAAGGTGGTTCAAGGTTGAACTGAGGTAGTCTACTAAGCATGAATGCTTCTACAAGGACACCGTATCTGTGTCGGATATCAAAAATTCTCAGATACTTGAGTATGCATGTCTAATACTTCCTAAGCATATAAATAATTTGAAGATATATATATATATATATATATATATATATATATTATTTTAAACAAGTACAATTGAGATTTATGAGAATATGTAATGTCTAATTAGTCCAAAGCCCATGTATGACTTCTTAACGTGATCTTTAGTATTATAAATTACAAATGCAGAACTTTGATAGATTCAGAAAAATCCTTGTTTGTAATAATTTTGTTTAAAGAAAATGTTACACATTATATGTATATGACACAACAAACAATTATATTTGAAATTTATTCCTGAAGATAGATAAATAAATATTTATTTATTTTTAATTTTTAAGCACATGCCTATACATACATTAAATACATATATATTATCATTCCCATCATATCCTTCATATGAGGTACTAAACAGGCAATCAGAGGAAAAAAATTACACAGAAGCACCACTTACTTGGACAAATGCAGTATAATGACCACTGCCCATGCTACCATAATGATTACTGACAGCATACAACATGTAATGATGGGAAACCCGGCTGTCCTTGCAAACAATGTAAGATGAGAGATCAAAGTTATCTATTGGGAAGTCTACAAACGTTTCCAGCTTGTTTTTCAAAAACCGGCTGTAAAAGAACCTCTTAAGATGAATAACCAGAATTTCAGGCAATCTCCAAAGATCTAGCTTTTTGCTGGCTTGCTGATGGTTCTTGCACTTAGGGCAGTACCTAAAGTTAGATTACTTAGAAAATCTGGTATTACAAAGGCAACAACAAAAATTTAACAATAAAAGAGAAAATGTAATTCATCAGGGAGAATTAAAGCCAACAATATGAACCCATACCCAACTGCACTACTGAATTAGAAACAATCTCCCTCTTGTACATTGTTAGAATGGAAAAAGTGAAAAATATTAACAGGATTGTGAGGTACTTAAGAATTCTAAAAAACTTTACTAAAGGAGAAATTAGGATGTATGCTAACCACATGTCTTCTGGTCCAAGGGGCTCCTCCTTCAAGAAGGCTTCAAGGCATTTATATAGAGAAACAGATTCTTGAGGCTTCTTTGTGAACAATCCAGTTTTGCAGATCTCCGGCAATGTGCTTAGAAGGCAAGTGTCATAAAGTTCAACCATTTCATTTGGCCAAGAAACAAGCACATTTATAATATCTGGCAACCCTGTTATCTGTACAGGCTCATTCATTTGTATCTTGGGACCTTTTGGATACAAATCATACAATCCCCTTTCTTCCATTAATTGAAACTGAAAGTTGGCACCCAAATGCGAATAATCCCCTGATTCACTATCTGAATTTGCATCCCCTCCGAATACTGCAGTGTTAACGACATCCTCCATCTCAAAATCTTTATTACCAGAATTTTGGACATCATCAGAATCACTCAAGGAATTTTCCACTGGCAGTAAAAAAGGTTTTAGTAACTTCAAGAACTGTTTGTGTATCTCGGATCCTCTAGAAAGATTAGATATCCTTGCTACAAGAGGAATACCAAATTTCTTTAAAGATGAGGTTCCATGAATGTAATTGTAATGCCTGGCCCTGTTAAACAAAGATAATAGATAAGAATCACAAAAGACAAACTCTAGACTAATATAAGTGAAAACAGGACAAAAAAACCTGTAAAATTTGTTTACAAAATACAAATCATACAACAAACATATTACTTATATAACCAAACTCTATTAATAACTAATGATAGCACGTGTACATGTCCCTTCACGTGTGGCCTTCTTTTGGTTCAACAAATGTTTCAATTTTAAATATCAGGGTGACAGTGAGGTTTGAACACATGACCTTGCCTACTGTGATACCATGTTAACCACCATCTACTCCAAAAGCTCAAGCTGTTAGAGAGGGTGTAACAGCTGTGAGGGACCATTTAGTTTAACCCTGTAGGGGTTCTATACCGGAGGTAAATTATAATAGACACAGATATCAAACACAACTGTGAGGGACCCAAAGAGATGATTTGGATGAAGGAGAAGAAGTAGACTAGCCAATGGGATTTACGGAAAAGGTAAGGATATATTTGTCTCTGTTACGAACTTGTATTGCTGTGTGAGTTAATACGTGAATTTCCTCTGCCCTTGAGACTTGTACATATAGTCCTAGGTTTCCTCGGCAATACCCAGAGGTCCTTGATGGGATCTAGGCCTTGCCTGGCGCCTAGGGTCATAGTTAATGATTCCCTCAGATACCTAAAGGGATCAAGTCTCACCTTTAACCATACCTTTGGTGGTGTGTCCTGTTAATTTTTATCGCAAAGCCTTACATGCATCCAGCTGGGCAATAGCGACAGTAGCTGAGGCCTTAACGACTCTAACTAGAGCATTAATGGTGATGGAAAGGGTCCTTGTCGTACCACATGGTCCACCATCCCTTTGGCCAGGCAATTTCTAATAACTTCTCACCCACCAATCCAAAATCGTTCCAAGTGTCCCACGAGTTAGTTGTAAGTGTACAAGAAGGCCCTACCCATATCTCATTCCGTACTCAGCAACTTTGACTCAAGGTATGTGCGATTTCGAGGTTTTCTTTGGGCACGAGAGTTATACTTTCAGTGTTCGACGACTTGGCGTGACATCAGGGTTTTCTTTGGACTCCAGAGTTGAACTTTTGAGGTTTGATGAGCTAGCGTGACGTCAGGGTTTTCTTTGGACTTGAGAGTTATACCTTTGAGATTTGATGACGTGGCGTGACAACAATGTTTTCTTTGTACTCGAGGATTGCATTCTCGAGGTTTGATGACCTAGGCACAGTTTGGTTGAAAATAAATGAAAGGAAAAGAAAAGAAAGGAAATGGAAGGGATATGGATTTTCGTGTTTAGTATAAATATTTGGAAGGAAAAGAAAGGAAATGGAAGGATTTGGAGGGATACATTAAATTTGATGATTTAGTTTTGTTATCATTCAAAAAATGGGAGGAAATTGAAGGGAAGGGAAGGTTGGCCTTTTCAATGAAACTTTGTTAATACCAAATTTGCCATTATTTTTATAATAGAAAAAATTTATGAAAAAGCGTACGGTGGTAAATTCATTGAAATAGTTTCATTTCCTTTCATTCCCCAAACACGATTACTATCCTTTCTTTTCCTTCATTAGTCAACCAAACACAATAAGTGGTTCACACTATCATCTCCATTTTTTTTTTCTTTTCTTCTCTCTCGTATCTAATGTCATCCTTTCTTTTCTTTTCCACAATACCAATCATAGCCTTGGTTATATTGAGTTGGATGGAATTTCAGAAATTTTAAAATTTATTAGCGAACTTCTATAAATACATAAAATAATAATAATAATCCTGTAAAATAGTGGAAATCAACAAACCAAAAAGAAAGACAAGACAGTAGAAATAATTTAACAAGGAATACTAAATAGAACAAAAAACTGCTTTTGCATCTCAACTTTGAGCAACATCTTGCACTTCCGCCAATAAGACATCAACAATAAATTGATAATATTCCCAAACCAAATCAGTATAATTATCTTCTCCATAATTTAATTTCAATACGACTATTACACACACATATGAAACATAAAGTAATCTCGTAGTCCAATTTGAAGCACCGCAGCATTAAAGATTAATAATGTAGACATATGGTAAAATAATACTGGAACACACGCACAAATTTGCCACATGGGCGAAGCCCTTGGTGGTTAATAGGTAGAGTATTAGTAAAATAAACGCCATCAAATTGTTTATTGAATAGGGTGAACAAGGAATTGGTGAGATGGCAAATAAAAAGTTCCAACAAGCAACCAACACATAAACAACAAATGAGTTTTTTGCATTTGGAAGTGAAACCATGGGGATCCATATCATAGAGATAATCAATCAAGCTACATTGCTAGTGTGACTTCAAGTTGCTTGAGATATTGCATGTATTTTTCCTTTCAGTAGATTAATCAAAATACATTCGCAAGAAGATGAAGCAAGCTGGAAAAAATGTTATTTACATCATAGCAAAATCACATCAAACTAATAAGATAAAAAGAAAAGAACTGACATTATGATCATACAAAAGATCAGATAGAACTAACCTCTCAACCCGTTCATGATTAAATGCAACCAAAGGAGACATCTCACTATCTATTGGCAAGCGATAAGCAACAAGCTTATCATTATCTCTAATCAACTCTATAGAATCAGACGGCTTATCCAACAGACGAATAATGTGGTGGTTGAAGATCTGTAAACCACCCAAAAGTTTAGTGCTAAAAATGGTAATATTAAAAGAAAGCACGTATACAATGAAATTTTACATCTACACATTGAGATCCCTATCATGCCCAAGTCAAGTTTAATAGATGGGCCTGACCTTATTTATCAAAAAAAAATAGATGGGCCTGACCTCAATTATCAATAGACAAGAAATCAGTATCACAATGTAACTTTGAATGATTGATATCCACCTTTACTAAAATTAACTACCTATTTTGTAAAATGTAATAATATCTTATGCATATCAGTAAACTACAAGCAACTCAATCATGATGAATTTTAGCACCAGCAAACCATCAGAGGAAATTTTTTGTGGATCCTACACCATACCAATGCCATCTAACAAATTATGATGCTTGAAAACCCATGCTCTTAGTCTAAGGATAAAATGGATGTTCCTTCCCAATTATTCAAGGGAGAAACAATGATATTTGTATAGAACATGCTGATATAGAGAACATGGCTACTCAAGTGCTGCCTGGCTAACCACACTACCACAGTGCTTCACGTCTAGCCTAGCAACAATATTATGTTAGTAACAAGTAAATATGGCACTTGATAACCATCACCTTTAAGATACAAGTAGTTCCACGGCTATACGTAAACTAACGGACACTACACAATTACATAATACATGGATTCCTTACAGCATTACTAAGGAACCTACCTCGGCCACCAAGAATGTTTCATCATCTCTCAAAGAACATGCAGTGCTTAAGGCCTGAACAAGATCCTTACACCTTCCATATATAGGTACAGTTATGGTAACTGGAAATGGCAAAGCAGTTCCATCAGTACTCACGACCATCAGAGTCATCATTCGCATTGTTGTTGAAGGTAGTGGCAAGGATAGATACATGAATGGATCAAATGTAACAGACTTCTTCTTGCAAGCAGGACAAACCAATGTTGACCTATATTGACCCTGTGACAGAAAAACACAAAACAATCAATTAAGAAGACAATGAAAGCTTATTTTATGTATTACAAAAGCACCTAGGTCCAACCCAAGAGGACAAATCCAAATGCTGCTTGCAACCTAAGTAAAGCCAAAGAATTTTGATTTCGACATTAACTACTAAGAAGCATTGGAGTAGTACAGCATGTTTTAATATATGTTTAAAAAAATTATCTTTATTGAAGAAAACAATGTTTGACAGTAGTAGACTCACTTGGCACACATCAACTATGATGGAGTCATTGCGAGCCAGATGATTTTGCCAGTGTTCATCTGCTACTTCTTCATCAGGATGGTCATCTGCATCCTTTAAATCTATATAAGGTTTGCATTTTACCCGATTCAGATCTTCATGGAGTCCATCCAACAAAAAGGCAAGAAATTCCTACATTAAGAACAAGAAATTAATAAAATGTCTTCTCCCACTGGAAATAATAATACAAGTAATACAACTATAGTTCTGACAAAAGTTTAAAATGAAAAAAAAAAATTCACCTACTTGGGAATCATGCTGGTTATAGCCACTGAATTGGGGAGCAAAGTCAGCAAGTTTAGACTTGAAAGAATGTGGAGCCACTGATGTTGCTCCTGGTGTCCATAACTTCCTTAACAAGTCTCCAAATGCTAAAGCGAGCTCACCCTGGCCAACAAGTGAAAACTTAGACAAAAATGAATAGAAGAGTAGATTCTTTAAAGAAATATATACCAGATCTAAAAAGGTATCAACAAAAATATAACTAAAGAAGCTTAAGAAAAGTGTTTCCAAGAAATTTTGTTTTAATAAAAAATAAACAAGAATAAAATGCAAAAAACACATACATTCATGCCCAAGGGATTTTCAGTGTTTACGTCTTTTCTATAGTCTCCAAGAAAATAATCCACAAGCTCTGGAGTATGTACCAAGCACTGGATCGCACTGTTCATGAAACAAGTATTGCCAAGATTATATAACCCTGTTAAGCCCAAAACGCAAGGTCCACTATAGTTACGGCCAAATGGTGTAGACGAGTTAACTCTAAAATATGAATCGACATGGTCAGTGCTTCCATTCATCTTAAGCAAACCACTATTACAAGAATCTCCAATTTTGGACTGTTCCACTTCCATCTCATCATTCCTCCCTTCTATAGCCCTCGTGCAATATGAAAATCCATAAACTTGCAATTCCAGAAGAATCTGTATACAAATATGTGAAATGTAAATATATCACTTAACTACACAGTTGAATGACGTGCATGAAGAAGATGTAAAAGAAAAAATCAAAGCATAGCTCACAATATTAAAACATCAAAATATATATGCTCATTGCTAAGGCAATCAACTCTGCAACTATTCTGAACAGATATTCTACCTCGCAGACACACCAAATTCTCAGGCAGACTGAAATCCAAATGCCTAATCATGTCAAATTTGATTTATACAAAAATCATAAGGTATTTGTATTCATCAAGCGTCACAATCAATTGCTATTACCCTGGAACGCATGCTACAATTCTATTGACAGCTAAGTTGAGTGCCAAGAAGCCTGGACTCAAATGATTGACACTGCAGATTCCTTGGTTAATTATCTGAACATAAGTTATGGATTCTGTAGCCCATTTTTATAAAAAAATAGCATGAATAGGATTCATCCTCATAGAACCCTCCATGAACTATCGGAAGTGTAGCGGACCACTAAGCGAAGGAAAGTGTATTCAGCAATACTGGACATACACTGCATGAGATGAACACACTGACGGACCTAACAAACAAAAATGATTAACCATTTCCACCATGCCCATGAACCATTCAAGATAACAAAAAAGGTTCTAATAAAACCACTGCATAATTGAATATTTTTTTGAGGTATTAGTTTCAAATAAAAGAGAAATGGATTCAACAAAGAAATGCATATCTTAGGCCTTCTGACTGTAAAAGAAGCCTAATCTGGCCCTCCTCTAACAGAAATTATAGTTCTATTTGACAATATATTCTCAATTTATTCATAAATCAGCTCATAGTTACGTTATAAATCCTTCAGTTAACCCCCTTCGAGTATAAACTACAGAAAAGATAGGCAATAAAATACATCAATGAGTTACCTCTGCATCTGATTGGCCAGCTTCATTAGATAATTTAATTTTATCATTCATGAAAAACTGGGTTATCTGCCCTGAGAAGTCCCAAATGCTAAACTGTCCAACACATGACGCGAGTTATCAACCTCATCCAAAACATAGACCATTTCCAATGAAACATTAGCTGTAATTACCTAGCTTACCAGCCCAGACTTGACACAGAAAATATTGCAAGCTCTATTGAAAGCCGTGACTTCATTGTCCTGAAAAAAATTTCGATTTGTTAAATAAACGATACAGGACTTACAAAGCCTGTACTAATTTCGTACCAAATAGATAGCATACAAGTAAGGTAGACCGTCCGTGTGATATTATATACCTTGAGAACAGAACTAAATAAATCAATTCAGTTCATTGCAATTTTTTAGAGTAACTACCATGGCTTGTAGTCGAAGAAGAAGAAAAATGCATATAACTGAAATGCATGCATGTAATATAAAACAAGCACAAGAAGGGCCAGTTTGGCAACCGATTCCGTTTTGCGTTTCTGTTGAAACAACAGAAACAACGTTTTGTTGTGGAGTGTGTTCAATAGTGATTGGAAACATGTTTTGCAACGCAAAATTTTGTTGCAAGATTTTTGGAAGAAAAAACATGAAAACATGTTTGGCAAAAAAGTGTTGCAAGATTGAGTAACAAAATGGATGGTTAAAAATGACCACCAAGAGATTTCTTTCTTTTCTTTTTCTTCTATTTTTTTTTCTTTTTCTTTTTTTTTTTTTTTGAGGGGTGGGGTACTGTTCACTGCTGGTGTTTTTGATTTGGGTCTTTTCGGCAACAAACCCGGTAATATTCAAATCGCAACAAAAGTTACCAAAATGCATTTTGGTACTTTGCTTCGCTACAGTACACCTACAACACAAAACACGAAACAAAAGCAGTTTCCAAACAGGCCCGAAGTAAACTGACATAAATTTTAGAGAGAAACAGGGGGCAAAAGACACAAATAGAAGAAAAAAAGTAAACAAGTAGCTATGCACTACATTTGCTTATTCATTATACAACAGTGAAGAGTTTTATCTTCTTAATAGGAGGTTGGGCCATTGCGCATTAGAGAAGTTGTAAAAATTATTTCCAACTTACAAGGCTGAATGTAAGGAACAAGAGTTGTAAGTAAGGAACTCAAACGTCAAAGGTCAAATAGAATATTTCATTGTTGTATGTATCGGGTTATGAATTTTTTTGGATGAATTTAAAAAAGCAAATTCGTTATTTATGCCAAGTAATGAAAACAGTCGCAAATTATTGCAAAATAGTATCACATATCAATATATACATCAATGAGGTAATATCGAGCATATTTCAACTGAAAACTCATTATATCAACGAAATAAAGAAAGAAACACAAAACCTTTTTTTCTCCCTTTCTTGCTTCCTTTATTCTCTTCTATTTCTTGCACAGATTTTCTTGATAAGTACATACAGATTTTGATTTTAACATATAAAAGTGTACAAGTGAGCTGCGTAGTGGATTTTATGGAAAGGTGAGTAACAAAGCCAATCCTACCTTTTCTGTTTATATTAGTCATTGGCCACGAGTATATTATTGCATGATTTGTATCAGTTATTATATGGTGAGCAACTTACCAATGAGACTTTTGCTACTTCCTCGGGTGGAGAAAGAAACTATTTTTTTATTATACTGCATAGCTATATTAATTGGACTCCTAAAAAATAGGTGGAATACCCGTGTCCGACACACATTGCTAGGACATGGACATGGGATATGTGTTCGACAATTCTGGTTGGATATGCAACTAGAAACCATGTCCAATAATTCAACTTCATTATTTTATTGCTTCAAAATGAGTGAAATGCCAATATTTCTTTTACCTTGAGAATAGAATAAAAAATAGAAAATAATATTAATATTTGGCAATGAGTCTTATTGTTTCGTAATTTGACACATCGGACAAGTTGATATTTAACTGAAATTCTGCACCCAACACACATACCCAACTCCATGTAACATAGCCACCTTTGAGTTTCAAGTGGTATCGACTATAGAATTGGTCATACTAAATTGTTGTACAATTGTAGCACTTGTGGTGACATATTTCTTGGAATCATGTTTGATTCTAATGTAATTAATATTTTGTGATACAGAAAGTAGTGTTCATATTCTCTATCCAGCCTTACTCAAACTACTCCCTCCGTCCCACAATACATGTCCTGCATAAGAAATTCAACTTTTTATGGTAGTGGAGTTTTAATAGTTTTTTATTGTATTGATAAGAGCGAAGTTTCAAATATGTCCTTACTAAAAGACAAAATAGTACTCCGTAATTAGTGCATTATTTAGTTAAAAGGATAATTTGGGAATTTTATACAAAATATCACATTCAAGTTTGGAATAGGACATGTTTTTTGGGACATCCCAAAATGGAAAGATAGACAACTATTTTGGGACGGAGGGAGTATAATGGTACCTTATGCTTGAAAAGTGTGTGGGAAAAGATTCACTTGCAAAAATGCCATAAGCTCACGTGTACATTTGGCCCCACCCCACCCCAAAAAAAAAAACCCAATTTTCCTCCTTTAGCACCCCATATTAACAATTTAAAATCAGACATACTAAATAACAGCTAGAAGCCCCCTTTTACGTACCATAAATAAACCATATCATTATTCTCCAGAGGTTTCTTATCTTTGTTTTCTTTTTAATTTTTTAAAGAAAATTTATGGTACTAAATATAAAATTATGGAATGACAAAATCATATTTAACCCAAAAAAGAGACACAAATGAAGTTGCATCCAACAAAACAAATCATGACAAGTAAAGTACCATAGATTATCTATGAAATTTATTTAACAAAAACAAATCATGAAAGGAAGAAGCAAACTACTAGCAGACCTTTTGGGTAATTCTTACAACCAATGAAGTTGAATCCAACAAAACAGAAAGCCTGATTTGTAAAGGAAACAAATCCCAGGTGCTATTTTCTGCAGCTAAAAAGTTTTCAACATCCTTGGCATTGTTATGCCTGCAGGAAAGAGCAAAAAAAAAGTCAGAGGAACTAAATATCCCCTAGCTCCTAAAGCAACTAAAAATAGTATATTAACATTTTATGAATTCATATATAACGCAAGTACATGAAAATTTTATATTAGAGAGCTAAAGTCGTGAAAAGGCACAAAGTGTCATCCCATTCTCCATGCTAACTATTTAACAAAATATGGTTCTTAATATTGAAAAGTAATTCACGAGCCCAATAAGCACGGGTAAAAGTAAATAAATAAATAACAATTGTAGACATCAATGAAGTAAAAGACCATTTATCCTCTCCACCTAACCCAAACCCTAACACCCCCTCCCTACCATGGTAATGGTGATGGTACCCAATGAGTAAAACATAAAACGCTTTCAATCAAAACTATTTCTCAATGTAAATACAAATACAAATATATAGAGAGAGATATATATTCAATTATAATCCTTCACCATTTAAGAGCCCGCAAAAACATCCATTCTAAAACCAAAGCGCAATCGCCACCCGAAGCACCTTCTTCGGTACTCTCATGCTTCTCGGCATCTTCTTCTCTCCTCAAATTGAGAAGAATTTCGGACTGAGAACCATAGCCACCAATCTGCACTGGGCCCAAACGAGAACCAGACAACGTAACCGCGTACTGAAGACCTTCAATCTCACTCAAATCGCGGAACAGCGACTGTCGAGCCTCATTCCACCACCTGAAAACCAATGCAAACACAACGAGAGAAATCCACACCTATTATGTCGATTGGCACTGAAAGACCGGACCAATCTAAACCGAGTCACGAACGTACCTGTAAGGAACGAAGTAGAGTCGATCGTCGTTGACCTCCGAGAGGGGTTGGATTTGGTGGTGGTGATTTCGATAACGATCGAAGTAGTAGTCGTCGTCTTCGGAGAAGAAGAGTGAGTCCATGGACAATAAATCTAGGGTTTTAGAAACGATGTGTTTGAGACGGGGAGCGAGTAGAGAGATAAAGTTGGTGGTGGATTTGTAGAGAGAGAAACGAAAGATTTCGGCGATGCGGCTCAAGCGAGAAGGTGAAGATGGAGGAGAGTGATGGTTGGGGGACCGAGCGGTCATCAGAGAGAGTGAGTAAAAAGAAAAGGATGGTAAAGACCCGACTGAGAACTCATAAATCATAATGGGTTGTGGAGCTCCTCAATAGACGAGAGTGGGGAGTTTCTGGGTGAGCGTGTTATCGACGCGCTGTGAGTGGGAGTGGGGCTTATCAATCTCTTAAGGGAATGTCTAGATCGTTCTCGGGAGGCCCTTATTTGAGTTTAATTATCGGGGGAGGTACACGTGGCGGCAGAGATTGTTGCATACATCTAATTAACGTACATCATCAAAACTCGAAACACAAATTCCGTTAAAAAAATATATTAGCTAATAATACCTGTGTAGTTTAATCGTATTAGGAATCATCATCCACCTTTCGCTGGTCTTTCAATTTCAAATGCCCCCTTGCATTGTTTAGTCCACTTTTAATATGATAAAATTGATAATATTGATTTTTTAATTAACCAAAAATGACATTATTAATATTTTATTTTTCAAATTACAGAACTACTCTTTTTAAGAGCTCAAATAAAAATAAAAAATAAAAAACAAAATATTTAAGAATAAAGAATTATTGACCAGATTCAACCTGCCCTCCAAAATATATTCTGAAATATCAAATTATTCTTCTTTGATTAAATAATTCATTTACTCAAGAAATTTAGACACCACAATTCCCCTCTACTCCACTTGCGGGAAGAGTGTCATTCGCTGAGACAAGATGAATTAAACCGCTTAGTTCATTAAGTTTAATGAGGAAAAGAATTTGCAGAGACAAGAGTCTGAATCAGTAAGCGAAGATGATCGACTGTGAGACCATTAATGCAATAGGTTCATAATTTTCTTTGGGTTGATGGATTCATATTGAAAGTTTTAAGAATTCGCAGCTTCATCATATATTTTCAAGAAGTTCATAGCGTTGCCAGAAGAATCTGTTTGTTCAAGAATAAATTCAGCTAACTTCATCACTCAAAGTACAAGCAGCACTGCACTCAAATGGACACAAACAGTCACCTGCAAGCATCAAGCGATACCCTCACTCTAAACAAATCCAAACCAGATTTGAGACCAATCCTAGTAATAGCGTTACCAGCTATAGGTATCAGAACAGAAAAATATACCTAATATCAGACGTTAGAACATCATAGTTAAATGATTCTTGCATACAAAATATAAAAATATAGAGAGAGAAATAACTTGCATTAGGTCATCATCAATCTCATGTGGTCTGCTCAAGATAAGGGGTACTGGGAGCCTAAAAGAATCAGTACTGGGAGCCTAAAAGAATCATGCTTTCTCCGGTATTTGCCACCAAGATACCATATTAATGAACACTTTCCTCATTTTCATAATAAAGAGTTACCAAAACAATATTTTCACTATAGTGAAGGTTTCATAACTGTGCAATTCCATGTGATAAAACATTGGAACCCCCAAAATAACCATAAAAAGGAGATATAATAACTACCAACAACTAGCTCTCTCTTTATCAACATTCCAAAAGATTGGTTGCAAAAAAGGAATGACCAGTATTTGTGTTTTGCCAAAAGAGCATGGGGGAACCAATGTCAAAACAAGTTGACAACTGGCAACCTAGAACAAGCGCTTCCGACAATCTGCTGCACCACAATAGCAAGCCAACTGTTTTATCTTGCCATCAGGACCCATGACGCTGTCAAGAGCATAACCATAGTCGTACGTAAGTTCCTGCAAATAATGAGGAACAAAAGTTAGCTACTGTGCAAAATGATATTTAAAGAAGCAATACTTGAACCACTGCAACAGGAACTAATAAAGCAATCATTGCTTGATAAATACTGAATACCATATTCTTGCTTGATGAACTTACGTTATCCCTGGAAGAAATGCCTATCAGTGTGCATCAAACTGAACATCATAGTAGAGATACCAATTATATTATTTACTTTTATCTCAATCACAGTGTTCTAGCAAATGTGGTGTTGCAACAGCAATCAATCACACAGTATACACTCACCTGATTCAAAAATTAAAACTAGCTCATTATATGGTAGCTATATAATGAACCATATGCTAAATACTTTTGCTAGTAATTTATGCAAACTAGTAATAATTATTTTTATCGAGAATAATTGTATTTACGCAACTTAATATCTTGTAAACATTCTCCGCTAATAAAAGCCATAGATCCAAATTGCAAGGGCGCTAGACAAATCCTCCTCTCAATGATATATGGCACCATATTCTTTTTAAAATTAAAGGCTAAAGTGTCTTTTATCAACTTGAATCAAATTTTACTTAAATAGCTGGTGCTTTTATTGTTCTTTATTCAACATGACTAAATGGTCCCTAAACACATAAGATAGTTACAAAATTATAAAGGTATATATCAATAGGGATAAAACATTTCAATAAATCAAAACCATTTTTAGTCCAGATCAAGTGGCAGGCAAAAATGTTGCAAACAATAGCTCAAAAAGTTGTTAAGAAAGAATTTTTTTTTTTTTAAAAAAAATTAATTAAGAAAGAGAGATAGAGCGGTGTTTGTAGAACCTTCAACGGAGGTATATTGTCAGCAGCAAAGAGCACCACTCTAGCAAGCTTAATGTCATGGTGTGAGCTGAGAACACACTGAACAAACAGATTCGGCTGGCAACTGTGATTGATAAATCTAGTAACGTTCCCTTTCGAAACTGCATCAATGCAGAACTCAGGAACACTATCAGATTTATCGTCGCCACCATTGTGCACACATGATGTAGGTAAAGCTACATCTCGAAATCGCCTCTGTTAAGAAAAAAAAATAAATCAGGAAGGTCAATATGGACTCGGACCATAATAAACAAAACAACTAAATGAAACAGCAACAGGAAATTGAATGAAAAGAAAACAATACTTAAATATGAAAACAAAAAATCAGACCGATTTAAAATACATTTTAATGTGATACAAGATACATTATGTGTTCAGCATAATGTACATGAAGTTGAAGGACTATTCAGGCCTCTAATATGTCAAAGAACTCAATGTCAGTGCTATAAAACTTCAACTTTTCCTTTATAAATTTATAATGTGGAACAATAAATTGCATACTAAAGTAGACCTAAAGCAGTGGTAAAAGGCCCAATTCAATTTTTCCAAATTATAAAAATTAATGGTGCCAATAAATGATAGATGGCACGTAAAAAAACAAAATAAAATAAGCAACAGCAGACAAAAATACGACAGTTTGTGTAAAAAAGACCTATGGGGAAAAGTCGCAAGACCCTAGTCCAGCAAGAATCAATCCACTTGGGAACTAGACTCATGCCACAATATATCTCAAACTCTGTGGAAGCCATTCAATGAACCCATTTCCCAAAGCAATCCACATTCACAAATCATGGTTAGAACTCCTGCTTGTGATCTTTCCATCATGTTGCTTTATGTGGTTTTGGATTGCAAAGAATCTACTACGTGGATAACTCATTCTGAGTTCAGGGTGAACCAACTTTCCTGAAGAGAATTCCGCCAACTGTCGCAACCATGGAAAAATACTTCGACTTCTAAAATTATTAACCTCAAACCTTAGTTGGGTATTAAATAACATCTCAATCTTCTGCACTCTTAAGAATAACTGCTTACAAGCTACCAGATTTCAAAAATATTGCCTTCGGAAACCAAATTTAACAATTACTGAGGGAAAATGAAAATGATGTAGAACCAGAAGAGAGACATGAGAGATAAGTGTGTGATGTTGTGGCCCGAATTTGGTGCCGGGTTGCGTGGCGACCCAACGACCCATTGGATGAGCTTTGTGTGGCCCAGGCCGAGGAAAATTTCTGACACGTTTTTGCTCATGGGTCGTCTCTTGTAACCCGATATATAAGGGCGCGTAGGGTTTGGAGTGTGATGATCAAGAGACACTGAAAATCATACAGAGAGTGAGGGGCTGAAACTTGTAATCTCTGATTTTACACATTGTGAAGATTTTTGCTGGATCTCTACCGTGGGCGTAGGCTTTGCCAAACCACGCATAAATCTTTGTGTTCTTTGTGTGGTGTGTTTATTTTTCTGTCGTGTTTCGTAATTATTGCTTGGTTCGCTGGGTTTGTCATAACAAGAAGAGATGAGAAGAGAAGGTGAGAGATGATAGAAGATATGTGGGGAGGAAGAAAACCAATCAGTATTATAGTATAAGCCCATGCCTAGGTAGGTACGAAACCAATCCTGATCTCCATCACATATATGTACCAACAAACAGGGAAAGGATATCTAACGCATATTTACTGCAACATGGGTAGATTTAAAGAACATTCTCATCTTAGGCTCTTTCAGGATTATTTGATACAAGCAACCAAAAAATTCTATCCCAAAATATTCAGATTTTTCTTTTTTCTTTTTTAAAAACAAAAAACAGCATACTGATCAGCAAGAAACAGCATCGCAACATGCGAAAAGTATGTGTGATCAACAGTGGACAAGATTATCACCGGATTTAGCATCAATATAAGAGCAGAAACAAACCACATAAATGATTGTACATCAAATGGCAGAAAGCAAGAAACTCAAAAAAAGGAAGAAAAGACGCACACCGAACACATTTGAAATGCATATCAAGCACAAAGAAAAAGAAAAAAAATTATAAATTTGTTGAATTTATACCTCTCTTCCATCGAGACCCTTCATTGTTTGTAAGCAATCAATGTCAAAAATATAATAGTTTTCAGAGGCAGTATCTACTTCATCAGTCTTCTTGAGAACTCCCACGTATTCACAAACCGGTGCACCAGAAGGTATATAATCCCAACTTCTAACAGCCCACCCTTTTTTTGGAGTACGGAAGACCTGTTGTAAAACAGAGACATAAACACAAGTCAAAGTAAGTTGATGCACTCATTGCCAAAAATGGAAGCGGTTAACTGGTTAAGGTCACAAAACCTCCAGTCGATACTTTAGCTCTCTTTGAGATGTTCGGTTGACACAGTCACGTCCACAGCCACAATTGGGACCACATTCAAATACAACAGACTTGGGCTCAATTAGTCTGCAAAGAACAAAAGAAGAGAACAACCAAATAAAGATTTTTATAATAAAATTCAGAAATTGAAAAATCATAAACAATGCAGTACTTGGCACACATTATTTTCGGATCCGGATTTGCCATGCTTATAAGCAGGCCAAACCAGATTCTCAGCCTAATAAATAAAGTTAAATTGTGCAAACCTGAGTAACATTATTAATTAGATTGGGGCAAAGTAAAAATATTGGAGAAAATGAAATTATTTGAAATGAAGTAAACTCCCGCGATTTGAAATTTTGGATATGTTTGCAATACCATATCAATAAAACAACCCCTCCCATCAAACACAAGGTGTCTACAGGCCAAAGCTATCACCTTGACAAAATCGAAAAACATAGCTCATGCTTGAATCAAAATAATATTCTGAGCAAGAATAAGCCTTAGCCTATGAAGCCTGTAGCCTTTAGCATCACTTTGATTAGCACATTATGTCTCAAAATGCTCTGCAATGGATGTTTATGTGTAGTCAAATAAAAGCTGAATCATTTGACCTCTTAATCAACATGAAAAATTATTGAGCACCTACAATAAAAAATAACTTAAAGATTGCTTGAGAATCATACACAAGGCACAACATAAAACCAAGATGTATACCACACCATACATGATATTAATAACAATTGAAATGGGTGGATCAAACATTTAGATTGATAAACTTTGACCTCTTAGACCTATTTAACCTTTTGATATCTCAAAAGCTAAGTGGCCATATTGACATGATATTCAGATTGGTTGTATGTTGTGACCTCATTGACCTATTTAACCTTTTGATATATCAAAAGCTAAGTGGCCATTTTTAAAAAGAACTATAACACATCAGTGAAAGATTGGTTGTAGTTGTCATCACATAAAAAAATTCAAATAAATTTTTATTTTATAAAAAAAATAATAAATAAAGAAGAGAAGAATAATAAGGGCACATCTTAACAAGAAATATTTGAGTTCTTTGACACCTTTAAGGATATCAAAAGCCTTTGGTTCAGGAGCTTTCACCTCTTTGTATCTTGGTAGTGCTAGGACAGTAGGACAAAGGTTAGAACCTTTAACTATTGTTTTTATTTCTACCTTAGGCTAGAAAATCCAAAACTTAGTTTGAGTCAAATGTTACCTCATAAGCTTGCTTGAAGAAGGAATTTCAAACTACATTCAAGGGTATATGAGTAATCTTCACCACAAGGGTATAATGGTAATTGAACACATTCATGGTCTCATCGAGTTGGGTTTCAAGCGTGCATAATCAAGGATTCTAAGTTATTCATGATTCGATTACCTAAATCTTTCAAAATATGCATAAAACTGTTTCACAAAAATACTAGACTTGAATATTTTCAAAATATAAAACTACAGTGGATTCCGATATATCAAGGCTTCAATCAAGGGATACTGGAGAGCACTTTCGAAATTAAGTTATGACTCAACCAAACCTAATCTCTCCACACTTCTATTTGGCGTGTATATATAATATGGCGGGGCATAATATATAATATACCTAGAATACATAATGAGAGAGCATAATTGTGAGTTCTAGAGTGCTTCAATTCTTTTGTTTATGTGTTCTTCAATCGTAAAATTGGTGACTGATTCTGTAAGTTGACATCTATTGTTGTGTACAACAATCCAAGAGTTCAATTAAAATAGATGGAAGTTTACATTGAACCTGGACAAGTAGTGGCTAAAGACCGAATCACTAGTGAAAAAGAAAATTCTTGAGGAGAGAAATCCGTTGATGAGCAAATGAACGACCTGGAGACTTTTGGCCGAAGGCTTGGTGTTGGTCTGAGTCAGTCGACGTAACTAGGGATTTGTAAGATTTTGGGATCTTTTAATTTAGATTGTAAACTTCCATTCCCATAGTGAATTTGGTTTGCCTGACCTAGATCCCCCGGTTTTTCTTCATTGGGGTTTTCCACGTAAAAATCTAGTGTCCATTTCTTTAGTGCTTTACTGCTTTATATGTTAATTAAATGCTACAGTTTCTGCTATGCATTGAGAAGATTTAAATTTCTAATAATCTCTAAAAAAAAATCTAAAGTACTTCAATTTGGTAATATATTATACAAGACTTATTCGCCCCCTCCCTCTGAGTCTAGATAATGTGTGCTTTGTTTTTGACGCATGATTTAAGGCCTTTCTCAATAATTGCTTGGGGGAAATTTTAATTTTTCCTTGTTAACTATATTGTTTCAATTGTTTCGCTTGCATAAAGCTTCCAACATGCTCAATCATTGATGACAAGTATAGTCCAACCATTTCATAGAGATGAGGTGGGGTAGCTAAGGGTATAACGCATACCTACCTAGTACCATAAACCCAAAGGTCAGCTTCAGAGTTAATTGGAATCAAGTGGTTTCATGGTATTAAACATTCCGATGCGCTGAATTACTCCAAAGATCTCAATGAAAGTATATTAATGTAGCAAATTCTTTCAGAAATTTTAATACAATTAGCATTATACCTGCCACCATCACGAAGCACATATGGAAAGTCTGAGCCATTAAGCCTAGCACAAGAACATCTCCTTGGATCACAACAAGTATCTTCGCAATTACATCCAGCAGCAGCATGCTGAGGGACCTTAACACTTTCTGTGACTTGAAGAAGCTTGCAATATGTATAACCTGATATGTAGACAATTCCAACACCAAAAATGTATTTTCAAATTTATATATATTAATAACGATCATTGCAAGAGGCTGAGCAGGTATCATTTTACCGAGAAGAATACCTTGAATATAGAACACAATAGAAGATTAATAAACACATAGCTCACAAAATATATATACATTATACATATATCTGTCTACACAGTAATATATATTAATATATATATATATATATATATATATATATATATATATAGTAAGAAAACAAATATATATGTCTACACAGTAAGACCAAAAAAAAAAGGTGGGGGGGAGGGGGGCTTTAAAATAGATGGTGCATAGTTTTAAATATCAGGTGTTCCCTAAAAGGCTACTAGGATCAGCGGGAAACAATCTAGTCATGCCCTTTACAATGACGGAAACTTACTTAACAGCCAATAAAGAATCAATTATGGCTCAAAACAAACCGTAATGGCCCATAAGGCACCTACTTTATAGTCACATGTCTTAATACTGTGAAGATCAGAACATAGTGCAGGCAAATTTCTTAATAAAAGCCACAGTATGTAATTTTTATTTTATTTTAAGAGGTTTGTCCATTTAGTCGAGTCTAGAATTGACCTCAGATTAATGGACACCAAATGCAAAGTACTTGAAGATCAAACAGAGAAAAAGGCAAATTCAACTCTTAAATTGCTAACTCACCTTTTTGGCTCTTTAATTTTGCTTTCATATTATCATACTTGCTAGGGTTTGAAGATTGCAAATTTTTTTCAAATAAAAGCACTTTACATGATTCATAAAACCACTTCAGAATATTTCTATTTTGAAAATCCTAATAAACAAGGAGAGCGAAATTTATGAAAGTCCCATAAGTTCTAGTAGAAAGATCAAGACATAGTACGAGCAAGAACAAAATGGTCAATTTGGACGTGTATCAATTAGTCATGCAACAGTCAATATTCTGTCCCAAGATTGAATTTGTTTGTGAATATTAGAAAATTAAGGGGCGGCAAAATAAGATGTCTTCAAGTTCAAACAAATTTGATTGGGATTTTTAAGAGAGAAAAAGAACTGCAAAGTTTTAACAACAGAATCTAAAAACCTAAACTCTAATATATATATATATATATGTAGCTCAAGGCTATAATGTGAATATGACGCCTCAGGCAAAGAAACCAAATATGGAAGTCAGCTAACATTAACTTTCTCCAACAATACATTTAAAAACAATTAAATCAGATAACTGAACTTGCCTGTGGGTGCAATAGGTGGATCATCGACCAAATTGGTAGCTGGGATGGGAATTTTCTCTTGGCCCCCAGAGATGTCCTCACATACCAACCTTATTCATTAAAACAGAATAATTAGATCACATTTTGAATTAAAAGAAACTAAGAAATGATAATTTTCCAACTGGAAAAGTTGTTCTATTACCCACGTATCTCTGAAATAGTGTTCGGAATACGACCTCGAGTAAATTCAACCTGTCAAAACATTTATCAAATCATCCATGAGGGGTAGTACACTAATAGAATGACAAAAATGAACGGGATTTTGTGTATGTGTGACAAAAAGATTAGGTTCAAAAGGCATCCATGCTATGGTTAAGAGGTTTATAAAGCAAGGACTCTAACAATATAAACACTACCCATTTATTAATTGTTCACAACTTGCTAGTCGCCTAGTCAATACACTACGGGGCATTCAGCCAAGGTAATATGAGCTCTCCCCCCCCCCCCCCCCCCCCCCCCTCTTTGAAGGTGATCAGTTGGAGCCCAATATGCGGCATTACGTATGTGATGTGTGCTTGGGTTGCTTTCCTACCAATATATATATATGCATGCTTATAAACAGTTAATACAACATCAACTGAGAAACCTATTTAATAAAAAGGTCAAGTTGAATCATTTACTGGTTGAGATTATTAAAAAAAAAATATATCAACTATTGAGATCACTTTAACCTATACAAGTAAAAACAATATTAACATCTTATTAACAAGATGTTTTATTCACACTCCACTTTTATATTCTTAGTATTTTCTAGTAAAAGAAATGACATTATTAACCCTCAAAACTGGATTGTGAGAGTACTTTTAACTTTTAAGGACAACTCTGTCATTTCATTTTTTTGAAAAAAGAAAGTCGAGAGCAAGAGCAAAAAGGTGCAGTGCCAACTTCATTTCTCCCTCTTAATCATTAAAATGCAATTCAATACCATACATAAACCAAGATATTAAACAATAAAATGTAATTAAATCCCTCACTTTATCAGATCGGGCCACACAAATCATCAAATCATATAACGCAGAGTCATTTTACTAAATATAGAGATTAAGTGGTCATTGCAATATTTAACTTGTTTACTTAAACAGGTCAACAGGTAGAGCGCCGTAATCCTAACATAACATATGTGATGGCCACTCCTGTCAATTAACGCCATCCTACCAGCCAGAAGTTATATAATGGTATAAAAGCATAAATTCAACTTATAAGTCAACATATTTTATATTAAAATCCAGAGCATATTACCAAACCTCACAAGTTACTTCCGAGTTGAACTAAAACAATAATATTGCACAAACCGTAACAATTTACCCGTTACATGGAAAACTTTCCCAAATCAACTGTAAAAAATATTCCATAAACAACATACACTCATTACATGGAAAAGTTTTCAAATTCAACTTTTAGAACAGCTCCATCAATGCCAGCCAGAGTGTCTGCAGTTATATCGCACTTGTTATTTGCTGATATAATTAATTAACACTACAATGTCTTTCGTGCACTCGTTCAAAAGGGGAAGGTTGAAGATCTACAGTCTATACCATTTGGCTGACATTATGGAGCGTAGGTTGGAAATTCCCCTCAAATAAATTTGAAGATCCATTTAGAATCTTCTCATAAAGCCCTAGTTGTTCAAGAATCCATCGTCGAAGACATTCCCTCAACATATTTTGAGTCTATTTTTCAAATTCATACATTAAAGGAGGACAAAATAGAGAAAATTTAGAATGAACTTTTATAGTGCGGATTATGTGACAAGTTTCACTATTTTCCCATGAGTCGTTACTCGGAGTACCCTCCTATCGGCAATGGAGGGCAAGCCAATATGCATCATAAATTGTTTTAACATCCTATGATGGGAAAGTGGTTGTGAATGTATCGAAAGAAAAATGGCAAATGGAGAAGAATGGTAGAATGGAAATATGGGAGCAAGAAAGAAATAGGAGCTCTCACAAGAATTCATCTGTCTTACAGAGTGGGCTTGTGAAAGATGGAAACCCCATTAGTAAAGGCTGGGAGAAACAACGAAAATATGTTAAGCATATGGTTTGTAGTGACTAATTTTTTGGAGTGATCAATTGTCCTTCAAATAGATATATCAATTGCACATTTATTCATGTGTCTCAAATATATAATAATTTAAGTGTCTTGGATACTAAACCAATGAGTAACAAATAACAATGACCAAACTTTCAACTTCCAGTAATTGTATACTACAAAAAAAGTTGCGTTTACATAGAAATTACTAAATAGCCCACCAGCAAATCCTGTGCCAGTATTATAAAAGAAAATAAGAGCTTTCAAGTACTTCCAAGAAAAAATATATAACCTGACTAGTGGTCAATAAAGGCTGCCCCTCAAGCCGCTGCAGCCGAAACTTAAAAACAGTGAATCCTGAAACACCTTTCTCTGCCCAATAATTAGTAACCTGCAAAATTAATGCAATAAAATCCCTGTAGTTCTGTCGATGCATGACAAATAATCAGAGTAAAGAAGTACATTACTAAATGTCAAAGGAAGGCATGCAAAAAAAATAGAAGGGGAAAAAAAAGGCCCAGAGATATCAATAAATTGAATTCCAGTCAGAGATTTATCTGATTATCCAAATAGGGTAAGAGAGCTTTGATCAAAAATAAAACTAAGATCCAATAAGTAACATACTTAAAAATAATTTAGTAAGATCCTATTCGATAAGAATCTTGTCTGAAGCATAAATATATTCATATAATATACTCTACTACGTAAAAGCATTATCCAACCTAACCACCTTTCAATCTTTAACAATCTAATAGTGCATATTTCATGCATAAAATATTTTGAAATCTCCCCCTTCTTCTATTCCCTCTACTATTTGAACCAGTTGTCTTAATTTAGTGACATCCTCTGATTATAAGTTTAGACAGTCCCCCTCCCTCTCTTCATCTTGAATATATTAGGGTAAATTACTCTCACATCCCCTGAGGTTTCCCTTTATTACCCACTGATTTAAACTATTTAAAAAATAACACCGACACTCCAAGTTTACGGGATGAACTTTCACAACTTCAGGTGTCAGAGTTGAGAACCATTCATTTTGTTAACGGCAGTTATAAATTTACATAATTATCCTCATCTTTAAAACTACATTTGCAAATGTCTTGCTGATGTAAGCATAATATAATAATTTTACTAACTTACACTCTCATTATAGTAACCATTGATGATTCATCTCTCAGTCACACACTATATCCACCACAACCGCCAGGCCACTAACCCGCCCCCCATTGCAACACCATAAACACCTCTTCAACCCATTGGACCACCCAACCCACCGCTCCACAATGTGACTCTCTCTCCACCATCAGCCCATAAGATGACAACAACAACAAAACAAACAAACAAATCACAGATATGATTTGTGTATTTTGTATTACATATATATAATATACACACATATAAAATCAAAAAACGACCATTTGGAATATTAAACCATCAATCAACACAGTGATAAAGAGGGAGAGTCGGAAAAATCTTCGACCCTCTCTGCCTCCAATCGAAACCCAAACAGGCAAAAATCGTTGGCCCTCTCCGTCTCCAACACCCTGACACAATTTCCAAAAGCATGGCACGATCAAGCTTCAATTCTTCCCAAACTTGCCCATCAATCCGATCTCTGTTGTCAAAACCCACATAAACATGACAACAATGGTGCGTCATGAGAATAGAAGGGTGAGATCAGGACACTCAACATAGAAAGTGACGCGAGAGAGAGAGTTGGAGGTGAAGATGTCAGTGTCAGTGAAGGTGTCAATGGTGATTGGGGAAAGATTAGGGGGCTTCGTGCATATGTATTTTAGGCCATAAATAAGTGTATAAAATATTTAATTAGTTATAATGTAATATCGTACAAAATAGGTGACTAGTTTTAATCATATACTAAAAAATGTATTTAAATCATGCTAGCTTTACTAAATGGTAATATTTTATAAACCATGCAAATATTAAGGTTCAAATGGTAATTTAAAAAAATGAGCCGAGTTTATTTTGTCATTAATTACAAGAAAGCGTAATTTTAGAATTTCAATTTATTTATCCAACTGACTTTTAACACGGCTAACGGTTGAGGAGGCCCAGGACGACATGGGCCGAATCTGACTTGCAAGCACGACATCCGGTCCGTACAGCTGGGTCAGCCCATAAAAAGACACTGCCATATGGGCCGAACGCGAATAAGCCCATCAAAGGTGACCGGGACTTATGGAGGAACAGGCCCAGATCCAGCAATCCGTCAATATTTGTAAATATCTTGTAAATATCTATAAATAAGGGAAGGAATGGAAAGAATAGGGGATCTTTTTGTTGAAATGTAAGAATTCTAGAGAGAGAAAGGGAGTATGAATTTCTTGCATCTTCAATTGGCGCCGTCTGTGGGAAACGCATGGAAGTTTGGTTGATCATTGAGGAATATCGAGTGGATTCAGACCAATTCGGTTGATCGAGACTCGATCTTTGGGATTTGGATCCAGATCTGAGCGATTGTGACCTACTCTGGAGGAATCATAGTTGTTAAAGGCTCAAGGCGCACAAAAGCGCAAATGCTTCCTGGAGCCTGAGGCGCAAGGCGCAAGGCGAGGCGCGCGCCCGACTGAAGTAAGGCGCACGTTGAAAAAAAACAAAACAAAACCCACCCCAATAAAGTATTAAAGATGCAATAGTATATATAAAGATTGCAATAATGTTTGGATGCTAGAAAATTTGAGTCCATCTTGCAAAAATCACATGGATGTGCTATTACTACTTTTAAGTCAAATCAAATCTAATTTTGATTAAGCACGATTTAAGCACGAATAAAACGTTTTTGCAAGTTGCAAGCACCATGTTTGGATGCATTAAATAGAAATTATGAATTTATCTTGCAAAAATCACAAGGATCAACTGATCAAGGATGTGCTATATTTTCAAATCAAATCAATCTAATTTTCTATAAGCACCATGATTGATTGATTAGGTATATCTCTATTATCTGTTTTAATAAGGAGTAAACAAAATCAATCAGGCGCATCACCAAACACATGCAAGGCAGTAAGGCACTAATCTACAGAAATAACAACTACGCAAAAACCCTCAAAAAAACAGAGGACCAACATCATCGAGATTCTAGACAAGCATAAAAATAAATAAATAAAATCTGCCAAAAGCAAAAGGAAAGAACTCAAAGAACTGAAAGAAGAGAGAGCCGAGAGAAGAAGAAGAAGAAGAAGAAGAAGAAGAAAAAGAAAAAAAAAAAAATCTGACATTCTGAGGAGAGGAGAGGAGAAGAAGAGAAAGGAGGAGGAGGAGGAGAAGAAGAAGAAGAAGAGAGGAAAAAAAAAAATCTGACATTCTGACGAGAGAAGAGAAGAGAGAAGAAGAAGAGAGAGAAGGAGGAGGAGAAGAGAGAAGAAGAAGAAGAAGAAGAGAGAAAAAAAAAAAAAAAAAAAATCTGACAGAGATTCGGTGAGAAGAGAAGAGAGAAGAAGAAGAGAGAGAAGGAGGAGAGGAGGAAAGAAGGAGAGAGAGAAGGAGAACTGACCGGCAGATCTGAGAGGACCGAGACTGAGAGAGCCGGCAGATTCGAGAGCTTCGCAGATATCGTCTTCGCTGCCGGCAGATCTGTCTCTTTCCACTTCGCTTTTGGTTTTCTTTTTATTTTTTCGTTTTGTAACCCGTAAGTTGTGTAATAAACAAATAAAAAGTAATAATAAACAATTAATAAACAAATAATAAAGAATACAAAACTGAAAAAATAACAAAACAACTATAAAAAATCCCCTTTTTCAAGAGGCGCGCAGACTTGCGCCTGTTATACAAAGGCGGCCGCCTTATTCAACCCCAGCGCCTTAAGCCATTAGAGGCGACATGGTGGCGCCTGGAGGCGCCTTGCGCCTCAGGCGCGCGCCTCCGGCGCCTTTAACAACTATGGGAGGAATTACAGTTCTTGAAGCTTTGGCAGAAGTGGCTTCAGATCTACGCAACAACGAGTTGTTCGATTGTGGCAGGATCTGACGGATTTAGAGTTCAGACAATTCAGATCTCGTAAACGGTGAGCATAATTCGGAGAATTCGAAACCAGATCTGAAAAATTCCCACTCACGAAGCTCGGATCTACTCGCGAACCTGAGATTAATGCCTTTACTCCGTTCAGGAATAATGATAGGTGAAAGCTCCAATCCGATGGAGGCTGTCCAGCAAACAAAGCTTGAGGAGTTGATGAACTTGATTGAAGCTCTCAAAAAAGAGAATGCAGAATTGAAAGCTGGAATGCAACATCGGCAAATACCTGCGGTTTCGCATCCACTTCCGGTCGGTGAAGGAGGTGTTCAATCTAATATCGCGCGTCAAGGCGAGCAGGACGAGAACAATCAGTCAGCTCACCACCGTGATGAAAGGATGATAGACAATTTGCCGCCAAATGTTCGTCGAGTTGAGGATCACGAAGGATCGACTCACGTTGATCCGCGACATGAGCAGATGAGACGGAATGAAGCCATAACCTTCGATCCGCATCGGGAAAGGTTCGACCGAGAGGAAGTGATAGAGGTTGATCGCCGTCGAGTAGCGTCGCCTTGGCAAAGAGAGTTCATAGAGGAACGGTCGTTCGATCCGTCTTACCGGCCCTCCATGGCTACTATCACTCATCGCGGTTCGGAGGGCAGAACCGTAACTCACAGAGCTACCGCTGGACTCCAGAGAGAGAATGAAGCTCTCCGATCCGCAGCTCGGACGGTTGATTCACCATTCACCGACGAGATCTTGAATGCCCCGCATCCAAGGAAGTTTGCTATGCCAGTGTTTATTCTGTTTGACGGAACAACCGATCCGATCGATCATGTGTACCATATCCAGTTGAAAATGGCCCTGAATACGGAAAACGACTCTTTAATGTGCAAATGTTTCCCTACAAGCCTAGCCGGACCGGCGCTCAGCTGGTTCAAAAACTTGCCTAGGAGCTCCATTGGTAGCTTCAGAAACCTGTGCGATCGGTTCATAAGCCAATACTATGGGAACAAGCGCCCGCCGAAGGACATCTCGAGCCTATTCACGATGAGGCAGCACAAAGATGAACGTCTCCAGGCTTTTCTTACCAGGTTTAATCTCACTAAGAGTATGGTGATCGAATGCCACCCTTCTACAGCAGTTCAAGCCTTCAAGTTAGCCATGACACGTGGAACTCCGTTTCACACCAGTCTGGTAGTGAACACGCCGACTACCATGGATGAACTCAATGAAAGAGCCGATGGCTTTGTGCGCCTAGAAGAAGAGGAGGCAGCTAATGCTCGGACAGCGTCGCTCGTGTCGACCGAGGAAAAGTCCAAGGCAAAGATCAGGCAGAAGCAGGCTCAGCCGCAACGTCAGACCTCTTGGAAGGCAGAAAAAAGGTCCAGGGAGGAAGAGCTGATTACTCCGCTGAAGGTCACTCTGGCGAGGCTGTATCAGGAGAACAAAGATAAGTTTCATCCACCACTGCCAATTAGGCAACCCCTCGAACAGAGGGATCAAACTAAACATTGTGCTTTCCATTCCGATTTCGGTCATCAGACTAACGAATGCAGGAACCTGAGGAGGCAAGTGGAGATGTTGATAGCTAGAGGGGAGTTCGCGAGTTATGTTCAAGGCTCGGCGATAGAGCAGAATCGACCGGTGGAACAAATAAAAAGGAGTCATAAACAGAGCTCCCACAATTCACAACCAGTTCGTATAATCAATGCTATCCATGGTCGACCCGAGCCTAGTGAAGAGTCAGATGAGCTACTCCGGGCGCGCCTGCGGCAGGCGCAGATGAAGAAAAGGGTCAGCAATGTGAATACTCTACACCAGCAGAGCCCGTCGATGCAGATAAAGTTCGACTGGACAGACCTGCAGCGTGTTCAACTGCCCCATGAAGACCCGTTGGTAGTCAGTTTGACAGTGGCGGACTGCTTGGTGCGCAGAGTTCTGATCGATCCTGGGAGCAGTGCGAATGTCATGCCGAGGGACACATTTGATAGGCTCGAGATTAAACCAGAGAGGCTCAAGCCCACTGGAAATCCTTTGTTAGGGTTCGATGGGAAGAGGGTGGAGCCCGTCGGGATGGTGGAAGTAGAAGTTCAAGCTGTAGAACGAGCTCTTATGGAAACTTTTGTGGTTGTAGAAATTCACCCCTCGTATAATCTCCTGATGGGAAGAGGATGGGTTCACAGAGTCCAAGGTGTACCCTCAACTCTGCATCAGGTCATGAGGTGCCTCGGACCCGATGGAGATAAAGTGATAGACATTCGGGGGGATCAGGTTGCAGCCAAAGAGTGTTATTCCGTCACACTAAAGTATGCTGGGAAAGGGAAGGCGCCCGTCCGTTCGGCAAGCCCCAGATAGCAATTACAGGAACCTCCGCCCGAGCAGAACAGCGTGGAGGAGTCAGTCGACTTGACCGAGGAGCCCCTTTTGGATGTGCAGATCGATCAGTCCAGGCCAGAACGAACTACCAGAGTAGGTATAAAACTGACCAGAGAAGAGCAGCAAGAGCTAGTGGATTTCTCGTCCCACAATGCCGACGTATTTGCATGGAGTCACCTAGACATGCCTGGAATTAGTCCCTCTGTATCCTGTCATTCCCTGAACGTCAATCCCAATTTCAAACAAGTGAAACAGAAGCAGCGAAGATTTGCTCCAGAACGTAATCAAATCATAGCGGAAGAAGTCGATAGGCTGCTTGATGCGGGATTTATCAGAGAAGTGCACTACCCTGAGTGGTTGTCCAACGTCGTTGTCGTGCAAAAGAAGAATGGGAAATGGCGAGTATGCATTGATTTCACCAACTTGAACAAAGCCTGTCCGAAGGACAGCTTCCCGCTGCCTAAGATTGATCAAATGGTGGATGCCACCACCGGGTATGAGCATTTAACCTTTCTGGACGCTTATTCAGGTTATAATCAGATCCCTATGGACCCCGCAGATGAAGAGAAAACTTCTTTTGTCACCGAGCGAGGAACATACTGCTACAAAGTTATGCCTTTCGGACTAAAGAATGCGGGAGCAACTTATCAAAGACTTGTGAGCAAAATTTTTAAGAATCAAATGGGAAAGATTGTGGAAGCCTATATTGATGATATGGTGGTAAAGAGTAGGAAGAAGGATGATCATCTGAAGCATCTGCAAGATGTATTTGATGTACTGAAGCGATATGGGATGAGGCTCAATCCAACCAAGTGCTCGTTCGGTGTGAGTTCCGGACAGTTTCTGGGACACGTGGTCAACCGCAGAGGCATCGAAGTTAGCCCCGCACAAGCAGAGGCTTTGATTAAGAATGCCGAGCCAAAGACGATCAGAGAGGTGCAAGCCCTCACAGGACGAATAGCTGCCTTAAGTCGATTTATTTCAAAATTGTCAGATCACTGCAAGCCGTTCTTTGACACGATTCGGAGCCATGGAAGGCAGGTCTGGGGGGATGAGCAACGACAAGCATTGACTCATTTGAAGGAATATATGCAGAATCCACCAGTCCTGTCAGCCCCAGATCCGGAAGAAAAGTTATTTCTATATCTTGGAGTATCTGGTGTCGCGACAAGTGCCGTTCTGATTCGTTGCAAGGAAGGGGTGCAATACCCGGTATTTTATGTAAGCAAAACAATGACAGAGACAGAACAAAGATACTCAAAGGCCGAAAGGGTGGTACTTGCACTTGTAAATGCAAAAAGAAAGTTGAGGCATTATTTCGAATCCCACCCCATAGCTGTTCTAACAACTTTTCCAATCAGAACGCTTATGCACAAGCCAGAGCTCTCGGGCAGAATGACAAAGTGGGCCATAGAGTTGAGTTCATTTGACATAACGTATGAGCCGAGAACAGCTGCTAAAGGGCAAGCGGTGGCCGATTTCCTGCTAGAATGTGATGCCGAGGATACAGAAGAAGACCTTAGATGCGGCTCTTGGAAACTTTTTGTGGATGGCTCCTCTAACCAGATGGGGGCTGGAATTGGGATCAAACTGCAAACCCCAGAGGGTACTTCCTTGAGTCAAGCACTTAGACTTGAGTTCCGAGCCACCAATAATGAAGCGGAATACGAGGCGTTGCTAAATGGATTAAAGTTGGCCAGAGAGCTACAGATCAAAAGTTTGACTGTGTATAGTGACTCGCAGTTGATTGTTCGGCAGGTAAATGGTGATTACGCGACCAAGGATGACACGATGGGGGCATATCGTTCTGCCGTTCTGCATAAAGCCAAGGACTTTGCAAAGATTGAATTCATACAGCTACCGAGGGAACAGAATGCAGATGCGGACCGGTTAGCATGTAGTGCTTCGAGTTCCGGTGAAACATTGGCGAGGGTGATTCCAGTAGGAATACTGACCCAGCCATCTATTTTCGAAGAACCGTTGGACTCTGACCCTTGGCAAGTCAACGTCATACCGTATGAACCGAGTTGGATTGACCCCATCATTACCTATATTCGAGATAGCGTTTTGCCTATGCAGAGGGATGAAGCTAGGAGACTCAAAAAGAATGCTGCAAAGTACGCCATCGTGCGTAACCAGCTGTACAGAAGGTCCTACTCTGGCCCATACTTGAAGTGTATCACCCCCGCGGAGTCGCAGCAGGTATTGCGAGCTATTCATGAGGGTGTGTGTGGCAATCATTCTGGGGGGCGATCGTTAGCGCATAAAGCAATGACACAAGGGTATTTCTGGCCAAACATGTCAAGAGATGCGGAGGAGTTCTCTCGAAGGTGCGATAAATGCCAACGATATGGACCTTTGATCCACCAACCACCTGAGGAATTGCACGTAATGGCCTCGCCATGGCCTTTCGCGCAATGGGGGATGGATGTGGTCGGTCCTCTGCCAACTGCGAGAGCTCAGAACAAGTATGTGTTACTGGCCACGGTTTACTTCACTAAATGGGTGGAAGCAGAACCATATCCTAGCGTGACTCAGACTCATGTGAGACGATTTATTTGGAACAATATTATCTGCTGTTTCGGCGTTCCAAGATCAATAGTCATGGACAATGGCACAAACCTCGACAGCAGGCAAGTAAGAGAGCTGATGGAGGAGTATGGAATCAACCAGAAGTTGGCTGCAGTAAGTCATCCTCAGGCCAACGGACAAGCAGAAATCATAAACAGAACCATTTTCGCCTGCATTAAGAAGAAGCTGGAAGACCATAAAGGGAAGTGGTTGGATGAGCTCCCGAACGTTCTATGGGCTTACAGAACCACCCCAAGGCGGCCGACTGGGGAGAGCCCGTTTGCAATGGCATATGGTACCGAGGCAGTTATACCGGTTGAGCATTTGGTCCCCACTATCAGAAGCCTAGCATGGAGTCGAGATCAGAACGACAAGATGTTAAGATTGAACCTCGATTTGATAGACGAAAGGAGGGACACAGCGGCTATAAGGTTAGCATCGTATCAGCAAGTGTTGGCGAATTGTCACAACAAAAGAGTAAAACACAGGGATTTTGCCCCTGGCGATCTGGTTCTGAAAAGAAAGGTGGGGATGGTCAAAAAAATGATGCCACCCTGGGAAGGCCCATACAGAATTGCAGAAGTCATAGGCAAGGGAGCATATACGTTGGAAACCATGGCGGGAAGGTTGGTCAGCAAGCCCTGGAACGCCACGTCTCTGAAGAGGTACTACCAATAAAAGCTAAGTTTCGGCTTTAATTGGATGTTGTTTGTTGTCAATCAAATACGTATGAATGTGCAAGTTACTGAAGTTTACAAAAAAATAACTTTCTTTTCCAACGGCCTACTAAAAAATGAAAAGCCAAGTGGCAAGTGGCATTCTAGCCGAGCGCCAGGCACTTAAGCAAGATAAGTGGCAGCTGGCACCATAAGCCGAACGCCAGACACCTGCTAAAAATTTAAAGCCAAGTGGCAAGTGGCATTCTAGCCGAGCGCCAGGCACTTAAGCAAGATAAGTGGCAGCTGGCACCATAAGCCGAACGCCAGACACTTGCTAAAAATTTAAAGCCAAGTGGCAAGTGGCATTCTAGCCGAGCGCCAGGCACTTGCCATAAACAAACACACGGCAAAGCTAATATAAAAGAAAAGAGAGAAAAGATATATATGCATTGAAAATAGGTTGAACAGAGCACAACACAAAGGGAAAAAGAGTTCTGTCATTTCATTGATATTAAGCATTGAGTTTACAAAAAGTGAGATGTCCATCGTTACAAAAAGGTATGGAATCGAAGAGTCCGGAGGAGCCCTAGCTAGACGCCTCAGTACCAACAGCTTCCTGGTTGTGCTGACCCGCCTCCTCGGCCCCATCAGCCGTCTCACCTTCACGAGGTGGGGAATCAAGATGAATGACTGAATCGTTCAGCTGGGGCTCAGCGTCAGCAGTGGCTATGGAAGGTACCGCAGTTGACGATTGAGGAGCGATCAGAGGCAGAGCGGTAAGAGGAGCTGTAATGATCCTTGAGGAAGCAATGTCCTGGCACTCATCGAATATGCGCTCTGCTTCGGTGGGTTCTGGGTCGACATAGACCCCCAGAGGTTCGATCCCTAAATCCTTGTCGACCTCATCTGGAGTGGAACTGGTCTGTCCCTCATCCGGAACTCGGTCGGCGAAACCCTCTCGGAATCCTTGAACATATCTAAGAGCACCGACCCTTGAGAACCGAGCGTGAAGAGCCAGCATCCCACCGCTCACTCTGCTGATCGCATCGATCAGAGCGGTACGCTCGTCCAGAGCTCTCTTCTCAAAAGCCATCCGAGCAGACTGTTCATCAGCCAGAAGGCGCTGGAGCTCTGCCTTTTCGTCTCTGATTGAGTCACGCTCAGTCTGCCAGACGCTCTTTTCAAGCTGGAGGGCGTCCTTCTCATCCTGAAGAGAGTCATTCTCCTTCTCCAGGACATCTCTCTCTTGTTCAGTTTTTTCAAGCCGAGCCAGTACCTCGGTATTCTTCATGGCGAGAAGGTCGTTTTCTTTATTAGCCACCTCCAGGCTATCAGAAAACTTACGAGCCCTGGCGTTCCCCATCTCCACCTGCTTCTGCATAGCCATTATTCCGAACAATGTCTGCATAGATGTACATTAATAACGGTTAAGCCAATAGTCAGGTCGGGCGAAGGCAAGACCAAATAATATGAGAGAATTCATGAGTTGGAAAATAAAAGTCACCTCCATAGCAGATTGGGGAAAGCGGCTGAACACATCCTTCTGGGATAGGCCCTTTGCCGCCTCAAGGTCTTTCGGAGTCCACATGCTCCTATAGTACGCCATGGCGGTCTGGCCATCCTTCAGCATGGTCTCGTTCGGTTTCACGAACGTCCCATCCGTTCGGGTGTACCGAGGGGCCCATGGCGGTAAGGTGGGGATAGAAGGAGGGCCTGAAGCAGAAGCAAAGGCACCAGCTGCAGTAGGCCCCGCGGCAGCAGGAGCTCTGATCGCACGATGCAAGAGAGCACCCGGCCCGAAGACCCGGGTCCTTCTTATGAGAGGTTCATCCTCAGGATCGACTTCACTGTCAGGATGAGGCCTTTTGCCTCGTTCTTTGTCCCGAACGCCCCCCGCGGCAGCAGGAGCTGTGGTAGTTTGGGGAGACGCGCTCGGGTTGGCAGCAGGGGTGCTGACAACGGAGTTAATAGCCACTGTGCTCGGGATAGTGTCAGAGATGGTGGCTGAGGAAGAGGCTGATGCTGGAGAGGAGGTCGCCCCAGCAGCAGGAGTGGCTGGGGGAGTATTTTTCTTCCTGCTAAAAGAAGGAATCTGAAGCCTGCTCATGTTGTAGCCGAGTGATGAGAGCGCTAAGAGGTTGTCTGAAGTGAGGAGATCTGAGCAGGAAGGAATATCGTTCAGAACGTATTTCTTCAAGTAATTACTCCTATCCCTGCAAACACTGTAGCTCAAGTCATCACAAGGTATTCCTAAGGAACGGCATAAGAAAGTACAAAAACGGGGGACGCATGTTTCGCAGGGGCAATCATGTTTATGAGATTTGAATTTCTTATAGGAGGAAACAGAACAGACACCAAAGGCGCTCGGGATTGGGTAACCCTCTGCAGCCGGCGAAGACCAAGCCCCACTAATGCCCACGATGCTATCCCTCCAACCCTTTTCAGATTTTATTGTGTCCGTACATATGGACATCTTCTCGAACGGGTAGAGGTGGTAGAAGGGTTCGTTAGTACGTATCTTACTGACCTTATAACACAGAAGAAGGTCTATGAGGTCAAGGTCCAGATTTCTGTCACGCATCAACAGGAGCATAACGGATATAATTCTAAAGAAATTGGGGTTTACCTGCAGGGGGGATATCCCCAATCTATTGAAGACATAACTAAAGAAAGGGTGCAGAGGGAACCTAACGACATTCAATTGAAGGTTCGTGAATAAGACTTCGCCGGGCAGGAGGCCGGCACCGGTCATAATGTTAACGTCCTGAGGGCAAACCCTAACTTCGATGTTGTCAGGAAGTCTAAGTCTCATACGAAGAACATCCAGATCTACAACCATGGTGGAAGTGCTTGAAGGATCTAAAAGGGGGTAAATAGAAGCCTACCGAAAGTAAAAAGGAACAATACTAACCTCTGAGGACTGCAAGATCGCTGGAAGAATGACTCTTGAAGGATTTCACCAGAAAAAGCTTAGCACTGTTCTAGAAAGAGAGAGATTTGACTGATGATGGAGACGGTAAAAAGACGTGAAGTGGTATCCTAGAGCTTTATAAAGGCGAGGGGGGCCCGAGGGCCGAAGCGTCAGGAAGGCGAGAAATTCATCGAGCCCCGGAACATTGATTCTGGATCTGACCGTCCGTTCCCCCACGTGGTTTTCTCAAGCCGTCAACGTTATGATGAGACGCCATCAATAATTACCCCCTTATTAAATAAGGGGCAATTATGGGGGCAGTTGAGGAGGCCCAGGACGACATGGGCCGGATCTAACTTGCAAGCACGACATCCGGTCCGTACAGCTGGGTCAGCCCATAAAAAGACACTGCCATATGGGCCAAACGCGAATAAGCCCATCAAAGGTGACCAAGACTTATGGAGGAACAGGCCCAGATCCAGCAATCCATCAATATTTGTAAATATCTTGTAAATATCTATAAATAAGGGAAGGAATGGAAAGAATAGGGGATCTTTTTGTTGAAATGTACGAATTCTAGAGAGAGAAAGGGAGTATGAATTTCTTGCATCTTCAATTACAGCTGGGTCAGCCCATAAAAAGACACTGCCATATGGGCCGAACGCGAATAAGCCCATCAAAGGTGACCAGGACTTATGGAGGAACAGGCCCAGATCCAGCAATCCGTCAATATTTGTAAATATCTTGTAAATATCTATAAATAAGGGAAGGAATGGAAAGAATAGGGGATCTTTTTGTTGAAATGTAAGAATTCTAGAGAGAGAAAGGGAGTATGAATTTCTTGCATCTTCAACGGTCAACTAACGCAGGGGTGGTGGGGTTCAGTCAACTAAATCTTAGGGGAGGTTGACCGAACCTTTTAAAAAAGTTTAGGTAGTGTTTGGGGGAGCTTTCGAACACAAGAAGTCCTTTAACAAGAAAGGCCTTACAAGAATGACTTTGTCGGAAGGAATTTAGAAGAGGAAAGAGAGATAACAGGAATGTGGTACTCTTCCACTACCAATAGGATCAGTTAATACTTAATAGGCATTCTATAAAAAGAAGAACACACTAATTCTTCTGAGTCAAACAAGAACACATTAATTTCTATAAAAGACAAAATAGACACCCGGTAATAGGCAAAATCCTGATTTCAATTAGAGAAACTAGACATCCTGTAATAGGCCAAATCCTGATTTCAATTAGAGTAAGGATCAACAACGTCGAGATTAAGAGTCCTGATTTCACCACCAACTCAAAGATTGTGATTCATGTACTGACAGTACTGTTCATGCCCTTTTCGCTCATTCATAATCATCCAATTGGAGGTCAACAGTAAAATCTTCGACATTGCTGATGGTAGTACCTGTGTTGGCTGGTATCGACGCTAATGGCAATGTCCCTCTTCGTAAATGGTGTGATGATCACTTTCGATGCATAGGATAAATAATACAAAAGGAGGAAGAGATATATGTGATACAACTAGTAGAATTTGATCAAAATTGTGACATCCCGCATCGCCTGGAGGAAGTTCCTGGCGTTTATATGCGTAGACACCACTTAACCATGTAGACACGTTTTGAGCAAAACCATGAGCATCGAGAGGAGAGTGTGCAAAGCAAACTATCTACAAGGTGTGGGGGCGGGTCATGACAAAGCTAAACAAAATGGAGACAAAAGAATTACAAATAGATTAAAAGAAAAATTGTATAGGACAATTATTAGGCTAACTTACCAACAGGCCTATAGCCTAGCGGTACAAGGCCCTTACTTTCCAAAGGGAGGTTAGGGGTTCGAACCTCAGTGGAGGCAATGTGTGTGAGTACTGACTAGGAAAAAAAAAAATTATTAGGCTAACTTTCTATATGGACAAAATGTCAAGCTTTAGAAAAAAAGCAAAAACAATCGATTTAGGTAGCAAAAATGAGAAAAAAGTAAGCTTAGACGAAATCTACAAATACAAGAGAGTCTTATAGATGCACTAGTAAAAAGAGAGAGATTAATTTCCATAGAAGATAAAAGACAGAGTGCAACCAAAATTAAGGTGGGATGAAGTATTAGAAACAACTTTTAAAAGTTAATTTTTAGAGGTGAGATGCCTTGTAAGAGAAAAAAATGGAAAAAAGAGAATTCATATGGGCAACAAATTACATAAGTAAAAGTTACGACAAACGCAACGAACCCAAGAACAAATCAAGAAACACGATAGAAAAATAATCAAACCACACACACACACAAAAAAAAAAAAAAAAAAAGACACAAAGATATAGCGTGGTACGGCAAAGCCTACATCCACGGTGGAGATTGGAGAACCAGCTAAAGTTTGTAGTACGAGAAAAATAGAAGATTACAATTTTCAGCCCCCAAACCCTAGCCCTAGCTCTCACTCTCTTTCTCTACAATTTTCAGTGTCTCAATCAATCCCACTCCAAACCCTAAGAGCCCTTATATATTGGACTACAAGAGAATACTAAATAGGTTCCACGACCCGCATAAAAAAAACCGGGTCAAAAAATTTCCTCGGCCCGATGCCCATTCAACGGGTCTTGTTACCAAGCATCAAATTCGGGCCACAACATCACAGTAATTAATGCAAGGAAGATGATAATGATGATGTTAATCATCTCTCTATATATTAAGTTATATTCATTCCCTCTCCCATTATTGTCAATCTAATCTCTTTTAAGAATATTTGAGTTTTTTTTTCCCCTAAAAAAAGTAATTGGGAACTCCCCTGATATAATTCTTCACTTCGTTTAGGGATTTTTTTATGTTTGTTTACAACTTCGATAATCTCTTAGGGCTTCCAATTATCTTCTTATTGTTAGAATCAGATCAAAACACGACAAACCACAGAACTTTGGGATTGATTTTCCATGAATTTCAACAAATTCTTGTTTTCTTTTCTTCACAAAAGGGAAATCCATTTCTTATGAGATACAGAGTCAGACTAAAGCAGAAATGACTCATTAGATTATCAGATTGAATCAGATCTATTACTTCGACAAGCAAGTCAGATTAGAATCAGCCTTCGTCCACTTTAAATCTAATCCATTTCAGGACCTAGATGTAAGTATGAGTTTCAGAACCTGTACCAACACTCGCTATGATAGGGCCAAAGAGGGAGTATGTGGATCACCTTCTGTTGCATTGTCCTGTGGCCCATGACTGTTGGAGCCTTATTTTTGGTTTGTTTGGGGTCCATTGGGTCATGCCTCGGACTTCTCGGGAGTTGGTGGATATCTAGAGGGGCTAATGGATGGGGGCTCATGCTAGAGACTTTTGGAGGGTGACCCATTTTTGTGTTTTGGTGAAGCCTTTGGAAATAGCGGAATAGAAGATCTTTTGATGGGAAGGAGTCCTCCATTGGGGAGCTGAAATTCTCTATTATTTGTACTCTTTTTTGTTGGGGATGGGGGATAGATTATTCTTCTCTTGAGGATATTGTGGACTTTTCGGGCTCCATGAGTTCATAGGTTCCACTTTCTTATGTGTACAGCTTGGGACGCGTTCCCCTTTTGAATGCTTTCTAATACATTTTACTTATCAAAAAAAAAATAATAGGGCCAAAGAGTTCAACGCCGATTTCGTGATCTGGCATGAACCATATTAAATTATGATCTATAAAAATAAAATCTTCAAACAATTACTCAAAATGAGCAAAAGTAACCCATATCTCCCACATTGCAATTGTCATTGCTCTCAAAAGGGGGATAGAGGTACTAAAATTGTTTCCTTGATGCCAAGACAAGAAAACCCATTTGGCTAGAAATCAAACACCCAAATAATCCACCCCTTTGATAAGCATTAAGTATGTTTTTCAGTTTCATCACTCCAAGTGTTTGTGTTGCCATTAGCCAAATAAATAGATGCTAACACAACCTCCACCGTCACTCACAATTTCAATTGGCTAAAAATAGAGAACTTAAATCTGGGAAGATGCCAAAACAACATAATCACAACCAAAGACCACTATAACTATGTGTACTTTTAATCAGCTCTAGCCGAAATTCTTAAGCAACACCAACTAAAATGCTATGAAAGTCATGGAACAAGAAGAAAAATTAACAAAGAAGAAAACAAACATAAGGAATACGTTCAGATGGTTACCTTGTACAAGCCATCATATGTATAAACTTTGCCAACGTAACTATTAGCACATTTATGGCCCCGAACAACTCTAACAGGCACACCTTGCTCTATACAATTCTGCAATTCGATATAGAACAAGCAAAATTTACAAGGTCATGGAACCCTTTTTTTAGTATACAATGCAAATATGAAGAAAATATATAATACTTGGCTAAATTCATATAAATGAGAACAATACAATCAACAAAATAATAATAATAACAACAACAACAACAATAATAATAATACAATATTCATATTGGGTTTATATATATATATATTTTTTTTTAAAAAAAAAAAAAAGAGTCCAAAGGAATTGGATTAAAGCAAGCTACGGGTTAATCAAGTTAAACTGACACTATTATGACAAGATTAATTAAATAGGTCTAACACAACACGATTAATTAAACAGGTTTTACCCAAACACGATTAAAGTCAACCCAAACCCGCTAATTCCGTGCCCTATTTGAGTCATGTTGGCAGGTAGACCTCTAAACAGGATAGAACTGTATCATAGTCGATCCGGTCTAAAACCGATTAGCGCAATAGGCAATTTGATCTGATCTGATAATCCCATGGATTCTTATTTAATCAACCCGAATCTAATACACTTTTTCTATTTGCATAAACACAAATCAAGCAATTGATGCAAATAATTATCTAACTATTAATACTCAAAGAATAAACACCAAATCACAACATTACAAGGTTTGTCTATGTAATTAACTTGTGAAGTTCATTTTGCTACTGAAAATAGGTTCAATGCCTTCCAGCTAAAGGTAAAACAAGGAAGATCAAACCTGGGGTAAAAAAAACAGAGATAAATATGATTTGTACTTTTTGTTAAAGAACTAAAATCACCATAAATATACCAAAAGATATGAAGTGGGGAAAAAATCTAAAATAACTTTTGTTGTGATAGATGGAACACTATGGCTTATAATAGAAAAAAGAAAAGGAAGAAGAGAATGAGAGAATAAGTAACAAAAAACTCACTCTGCAAGAGTTACAGTTTGTGTTCCTGTGGAGAAATGAATTCAATTATATTGAATCTATTAATTAATTTTACAAGAGCCTCTGTTGGGCTATATATAAGAAATTACAAAGAGAAAAATCAGCAACTAACTTAATTTTGAAATCCCTATAATCAGGAATTCCTGATTCTCTATCAATCAAATCCTTAAACTCTAGGAAACAAATATTTACACAATTCTAGTGCTAACCTACCACTAATCAAGGAGGTGTTTTTCCACACTCCCCCTCAAGCTGGTGAATAGGTGTCAACCATTCCCAGCTTAGAAATAATTTCTTGGAAGATAACACGGTTGAGCCCCTTTGTAAGAACATCTGCCAATTGACCTCCCGTGGGAACATATGGTGTGCAAATTAATCCGCTTTCTAGTTTTTCCTTGATAAAATGCCTGTCTATCTCAATGTGCTTAGTTCGGTCGTGTTGCACTGGATTATGTGCAATGTTGATTGTTGATTTATTGTCATAGTAGAGTCTCATTGGCCCACTCCATTTAATCTTCAAGTCTTCCAGTATAATCATCAGCCATAACAACTCACAGACACCTTGTGCCATTGCTCTAAACTCAGCTTCTACACTTGACCGGGCTACAACATTTTGCTTCTTGCTTCGCCATGTTACCAAATTGCCTCCAAGGAATGTACAATAACCTGAAGTAGACCTCCGATCCGTAGGGGACCCTGCGTAATCTGCATCTGTGTAGGCTTCAAGGACAAGCTCAGAATTTCTCTTGAACATTATCCCTTTCCCAGGATTAGCTTTCAAGTAATGAAGCACACGGTAGGCAGCTTGAAGATGAATCTCCTTGGGGTCATGCATGAATTGGCTGATGACGCTAACAGAATATGCTATGTCCGGCCAGGTGTGGGCAAGATAAATGAGTTTTCCAACTAATCTCTGGTACATCTCTCTATCTACTGCTTGATCTCCAATAGCTTCTCCAAGTCTATGGTTCGGCTCTATAGGTGTTGCAGCTGGTTTGCCTGCAAACATTCCTGTTTCCTTAAGAAGATCGGTGACATACTTTTGCTGCGAGATGAAGATACCTTGTCTAGAATGAGCCACTTCTATCCCTAGAAAATACTTCAATCTCCCTAAATCTTTTATCTCGAATTCTTTAATCAAACATTGTTTCAAGGCCTATTTCTCCTTCTCATCATTTCCAGTCATAATTATGTTGTCCACGTAGACCATCAAGGCCGTGACTTTCCCTGAAACTGAGTGTTTGATGAAAAGAGTGTGATCTCCCTGACTCTGCTTGTATCTTATAGCTAACATCACCTTAGTAAATCTCCCAAACCAGGCACGAGGCGATTGTTTTAAACCGTATAAGGCCTTCCTTAACTTGCATACCTTGTTCCCTTCAACTCCTCCAAATCCTGGCAGGATGCTCATATAGATTTCTTCTTCCAAGTCACCATGTAGAAAGGCGTTCTTCACATCGTACTGCTGTAATTCCCAATTAAAATTGGCTGCTAATGACAACAAGATCCTTACAGTGTTCATTTTTGCAACTGGAGCGAAGGTCTCTTGGTAATCAACTCTATATGTCTGAGTGTACCCCTTAGCAACTAGCTTTGCTTTGTAGCGCTCTAACGATCCATCAGCCTTATATTTCAAGGTAAAAACCCACTTACACCCTACTGCCTTCTTTTCTTTTGGTAGATCAACCACCTCCCACCTCCCATTTTTTTCCAATGCGTCCATCTCAACTCTCATTGCTTTCCTCCATTCTTCATTGGATAATGCCTCAGATAAAGTGTTTAGAATAGAGATTTCATTTAGACTCGTGAGAAAACTCCTATGGGCTGGTGAGAATTTCTTTAAGGATACATAATGAGATAGAGGGTATAATAGTCGTTTGGTACACTCTCGAGTTCCTTTCCTCACGGCTATGGGCAAATCCTGGTCAATTATTTGAGGTCTAGGGAGCTGGTGTTCTATAACTGGAGTAGGTTCAGATACTGTTACCTCATTCTCAGGAGTCAGGTTAGAGGTTTGGGCCTGCATCGGATCAGGAGCTGGACCTTGCTTCCTCGAGTACACCTTCCCTTTCCCATACCATACAAGATCAAAAGTCATATTATCCTTCACAGGAGACACAACAGGAGATATAAGTGACAAAACAGGAAATTCAGGCTCAGGTACTGAGTTGGATGGAGTGTTTGATACAGGTAAGAGAGATGGTGACGGTAAAGCGAGCTGGAAAAAATCCTTATCTTCTATGTTAGATGACTCCCCCTGAAGATAAGGTCCAATAAAATACGGTTTTCCTTCCGCAAAAGTGACATCAACTGAGATATAAAGTTTCCTGGTAAGAGGATGCAAACATTTGTAACCTTTTTGTGTGGACGAGTATCCTACAAACACACACTTAATGGCTCTAGAATCTAATTTGCCCCGGTTGTTACGATGGACATGAACAAATGAAGTGCACCCAAATATCCTAGGGGTAAGGTTGTTTGTGGCACTAAGGTCGGGGTAGAATTTAGAAAGGACTTCCATTGGACTTCTTGACCCTAAAACCCGTGAAGGAAGTCTATTTATGATGTAGGCAGATGTAAGTACTGCTTCCCCCCAATAGTGTTTTGGTACATTTTGATGAAACAAGAGTGCTCTAGTAGTGTTTAGGAGATGACCGTTTTTCCTTTCAGCTACTCCGTTTTGTTGTGGAGTAGTAATGCAAGATGAATCATGAATAATTCCTTCCTTTTGAAAGAAGGGTGGCAAGACTTGATTGAAGTAATCCCTCGCATTATCAGACCTAAACCTCTTTATTTTGGTACCAAACTGATTGTAGATCATTGTATGGAAATTGAGAAAGATATTACTCACATCTAATTTGTTTTTGAGTAAAAATATCCAAGAGACTCTAGTGCAATCATCGATAAAGGACACAAACCACTGTGAGGTCATATAGGCTTGTCCTTGTTATCGTTGTTGCTGTCCTCCTTTGTTTCCCCATTCTCGGCTGGATGTGGGTGGTTTCCCGTGTAATTTCCAGCAACGATCCCTGGTATGTCGTGACTTTTTACAATATGTACACCAAAGATTATCTCAATTTGCCCCCTTTGATAATTCCGCCTTTCCATGTTCATCTTTTTGCAGTTGTTCTAGAGTGAAACCCCACTTGTTGTCACCAAAGACTACGAGTGTTGAGCTGTCAATCGACTGAGGTTCAAGCATGATTCCTCTCCGACTCTCTTCAGCCCGAATCAATGAAATCACCTCATTAAGAGATGGTACCTCCTCCTTGCCCAAAATTTGAATTCTGACTTGATCAAATTCAGAGTTTAGGCCAGTGAGAAAATCATAAACTCGATCTTTTTAATGAAATTTTTGATAATTACAGCGCATTCGCTGCACTTCAAATCAATCACCCGGTAGTAATCCAGTTCTTGCCACTGGTTTTGTAGAAAATTGGCATACTCAGTCACGGACTTGTTCCCCTGTTTTGTAGACGTTGTCTTTGTCTTGATCTCGTATACTTGCGCCGCATCACGAACCTTGGAGTAAGTCTGGTTGAGAGCGTCCCAGATGGCCTTCGCAGTTGGTAGGAACATGCATGTATCGCTGATTTCAGGTGTCATGGAATTCCATAACCAGGACATGACCATTGAGTCCTCCTCATCCCACGCTTCGAAACCTGCATCACCTTTCTTTGGTCCCGTTCCAAGCAAGTGACTTAGTTTCCCTTTTCCTTTCAGAAAAGTTCGAACCAATTGAGACCATTTCAAATAGTTCCTTCCATTAAGTCGGTACGCTGGTTGAATATTCTGCAGTTCACTCGTGGGGCGCTGAACCTGCTCTTCCTCAAGTGATTGGGATGGTTGAACAGTAGTTTCTGACATTCTTCAACAATCGGCTATGAAGGCCGGACAGAAGGGTTATGCGAAAATTGGCAAAAGAAATTGTTAGAGAATGACTGCGATGAAGGCAAGTCACAAAGAAAATTGGTTATGAAGGACTGAATAAAAAAAAATAAAAAAGCTTAATTTTTTTTTTTTTTTTTCAGGAAATCCAAGCCTTAAAGCTCTGATACCATGTGGAGAAATGAATTCAATTATATTGAATCTATTAATTAATTTTACAAGAGCCTCTGTTGGGCTATATATAAGAAATTACAAAGAGAAAAATCAGCAACTAACTTAATTTTGAAATCCCTATAATCAGGAATCCCTGATTCTCTATCGATCAAATCCCTAAACTCTAGGAAACAAATATTTACACAAATCCCTAAACTCTAGGAAACAAATATTTACACAATTCTAGTGCTAACCTACCACTAATCAAAGAGGTATTTTTCCACAGTTCCGACAGCCATGGAGGGAACTAGTGTCAAGGACAGTTGTAATTGAATTCAACGAAAATAGTACCAACCAATATTTTAGTTCTAATATTTTCAATATTTATTTTTCAAATACCACTACTTGATTTGCATGCTGTTTTGCAATGATTTTTTTTTCTTGTTTGTATTTCAATATGAGCAATCTATATTTGTCATGTTCGTTGAATTTTCTAGGTTGTCAAACTCCTTGTCTATTTCGTAGATTGTATACAGGAATTGTCTAGTAAAGAGGGTTTTTTCTTCTTATTAGCCATGCTCTTGTGTACTTCCCAAGTACAATGCATCACAACCTCTTGGTGCACTTCAATGCATCTTTTTGCTTATTTACATAATCAAAGTTGACATTTCAGTAACATTTATGCTCACACCATAACAGACAGACCCAACATGATAAGAAACAAGAGGAACATCATCTAGAAGAAATAATAAGAATACAGGGATACACACCTTCAGTCCCAAATTACCTCGTACCATTACTTGGTCTAGCATTTGACGCTTGTTGCCAAGTAAATTATTCCCACCCTGACCAGTGTACACAATATCTTCACAATTATCCAAATCATCCTCGTACTGGCCAGACAAAACAATGGCCACTGCAACTGGAAGCGTGTAGTTGCTGAACTCCTACAACATAACGGACAAACTTAATTCGCATTTTTTGTTTTCCTAATATTTAAACTAACAATAAAATTTGACAATAAGTTTAACTGCCTTCAACAACTCAGTTCTTGATTTGCAATGTCAGTAACAATGCCACAAAAATCATTTAACACCTATTATATTATAAGATCTTAATAAATAATTAGAAGGATGTTCAATTAAAATTAAAGCAAGAATTGTCAGCATGTCCCAACATAGAGCACTTCAAGTTCAAGGCACTGAGAGCATCAAGCTGTTAGCAAGATGTAAAGCAAAAAACGAAAATTAGCTCAAGAAATTTGAAGTTTTTTGATACAAAGAATAGAATTTCATGATTAACCAATCATCACATCAAATTTATTGTCTAAGACATACAGATATAATCTAAAATGTAATATATAACACCAAAATCCTATGATATTTTCCGTTATCTAAGAAAAGAGGAAACAGAACCATTCATGTGTATATTCAATTGATCAAGACCTACTTTACCAAAGTGAAGACCAGAAGGGGGAATAGAGTGTGTTCAGAAGCGTTAAGAGTGACAACCTCTAAACACTGAATGGTTCAGAGTCTCCAAAGCAGCTATATATATATAAGTCTAGGATGTAACCCAATTCTTTGATGACAAAATATGTACAAAGCCCAAAATAGATCTAGAGGAGAGGTAAATAGGTCCTGTCCAATTTTAAGTAAACTTTTTTTTTTTTTTTTTTTTTTTGATAAGTGAAATTTTATAGAAAAAGCACTCAAAAGGGAAGCGAATCCCAAAGACAAACAGAAGGTCAAAAAGCGCCTCAAGCCTTCAAAGAGGCCAAAAAAACAACAATCTCCCCTACAGATCTATAATCTCTCCCAGAAACCCAACAAAAAAGAGTGGAAATAATAGAGAACTTAAGCATAAAAATAGACTTCTCCTTTAAATCAAAATATCTCCGATTTCTCTCAAGCCAAATGCACCACCAAATACAAAGAGACGTAGCCCTCCAAGCGTCCTGAATGAGAGCCCCCGCTAAAAAACCTCTCCAAGCCTCAATCAACCCTCTAGAGGAACTAGGCATGACCCAAGGGATCCCAAACAAACCAAGCATTAAATCCAACAATCCCTAGCCATGCTGCAATGTAACAGAAGGCAATTAACTGTCTCCTCATCGCGCAGACACAAATAACAACGATTAACCACCACCTGATTCCTTCTCCTCAAATTATCCTGGGTTAAAATCCTACCCAAGACTGAGGTCCAAGCAAAGAAGGCCACCTTGAGAGGAGCCTTAGATCACCAAACAAACTTCCAAGGGAAAGAACCTTCAGAGCCAACCGTAAGGCACCTAAAAAAGGACCGAACCTCAAAGTGACCCTGAGAGTTAGAAAACAAGCATGTTTGCTGAAATCATCCAACCCCTTCCGGATGAGAGTCCAAACCCCCACCCCTCTAGGACCACGCACCTCAAGAAAACTCCACCCTCCACTGCTCTCCCCAAATTTGATCACAATAACCCTCCTCCAAAGCCAATGCCTCGCTACCCCAAACCTCCAAAGCCATTTTCCAAGGAAAGCCTTGTTGAAAGGCATCAACCTAATCCCTAAACCTCTACTCCGAATCGAAAAACACACTTTCTCCCAACGAACCAGATGATACTGGAACTCCTCTACTCCCCCCCCCCCCCCCCCCCTCTTCCGGATGAGAGTCCAAACCCCCACCCCTCTAGGACCACGCACCTCAAGAGAACTCCACCCTCCACTGCTCTCCCCAAATTTGATCGCAATAACCCTCCTCCAAAGCCAACGCCTCTCTACCCCAAACCTCCAAAGCCATTTTCCAAGGAGAGCCTTGTTGAAAGGCATCAACCTAATCCCTAAACCTCCACTCCGAATAGGACAACACACTTGCTCCCAACGAATCAGATGATTCTTGAACTCCTCTACTCCCCCCCCCCCCTCTCCCCGGAGAAAATTGCCCTACAATTTCTTAATTCTCTCAGCCACAGAAAAAGGAATCTGAAAAAGAGATATGAAATACGTGGGGAGGCATGAAAGGGTGCTCTTGATCAGAGTGACCCGGCCCCCATTAAAGAGGTACTGCTTCTTCCATCCCGCCAATCTCTTCTCAAATCTATCCACAACAGGATCCCAGGGGCAACCCCAAGTAAGAAATGGGAAAAGAACCAGTGCGACATCCAAGAATCTGAGCAAACATCTCTATCTCAGGGACCTCCCCAACCAACACTAGAACGCTCTTACAAACATTCACCTTAAGCCCAGAAACCACTTGGAACCAGACCAACACGCATCTCAAATATCTCAACTGGGTCGCATTCGCATCACAAAGCACTAAAATATCATCAGCAAACATCAAGTGGGAGATCTCCAACTGACTAGCAGCATCCCTGCCCACCCGAAAGCCTCCAAAAATTCCCAACTCGACCGCCCTCTTTATCAATCTACTAAGAGCCTCCATCACAAAAAGGAACAAGAAAAAAGAAAGCAGATCTCCTTGTCTCAATCCCCTCGAACTAGCGAAAAAACCCGTCGGAGCTCCATTCACAAGGACAGAGAAGCGAACACTAGAAATACAAAAAATGATCCATTTCCTCCACCGCACTCCAAACCCCATCCTCTCCATCAAGTAAAGAAAGAAACTATAGCTCACATGATCATACGCCTTCTCAATGTCCAACTTACACAAAACACCCGAAATCCCACTGCTCAATCTAGAGTCCACACATTTAAAAATTGAATCCAAAATATGACGTCCTCCCACAAAAGCATTTTGAGAGTCAGAAATGACACCATCCAAGACCTTTCTCAACCTAGAAGCCAAGACTTTAGCAATCAACTTATAAAAACACCCCACCGAGCTAATAGGGCGATAATCCCTAACATCCAGTGCCCCTCCCTTTTTCGAAATGAGGGCAATAAAAGTGGCATTCAAGCTGTTCTCAAAAGAGCCCTGAGCATGGAAAGCGTGAAATGTGCTAATCACCTCCTCACGAACCACCTCCCAACAATCCAAAGGGAAACGCATGGAAAATCCATCTGGACCTGGGGCTTTATCCCCATTATAGCTCTTTAACGCAGACTAAACTTCCTCTTCAAAAAAAGGCTCCTCCAGAACAGAGCACCCCTCAATCGAAATAGAATCAAAATGAAGCCCTGCAAGCAAGGGTCTCCAACCAGCAGATTCTGTAAACAACATCGAATGGTAATCGACAATACCCTTACAAATCTCCTCCTCCTTACAAAGCATTTCTCCATCCACCCGGATCCTCCCAATGTGATTGCCCCTTTTATGAGCATTGGCAAGTCTATGAAAAAACTTAGTGTTATTGTCGCCCTCCTTAAGCCACAAGGCTCTAAACTTTTGCCTCCACGAAATCTCCTCCACGACAGCAATCTCAGCAAACTCCGCCTGACACAACACCCTCCTAAGTCTCAAGGAATCCGCCAAAATGCCCTGACCCTCCATCCAATCAATCTCAACAATCTCTGAAAAAACCAGATTCTTCCTCCAAACCAGATTCCTGAAGTCCTCTTTGTTCCAAACTTTAACATCATTCTTCAAAAGACGCAGCTTACTTGCAAGAGAATGACTTGGGGTGCCAACCACTCTATACCTCGCCCACCAGGATCGAACTCGCTCCAGAAACCCCTCAGCCCCGAAGCCACATATTCTCAAATCTGAAAGGGTATCTTCTACAACGCAAACTACCACAATCCAACATCAACAGGACATGATTAGATATAGGGCGAGCCAAAGTGGCCTGAACAATATCGGAGAACTTCTCCTCCCAATCACTTGACCCAAGGAACCTATTAAGACGAGAAAGGGTAGGAGGAGAACGACCACTAGACCAAGTAAAAGGACCACCCACCAAAGGCAAATCAAACCAAGCCCCAAGGAACATGAATAACTGATTTTTTGACTCTAATAATTATATTTAAAATCCAGCAATATAAATAAGTTAAATATAGAGAGAAAAAAAATAAAGGTAAATAGGTCTTCTCCAATTTTAAGCAACAATAACTGTTATTAAAACTCTAATAATTATATTTAAAATGCAGCAATATGAATCAAATACAAATAGAGAGAGAAAATAAATTAAACATTCAACCACACATGAGCACAAAAAATTATTACGTGGAAAATCCAAACAAGAAAAATTCACAAGACCTAGTCCACAACTAAGTTAACAATTCTCAATCCCTAGAACACCTAGTTACCTCTCAACACACATTGATCCACCAACCTCTCAACTTGATTCCCTAGGTACACAGCCAGCCAGTCAACAAATCCACTCCTTAAGCAATCCTCTTGTCCATTCCGTCTAATGACTAGTCATCCAAGTTGCGTGTTCGTTTGCAAACACTTTGGTATTGAATTCTCCATAAAGCACAAGGATTATGATATTCAACTCACTATCTAATAATACAAGATGTAGATGATATAAAACAAAATATCATACCAAAATATTTAAATTGTCTCTCAATACGATCTCTCAATGATGTGTGTAGAAATCTCTCAATATATATATATATATATATATATGTTTTGAGAGCCTATAAATCTTTATATAGTGCTTCGAGTCCAAAGGAATTAAGATTTCTTAGTTGTAATCAGATTGGAAAAAACTAAATCTTCCAAGATTCTGATCTAGAGAAATTTTTGAAATACTATTCATGCACAGGTTGGTCCATTGAGCTATCAATTGACAATTCAACATATCAAGCATTCAATTGAATATTCTGGACTTCAATATAATTTTTTTGGGAAACTTTCAATCTATCAACGCATCGATCAAGCCATCTGTCTTTTTGAAAAAAATTTCCTTAAATAAATTCATTCCAAAACCAACTTCATGTATTCAGAACATCCATTTCATTGTATGCAAGTGTTCTAAAACAAGAACGCGTGATTATGAACCCTAACCAATGAGTGGATGATTAATGATTTTACTTTTTTGCCCTTTGATGTATCCTCAAATTCTGATTTTAACCTTGGACACTAACTAAATACACCAACTTATCAAAATTAATCAAAAGCTAAAATAAAAATACGAACTCCAGTTTGCTGCAATATTTGCCAACACTAAAGTTCTAATCCTAGCATAATATATTAATTGACTATGTGAACGTTTATATATTAGAAATGAAACATTATAAAACATAACAGAATTGAAGAACAATCAACAAGGCCTGGTGTTGGTACCTACAATCATCTTTGGCAAAACCACAATTTCTTTATGCTAAAAGACTTAATGAACATGCATCCAAGGTTAAAAAGAAACTTGGAGGACACTAAGTCAAATTTGTTTGTTTGATTTAATAAAACTGTGAATTACCACTGAATTTATTATGTTAACCGAAATTTGCAGAGAGAGAGGGGGGTCACATTAAACATTCAATATCAACACACATGTTTAACTTCCGATAAAATATTTCCCAAATCCTGGTTCCAACCTTCCATCATTGATAACACACAAGTTTTCAACTCCAGGCATAAGTATCCACAACATAAACTTATATCAAATTAAGTGCATCAAAAACTATGTATAGCCAACTCATGCAGAGTTCTTGTTGCAACCTTCATAGGATAACTCTAAAAGGAACATATATTAATCAAGAGCCATTACTAATTTATTCCTTTCTTAATATTTACCTTTATGCCAGAAGATTGCCCGATATAATCAATTCCATTAAGCCAGTGGCTATGAAAACCTACAACAACCATCTCGGCCCGTGAAAAGAACTGATGCCCAACCTCAATGCCTGCCATCAAGCGTCAACGCTTTCAAAAATTATATTGATACAGAATGTCTCTGATGCACAATTCATATAACAAGCTTGGCCAGAGTAATGGAAATTCAGCCAACTAAGCCCATCAATAATGCAAATAACGAATGCAGCAAGTAAATGGCACCAACCAGGAATAGAGCCAAATCTTTTATTTGGGTACAGTATAGCATTGGTCTCCCTCATCTGCAAAAATAAAATAAAATAAATAATAATATAATATAATATATATAAAATAAGATTTTATATTAGAATAATGCAACAGGAAACCTAGATATCCACATACTATAGAAACATGCCAAAGCCAACAATAATTTGCAATTAATAAAAAACGAAAAAAATATATTCCTATAGAATACAACTGCAACACCAAGAAAAAAATACAATAGTGATCACACAAATCCAAATTTGATGAAACTTGAGGCAAAAAACAACATGAGTTGATTAAAGGATAAGAACAAAAAAGCGATGACTTATGACCAAAAAGAAAAGATTCCCATCAAAATAATTTGGAAAGTAAATCCAACAGATGAAATTAAGACAACCGATGAATAAAATACATGATACCTCAACTTAGACTTCTAAACCAAGTTACTAGAATCCCCCTCTTAAAAATAAACTCAGCAATGGTACAGCAATGAATTTAAAGACTACAGGAGAGGGAGTTGATTCACCCACCAATAGAGTAAACAAAAAACTAATAACAAAATCAACACTGAATAAAATTATATAGCCAACGAAGCACAACTATATTTACATCTGTCAGAACAGCTGAACCGCATGTCACGGTATGGACTCAAGAATCTTGAATGAGACTTTGGGCACGGTTAACCCTTGTATGTTTGGACTATTGAAGGCAATCTGTAAAAAATTTCTTTATTTGGTGGTGGTAATGAGTTGAAGTCAGTGGGAGTCAATATAGAAAGAGTTAAAATAGAAATCCATAACATCCACATCAGACAGGATACATCACAAGATTAAAATCAAGAAAAGCAAAATGGATGTGAACTAAATGCAAGAAAACTACCATCAGGCCAGTGGCCTAGCGGTACCAAGCCCCTACTTCTCAAAGAGAGGTCAGGGATTCGAGCCTCAATAGAGGCATGTGTGTGTGAGTACCAACTAGGAAAAAAAAAAATGCAAGAAAACTAAGTGTTTAGAATATCAACAGGAGATCACAAAACAAGCCACAAATTAAGAAAGGAGCACCAAGAGAATAATGATAGTAGGGTATTCTGCCAATCAAAGAGTGACTTGCCTTAGTTATCGCCTTCAAATCAGGTCTCTTAGAAGCCTTCTTAGTATCATCTTCAGGTGCCACCTTTTTCTGCACAATTTTATATACTGTAATAAAACTAAGAAAAGTAGGACTGAAACAGATATTGGTTATATCAGCTTTCTCAATTGCAAATTCAAAAGGGAAAATAGAATAGAAAAATAGATTAACAATTGCACCAGTGACAAGTGACATTGTTGAGATAGTGAGCGTGATTAAAATGAGCATAATTTAATAGAAATATGGCCCACATTGGCACCAAATCACAAGATTTAATATGGCTCACATTGGCACCAAATCACAACATTGTTGAGGTAGTTAGCATAATAGAAATAACTTCCACCAACAAAAGGAAGTAAAAATTAGATACCAACCTTGGATTTTGAACCTTTTGCAGTTTTCCTATCAGCTTTCACTCTTCCACATCTTTTTTCTTCTTCCTATAGACAAGTATAAAATAGCTATATGAATAAAAAAAATCTCATGCAACCATCAGAGGTAAACAAAATTAAAAGGCAAATAAAGAAAAAAATTGCAACTCATACAAAAGATGCCTATGCGAGACAGAGAGAGAGAGAGAGAGGATGTTTTACTTCTAGCAAGTGAACAAATAATAATAATAAAGGATATTTTTTAAAGGATTTCGAAATTTTACATATATATTAACCAAGATGTATTATGCAAATTTATTTTAAGTTTTTGAACACTTATTAGGCCAAAAGAATGCCACGTGTGAGGGAACATGTTAGAGAATTTAAATTGTTAGTTACACTTTCTCTGACAGCTTAAACTTTTGGAGTAGATGGTAATTAACATGGTATCTGTGAAGAAAAGATTCTTAGTTCAAACTTCTTCGTCACCATGATAACTAAAAATTAGAACACGTGTTAAACAAAAAGAATGCCACACGTGAAGGAGCATGTTAAAGTTACACACTCTCTAATAGCTTTAATTTTTAGGACAAATGGTGGTTAACAGTTGAAATTGATTGAAACACTGACGCAACAATAATAACAATTGCTGCCATAAGTTAGCCTGAAAGCACTATTGTTTTTCCCATAAACTAGTTGGAAAACACAAGCATTGAAAGAATTATGACAATAATAAGATTGGCCTTGCACTAGGTAGTAGATTCAAGGATTTATTTTAGCAACCGAAGCTAAAGTAGAGAGTATAAAACGTAAATAGTAAAATCACTTTCTCAATAAAGTGATTGATAATCTTAAACCACATAAGCTATCCAAAATGCAGAAAAAATCTATCATGCCATTATCCACAATACCATATTTTAGTTGATTTCATAATTATTTTACCTCTCACGTTATTTCTGCATGAATACAACACAGGTCAACCCAATATAACACGTAAACATTAATATATACAAAAACCAACAAATATATATATATATATATATATATATATATATATATATAGACAGACAGAGAGAGAGAAGCAATGCTGTGTTCTCAGCACAATATAGAAGGAAAATGCACCTCTCCTGAAACAATGAAAACATTCCAAAATCAACAATTAGAAATTCTATTCACGTCCATTAAACTTAAGTTATAGTCCTAGAAGCAACCCAATTCAACATCTTCTTCAGTAACACAACATCAATCCCACATCTAATTTGTACAGAACCCTCATCTTATTCAATCTTATCATACCTGAAAACATTCCAAAATCAACAATTAGAAATTCTATTCACGTCAATCAAACTTATCTAAATATTTATGTTCCCTTATGGATAAACTGCGGATTGAAAATTGAAGCATGGTGAAAGGTCAAAATATTCCATGTAAACAGCAATCCCCAAAGACGAAAGAAAGGTACTGCCCTTTTTCCCGCATGAAATGGAATATTGAAGGATTGAGACAAAAATATTTCCAATTTCTCTGAAAAATAGCAGTTTTGAAGAAGTAGAAGAAGATGGCAGGGGAAATTAGAAAAAAGATATACATACCATTTGCTTGCTTAGCTTCCTAATAAATTTAATTGGGTTGGTGCATGCATAGCATTTGTCGGAATGCCAACTTAGTGTACAAAGAATACGGTTTTTGCCTACCATGTCATGGCATGCTTTTTTTGTTAGCAAAAATAATAATAATAACTCAATATTATATGAAAATAAACAAAAATTATTGGTGTAATCTTCCATACTTGTATATTACCACTTTACCAGTAAAAATCTTTAGAGACTACTAGATGAAATCTCTATAAATCTTTAGAGACTATTAGATGAAATCTCTATGTTGTTTGATAACTTACTCGAATTTGTGTATAGTCCTTAATTCTATTCTACTTTCTTCTAGTGCCAATGGATTTATAGGCCTGAAACATATTCAATGTACTCCACAAAATTGGATTTCACACATGGAATCATAGGCTTCATTTCAGTCACAAATTTACAATTCAATGAACATTTCCAACCAATACAATGATGAACAAATCATAATATGAAGCTGAATAGCATTGGCGTTCTTATGGCAAGACCAAGTTACCCATGTGCTGCTCAAAATTCTACTGGCCACTGCAGACCGGAATGCATGATTGCAAACTCAGTCACGCCTGTCCTATACAGTTCAAGCAATATATTCTCTATTTAACAATCGTGAGAGCAAAGCTTCAATTGTTAGCACATTACAGGTAATAAAATAAACTAGAGTATAGATAGTTACAATGTAGACAAAATTTTAAACTAGAACAATAAATAGAGCATCTAATGTTAAAATGAAACGCCAGTATTTTTGTCAAGATTAACCAGAGCATATAGAGTGACAAAACCAGAGGTTGAAATTGCTAAAATTACTCTTCACTTACATAGTAATCAATAAGACAAACAAGAAATAAAACAGAGTGCGCATTTATGGTCGAAGTACATACAACGCATACACACCCTACGTAGAAATAGAACAATATTTAGTGGTGAATATGAAAAGTAAACCTGTACAAAGTGTAGGTAATGCTTGTTAAAAGCCCTCAAAGTGTCGGTAACCCTAGCAGACGCGCTTTTCTCAACCACAGGCACAGTCGCTCCAACCTCTGTCAAAACTCTATCCACACCACCGTCAGTATTCGCACTATCCTGGGCAACCTCTGTCAAAACCCCATCCATCCTCGTCGCACCACCGTCAACGTTAGCACTATCCTTAGTAGTCCTATTGGACCCCAGAACCTGCGTATTGACATCAGAAGCATTGGTTTCAACCACCTGAGATTGAGAAGCCGCATTTGGCACATCCAACTTTCTTTTTTTGTACGATCTGCTTTTCTTTCGATGAACTTTCTCATCTAGTACATGATTCGATGACCCTTCTCGGTAGCGAGGGAGAGGAGCGTTTTTGCTCTTCAGCATCTGGATTCTAGCGCTACTTCTCCTCTTTGAGGAATCATCTGAAACCATCATGTGATCGTCCACGGTGGTGACTCCTCCTCCTTTTGTATCGAGATTAGTGGTGGTAATACGATCTTTGCAAGAAATGATTCGGGGAGGGGACTGTACGACCATTTTTGTAGCTCCAGAGCTGCAAACAAATAGTATGCAATTTGAAATTTAGGGTTTCTGAGTGAAGAGTCACGGTAAAGTTGGAAGAGGGAGAGCGTCAATGTCAATATAATCTCCACCCGAGGAATGAAGGCTACGAACAGACAGGTACAACTGTACGACCATAAATGATTTTAGAATAGTTTTCCCGCTCGCTTGCCCCAATTTTTTTTGGTGCCAAAATTTTGAAATTTTCAACAAAATAAAAGAAACATAAAACAAACAAACAAAAACAAAAGATTAAAAAAAATTCAACAAATAATAATTTCTCTCTGTCTATTCTTCCTTCCTCGTTAGTTCACGTAATATATATAATAGATTAATTGGATATGAAGAAGGAAAATTAGAAAATAATAAAGTGGGTAGTTATAATTACATGGAAAATGATTTGAAAGTGGAGGATTTGAAGATAATTAATTTTGGGTTAATTTGACTCACATTCTTTTATATTTGGATTAATATCATATTAAAATAATTTTTAAAAATTATTATCACTCATATTAAAAATATTTGATCGGCTTTTTCACTCCAACCCAAAAATTTATTTTTTAAATGTGTTAACAATTTTTTACATATAAAAAGACATTATTATTCATTTGGCTCGGTATATTGACTTATTAAGAAATTGTTTGATCGTATAAAATAACTTAATCATTCCTATACATCTTGAGTGACCAAAATACCCCTTGGCACTACTCTGACACACTGATCAATCACCCCTATCACCGTCATGGCCACCACCATACATATATACACACTGATATATTAGAAATTTAGAATGATAAAGTCTGAACTTATAAAAGTTTTCTTATTTTTGCTATATGCTTCTTTTTTTTCAAAAATTCATGACTACTACTAATTATTAAGCTCATCTAGGGAAAAGATCAGCAAACTTGCTGCATGAGGATCACAAAAATATAGGAAAAGATAATGAAATTTAACCATAACTTGGGATTACCAAGAAGTTAAAAACTTTTATAAACTTGAAAATTGACACAGTTGAAATGTTATTATAGATCAGTGAATTGGAAACTTTTGTCGTATCATTCCTTAACCACCCCCCTTTTTCTTTTTTCTTTTTTTTTTTGTTATCGTTCGGTTAAAATTTTGGTGATTGGGTTACCAATTTTATAATACTATGTCACCTAGACTCGGTATATCAACAATTTGAAAGGTTTATCGGAGCTCATTTATTCTTTATTCCACTCTCAATTTCTTGAGTTTTCTCTTCTAGGTTTTCATTTTTTTTTCTCTAAACTCTAAATTTCTTTCATTTTCGTTGTTTTTCCTTATGGGTTGCTTCTTTTTTTCTTATAGGCTTCTAATTTTATTGAAAAACCTCTCACCGTTTTTGAATTAAGATAACTCTTAAATTATTGGGTCATGACTTACGGGTGATACATATATGCATGCATATATATAAGGGTCATGGTGTGTGTAGGGCTGCATGAACAATTCAGGCTCGGCTTGTTAAAAACTTGGCTCAGAATTGTTCGTTAACTAAATGAGCCGAACTCGGCTCGTTAAACTCGTTAAGAGACTCATTTAAATAAAAGTAGTATATATTTAATTTATTATATTTAACAACCTAGCCCAATGTAAGAATTTAGCCCAAGTGAATACTTATATTTCATAGGCCCAATTAATACAAGCCCATCTTATATATGAAGTCCATTTAATGGCCCAAGTCATGATTCCTCTTACAATTTTATGGGTTAGGTTAGAAAACCCTAAGCGCAGTCCCACAAGTGATCCAAACTTTCCAGTATGCGTCACCTTTCCTTCTGATCTACAGGAAAATCAATATTTCTTTTATTCTCTTTCTCTTTATAGATATCCCATCGCATATGGTTATTGCCATTCTGGTTTTATGGTGAGGAATAGAGAAGACAACAGTGACGTTCCTCCAGCAAAATCAAACTATCGAAGAAACCTGGTTGCATTTGAAGCTAATGAAGATTATAGAAAAATTGTGATTAATGGTGGAATACGAAAAACTGATTTGAAGAAGATGATGGTGCCATTTTTGTTGCCGAAAACGATATCACATCCTTTGGATTCATGTGATATATATATATATATACACGAGCTCGAGTCGAGCCAAGCTTGGGCTCGTTGAAAATTTGGCAAGCCGAGCTCAAGCCTGGCTAGGCCAAGCCCGAGCAAGTCAAATCTCAGCTCGATTCAGTTCAGTTCATTTGCAGCCCTAGGTGTAGGGTCTTGATATAGTAAAAATATACACACACATATATATACACGAGCTCAAGTCGAGCCAAGCTCGGGCTTGTTGAAAATTTGGCAAGCCGAGCTCGAGCCTGGTTAGGCCGAGCCCGAGCAAGTCAAAGCTCAGCTCGATTCGGTTTTGTTCATTTGCAGCCCCAGGTGTAGGGTCTTGATATAGCAAAAATATACATACACATATATTCCCCGATTCTGTTTAAAGATAATGGTGTCACCGGCAGCTGTGGTTGTTTGTGTATAGGTAAATGTTGGTGTGTATTTTAGAGAGAGATGAAGATGAATCAGGGAGATGAAATATATACATATAAACATATTTCTTTTGTTAGGTGCAACTCCTAAATCAAATCTGGACTAACTAAAAAAAAATTACTGTCTGTTGTGTAAATTGCGGTTCGGTATGGACTTAAATTGAAAAATAACAAGTTAATTTTATTTTGGGTCAACTTACCATGTCAAACAACTTAAAGCCCAACCATTGTGACAATAATCTAAATGAACTTATTATAATTTTAAAATAGTTCAAGTGTTATATATATATACTTGTGTGGGGTCCACGAATTGATAAAGTCATCAATGAGGATTTTCTTGCGACGTATGGAGGAAGATGCATTATTGGCTTGTTTGGAAAGCTTCATTTTTAAGCCTATAAAAGGCCATTTGTATCTAATGCTGAAGATAGACTTGAATGAGAAACTTTTCATTCTCTCTCTCCCTCTCTCTGTGCAAGTTACTTTACATTTCTATACTAAATATTACTCTCTCTCTCTCTCTATATATATATATATATATATACACACATATATATTTATTACACGTTATCAATACGAGCTTTATCCATCTGAGATTTGAAGAAGAAGCTTTCTCTCATTCTTTCTATCCCAACTATATATATATTTTGTGATATTAGTTTGGATAGCTCGTTGGGTTGGTTTGCTTTATCGAAGAACATTGTATTTCTGACTTCAAAGGGTAAGAAAATTTTAATTATTAACTATTGTTCATAACATAAATTTGTGCACTTAAATGATATATGTCCTCACACTATGGTTGATTCTACCACCTTTATTATTTAATGATTCGTGACTAATTTTACAGTTTTTATTATTTAATAATTTATTTAGGCGTTACCACATTTGTTATTTAAATAATTCATATTATGTTATTGTTTCATTTAAATGCCATTTTATTTATTTATGTACTATACTAAATTATATTTTTATATTGTTGTCACATCTAATTATTCTGAAAATGTCAAACTTGACAAAGCTGGAATTCGTGGCTTTGGATATTTCTGACAAAAATTATTTATCTTGGATTATGGATGCTCAGATCCATTTAGATGCCATGGGCCTTGGAAACACAATTAAAGAAAAGAATGATACATCATTACAAGATAAAGCGAAGGCCATGATTTTTTTCGGTGCCATATTAGTGAGGAGCTTAAAACTGAATACCTCACTGAAAGAGATCCATTGTGTTTGTGGAACAATTTGAAAAAAAGATATGATCATCAAAAAACAGTTATCCTCCCAAAGGCTCGAGCTGATTAGCAGCAACTGCGGTTGCAAGATTTTAAAACTGTGGTTGAATATAACTCTGCCCTATTTAAAACCAGCTCTACATTAAAATTATGTGGTGATACCATTACTGATGAACTTTTGTTGGAAAAAACATTCACCACATTTCACGCCTCAAATGTGTTCTCACAACAACAATATCGAGAGCGTATATTTAAAAAATATTCAGAGTTGATATCATGTTTACTTGTGGCAGAACAAAATAATGAGTTTTTATTAAGAAACCACCAGTCTCGTCCAACTGGATCGATACCGATCCCTAAAACATATGTTGCCTCATCACGCAGATGTGGACATGGTCGTGGTGGTAGAAATGGCTACAATAATAAATATGGTCGTGGTAAAAATAACTACCACAATAATGAATACGGTCGTGGTAAAAATCATTTTAAGTACCGTGAAGGATATCAATTCTCACATTCTCGCAATCAGAAATCCACACCATATCCCCAAAAAAAGAGATTATAATGAAATGAAACAAGTAAAAGGGAATGATGTGGCTCAACCTTCCAAGGCACATAATAATACTTGTTATCGATATGGAATGACATGGCATTGGCAAAGCATTTGTCGTATACCCTAGCATCTGGCTGAGCTTTACCAAGCCTCAATGAAAGAAAAGGAGAAACAAAAGGAAATGAATTTTATTGATCATGATGAGCCAGTTGACATCACAAATCTGGAAATGAATTTCATTAATCATGATGAGCCAGTTAACATCACAAATCTGGATGTATCAGATTTTTTTGAGGACCATGATGGAAAGATTGACTTCCTGATTGGTGATGGATATGTCCACACCAATTAATCCTATTTTATTATCATATTCTGTCAATTATGTTTTTGTTGTATTAAATTTTTTATTATTTATCTTCTAGGTTGTATTAAAGTTTATTTAGTTATAAATGTTTCTTTTCTGATAAAGAAATTTGCATGAATATGAATGGATTTGACTAGTTCAAAAATAATGGTGAAGACATATGTCTTGTAGATAGTGGAACAACACATACAATCCTTCGAGATCAAAAATATTTTTCTCACCTAACTCTGACAGATGCTAGTGTCAGTACAATATCAGGTCCCATCGACTTGCTTGAAGGCTCTGGACAAGCCAATATCATCTTACCACATGGAACAAGATTACAAATCAATGATGCCTTATATTCTACAAAATCTTGGAGAAATCTGTTGAGTTTTAAAAACTTGCGTCGTAATGGGTATCATATTGAGACTGCAAATGAAATAAATGTGGAATATCTCTACATTACTTTCATTACCTCATGCAAGAAGCAAATATTAGAAAGACTCTATGTTTTCTCTTATGGATTATACTACACAACCATTAGAACAATTGAGTCCAATGTTGTGATATATAAAAAATCTTGTGACCCAAAACTTTTTATACTTTGGCATGATCGACTTGGTCACCCGGGGAGTATAATGATGCGTCGAATTATTGAAAATTCACATGTACACCCACTAAAGGATAAAAAAAAATCTTCTTACTAAATAATCATCTATGCACCGCTTGCTCACAAGGTAAGTTGATTATTAGACCATCACCTTCAAAAGTCATTGTTGAGTCTCCCTCATTTTTATAACGAATTCACGGGGATATATGTGGGCCAATTCATCTACTTTGTGGACCATTTCATTATTTTATAGTCTTAATTGATGCCTCAATACGATGGTCACATGTTTGTCTGCTTTCTACTCGTAATGTTGTATTTGCTAAACTTCTTACTCAAATCATCAAATTAAGGGCACATTTTCCTGATTACCCAATTAAGACAATCCGTCTTGATAATGCCGCTGAATTTTCTTCTCAAACTTTTGATGATTTTTGCATGTCAATTGGAATTAATGTTGAGCATCCTGTTGCATACACTCATACTCAAAATGGTATGGCTGAATATTTTATTAAAAGACTTCAGTTAATTGGTCGTCATTTGTTTATGCGAACAAAATTACCTATTTCTATCTTGGGTCATGCCATATACATGTTGCATCATTAGTTCGTATACGACCAACTGCTTATCATAAGTACTCACCATTACAACTTATTTTTGTTCAACAACCAAATATTTCTCACATACGAGTTTTTGGTTGTGCTGTATATGTTCCAATTGCACCACCCAACACACTAAAATGGGTCCTCAACGAAGACTTGGAATTTATATTGGTTTTGATTCTCTATCTATTATTAGATATCTTAAACTTCTAACAGGTGATGCCTTTAAAGCACGATTTGCTGACTGTCATTTTGTTGAGACTGTTTTCCCACCATTAGGGGGAGAAAAGGCACAGCAGCAACGTGATCTTACTTGGAATGCCCTGGAATTGTCTCATTTTGATCCTCGTAAAAATCAATGTGAACGAGAAGTTCAGAGGATCATTCACTTGCAAAATGTTGCAAATCGATTACCTGATGAATTTACTGATATAAAGAAAGTAATAAAATCACATATACCAGCTGCAAATGTTCCAACACGAATTGCTATCCCTGAGGGACCTTCGGTTAGTAATGCAGCAAATGTATCTAAAACACGTCTGAAGCGTGGTAGACCAGTCGGTGCAAAAGATATTGTTCCTCGTAAGAGAAAATCACAAAAAAAGCTGGCACTCCTGAAGAGGCCACAAAAGGAGCAACAGATATTATTGATCAATCTGAGATAATAGTCTTTGCTAAGGCAAAGGCTTTTGACGAGTCTCGGGTGCCTAAAATGATGAAATAATAAATATTGATGAGGCAAAAGTAACAAATGATAATATGGTCCTTGATGAGGCACGTGCTCTTGATGAGACAAAGGTACTTGAAAATGATAAGATCTCACTAAATTATGAAACGAGATGGAATAGAAATGAAATTATTGTCGATAACATATTCTCATATGTCGTTGCTCTTGATATTGATAATGAGGATCCGGAACCTCAAAACGTCCAAAAATGTCGACGAAAATATGATTGGCCAAAATGGGAAAAACAATACAAATAGAGCCAAATTCATTAGCTAAACGTGAAGTATTTTGACCAGTAGTCCAGACACCTGAGAGTGTTAATCCTGTTGGGTACAAATGGGCGTTTATACGAAAGCGTAATGAGAAAAATGAAATCGTGAGATACAAAGCCCGACTAGTAGCTCAAGATTTTTCACAGAGACCTGGTATTGATTATGAGGAAACATACTCCCATGTGATTGATGCACCCACTTTTAGATTCACATAAAGATTGCATATGCATCTAATAGATGTGGTTACAACATATTTATATGGATCACTAGATAGTGATGTAATGTTTGAGTTTTCTTATATATATATGTGTGTGTGTGTGTGTGTGTGGTGTTAATTAGAAATAAAAGATAAAGGGAAAATAAAATAATAATAATAAAATAGTGGGACCCACACCACCTAAAAAGGGGGTTAGAGACCACCATTGTCTCTCATTTCTTTCACTCTCCCGCAGCTCTCTGTTTCCCTCTTGTTCTTCTCTTTTTCTTTTTTCTTTTACAAGCTTCAATCCAAGATATCTCCCTTAAATACTTGGAATTTTTAAGTGCAGTTTGCGGCAAATTGAAGCCCACAACGAAATCTTTAAATTGATCAGAGCAATTTGGTGTTTGGTGCACTCTAGAAGAGTTGGGATATAGGGCACAAAAATTGGGGGTTTTCTCGTCCTTTGAGGTAGGGGTGTTTAATCCATAATCTTTTAGATTTTGGTGAATTATTTTTCATAATTTTTGTTTAATTTGTGTTCTAATTTGTGTTATTTTTCATATTTGTTATGTGTTGTATATGAGATGTGTATATATATATGTTAGTTGTTATATGATAAAGAACCGTGTTAAATTGATGTTAAATTTCATACCTGTTGTGTTTTAAAATGCTGAATTTTATGATTTTGAAGTATGATGCAAATTCCTAGAATATTCCTATGAAGCATGTATATTGTAAATATTTGACTTGTAATAAATAAAAATTTCTTTATTGGCACGTCATTGAATGCATAAGACATATATGCATTCATTGGGAAATAATGGGAAAAATTGATTTGAAAGAAATGAAATGGATTTTGGGAAAGAATTTTAAAAATGATTTTTGTGAAAAACCTAGCCGCCTAGGAGTTGCCCAGGGACCGCGGCGTTCGTTAGGCCTAGAGGGGATTAGGGAGATTGCCCTAGTGTGGTTGAGTTACCTGGGCCCCGAATGATGCCATGGGTCAGGGATAGTGGCCAATCCTCCTCTTGTGCCGTCATGGAGTTGCCGTGGGACGGATTCACTAACGGTTTAGAAATGATAATGAAAATGGTTTTGAAAAATGGAGAGTGACATTGCATGGCATGTCATATTCATTTCTGGTATTGGATTAATGATGTGGTATTGTGGTTATTTATATATATATATTTTTTTCCGGCATGGTATGATCCCAATTTCCTTATTCCTATTCACTGTGTGGATTCACAGGGTCTCAAGAGGTGTGCCTTATACATTTTCTACTGAGCTTATGCTCACCTCTTATATTTTACATTTTTCAGGAAACGGGAAAGAAGTGACGGATGACGTACCACCACAGGCCTAATTTGGATTAGAATATCATTTTGCTATTTTTGTATCTAAGTCTCATATTTTTGTAAAACCTTAGTTTGTTATATTTAGTATAGCGATTTGTGGACTCTTGCTATTATAGTTATATTTATGGGCTGTAATTTTATTATGAGTTGTCTAAACGTTGTAAGACATGGACGTTTGAACTTAATTATATTTTTTGGACTGTAATTATGATATTTGGATTAAATAGCATGTAATTGTTCCACCATAAACTGAACTATGTTGAGATATAATGAATGGATGAAAGGGATGTTGAAATATAATATTTGTATTGCGTGTTGGGACATGTTTGATAAGTCTTGAAGACCCAAGAGATGGTATTGCATTTTTTGCGTTTAAGCAGGTGGTTGTAATATCCCTTTTTAGCAGAGGTCATGCCAAAATTTGTTTTAAATGGTATCGGTTTAGGGTCCTTATAAGTGATATTTATATGAAAATCCCAGAATGATTTAAAATGTCTGAAACAAAACCTCGTAATATATACTCAATAAAATTACAGCGATCCTTATATGGATTGAAGCAATCTGAACGAATGTGGTACAATCGCCTTAGCGATTACTTACTCAAATAAGGAAATGTAAACAATCATATTTGTCCATGCATTTTTATTAATAAATCAAAATATGGTTTTGTTATTGTTGCAGTATATGTTGATGATCTGAATCTTGTGGGAACATTGGACGAGATCGAAAAGACGGCCACTTATTTAAAGAAAGAATTCGAAATGAAAGATCTCGGAAAGATAAAATTCTGTCTTGGGCTGCAGGTTGAACCTTTTTCGAGCCGTATTCTCATCCATCAATCAACATATACAGAAAAGATTCTGAAACGTTTTCATATGGATAAAGCTTGTCCATTGAGCTCTCCAATGGTTGTCCGATCACTTGACATCAAGAAAGATCATTTTCATCCTCAAGAAGATGATGAAGAACTCCTTGGTCCTGAAGTACCCTATTTCAGTACGATTGGTGCTCTTTTGTATCTTACAAATTGTACAAGACCTGATATAATTTTTCCAGTCAATTTATTAGCACGGTACAGTTCTGCACCAACTCGCAGACATTGGAATGGAATCAAACACATATTGCAATATTTTCGTGGCACAACTGATATGTGATTGTTTTATTCAAAAGTATTAAGTTCTCAATTAGTTGGATATGCAGATGCCGGCTATCTCTCTGACCCAAATAAAGTTTATTCACAAACAAGATATTTGTTCACTTGTGGCGGCACTGCTATATCATGGCTATCTATGAAACAGACAATGATTGCAACTTTTTCAAATCATTCTCGAGATACTCGTAATTCATGAGGCAAGTATGAAATGCATTTGGTTGAGGTCAATGATCCAACGTATTCGAACAACATGTGGTCTTTCATCAATAAAAGATAAACCAACAGTATTATATGAAGATAATGCGGCATGCATTGCACAAATTAAAGAAGGGTATATTAAAAGTGACAGGACCAAGCACATCTCACCAAAATTCTTTTATGCACATGAATTCCAGAAAAGGGTGATATTGATATTCAGAAGACATGTTCATGTGAAAATCTAACAGATTTATTTACTAAAATGCTTCCAACTACAACATTTAAGAAGCTGGTGCACAACATTGGAATACGTCAACTAAATGATCTTCAGGGTTAAACTAATGAGGAGGAACAATTGATCAAAGATGTATTGACATGCTATACTCTTTTTCCTTCGTCCAGGTTTTGTCCCACTGGGTTTTCCTGGCAAGGTTTTAATGAGATAGTTTTTTATCTATGCAATACCATTTTTAGATACACGAAAATACTGTACTCTTTTTCCTTCGCTAGAATTTTGTCCCACTGGGTTTTCCTCAGCAAGGTTTTAACGAGACATATTCTTAGTGTAGTTTTATTGACCTCAATGGGAAGTGTTATATATATATACTTGTGTGGGGTTCACGAATTGATAAAGTCATTAATGAGGATTTTCTTGTGGCGTATGGAGGAAGATGCATTATTGGCTTGTTTAGAAAGCTTCACTTTTGAGCCTATAAAAGGCCATTTGTATCTAATGCTGAAGATAACAGACTTGAATGATAAACTTTTCATTCTATCTCTTTCTTAACGCAAGTTACTTTACATTTCTATAATAAATATTACCATCTCTCTCTATCTATATATATATATATATATATTTATTACATTAGGGAGATTTTATACATTTTTGCCTATACTTCTTTATAAGGATATAGCAAAACTATAATAATTAATAATTCATAGTTAGTACTGTTGAAGATTTCTTCAAAAGCTCTTGTATAGAATTTTGAGCCTACAGAATAAAACAGTGACAGAGAAAAATATAATTGTATCTAGGAGATCTGAAACAAGTACAATGGAGATCTCAAACAAATAATTTATTAAAAAGTTGGTAAATTCAGTATTAATTGCCATTACATACATATATAAATTTATCTTGTAATCAAGTGCACACAATCAATTCTATAATGAATCGAAAAATAATACATTACATTCACCAATTGTATAATGCTTTAATAATAATATTCAGATAGGGAACCATGACTTTTACAATCCAAAATAAGAATTTGCTATGCTAAGGCACACATATCCCAACACACATGTCCTCATCCAAGGCCTCAAAGTGTCCCCACACAAATGTCAACAAGTGGACCAATGATAGTGTGACACTTGTCACACTTTTTGAAAATTGCAAAAAGGTCATTTTTGAAAATATATTCCAAATTAAATTGCAAAATGGTCCCTAAGACGAAAAATAATTACTTTACAGTAATTATACAAAACCCCAAAAGTTTAGAAAATTACAAAAAGGTTACGCACCTATACCCTTTACAAGAAAAGTAAACACTTAGCATGCTTTTTTACAAAAGTGAAAATACACATAGTATGGAATTTAAATATCGTGGATGCAAGCAAAACCGGAATCAAATCCGAACACAAAAAGTGTGGTTATGCCAACAAAGTGACAACCGAGAAAAAGACGAAAGGTGAATAGTGCTGAAAAATGAAAATGAGGAAATGACTCGGTCCTCACAAGAAAGTTGTCAATCCAAATAAAAGAGTCTTGAAAATAATTCCCGAGTACTTGAGACAACACCAAGTGACGAAAAACCGAACTCAGAAAAGGAAAAACAGCGGAAAAAAAAATATCCGTGAAAATCTGAGAAAATGAAAGGAAGAAAAATGACTGGGTCATTACATGGATATACAGATGCCGGCTATCTCTCTGACCCACATAAAACTTATTCACAAACAGTATATGTGTTCACCTGTGGCGGCACCACTATATCATGGTGATCTATGAAACAGATAATGATTGTAACTTCTTCAAATCATTCTGAGATACTCGTAATTCATGAGGCAAACAGGGAATGCATTTGGTTGAGGTCAATGATCCAACATATTCGAACAACATGTGGTCTTTCATCAATAAAAGATAACCCAACAGTATTATATGAAGATGATGCGGCATGCATTGCACAAATGAAAGAAGGGTATATTAAAAGTGATAAGACCAAGCACATCTCACAAAAATTCTTTTATGCACATAAACTCCAGAAAAGGGGTGATATTGATATTCAGAAGATACGTTCATATGAAAATCTAATAGATCTATTCACTAAAATGCTTCCAACTACAACATTCAAGAAGCTGGTGCACAACATTGGAATGCGTCAACTAAAGGATCTTCAGGGTTAAACTAATGAGGGGGAGCAATTGATCAAAGAGGTATTGGCATTGTAATATCCCTAATTTTAAAAAGGATAAAATTGGAATTTCAATTATCTTTATTGCATTTTTATGTGACTAGTTGCTTAAATGTTTAATTGTTTTATTTGTTTTAAACTGTTAGCCTTGTATTTGAATTGCCTTATTTGGTTAAATATATTTTAATTAAATTAATTGTATTTTTGGTTGCTGTAGTTACTTTAATTGTATTATTAATTTTTTTTCTTGCATGGACGTAACTGTTTAATTAGATTAAGTGTATGAATTATCATTTAGGGTTTTAGTATTTTCATGGGCTTGCCGACATAATTAATTGGGTTTTAAGTTTAGGGTTTTTATGGACTTTGGAGTGGGAATTAATTATAAATATATAACTTATACGTCCCTAGGGTTTGGTAACTCTATTCACGGCACAGTGGAAATACAGAGAGTTTTGAGAGAACTGAGCGAGAGAAAATATAACAAAACTTAGGAGGAGAATAGAGAGGGCCGAGGGAGAGTTGTGGTGGCTTAAACCAAAACCATAGGAGGCTTGAAGATGGTCAGTGGTTGCCGGAAATTAGGAAGACGACAACACAGTTTTGAGACCAAAACTACAGGCAAGTTTTTTTCTTCCTCCTTCCCTTTGGCTTGTGTTCTGTGCACCTAGATAGTCTCTGGGGGTTTAATCAATCAATAATTGGAAGTTACATGTTTATTATATGCTATATGGATGATTTGTTTGTGTTGAAATCCAATTTGTTACAGTTCATGCATGTGTCGTTTCAGTTTTCTGTTCTTTAAGCATGTTAAGTTCTATTGTAATTTTAGTTACTATACCTGCTTTTATCTATTGTAAACGAACCATGGGGATGTTAATGGGATGATATAAAACCTTAGGTTCAGTTTTGAAGAGGAGCAGAGGGGTTGGAATGGAACTGTAGTTACAAGATTGTATTCAGTGTTTGATCTTAAAAGCGTATTAAGACGATTGTTGTTTTTGTTGTTGTTTTAATTCCTACTGTTATAACAAACTGACGGGATGTTATTGGGTGTTAATTAAACTCCTAAGATCAGTTTTAAAGACCAATAGAGTGTTAGGAATAGACCAGAGGTGAAGAGGACGGACTGAAACAAAGCAGGAACGGACTGAAGCTCGCAGAGGGGTAAAGAGACGGCTCAAAGGAGGGAGGAGACGGCTCCCCCATGAGTAGAGCCTGCTCTAGAGGAAGTAGAGCAGGCTCTACCTTTAAAAGAGGCGGCTCTAGGCTGAAATGGAGCCTGCTCTAATTTTTCCAAGAGCAGGCTCTTTCTCAATTTGACGCATACTGTAATTTTTAGCTACTATTTGGGCATTTTGGGTTATTGAACAGTTTTAGAAGTTTAATGGGTTTTTAAATAATTATTTTAACATGTAACTAAGGTCTTGAAATGCATAAAATAGCCTCTTGGTATTAACGGAATTAACTATGCGCTATTTAGCCACTTTGCATACGATTAACGGCTGGAAGGAAATTTATTGTCAAATTTTAATTTGACAATTTAAGGGGCTATAATATAGTTCTAAATTAAAGTTTAAATGTGTGATGGAGTCTTTTGAATAACAATTAGACTTGTAGCTTATTGGGGCTCTGTGCCAACAGATTAAACAGAATATCAGTATGTAATACCTCTAATTTTAAAAGGGACAGTCCTGGAATTTAATAAATTGTTTAAATAGTATTTTTATTTAATTAATTGTTTAAATTGTATTTTATGTAATCAATTGGTTAAATTGCATTTGTTTATTTCTTTGGTGTGGTTTAATTGTTTTAAATTATTTTAGGGCATTTAATTATTTATTTGCTTTAATTTAATTATTTTATTTTATTTATCTGAATTTAGGGTTTTATGTTTCTAGTTTAGCCGACACTGTTTTAAACCTAGAATATTCAATGGGCCAAGTTATTTATGGATTAGGGTTAATGTTTAAGTCTATAAATATAATTGCATGTGGGTTTAGGGTTTTAGAAAATTCAATAAAACCTATTTACGTAACAGAGTTCTACAAAGAATAGTGAGATACAGAGAGAGAAAAAAGAGGAGGTTTAGACCAAGGTTGGACCAAAAAGGAGGAAGGAGAGATGTTTTTGGGGTTGAACCAAGGCATTGGAGGAGCAGACTTGCAGTATAGGACACGAACATAGCTTATAGAGACGGTGAATTAAAATTTCAAATCTGAAATTCAAAGGCAAGTTCTATTCTTCTTTCTCCCGTTAATTCGTGTTCTGTGCATGACTAGTTGGACTCCAGGGATTTAATAAATGCTAAAACGGTTGTAAATAAACATAATAACATGTTTTGTGCATATAGGAATTTATGTTTAATCTCGTGAATTAATTGTTTTGCATGATCTTACTATTCTGTTTTTGTTTCCTTCTATGGGTTACGATTAAGCTTTGATGGTTGAGATTAGGGATGCGACTTGATGCCTTGTAACTAATCTGGGACTGAGTTTGAACTCTAGAACAAATTCTTAGAACACGATTTAGTTGCACTAAATTAAACTGAAATAAATTTCTGTTGGAACTTGCTTAAAATTGGACAACAGAGGTTTTGTAATAGTAGCTTTAAAGCTTGTGTTCCATGCATGTTTTAGTTGAATATCAGTCGTTTAATATGTGCCTAGGACTGAGCTTGAACCTAGAACAAAGTTTTAGAAATACCTCAAAGGCTCTGTAATCACCGGAGCTGGAGAAGATGAAGCTAGAACGGGCAAAAGGCTATTGAAGGGGATTGAGCAGGCTCTAAAAAGCCTTAGAGCCGGCTCAAAGGCAAAGGAGCCGGCTCTATCTTTGTTTGGAGCCGGCTCAATGCTAATGGAGCCGGCTCCAAGTGGAAAATTGAGCAGGCTCAATGTTTAATTTGTGCCTGCTCTCTTTTATTGCGCACATATTTGGTTTTAAGGGGTTGTTTGGCTGTGCAGTGTTTTCTGAAGCCGTTTAAAAGCTATTGTGAGATGTAATTAAATGTTAGGGACTTAAATAAATGTTTAAAACATTTAATACCATAATGGTTTAAGGGTAGGAGCAATGAACAGATCAAATAATGGCTATACGTTGCACTGTTTTTGCTAGGTTTATATAACTGGAACTTGGCAAAGTTTTTATATATAATTCAATTATATATAACCCTATATTGTTACTGTGTTATAAGTATGGTAAATTAATTATATTTATCTATACTTAGTTGGATTTAAATTGACATTTAACTTGTTTAATATGTATCAATTTATTGGCTGTTTTGGATGATTCAAATGCTATGTCTTATTCTAGCTGTTTAAATGATTGGAGCATGATATTTAGGTTCTGTAGTGAATACCTAATATTGATATATGTATGAATTTATACCAATGCATATACTGGAGGATGGTTGTTGATTATATAGTGTTGTTTCAATAACTATGCTATATGGAGAATTTGTATGTACCGGTATGGGACGGTGACATACTAGGTATGGATTAGTCAAACACTAAATCCTACCTAATTTGGATTAAGGTATGGATTAACCCTATGAGTTAAGTCCATCACCTACTTGTGTCATATCAATCAAATAATTGAATGATTTAATATGGTTTCAGGATGGATTTGCTTTACATTTATCAAACCACTTTTCAGATGGTTGATATTTTGTAATAGGAGGACACGGACTTTATATATTTATTATATGTGCCATGGTATGAGCTTGAGTCTCAGGACCATGGTTAGGGTGCGTATATTGCCTAGGATGGATAGCTGGACAGAGGTGTTGTTCCCTGGTAGGTCTAGATACACATGACCACAGTATATGCGATTTGCATGGTATCTCTATTCAGGCTGAGACATACCTTTTTGGACTAGTGAGCGTCCTATAATGTGTAATTATACATATATGGACTACTCTAGATATTGTTGAGTCTTTCTAGTATGTATCTACGTATCGGATTCCTGTTTGGATTGTAGTAGATCAGGACTTGCATGTGGGCCTGACCCACCCTTATATTTTTCAGGTACTCGTTAGTTCCAGGGTTAGAGTTTGATCGTGCAGAGCAGATACAGACTTCTATTCTACCGACAACGTAGGACTTCTTTCCAGATATTAGATTTGGATTTTATCTTCAGTTTTCTTCCATGCAGTTTGGGATTTTATTAGGGGTCCACTAGAGATGGATTCCCGAGTTGTTAAACTTATGGAGTTTGGATTGTCAAGGTTTAAATATTTATATTTGAGGATTTATTTTAGTTTCTTTCAGCTTAAATTTTATCTCTTTAATCACTTTTGTATTCCTTGTTCATTTTAAAATATTAATTGTTTGATATCCCTCGGGTTTGGGCCTGTGCCTGATCAACCCGTGTTTCAGATCCGAGGGGTATCACACAGTATGCAACTTAGCACGCAGTTACCTGATGGAGAAAATTAAGTTGCTCAAATTAATCTAGCAATTTATGGGACTATAATGTGATTTAAAAACTTATATTTTTTTTTATGCATGATAGAGTCATTGATATACTAGATGTGATCTACACATGCTATGAATGCTGGTTGTTGAACCTTTAAACCGTTTCCTGCAAATACATGGTTTAACTCTTGGATTTAAATTGCTAAAACTATAAATAGTCTTCTATAATTATTTGGGATGGTTTTGGATTGTAAATTGCTATACTGTTATTTATAGGTTGTAATTTACATGGTTTGGATGTTAATTGTGGGATCTTAGATATTATCATATAAGTAATTGGATTATGGTTTTGAACTGTAATTACTGTAGTGTTGTATAAACTATTCTGCAATTACCTGGCTTTTGGTTTTAGTTATTAAATTGTTGTACTGTTATTGATAGTCTGTAATTTTTACATGGTTTTGGATTTAAATTGCTGAATAAATATATTCTGTCAATTACATGGATATGGAGGATTGTATGCACCGGTATGGGACGGTGACATACTAGGGGACGGTTTAGCTCAAAACGCCTAAACCTAACCAAATAGATTAAAGGAATGGATTTAAAAATATTGAATCCTAATTGTGTTAAGTCAAATCAACTGTAACTAAGTTGAGTGGCTTCCTGGATTAATGGATGATAGTTAAGTCATATCAACTGAATAAGTTGATAGACTAACTAGCTTATTTATTGTATGTCAGTTCAATAAATATTTGAATTACATACCCTGGTTTTGGGACGGACTTTATATATATGTTTATGGTACCACGAGATGAGCTTGAGCCTCAGACTCGTTGGTTAGGGTGCGTATATGCAGTGAATGGGTAGCTGGCTATAGTAGGTTAAGGTGTACCCTGTTAGGTCTAGGTACTCATGTCCACCTTTGGGTGCGTTTTCGCATGTTGCCTTCTATTCAGGTTGAGATCCCTACTGTAGTCCAGTGAATGTCCCTTAGTGTGGATATATCTATATGTATGGACTAGATAGCTATTGTTGAGATATCTAGGGTGTATCTGCGTATCGAGTCACTGTTTGGATTGTAGTTAGAGAAGAATTTGCATGTGGGCCTGACCCACTCTTATTTTTACAGGTGTTTGTTAGTTCCAGACTTGGAGCTGGATCGTGCTGAGCAGATACAGTTATTCACTCCACCGATGACCAGGGTTTTATTTCATATTTTAGACTTGGGTTTCATTTCCAATCTTTTGAGTTCAGTGAGATATTTTAGGGGTCCACTAGATGGATTCCCGAGTTGTAATAGAAATGAAGAAGTAGGATGTATCAGAATCATTCTTTGTTAATTAAATTTTATTCTGAGGTTTTTGGATTATTATTTTAGTTTCTTTTCAGTAATTTATTTATTCTTGTTTTTCTTATTTGTATTCTGTGTTCGATTATTGCTAATTGATTTGATATCCTCGGGTTATCGGGCGTGGGCCTGGCCAACCCGCATCCGGAAATCCGGGGGTATCACAGGCATGCTGTACTATTTTTCCTTCGTCCAGGTTTTGTCCCACCAGGTTTTGAGCCAGTTTTTAATCTATGCAATACTATTTTCAGATACACGAGAATACTGTACTCTTTTTCCTTCATTAGAGTTTTGTCCCACTAGGTTTTTCTTAGCAAGGTTTTAACGAGACATATTTTAGTGTAATTTTGTGAATCCCAAAGGAAAGTGTTATATATATATATACTTGTGTAGAGTCCACGAATTAATAAAGTCATCAATGAGGATTTTCTTGTGACGTACGGAGGAAGATGCATTATTGGCTTATTTGGGAAGCTTCACTTTTAAACCTATAAAAAGTCATTTGTATCTAATGCTGAAGATAGACTTGAATTATACGCTTTTCATTCTCTCTCTCTCTCTCTCTCTCTCTCTCTCTCTGCGTGTGTGTGCAAGTTACTTTATATTTCTATATATATATATATATATATATACATATATATTTATTACATAAGGGAGATTTTATACATTTTTGCCTATACTTTATAAGGATATAGCAAAACTATAATAATTAATAATTCGTAGTTAGTACTGTTGAAGATTTCTTCAAAAGCTCGTGTATAGAATTTTGAGCCTACAGAAGAAAACAGTGACAGAAAAATATAATTGTATCTAGGAGATCTGAAACAAGAACAATGGAGATCTCAAACAAATAATTTATTAAAAAGTTGGTAAATTACAAAAGGATGTTATCTAAAACCAGTACTCTCCACGTATATCATAATTTTTGTGAATATAAAGTATAAACCCCTCCCTCATTACCACCTGTCTAAGGAAATACTGATCACCTTAATTAATTATGGCTCTCTCTCTATTTCATTTCTCTCCCCCTAGAATATCACGTCATTTTCTCTCTTTGTTCACGAAACACAATTTATTCTCTCTCACAAAATTAAAGTGATGGACAATAATTCAATTGATGCAATTAATTCAGCCAAGAGCAGCAAAATGAAGATGACATGCTCCTTTGTGATTCCTGTCCGAGGAATGATCAAGCGTAGGATGTTTACCGGTTTCATTCACAAGCTTGTTGGCCTCGTCTGCAAATTCTTCCACTCCTTTCTCCGCTGCTTAATTTGAACACAGCACATAAGTGTTGTCGTTGCTTCATGTTTGCGTTTCTTCATCTAATTGTCACTGATACTAATCATGATTTATTCTTCATGTTGCTGCTTTGGTGCATGCCACTATTTTGTTTTAGTTTAATACTCCGTATGGTATTGATGTTGTTGTCTTCTGTTGCTCAAGATTGATTGTTTGTGTTGTGATTGATTCAGTGTTACTACAATGAAGTCGCCATTTTATGGAACAGTTTTTCAAGTATATTCTAAGTGTACAATTATAAGTGATGAACTATAAATATAACAAGTGTCACAATTCTAGTTATGTTTTGGATAAAACCCATGTTAATCGGTCCACAATCTTGAACTGAAGATCTCGCTGATAAATCATTATTCTTTGAATAAAAGCACATTTTGATGCACTCAATGTTTTTGATTTTTTTTTTTTAACAATAAAACAAACTTTTGTTCGTAAGAAACTGAAATACACTTTTCAAAAAAAAAAAAAAAAAAAAACCCTGAAATAGTTTCAGAGATGGCCATACATTCCACTCAAAATTTAAAGATTTATCCTTATAAAGTGTGGCTGCTTAATTTATGAGATACGGTATTGTAGGAGCGAGGAATCCAAAACAAGAGAACAGAGTCTACGTACGCGCCTAGAAGAAAGCTCTGCCCTTACAGTAAATTGCTCCTTTTATGGGTTTTTCTGACGGTGGATCCGAACAGGGCAAAACAGTAGTATTGCCCCAGACCCAAGTCACATAAGAGGCCAGAACGAATTCGAGTTTGAGGGCGGGAGTGGGAGAGCGACAAAATTAAATCTGAGAATTTGTGCGAGAGCGTCCATGGAGCGTGAGAGCAAGAGCGCGGTCGAAAGTCTTTGAACCGTCAGCTTCATGGCCAAAATTACAGGTGACTATCCTTTCTCTGTGCATAAATCAATTAATTTATTTTTATCTTTTTTATGTTATATATCACATGTTATGGTGTGTATATACATACAAAGCGCGCGCGCGCGCGCGCACACACATATATATGATATGTTTACGTGATTGTATCAATAAAGTTGTTTTGGGCAACAAATTCTGGCCTTCAGGATTTATATGGCTTTTTGTTTCACTGGATACTCTTTTAAGTTTCTGAATTTTAGTTATCTGTCATTGTCATATGTTTTTGATTACTTGTTAGCAAGAGCACGCTAACTGTTTGATAGAAATACACTACGGTTCCCACAAGAACAAGCTTTATTCCTTTTCTTTTAACCCATTTTAAGCATGGGATAGTTTGATTCACAAATTTCAGAATTTATTGCATCTATTTTACTTCCATTTTGCTGCTATGGAGCAATGTTTGTTTCATATAATTGCTGATAAGGAATTCAGTCATGGAGAATGAGGGAGCCAATAATTTATTTTGGGGACACATGAACCTGATATATATATATATATATTTCTAACTAACAGTGCAACAAGACAACAAATCGAAAAATAGAAGTGCAGCCAGACAACAACCCTAAACCGAAAATGAGCCCAAAAATGGTGCAATATGGAGCAATGTTTGTTTCATATAATTGCTGATAAGGAATTCAGTCATGGAGAATGAGGGAGCCAATAATTTATTTTGGGGACACATGAACCTGATATATATATATATATATTTCTAACTAACAGTGCAACAAGACAACAAATCGAAAAATAGAAGTGCAGCCAGACAACAACCCTAAACCGAAAATGAGCCCAAAAATGGTGCAATATTCAAGGTTCAATTAGTATGGCATTATTCACAAAAAATTGCATTAAAGAAAAATTTAGACACAGACAAGAAGATCAAAGGGAAAAAAAAAAAAAAAAAAAATAAGAAGAAGAAGAAGAAGAAGAAGAAGAAGAAGAAGAAGAAGAGAGGGAAAAAACAGGTTACCGCACATATATCATAGTTGAGTGCAAGAAGATGAAATTTTAAGAAGAGACAAAGAAGAACAAATATAAAGGAAAGAAAAATGAGAGAACTTTGAAGGACTAAAAGATTAGGTTTGATTGAAGGAGGGGAATGCAAATTTTTTTTTTGAAGATAATCAAAGAAATTTGAAGAAGAAGAAGAGTAAAAGAGAAAAACAAGGAAGATTTAGAGAGATTTCTAGAAAAGGGGAACTTTACCAGCGCATATAGTAAAATATCACAAAATTACGTACGGAAGAGAAAAAAAAAAATACACTGAAGCTGGCCCCCAGAGCCTATGGTGGCTCTATCTCTATTCATGGTTCATTTCAAATGATATGAACTCGACTTCCACATCCCACACACATTAAGAGGCTTATCTTTGACACACAATTCAGCTTTGAAAAATTTATTAAGAGTAATGCTATCAAGTTGCTCTCCTCTGGATAAGAGTCACCAGCTCTCTTTAACAATCATAAGATTGAGATTACATTCTCAGGCCTTGTTTTTGCATTCACAAATCTCGAGATTCTTTTACATTTAGCAGGCAATATAGAGAGCTTTTGACTCTTATAGAGGGTGACCTCATTATAGCATTTTCCATTCATTAATGACACAAATCTTTTGGTACAGGCCCCACGAGCGCTTTCTATATATCCATGATAATGGTAGCCCAAGAAATGATTGGTTCAATTTTTTATAAAAATATTTTGGTTTTTGGCTTTATTATTAGGTTTGTACTCTCGAAATAGGACCTTCCATAATTTCATTTCTCGTTCATGTGAATTTGTTTAATATTGCTTACCTTCTTCATTGGGCTTGATTTCATCTTCTTTACTGGATTGGTTTGTACTTCGTGCAGCCTATTACGAGGGAATACTGACCAATTCATGTTGCGATGACGACTAGCACAACTCCTCAAGATCAAAAGAAATGCACCTTAGATGCGTCGGAGCGAAGGTTTGCCCTTGTGAAAGCTGAGCTTCGTCTGCAACAACAGAAGAAGAATAAAAAGAGATATCATGAAGAAAACAAGAGAGTTACTCATATCACAGATTCTTCTTCAGCACATCTCACTGCTCCGTCAGTCACACTCTCTTCGAATTCCTTATCCAAGAAAGGTTCTTTTTTAATTCTTGTACAATGTAGTTATTATTTTGTGTTAGGATTAAACAAGGTTTCATTGATCTATGTTGTAGTTTATGAACCTGTATACTAATCTTTCAGTTGTAACATCTGAAACGACCTTATATGTGTGTGTATATATATGTAAGGATTATCAAAACAATATAGTTTAATTTTTTAACTGGATAAGAATGATGTAAAAAGATACTCTCTTAAAGTAATATTCATAAGAGAAAAGGTGTGACGGTCATATTGTTTTGTGAGGTTTAATTTAGGAGTTGATATTTCATTCAAATTTGTCCTTGTTTGTTTGTTTGTTTGTTTTTTTTAATCCCCAGAATTGTTGTCTATCTCCATTTTTATTTTAATTATTAATATCATCAGTAATTCGCCTAATTTCACCATTCTAGATTATTTGTAGGGAATGCTGCTTTCTCTGGCCACGCTACGACACAAGGTACAATATAGTTTTGTTGCACGTGCTTGTGTTAATAAATACGTTCATATCTATGTGTGTGTAGCCTGTTTATTTCAATTGTTATATATAGACGTGGAAGCAAATGATTCAACATATTTTCAACTCTCTCTTTCTGTACGTGAGAATCTGCTAACAACTGTCAAGCTAATTTTTTGCTTTTCTAACTTATATTTGATTCTTGATGCTGCTTTTACCAATGAGTTTACAACAAGAGAACTTTTAGATAAATTTCTCCATTTTTAACATATCCTTGGAATCATGCAGATGCCTAATAGAAGAGGAACCATAGTCGATCAGATTTTGCAAGAGCTTCTAAAAAATGGTGGTTCAGCTCAGAAATACAGGCAGGGATCCAGAAGCAGCATGAAAATTGACAATTGGATCCTTCTTGACAATTTTGTACAAAGTCATGGTGCAGCTTTTGGCGCTCGTCTTAGGGATTTACAGAACCATTCAAAATGCTCAAATAAGCACATGTCAATGAAGCAACATAAAAAACGTGGAACATTTGATTTATCTCGAGATCCATAAGTGAGATTTATGCTTTACTGCACATGTAGTCACAACTTGCACTTCTCTTTTGATTGCTATATTATTCTGTAAATAGTGTCATCATTTTTGTTTCTCTTCTAGAAAAAAAAAATATAAGCTCTTCTTTCCCTTGTCATCATATATCACTTGATTGATGAATCGGTACCTTTTTTTTTTACTTACTTCCAAATATCGTTCCTTCTTTGTTTAGTCTTGTGTATCTTGCAAATTTGAAAGTTAATTGTGTTCATAATATGGCTTATTGATTAGTGCTATTCAGGTGTTAGGACAAACCATGAAGGGCCTGAACGGAAACTTTTACATATCCCACACAAATTATACCATAGTTGTTAAAGGCTCAATGAGCACTAATACGCCAAAGGTCTTTTGGAGTCTTAGCACAAGGCGCAACATGAGGCGTGAGCTTGATCGAAGTAAGGCATGTGTTGTGATAATAATGCATATTAAATATAATTATATGAAGAATTGCTAAATGATGCAACACAAAATTGTCAATATAAAAAATCAAGATATCAATTAAATTGATTAGCTAAATCAACATACATATATCATTTCAATTTGCATATGGATTCAATAAACTCAATGTACAATCAGACAATTCAAGAAATGCAAAACACCTAATAAAAATTTCTATAGGAAAGGGATTTTTGATAATCAACTAAGAGCATTGGGTAAATTAATACTCATAAATCCTTTTGTATGCATTTACATTAATCAAATTAAATGTAGTTACATATTTGAAACATTTTTTTTCTTTCCTAAATTACATATTTGAAACATTAAAAAACTGTAATAATGACTTTAAACATATATTATCATAAATATTCATAGCAAGTGTTAAATGCAATTAACATAAGTAATGAACCACAAATTTCTGAATTCTGTCTAATATTTCACTAGGTTGAACAAAATGATCCATTAAATATGACCATGATATGATATAGGACATTTTAATTTGACGAGTATTAAGTTAAAAAAGAAAACAATATGGTTAAATACTTAAATGATTCAAAAATAGAATTCGTGCTTTTATTTTTTATTTTTTTAGATCCTATTAAAAAGGACCTGGCCTGTAGTGTACTCTAGTTGAGCGTTGACGAGCCTGAGTTTTTTAGAGCCTAGGCGCACCTTTAACAACTATGGGCTGGAGAGGTATTCCAGGATGAGGTTGGTTAGTTTGAAACTTTTGTTGGAGTTTTATCTAGACGTTTTGATTGGACAGTACTGGAGTACTTATTGAATTGGTTATAGCCTTGGTTTAGCCCTTCATGCAAATACAGGTCAAACCTTGGTAGCAAAGTTTTAATACCCGGACCAGACTTGGTTGGTCAACTAGGCTGTGTTGACTTGGCCCATATATTGATGGGGTATATACTCCAACATGATTAGTTTTGGATATATCTTACATTTAAAGGCACTGTGGTCATTCACAACCACTTTGAGAGACGACAAACCCAGGGTTGTTGTGGTTCCTTAATATTAGGGTGTCACACTGACCAGTTCCTGGTTTCCTACTCTCTTCAATATATCCATTTCTGGTTGATTCTTGATCGGCCTCATGCTTGTCCATTCATGCTGAATTTGGGCTATAGTTTATCTTTCCCTGTCAGACTCGAAGGTCATCTGTTATAGTTTGTGCCTTTTAATGCAATCAACAATTTTGGGGAATGATAATGAACTTTTTCTCTACTCTATGGCAATGTGAGATCTCGAATGCTATGAATCAATGAATGTCTTTTTTGACATTTCAAGTGATATACTTTGAAGAATATTTGCATTCTTTCACAATTTTATCGTTAGTCTATTTCAAATTACTATTTCAACACTTCTCTGAAAATCATTGACATGATTTTTATTACAGCTTTGATACTTTCAAGCCAATAAATGAAATGTGGAAAGGCTACATGATGCAACTTCTTAAAAATGTCGGGTGAGATATTTGTTTCTTCCTGGCTTTGGTTATATTGCAGTTGGTGCAATTTCTTATGTCTTATTACATATTTTCACTTGATATCCTTCTTATCCTGTAACTATACTTGCACTTAATCTGTCAGGAAAAATCAGCTGGCGCAATATCTTCTCACTGCTGACTTAAATGGTGCCATTATTCTAGGTTAATTTATGTGCCACTCTTTTATGCAGCAATATTTTTCATTGAAATTGTTCATATACCCAAGGGAAAATTAAACGTAGTTTTAGTGCATGATCATGTTTGCCCAACCTTTCTATCCAGCTCAAGTTTTTCTACATGATACTTGACGGGCATGTCACAGCAGCCTACTTGCATGAATATTATCAGGCACTAATGGGAAATCACGTAGGTTCCCATGTTTTGTTGCAGCACCTGGACGTAGGGATGTGGACTGGGTTATTATATCTGTTGTCATTAATTTTATTTTTTACTTCTTGCCGAAGGAGATATACCAGAGAGTAGTAGAAAGCAAATTCTGGTTATTAATTGAGGTTTACTTATGTAAGTTTTCTGTCGGTGATAATTTCGAATGAATAAAAGCGGAATATTCTTAACCTTTGGAGACAAAACGGTGTTTTAAGCTTGAACCTTCTACATTATTTTCCAGTTACCCTGAGATTTTGCTTATAAATAAATGACGTAGATAACATGTCTGTTTGTACTTATGCCATTGGTCTTTGAAACTTGGGTTAACGTTGATCCATCTGAATTGATATTTCATGGGCCCAGTCTGCGTACAATCACCAAGTCAACCAAAATATAAAAAAGTCAACTCATTTTTACTGCATAATTCACAACATCTTGCGTGTTTGTTTATTCCAAATATATGTTTGGTTACTTAACTTTTGTTGTATTGTCAATTATCTACAGTGCTCTGTGTAAAATAGCTGCATTTACTGGAGTGAGCGAAATCATGATTCGTGAAGCTGCAAAAATGTTTGGAATAATCACAAAAGATAATGAATTCCGAGGTACTCCATTTGCCAGTAGTAGATCTATTAACTTCTTATATTAATTTTTTTGTGCCCCACATATTTTCAAGGCTTGATACAATCTTCTATATATCCTCCTTTTACGGTAATCTATGCTAGTAAAATAAGGGCCGCTGCTTGGTCTAAGGTTACTAAGATGCTACTGAAAATTTTAAGAGCTAAAATTTCAAGTGCTAGATAAGTGAAGTCACTTCCACTTAAAAAAAATTCCCATTTTTAAGTGGCACTTATATTACGTTATGAAACACACTTAATTGAATAAACACTTAATTGATCGAGACTTGAGTATTGAATTGAATTATGAAATACCTTGTATTGGTGTAATCATTATAAAACTGAAAGGTTTAAAAAAAGGAATGTATGATAAAAAAAAGGACAAGTAATAGATTTAGAAGAGCTCGATGTATATTAGAGAATAACTCTAAATTGAGGAAGATATAGAAGTTGAAGAGAAGTTTGAAAGTGAAACTGAAGTCAAAGAAAAATAATGAATAAGAAGATCAACCTCAGAATATTAGAAAGCTTCAACATCCACAACAATTCTAATCACCATGCAAGAGAACAACAACAAAGTGGTTTAAGGATTTCCTCTTAGAACTACTGTTGTGTTCTTCCCTTAGGAACCTATCTAAAAATAGACAGTGCTATCAATAACCATGATTCAATTGGAAAATGAGTACAGAACTTAAAATGAATTTTCCTTTCATTTTATCTTTATCATTGTGCTGAAACAGAATAGACATAACATCTTAGAACAAGGTGGTGCACATGGAAATTAATGGAATAACCAGCACGACTTTAGTTTTAATCCCTAGTATTATTCAATGAAATCGTTCTCGTGACACTAATAGTTTTTTTGCTCATTTGACTGGAATCAAATTACAAATTTCATTCCAAAGTTTGCCTTTCAGTTCATATAATTATCTTAGCTTACTACATGATTTGAACTAAGTTAACGAACACTAAGCAATATCTTACAAGAAGTTACAACTTGAAACATAAGCATCGAATCATAAATGATTCGTATAACATTCAACGTGAAATACATATATAAAACCAATGTAGAAGAACATTGAAGTTGGGCAATTCCCTATTGAGGTCATTTGCATTTTAAGGCAAGAAGATGTTGGGTCATGCCGTATTGAGGTCATTTGGTAGGTCTTTGTTTTTTTAACCATTTGTGCTGGCAGCATACTCAGGCAGCAATCCATTGTCATTCCTTCCACTAGGACTATCAATATTCTAGTTATGCATCATTGTTCTGATGAACCTCTGCATCAAATGCTCCATTGTTGTTGGAATTGAGGTCCTTACATCTCCATCACTGCCCTGAGCTAGGCACGTCTTGTCCACTCAGAAGAGGAAGAAAGAGGAGACGGAGGTGCTAGTGTAAAATGAGAATTTTGTAGATTGACTTATTGTTTCGTCTTGTGAAGCCTCTTCAATTGTCAGCTGCCAAAATGGACAAACCATTTAGTTGCCTGATATCAAGTTCATTTAGGTCCTTGTTACCTTCAATGAGTTGGCTCAAAATCTCTTCCTTCTAATCATTATTCTTCTGAGCCTTCTTTATCTTTTCCTCCACTTTCTCCATCCTCCTTAAGGTAGCTGTCAGAAGCTGTCACTTTTTACCTCTTTCTAGGAGAGTAAATGTTGGGCCATGCACTATTGTGGTCATCAGGCAGCTCATTGTCCTTCGTATGACTAGTAAAGGGCCTAAAGGCATGCTCAGGAACATTGCCATTACTCCTTCCATCTCTCCTTGAGATGGCCAAACTGTCAAATCAGCCATCCCAGATTGTAAACAACATGCTGGTCTGCACATGATGGGACTGACTCTTTGGCAACCTTCTTTCATAAAACAACCCTAATTTTCTTGAGACATGCTTTTCTAGAACTCCATGTGTGTTTGTGTTGAGAGAGTGCGAAATATGTACAAGTAGTATTAATGACGATTGAACAAAGCAAGAAGATGATGGCTAAGAAAGTTGGCATAAGGTATGGATGAGAAAAGACTTTCAGGAACTAGAAAAGAATTAAAAGGTAATACACAGAATGAAATCTGGCAGCTCACCTATCAAGCCTTTTATAAGGTAAACATACGAAGGATTGTAACTTTGGACATTTGAATAGTTTGATTTGGTTGGTAGTTGAAATTGAATTGCATTAGAAGATGTTATCTTTCTCGACTGACCTCTTCTGTTAACTCTCCCTTTTATTTTGATGGTTGCAATGAACTGAATAAGCTACAAGTCAGAGATGACGGTGGAGGAGGAAAGGTCTCCATGATCTCGATGGAGTCTTTGACGTGCAAGGGACTAATGATTCCTATCTATTTTGTGCGCTTATACTAAATAAACCCTAGGGGACTATTTTAGTTACTTGAAGGTGTGATGCATTTCTCATTCCAAACAAGGACTCTATATATACAGAGAGCAAGGTAGACTATCATCATTAAGTTACCGATATTGAAGCATTTTTTAGTAATGAGTTTGAGATATTTTGGTAAGGAAATCAATAACAGAAGATTTTGAGAATTTGGTGTTTGATAACACATCTCAAATTTAAGGTTATCTATGGTAGGTAACGGAATCAATGAAAGAAGATTTTTAGAATTTGGTGTTTGGTAACACATCTCAAAATTGAGGCTACTTATGGTAGTTAATGAAATGTATGAAAAAAGATTTTGAGAATTTGGTGTTTGATAACACATCTCAAATTTTAGGCTATCTATGGTAGGACAACCCATTTCTATTAAATGGTAAGTTTCTAGACAAAACAACCACTTTGAGATATTAAGATGGATAAGTGGAGTGACTAGAAGAGATGGGGACCATGGGGTCACTAATGAAAGTTTGAGCTGAAACCTAGGTGTAGCACCTGAGAAAATTAGAGAGAGTAAACGTAGATGGTTTGGACACACACAATTGAGGCCTAAAGACGCGCCAGTCATTGTTGAGAAAATTAGAGAGAGTAGACTTAGATGGTTTGGACACATACATCGGAGACTTAGAGACGCGCCGGTCAAACGAAAAAGACTAGTTGTAATAAAAGGTAAGAGACGGAGAGGGCAACCAAAAATAACATGGGATGAGGTTGTTAAAAATGACTTAAAAAAGTTAAATATAGTAGGTGAAATGACATGTAATAGAAACGATTGAAGAGAGAATTCATGTGACGGACCATCATTCATATGGGATTAACTAAAAGATGATGATGAATGGATGGTTTTTCCTATATCGTAACATTTTTCTATTTAGTCTCGATTACACAAATCTTGTAATTAGTGATTTAAATGAAATCAACCGTTAATCATATATTTTTCTTACTATTTCAACTGATTTAAATTTGATCTTCCCTTTCTCTAAAAAATTACCCTTAATGTGGATTGTGGCCTGCATCATTTTGCCCCGATGGTGTAGTTATTGATCTTTGCTGTATATATAAACCATCTTATTACTCTCCTTAAGATGATTTTTTTGATTTATAGGCAGGTTTTTAGATCCGATCCCATACAAGAGACTAATATTTTTAGAAGTGTCATGGAATAGTTTGAAAAGAAACTTATTTAAGAGGAAAGAGATGTGTTGTAAAATAATTATGAAGTTTGAGGCCTACATGATCTGAACATTATAGGCTTAAAATTATATTGTGATACTTTTTTTTTTTTTTTTTTTTCTTTCCTGGAGAATAAAGCAATTCGCATAAAGAAAGTTTAACTGTACATGGTTCAAAACATGAGAGGTTTGAAGAGCCTAGATAAGAAACCCATGGGAAACAAGAAACAGGAGACCAGTACGCTTGGCCCAAAAAGACATAGCCACAAGCCCAAAGGCATTCAAAAGACCGTTTGCAGCAGTACATTCATTCGGATGTTGACCTGAGCTTATTGTCACGGGCCTAGAGATTTGGCGCAGCGGCACGGCCCGTGCGGCACCAAGGCGTTGCTTCAGCTCGCGCAAGCGCCCTGGTCAGCCACCACGACCTGCCCTCCCAAGGATACATGCTGACTGGTTTCGGCCTGCCATGGCCTCGTCAGGGGAACGGCTCCAGCTCCCGACCAGTTTGTGCAGGGATGGCCAACTCCCTTCTTCATAGTCAAGTCCACGACCAGCGACAAGCACCTCGAACTGAACCGAGTCGACCTGCCTGAACTCTGAAGAGGTACCATCCTGTGCTCCTGCACGCCCCTTCCCTGGAACCATTCCCAGTCAAACTCTGCTCTTTGCCAACCAGCATGCGTGTCTTCCATCCTCCAAGCGTCTTAGGAATCACTTCGTGACATTCTCCCCCACCCAAATCCTGCGACGTCCTCGTCGCAGTGCGGCGCTTCACTACTGCGTCCACTCCCTTCCAAAGTCTGCCTCCATGCGGTATGCTCACCTTCCCACCATCGCTTCCTTGTGCAGTTCCCTGCACTGCACTCGCCCAATGATAGGCCTCGGACCAAGGGGACGTCCACTCCTCAAGGACGTGACTCTTCTCCGTCATGTCGCCTCCGCGACATCCCGAGCAAGCAATGGCCTTCTGCCGACTTGATGCTCGCCCTTCACCATGGTTTGCATCACCCAAGGACTAAGCACGAACTTTGGTGCGCGCGGCCCTCCGGCCCTTCAATGCGCAACTTCAACGGACGCCTCTTCCTGGGGAGATGGAGGCTCTCCCCCCCAACTGCATTGATTCCTCCACATCGACGCAACTTCAATGCACCGTCTTCATTCTCTGACCCCTCCTGGACCGACAAGGGGGCACCCCACCGTGCTTTACCCCAAGTCCTGCTCTGATACCATTTGTCACGGGCCTAGAGATTTGGCGCAGCGGCACGGCCCGTGCGGCACCAAGGCGTTGCTTCAGCTCGCGCAAGCGCCCTGGTCAGCCACCACGACCTGCCCTCCCAAGGATACATGCTGACTGGTTTCGGCCTGCCATGGCCTCGTCAGGGGAACGGCTCCAGCTCCCGACCAGTTTGTGCAGGGATGGCCAACTCCCTTCTTCATAGTCAAGTCCACGACCAGCGACAAGCACCTCGAACTGAACCGAGTCGACCTGCCTGAACTCTGAAGAGGTACCATCCTGTGCTCCTGCACGCCCCTTCCCTGGAACCATTCCCAGTCAAACTCTGCTCTTTGCCAACCAGCATGCGTGTCTTCCATCCTCCAAGCGTCTTAGGAATCACTTCGTGACATTATGCTATGTTCCTCTTTGTGGAGGAGGAATCAAGCATCAGGTGGTCTTGGCGGTTGACCTATGAAGGAAGATGGAAGATCCTACACATTACGGGCACGCTGGGCTGCTGATCCATTCTTATGGTTCATTGGGAGGAGTCTTTTTATGATGTCGGTGGTGATTCGTTGGAGTACCGAGTTCTGAGATCTGCATATTCCACCAAACAATCTCGAGTTCCTCTCGAATCAGAGCTCGTCGATGGTGGCTGAGAGTGCCAATTTGTTGACGGAATTGGTGAGATTTCTCTTGGAGTCCAATGCTGAGCAACCCAGTGTATGAGGTTGTTCCATGACAAGGGATTAACATGGAACCCACAATGATTTTGTATGTGAGACTAAATGGGAGATAAAAGTGGGCAAGAGAAAAAGATGTGGTTCAAAGATTCTGAACACAAAGGTGAAAAAGAATAAATTTTGATATTCTCTTTTCATATATCATATGCTAGTTTACAGGCCTATATATATAGAAGTATATTACAAATTCTATCTAAGGAAAAGATGATCATAATTTTTTTAAAAAGTCAACTACCTAACTATGGATAATTCCTAAAAATCCTCCATAACTAATTTCCTAACAACTCAGCCTAGATCTTTCCACACTCCTCCTCAAGCTGGCTCGAAAAAATATCTTGCATTCCCAGCTTGCATGTAAGATTGTCAAATTTCCCCTTCGGTAATCCTTTAGTGAGGATATCTGCTACCTGTTCTCCTGTAAGAATGTAAGGCACACATCACTCCTTCTTCCAATTTCTCCTTTATAAAATGTCGATCAACTTCCACATGCTTAGTCTTATCATGTTGGATAGGATTGTGAGCTATGTTGATTGCAACTTTATTATCACATTAAAGCTTCATAGGCATTGGACTTGAGATTTTAAGATCTTCAAGTAATCTTTTCAGCCACAAAAGTTCACAAATTCCATGAGTAACTGCTCTGAACTCAACTTCTGCACTACTCTTTGCTACAAAGGTTTGCTTCTTGCTCCTCCAAGTTACCAAGTTTCCACCAACATAAGTACAGTAACCTGAAGTAGACCTTTTATCCGTCACACTACCTACCCAATCAGCATCGGTATAGGCTTCAATCCTTAGATGGCCATGGTTTTCAAACAACAAACCTCTTCCAAGTGATCCCTTTAGGTATTTAAGAATCCGATAATGAAGTGAAGATCCTAATATGGGGAAAAACTGACAGCAAGCTATTTAGGGGCGTCTCAAATTTCAACACCCTAGTTTGCATTCTGTTGATCAAGTATGAAGTTGTAAGAATAGCCTCAGCCCAGCAACCTCAAGTAAATGGCGTTTTTTTTTTCTCTCAGCTATCCCGTTTTGCTGTGGGGTATCAGAGCAAGTGGACTGATGGAAAATACCCTTTCTTTCAAAAAATCACCAAGAATAGAGTTAAAGAATTATTTTCCGTTGTTGTTTCTAAATACTTGAATCCGGGTTTGAAACTGGTGTTGTTTCTAAATACTTGAATCCGGGTTTGAAACTGGTTTTCAATCATGGCATAGAACTCTTTAAATAGTCTCGCAGCCTCAGATTTTTCTCTCAAAATATATACCCAACACATTCTAGTATGGTCATCAATGAAAGCGATAAACCACCTATTTCCAGTCACATTAGTAACCCGAGAAGGCCCCCACACATCACTATGAATCAAATAAAATGGTTTGGATGCTTGATATGAATGAGAAAGATATGAAACACGATGATGCTTTGATAATTGGCAAGATTCACATTGAAATAACAAAGGATTTAAATTTTTGAACAGGGATGGAAACAAATGTTTTAAGTAAGAGAAACTGGGATGGCCTAACCTATAGTGCCATAACATTATTTGACTTTTAACAGAAATAGAAATATCACTACTACTTGCAGCTTGAGCTTGTCCACTCTTGAAGATTTCATTATCAAAATAATAGAGTCCATCAACCATCATAGCACTGCCAATCATCTTCCTTGAATATAGGTCCTGAAATTCACAGTGAGAATCAAGAAATTTGACAACACAGTTCGAATCTTTGGTGAGTTTACTAACTGATAAAAGATTGCATGAAAGGTTAGGCACATGGAGGACAGATTTTAAAACAAGGTTTTCTGAGACAACCATAGAACCTTTTCTTGCAACTGGAGATAAACTACCATCAGCAATACGAATTTTTAAGTGACCAGAATTTGGAAAATATGTACTAAACAAATGTGATAAACTAGTCACATGATCAGATGCACTAGAATCAATGATCCAAGGTGCCAGATTTAAAGAACTAGTGAGAGCACTTAAAGAGCAACCATTTTGGGCAAGAGAACCTGAGGAGACACTTGAAACCTGAGTTTGGTTCAGCAGTTTAGAGAGGTGACCAAGCTGCTCTTACTGAATGGAGATGTCTCTGCCTACCTTCCAATTTGCTGGTTTTCATGTAGTTTTCAGCATGTTTCTCGCATGTGCGTTGGTTTGTTACAGAAATCACACTAGATCTTGGTTTTCTCTTCAATCTTCCGATGTGGGTGATTTGTTGGTTTTGGATTAACCGCAGCTGCTGCCATTTCAGTGGCTGTTACATTGAGTGCAGAGTTCTCACTATGAGTGCTAGAAGATTTATTTTAAATCATCACTAACCTACGGCTTTCTTCCTCCTAACTTCCGAGAAGACTTCTCTAGACTCTAATGGTAAGCAGTGGCTCTTTGCCTAGAATACGTCCTATCACTTCGTCTAACTCTGGGTTCTATCACCTACACACTTCCATTCAAAATCATAAAAGAGGTCAAGTTCTTGCCACAAACCTTGTAATATGTTGTAATACTTTGTAACAGTCTGATCTCTTTGTCTTGTTTCTCGGATCCTTGTTTTAATTTCATAGACTTTTGCGGAATTGCCTAAGTTTGAGTATATCTCACTCACTGCGTCCCATAATTCTTTGGCAGTGGAGAGATACATAAATGTCTGGCCTATCTTCGATTCCATGGAGTTCACTAGCCATGACATAATCATGGAATTTTCTGCATCCCAAACGGCATATGTTGGATCATCTTCCTTTGGGGCCTGCTTTGCACTAGTTAAATAACCAATCTTCCCCCGCCCTCGGACAAACAACTTTATGGATTGAGACTACCGTAGTAAATTTTGTCCATTCAGCTGACGAGTGGTAATTTGGAGGATTGGGTTGTCACCTGAACCGGATGAAGTGATCTGGGATTTCCGAGCATTTGAAGAATCGACCGAAACTTCCTCAGTGGAGATTCCAGACATCGTGGATTTAACCAAAGAAATCGTCCAGAAACGACGAAGAGAAATAGAAGAATAAGTCTTTTATAATTCTGGTATAAACAACCAGAATTAACGATGAATATTTGCTGCTTTTATCGGATGATCAGCAAAACAATGGAGTAATTTACCGTCCTAGTGAGTGCGGCTCTGAACCTCTGATACCATGAACACAAAGGTGAAAAAGAATAAATTCTGATTTCTCTTTCCATATATCATATGTTAGTTTACAGGCCTATATATATAGAAGTGTATTACAAATTCTATATAAGGAAAAGATATATACAGATCATAATTTTTAAAAAAGGTCAACTATCTAACTATGGATAATTTCTAAAAATCCTCCCTAACTAATTTTCTAACAATTCAGCCTACATCTTTCCACAGATTCCTAAGAAGCACGGACACGGATACGACACGACACGGACACGGCGACACGGCAAATCCAAAAAAATTAGGACACGGACACGGCGAATAGTGTATACACACACACACACACACACACACACATATATATATATGTGTGTGTGTGTGTGTGTGTGTGTGTGTGTATATACACTATTCGCTTTTTATGTAGTACTTTAAAAATTACCGAGTGTTACTATTTTTCATCAACCTCACAATGGAAAATATATACAAATCATAACTTATAACTAATAAACTATAAAAGAACAATGTTGCAGAGTTATAAAACCAAATAAAAAACAAGATATTAGAATAATAATTAGTATCATTTAATCATCATTGCAACTTTACTCCAAATACAAAAGCATAGACTGAAAGGACTATTAACATTCATGATTGTTTAACATTCAGGACTGTACTGTTAGCACTTAACATTCACAAAAACCTAAAGGCTAGTCCCAAAAAAGATACAAAAACAAGTCAGTGTACTATCATCTATTCCCATCCATCATTTGACCTAGGACTTTACCATTTACAATACCAAAAGGGTAGTCCAAAACAAAAAAAAAAGAACATATCAGCATTCATCTATTGTTGTTCATCATCAATTGTCTCATGAATCTCATCATCATTAACACTTCCATCATCGGTAAATAATACCGCCTCTAATTCTGGCTCATCAAGTGAGAGGTTTGCAACCTCAAGCACCCCAACATCACCAAATGAATCAAATGCATCTCCTGCAATATCCCACATCTTAGTTCGTCCTTCATTGTACTGTGGGGTTCTCCTTGACAGAAGACGGAGATTACTATGAATGAAAACCAAATCTTCAGCCCGTTGTGGCGCCATCTTGTTCCTTCTCAATGAGTGAATAAAAGAATAAGTACTCCAGTTCCTCTCACAACATGAGGAGGAAGAAGGCTGGACAAGCAACTTCAAAGCTAACTCTTGAAGCAAGGGACCATATGAACCATGTACAACCCACCAACTTTTAGGATCCATGGTATATCTATCACATATAGAATCACTCTCCCCAAATTCCCCCGAGTTTGATGAAAAATTAGCATACTCCAATTGGACTTTTGAACGCTCTTGTGGGTCACTAAAGTATTTTTTAAGGCACCTTGTTCTCTCTCTTGAGACCTCTAAATCCTTGTGTGGTGGAACTCGACTTTGGTCTTCACTAAGCCACACATCACTATAGTACCTACAATAAATAAGAGAATGCATTTAATTCATAATTTAATTTCCTTAATTCTAAACTAAGATTAAAACTTCTTTAGCTTACAAATTAATATCTAATGATTTACCTTGGATTTAGTGAATGTGCCAAGCAATGAAGCGGAGTATTGTTCTTGTTCCAACGAGCTACAAGTATCCCATGCACCACTTCATAAAAGGAAGAACTTTCACTTTGTCGCTTTCTTTCATACCTATATATTGCCATCTTCACTTTTTCAATCATTGTATCCCACATATCATAAACTAAGGGAAGACAAGGCTTATCGGTATCACAAGCCCTTAGCATGTCATAAATAGGTGAAGTAAAGGAAAGGATATAATCAATCTTTCCCCACCATTGTTCATCCAACAGCTTCTCTCTCACATAATCGGCCTTTCCTATATCATCCTCCTTATAGCAAGTCCACTTGTCACTTATGACCATTGCTTGGATACCACCTTTTATAAGTTTAAATCTTTTCATCATCACAATAACAGAAGCAAAGCGTGTCTCTGCAACTGAAAGCAACTTCAAGCTGACAAACTCATTGAAAATAGCTAATCTCATTGAATGGTTCATGATGAAATTCTTTATTATTGTAACCTCATCAGCATAATCAAGAATCCAACCACACTCTGCATATGCAATTTCATTCTTTTCCACATTTTTTGCAGCACAAATATTTTTGAGGGCAAGATTAAGAGTATGGACCACACAAGGTGTCCAAACAATGTGAGGGAATTGCCCTTCAATTAGTTGTCCAGCAGCCTTGCAATTTGGGGCATTGTCTGTAATTACTTGGATCACATTTTGGGGGCCAACCTCATTTATGACTTCCTTCAACAAATTGGAAATGAAAAACTTGTCTTTAATTCCATCGGAACAATCAACAGCTTTCAAAAACATGGGACCTCCTTCTGTCATAGCCATAAAATTAATTAAAGGCCGCCTTTGTGGATCACTCCAACCATCACTTGCAATGCTAACACCCTTTGCCTTCCATGTACTCCTAATTGGTTGCAATAATCTATCAATATTTGCCTTTTCTTTTTGAAGTAGAGTGGTTCTCAATAGATTATAACCCGGAGGCAAATAACCTGACAGAGTATTATTTGCAGCATAGTTGTATGAACTCACATAATACGGGTTTCTTGCTAGATGAAACGGCAATCCTGCGGAATAAAACATCCTAGCAATCTCTGAGTGCAATTGTTCCCGAGCCTCATTATTAAATGCCTTCCCAATGGCACCCCCACTTGCCTTTCTTTTCTTTGGTACATAAGCCTCCTGAGTGAGACTAGTAGTACCACCCAATGATGCACTAGACGGCGGCAAAGGAACTTTTTTTGGTTTAGAATTTTTAATTCTCAATTCGGCTTCTTCAATTGCTTTTTGCATTTCTGCAATATTCTGATATGTGACTTTTGGACATATACGAATACCCATACCAGTGTTCTGCAACAAGTGGGCTTTAACTCTTGTATAAGACCCCCTGAATTCGTTATTACAAAAGTGGCATTTGAATAAAAAATTTCCTCCTCCACCACCAATTTTTTCTAATTGTGTGACATAGTTCCAAAGTGGTTTGTTATCATCTTGTTCGAATTGAGGAGTACAACTAGCAACTGATGTAGACAATGACATGTCTAATTCCCTTGACATAAAAAGAAAAGAAAAAAAATCCATACTTACAGCAGTCAGCAAAGAAAGAACAGTCAGCAAAGAAAAAATAAATTCCTATTTGCTACAGATTCATAAGTCATATGCAATAGATGAAATTAAATCAAAGATGAAATCCAATTCATTTACAGGTCAATAAGTCACGACTCACACAAGCTAAAATTTAAAGCAAGAATAAAGACAACAGAGAAGAAGAAGAAGAAGCAGAAGAAAGAAATTAGGAAAGAAATTAAGGTCTGTAAAAAAGGAAAAATACCAGAAAAGAAGAAGACGGGTTTGTGAACTGGGGTTAGTGGAGGGGGGGGGGGGGGGGGGAGGAGAGAGAGAAAAGAAAAAGAAAGAATTTGGGGTTTTGAAAAAGGAAAACAAAAAACAAAAAATAAAAAATAGATGAAGAAGAAAGAAACTGGGGTTAGTGAAAAACGGGGGAAAAAAAAAAACAAAGGAGAGAGAAAAGAAAAAGAAAGAAACTGGGGTTTTGAAAAAGGAAAACGAAAAAAAAAACAAAAAAAAAAATAAATGAAGAAGAAAGAAAGAATCTGGGTTTGTGAAAAAGGAAAAAGAAAAAAAAAAATGAAGAAGAAAGAAAGAAAGAAACTAGGGTTTGTGAAGAAAAAGAAAGAAAAGAGGAAGGAGGAGGAAGAAAAGAGAGGAGAGAGAGAGAGAAAGAGAGAGAGAGACTGACATGGAGGCTGGAAGGAGTCACTTTGATCTGCAGCAGGAAGTTGCAGAGCTTCGTCGTCAGTTTGAGAGAGCACAACCCCCGTCCTTTGAATCTGATCTTGTAATAGTGTAATGACTGCCTTAAATATCTATCTCTTTTGTTTAAAATTACATATTAACCTTGAAAGTTTAAAATTATTATGTTCTGACCACATAAGTAAGTAAATAACTTTATATATTTGTACTTTAACCTAACTTTCTTTTAAAAATTATATTTTAAACCCCCAAAAATAAGACACGCGTGTCGGACACACACCCTGGCGTGTCGGACGCGTGTCCGTGCCGTGTCCAATCCGTGTCCGAAAATTTTAAAAAAATAAAAAATTCCAGACACGCTTTTTGCCGTGTCCGACACGTGTCGGGCCGTGTCCGACGCGTGTCCGTGTCCGACACGGATTCTTTGCCTATTTCGGAGTGTCCGTACTTCCTAGACAGCTTCTTTTGTAACTTGACAAAAAGGGCAATGGTTTAGGATCCCTGTATACTCAATGGCTTTCCTTATTGAGGGTAGGCATTCTGTTTAGGATTGACAGCCAGAGAAAGAATTTTTGCCTTGGTATAGATATGGAGTTCCAAACCAAATGGGCCCCCGAGGAACGAGCTCCAATGGAGGTGAAATTGAAGCTAGTGTGTGTTTTAGGGAGAATTTTCCATTTGGTGAAGTTAACCAAGTTATGGATGGAGGTCATCGGAGCTGGTAAAGGCAGATGGGATGGAGATCTGTTGGTTAATAGCTGCTGGGTGTTCATTCAGACTGTCGGATAATGTTGGTTTGAGAGGGGTTTCTGTATTGGGGAATGGGTTTTTCACATTTTGGGTAAGGCTTCCTGACATGCTGTCCCAGCAAAATGAGTTGACAAAGCATGGCAATTCAAATTTGAAGAAGGAAGAGGGAAAAGACTTTGACTTCCCTGCAGGTGGTCGGAATCCTTGTTGGCTGTGAGGGTGTCAACGTGAGCTCTCAGACCTGAAATTGTTTGCATCAGTTGATAATGGTTCCTGTTTGCCCTGACAATAAGATCCCCTAGCCAAGCAACTTCTTTGATAAGATCAGCTATTGAGGAATGCATGATGGTAGTTTCAAGGTTATCAGACAAGAGTCTGATTTAAGGAGCCTTGTGAAGTGCTTGTTGTTAACATTTCTCTCTTGGCAGTGAAGGAGAGGGTTTAGAAGCATGTTCATGTTTCTTGTGTGGCAATTTATTTGGCTTTGGTTTTGGTGGATGAGAGCTGGCTGGTTTGTGGATTTTTTTTTTGTAGTGGTGGATGAAATGGTTGTCTAAGTGGATGTTTTCAATTGGGGAAAAGGTTGGTGGATGAATGTGGAAGTGGTTTATTGTGGGGAGATTTTGGGATTCTGATATCATTCAGAAGATTCTAATTTCATTCAGAAGCTTCATCTAGAGGAGCATTCTTTTGAGCTGAGAAATCTTGGAGAAGAGGATGCTTCATTTTTACAACACCACAAAGAAAAATCCCGAAAAAAATTGGTATCAGACTCAGAATGAATATGGGCTTGCTTGGTTCAGTTTCCAGAAAACAGTTCTCAAGAACTTAAAAAGCATAAAACTGTTTTAATAGAGCCATAAAAGATAGTTCTCTGAAAACAGGTCTTTCTGCTTGATTTAGTTTTCTGAGGTGGAACAAAAAACCTCTTTTCTGGAAGAGGATCACACCTCTTTTGAGACGAAATCAAAGGGGTGCAGGAAGAGGTAGAATATACGGGAAAAAGTTGAGGAAACCACAAGTTAGATCTATTGGAGGATTTAAGGGTCTTTGCAATCCAACCAAAACCTCGAAATGTTCACCCTATCATAGTGGAACATCAGGGGTATGAACAATCCCTTGAAACAAATAGAAGAGAGAAAATTGATCCGTGAGTTTAATCTTGACATTGTGGCTGTTCTGGAGACCAAAATTAACCCTGCAAATTGTGATGTTACTCGTTGAAGAATTGGTAACTCTTGGAGCAAGCTAAACAACTATAATTATTTATGGATCCTATTAAATTCTGAGAAAGTTAAGGTTCAAATGCTCTATGGAAACAGACATGCTATCCACTGTTCCATTCAACTTCTTGCGTCCTAGTTAGAATTTCAGGCCTCTTTCATTTATCCAGCAAAATTAAAACCTTGGAAGGAAGGCTTTATGGAGAGACTTAGCTCAGCTCTCAGCTGTGACCTTTTCCTTTGATAATCCTAGGACATTTTAATGTTATTAGATACACTCATGAGAGCTATAGTTGCTCAGGCAGATAGACCCTACTATGGATGATTTTGCTGCATGCCTAACTTAAAAAAGGGTTTAAAGATCTGAGATACACGGGTTTATTATACATGGTAAAATAAAAGTTCCTACAACACCTAAAATATACTTTAGTAGGTCATTATGGAGTTCCAAAATTGATACACGAGAAAGTGAGAAGGTCAAGATAATTAAGGGGGACTAAAGAAGTTAAGACTTGATAAAAAATAGTTGAAAATAACAACTGAAACTGACCCTGAACGGCACGGATACAGTTGTCAAGAAAGAACAAAAAAAATGTTTTAAAAGTCTTAAATAGAAATATTTATTCACAGATAATGTTAATTATTTCATGGGAAAGAGTATTAATAAATTATTCAAATAAGGAAAAACCAAACAGTAAATGCTAAATTAATGTCAAGCCTTGCGGGGGACTACTCCAAGTCATTCTTTGTCAATAATCCAATCAATGCCCTCTTAAATGATGATGAATTTAATTTTTATTGTCAGAATATTTTTTTGGTCCACGCCTCATCCATGTCAAAATTAAAGTTTTGGCAACATCGCTGCATATTATATAAAACTGAAAAAAATTTGTGCTTCAATTTTTCATTGGATGGATTAAATAAAAGAGTATATCAATAAATAAATAAATAAATAAATTTTCAAACTTGAATGACAGCAAGGTTGAACACATTTATAGAAAACTGAATATGCTAAAATTAAATGAATACAACCCTGCTCATTCTTAACTAGTTGTGGACCAATATTTGAAAATATTTAAGTATAGGGCTAGTTGTATTACTATGTTGCAATCCTTTTCCATATAAAACATAACGTGAACTCCTTTTCAATTTATATTATAATTGATGTGTTGGAAGTCAGAAAAAAGTGGATGTGGGAACTGAATAAATATATTTTTATCTTGATCCGATTCATTTTTCTCTGAAATCATAGATTACAATATTATGAACAACAAATCCTTAATTTTTTTGAAAAAAAAAATTTTTCTTGTCAATAATCCGGCTTTTAACCATTCCTCACATAGAGGAAAAATAAATAAATATGAGATATTAGATACTAATAATATAGTATATATATATATATATATATATATATATATATTTGTATAAGGTGTTAGTGTTTTATTGGAAAAAAGCAAGGTACTGGTGGAAATGGAATGCTTAGATTTTTAATGAATCCTATCATTGTGTAGAAAAGCACCGAACATAATATCTAAGAAAGGCGGTGCATGAAAATACAGTAAATACTAAACATAATAACTTAGAAAGGTGGCGCGCACGATAATACGTAATATATATCTTAGAAAGGTTTCAGAGGAAAATACTAAGCATAATATCTTAGAAAGGCGGCGCAAGTGATAATTAATAGAATCCTTTGTAAGCATTCCGAATCATGTATTACCACTCTTGTTTTTATTCCATGCATTACGCGGCACATGTGATAGTGCATAACATCTTAGAAAGGCGACACACATGATAATTAATAGAATCATGGGTAAGCTTCATTGGTAATCACTATTTTAGGAAAACGATAAATAATTCGATTCAGGCTGCGTATCAGCACTCTTGTTTTCATTCCATGCATTACGTGGGAAATTTGAACATTTATATGTAAATGTTAGAGCAAAGCAACATTTCTTGTAGCACTAGTAATTTTTTTTTTCTTGCTTGCTTTTGTGACTGAAAAGAAATTTCTGATTTAATTACCTAGAGTTTGCCTTCATGTAATTTACCATCATCACTGCGTGTTTTTTTCTTTAAAAAAAAAAAAAAAACATGAAACAATATCATTTTACGGAGAAATCAGTAAAGGAAACTTCTACGCAGTTGAAGCAAAACACCCACCCAAAAATGATTCATATATTTATATATATAAAATTAGATTCAACAATATATACATACATAAAATATGAACACTACATGTCAAGGAGAATAAATGTGAGGCCATGCACTGTTGAGGTCATCAGGCAGGTCCTTGTCCTTTGTGCCACCACTTGTTCCGGCAGCGTCTTCAGGTGGCAGCCCCAAGTCACTCCCTCCACCAATATGAAGATCCTGGTGATGGGCCATTGTATCCATGAACCATTGATCATTCATCAATTGTTCCATTGGTGTGGGAATGCTCAAGGTCCTTACATCTCTATCACCAATATCCCCATGAAATGGGGCTGCAGCTTCTTCTTCTACAGGTGCTGGCGATGCCTGGTGATGATGCTGACGAGGAGGAGGTGGTGGTGGTGGTGCAGAAGGATGATCTGCTGGATTTTGTGGGCTGCTGCTGCTGCTGCTGCTGGTCATGATTTGTTGCTTCCTTTTGTGGAGCCTGTCAACCAAGTCAGCAGCCAACAAAGACACACCATTAAGTTGGTTTGCATCAACTAGTCCCTTTACATTCATATTACCTTCAGATATTTGCCACGTGATTTCCTCCATTTCCTTCTCATCATTCTTCTTCTTGGCTTTGTTGATCTTTTCCTCCTCTTTCTCCAACCTCTCCATGAGGTAGCTTACAAGTGTACTACCTTTTCTGGCTCTTTCAGTTTCGGGCATGGCAAAAAACCTCGCCATTACTCCTTCCATCTCTTGCTGAGATGGCCAAACTGCGGGACCTGCTGCAGCTTCATCTGGACTGTAAACAACTATGCCGATCTGCACGTCGCATAGGACACACAGTTCCTCGGCTTTCTTAAACAAACCAGCTCTTCTTTTTCTAAGACAAGATTTTCTAGTACTCTCATTCATAATCTTCGCAATTTTAACCTTCTTTCTTGCCATTTCTATATAGGGATATATATGTGTGTGTGTGTGTGTGTGTGTTTTTTTATTCTCCTATAAAAATCCTTGTTTTTGGGTGTGTGTAAGTTGATAGTATATCTGTGTGTGTTTATTTTGAGAGAGAGAAAGAGAGAGAGAGAGAGGAGTGCTTGCAGGGAGAGAGAAGAATCCAATTCCCTGCAGGGTGTGTGTGTGTGTAAGTAGGTAATATATATGTGTTTTTTGTGTAAGCACTGATCACTTATGTTTGTGTGTGTACAGATGTATATAACTATATATAGAGGGAGGGAGAGGGAAGAATTAGTCAATAGACGTTACTATTTGTGGGGTAGAAACAAACTTTGAGAGTTAGGTTGATTGCATTGTCTCTTCCGGTAAAGAAGATTACAATAATTTGGGTGATTATTAATTTTGAGTCTATGGAAGGAAAATACGTATTGATACTTATTAATTGGTTTAAAGATATTGACCAGCTTATTCAAATAAAATTGTCATTTGGTGAATCTCATAAACATGCAATAAGACTTCATTCAAACGTGTCTTTCCTTTTATGAGTTTGTTTGGCTTTGGAGGAGCTGGGATCGTCTGTGGTACAACACATCCATTCTTTGCAATGTAATACAGTAAAACATTTAATTCTCTTTGTTGATGTGTTGGCCTTTTCTGCCCTTTTGTAGTTTGGCTGGACTTGCCTTTATTGTACAGTACAAATTAATTTACTTCATTTACATCACCCAAAAAAAAAAAAAAAACAAGGAGGTGGGAATTTTTAATTTGTATATGCTTCCTCTTACATTATAAGTTTATTTATTTATTTTTTGAAAAAAAAAATACATTATAAATTTGAGTTTTTATATTTTAAAAAGAAGAAAGCTGGATTTAACATATTTGTTAAATTTTAAACTTTCTATTAAATTGTCATTCATTTATTCATGATCAGTTAAGTAATCCTTTGTCTAAATAAACTAATTATCTTATGGGCTTCTCGAACATCCTATATGATTTTATGGCTTTTAATTGTCTTGTAAATTTTATTTTTTTTAGATAAAAGGACATTTGCCAATAAATAATTAATATAATACTGTTAATAACAACATAAATATAAGGTAAAAATAAATGCCATGATTCAATAACTCTAAAAAAATGTGGCACGGTCTTATGTTACTCAGTTTAAATAGTATTCTTAACATTAATTACTTTGGTTATTTAATATATAAACATAAAAAATGTATTATATATTTAAGAGATTTGGCTATAGGAGTAGAATTTGTGTTTCACTTTAGTCTTTTATATATAAATAAATATAATTTTTGGATTGGATTAAATAATATATTGTCTTAGAATTTTATAGAAGTATAAAAATTCTACCTACGTTTAATAGTAGTGTATAATGTATATACAATAACTCCTAAAAAATGTGGCACGATCCCATGTTATTTAGTTCAAATATTATTCTTAAGAGTCAATTAGTTATAGAAGAATAGGAAATTAATCACTTTGGTTATTTAATATAAACATAAAATGTATTATATATTTAAGAGAATTGATTAAGTTTCATACAACTTTTTGTCATTTATATATAAATACATATATTTTTGGATTGAATTAAATAATATCTTGTTTTAAATTTTCATAAAAAGTAAAAAAATTCCTAGAAAATGTGGCTTACTCCCATGTTATTTAATTCAAATAGTATTTTTAAAAGTCAATTAGTTATAAAATAATATGAAATTAATAACTATTAAGTATTCAATATAAATATAAAAAATGTATTATATATTTAAGAGAAGTGACTAGTAGTAGTGTTTGTGTCTAATACAACTTTTTGTCATATATATATATATATATAAATATATTGTTGGATTGAATTAAATAATATCTTGTTTTAAAATTTTATAAAAGAGTAACAATTCTACCTACATTTAATAGTTGTGTGTGTGTGTGTGTGTGTGTGTGGGGCAAGTGAATTGAATGACGTCCTGTCCTCTTTTGACTTTTCGCCGGATACCGATGCTGACAATGTAGATTACGGGCGAAGACCATGGCATACTAGTTCCCCAGATTCGAAGGTAGGTATATATATATAATATATGTATATATAGAAATGTTTGAGAGAATTGGTGAGAGAAATTCGTTTAACACAAGTTTTTATCCCTTTATATAATATTATGTATAAAATAAAATAAATTTTTTGTATCTATCACTAAAATACAGAATTGGTGTCTGATGAAAACTCTTGTTAAAATAAAATAGAAGAGTTTGTGTGTAACACAATTTAGATTAAATAAAATGAAAAATTCTTTGAAAACTCTAGTACTATATCGTAGCATGAATTTATTGTGTTTGTTTATGTTAAAGAGTTCAAAATAAGGTGAAAAGAGATTTATTTTAATTTTAATTATTATTCTCAAAATTAGTTCTTTCTATTCTCGGGAGAGTTTGTGTTTAAGATTGTACTATTTCAATCATTATTCTCAATTAAGAATTTTTCAAAATTAATTACTTCTATTATTTGAAGAGTTTTTGTTTAAGATTGTATTTATCACTATAAAAAATAGTTTTGTGTCTTTCCAATTAAGAATTTTTTAGAATTATGATTTTTTTTTTTGTTTATCTTGTTAAAATAAAATAGAAGAGTTTGTGTTTAATGAAAACAAAAATTATTTTTTTTAATAAAATAAAATTATAGAAAATAAAATAATATAAAAATTTAAAATAATCGAAAACTATTTCTACTTTTAATAATAGTATATATAGATATAGATATGAATATATAAAATAATCAGAAATTTTTTTGTACTTTTAATAATATCAATAGATATAAATATATCATATTTATTTGCATTATTTCTTGTTCTAGTTTATGAGCATTTATGAGCGTTACATATATCTATTTATCTGAATTCATTTTAATTCAACCTTTCCTTTTGCTAAATATTACCCTTGGTATGCATTACAATTTACATCACTCATATTATTTTTTTTATTATTATTTATTAAATCCAGAGATAAAACGAGGCCCGGTGGGAAACAAATAAATTTAACCGTTTCCGACCGATATTCTTAACAGCTATGAAAAATAGCCGTTATAATACGGGAACAATTAAGGGTTAGTCTGAGGTCTCCAATGAGAGAGAGATCTCATACCTAATATTAGGTATATATATTTTTTACAAATAAATTTTGTTTGGTATATTGTATTAATTATCGTAATTATATCTGCTCTTTTATTGGTCAATACATCTTTATTTCAGTAAATTTTTTTTATCTTTATTATTATCTTATTATTAATGATAAGAATTTCGTTTGAATAAATACGAGAGAAAAGAAAAGATAAGATAATATTAATTATGAGATAAAAGAAATGATAAAAATAACCTTATTCATATTTGGATAAATTATGAGAGAAAATGATAGATAGAGGAGAAAAAATAAAAAGACAAAAAAGAAATAAGAATTAAATTATTATTATAACTTTTTATAAAATGTTATAAGATGAGAGTCAAATGTTATAAGAATGTAATTTCGGTATTATAAAAATACTATTTAGTCATTTTTTTTTTGGGAGATAACACATGAGAGATTTGGAGGTCCTTAATCCCAAATCTTTCCTATCCTTTATTTTCTCTCTAATATAAATTATCCAAATACAATTTTTACTGTCTTTCTTTTCTTTTCTTTTCAAATCCTTCAAAATCACTCAATTTGATGCCTTAGGGATGATTTGGTCTCTATGTGAGGGATTAGGAGCCAACAGATTGATAATAAGGGAGGTTAGAGATTCTAAAAAGGTCCATGATGATTAAAAGCAAGGCGAATTCAGGAATTGTCAATGGGGGTACTAGTATTGAACATAAATTTAATTATATAATTTCATAAGTAAATTTTTTTTGAATGGATTAAAAAGGGGCTAATGCTATTATTAAATTTAAAAAAAAAAAAAAAAAAATTGAGCTGAACATACTATACTAATTTTTTTTTTTGGGGGCCTCAAGCCCACCCAAGCTCCCCTCTGCGTCCGCCACTGATTCAAAGACGAAATTGGTAATATTGCTAACACACCATTTTTTTAAAATTTTTTATTTTTGAGCGATTTTAATTAAATGATAAAGAAAATACTTTAGGTTCCATTTGATAAAATAAATTTTTTTAAGAGCTGGTTTTGAAGAGATTAAATTTTAAGTTAGATTTGAGAATTCTTTTTTACTTATTTGAATTTCAAATTTTTTATTTTAAGTAACATTTATATTCTCTAAGGAGGGAAGAAGCAAAGTTGTGTACTTGAATAAATATTTTTTATTTTCTATTTGTCATTTTTTTTTTCAAAAATAAATAAATAAGGAAAGAAAAAATAAAAAATTTGCATTCCCTTCTTCAATCAAACCCTAAATTTACTTCAAATCTTATTCTTTCACTCATGTCTGATGTATGCACAGTAACGTCAAATCTTAGTTTTCTTATTGAAAGACAAAAATGTTCTAAAAAGTTTATTTAGGACTCTTACTTTGGAGATTTTATTTATTTATTTTTTCATTCAAGTTCTAAATCATTTTTATCCATGATTGTAAAATTTTGTAGTTATAAATTTATTCAAAATTTGATATATAGCCTATTTTATATATATATTCCTGTAAGTTTTAGTTAATACTTGATAATATTGCATCATGAGACTTAAAGAATAACTAACCTAATTTAAATTCAATTCAAAAACTCAGTGTGGAATACTGGATTTTAGTATATATATTTTTTTATTCAGATATTTTTGTTAAATTTTGTATGGGGTATATATAAGAGTTTGACTTCATTTCACATCTAATTTAGCAAGAGTAATCTAATAGTATTTTTGTGATTGAATGTTGAAGCGCTTCCGGTGTTGCAATAGTACGGTTGTAACCTGCCAATATGGATTGCATACCTTGCTAGTTGATCTTCTATTAGCGGCTAACCGGAGATATTGCAAGGCTGCCGGAGGTGTGTCATCTTTTTGGTTCATCCATGCATCTCCAACGCGTACACATTTGAATTAACCTCTAAACTCTTCCCTGACTGACTCCACAGATACTACTATAAATGGAAAAGAGATCAACTGACTGACCACATTTACCTTATTTAACAAGCTTGGCCTCTTTTTCTTGAGGCTGCTTTTCTTTGCATTCTCACTCCACCACACTATAGCAGCCCAGCCACGGCAAGAATTGTGAATAGTGAGTGTGCTAGAAAAGCATGCCTCAAGAAAAGGAAGGCAAGACTTTGGAATAAAGTGCATGTGTAGTCACCTTTCTATCCAATCCATATATATATATATATATATATATATATATAGGTAGAGGCCTGTTGTGAGGCTCAAATGGTGCTAAATCGATCAGAGAAATATATATATATATATATAGTGCTTTTCTCATTCTAAAACGTACATCATGATGATATATATTAAGAGTTCGTCATATTTTGGTAACAAAATCCCTGAGTGAAGATTTTGAAAATCTCAAATTTGGGGATAGGACCCGTTAATCTCCTATTAAATGCTACACATTTTTAATTGATTACTTTAGAAACTCATTCCAGAATGAATATTCATATCTCATCTCATGGATTACTTCAGCAACTCAAAGATTTGGTGTATCTCACCCTCCAATATACTCCACCAGATATTAAGAGCTTGACTATTTTTGGTAACAAAATGTATGACATCCACAAGATTTATTTGGTGTTTAACAACATGTCTCAAATTTCAATAGATGCTCTATAATAATGCAGTAGCAGTTTTATAAAAAAGAAGGATGTGTAGTAAACAAGTTGAGTCGTTTCCCAACCCTCCGACACGGGCTTTGTGAACCCCACCTTGTCTTGCCAGTACGTGGACGGAAACCTTATTTATTTATTTTTAATGGAATTGGACTAAAATCCCAAATGTGATTTTTATTTTTAAGTTGAATGACTTTATGCCATGTCCTCAAAAAATAAATGAAATAAAATAAAATAAAATAAAATAAATAGAGCTAAACTTATTCTGTGTTTGCAAATGTCTAGACTCTGCAATTATCCCTTTCTTTTCATTTCCATTAGCAAATGTACATATATCTCCAATCGGTTTATTACTTAATGGTGTTATATTCTCAAAAACTTCTCTTGAATTCCAGTTTTAGAGATGAAAATAGTAATGAAGCAAGTTTTCAAAAGCAAAAAGAAAGAGAAGTGAAAGTGGTGTGGAAATGATTTGTGAAGAAATGAGAGTTGGTGTATTATTTGCCGTGACAAGTGCTGAACGCCTTATTCAGGAGGCCATTGAAGATGGTGCAGTAAAAGAATTAAAGCTTCGACTCAATGAAGCTTTGAGTATGAGAGCTCAATCTCTTTTATTCTGGTTACAATGTCAAAGTAGATTTTTGAATGGTTTATGAATCTAATCATCATTTTAATTTGGCTAACCCAAAAATAAATTTAAATTAGTCCATAATTAAGTGGTATCAAGGTAATTTTTTTGACCAGGTCAGTGACAGTCCTTGAAAGAGAACAAAAGAAAGAAAAAGGAAAATCTAATAAAAGAAAAAGAAAAACAAACAACTTTATCCCTTTATCTTTTTCTCTGATTCAACACCTCTCTCTCTCTCTCTCTCTCTCTCTATAGAGTGAGCTCTCTATCAAACCATTTGTTCTGATAAACAAAAATGTCAGCTACTTCTCTCTCCATGGCTGCTACTGCCACTTGTTCAACCTCACTTCACCTCTCCAACAAAATCTCCTCAAACCTTTCCTTTGAATGCCCTCTTCTACCAATCCCCACATCAAAACCAAAACCAAAACCCAAATTAGCTCTCAAAATCAAAACCCAGTTCTTCAATTCCCCTCATTTCTCTCTCCTCTCTCGCTCCTTCGCGGTCCGCGCTTTCGAGAACATCGGTGTCGCTGAAGAACCCCAAAACACAGACTCATCAGAAACAGATTCGGAAGAATTTCAAGAGAGTGAAGATGACGATGATGATGAGAAATCTAAGAAACAGTCAGCTGAAGCTGGTAGACTATACGTGGGAAACTTGCCATACTCCATGACTTCGTCCCAATTGTCCGAAATCTTCACCGAGGCCGGCAGTGTGGTTTCTGTGGAGGTTTCGAGCTTTTCTTGCCGTTTCAATCATTTTTTTCTTTTTTTTATTATTTGATTGTGAATTTTCAATTTTTGTAATTGTTGATTTTTTTTTGCAGATTGTTTATGATCGAGTTACGGATAGGAGTAGGGGATTTGCGTTTGTGACAATGGCAAGTGTTGAAGAAGCAAAAGAGGCCATTCGATTGTTTGATGGATCTGTAAGTCCCATTGTATTCATGCATAAATATTACATATTTGTATATGTTTACTATCTTGTACACTTCGAAGAAATAATGAATGTCCGCCTATTATGTACTTAAATTACTAAATACCAACAATTTTCTGTCCTGCTTTATATTGGAAATTTTTAGAACTACTTGCAAATTATAGAAAATTAGTTTAAAAAATAACAGCATTAAAAGGGGAGATTGGACAAAAACCTAACACTTGGCAATATTTTTCTTAAACTGACTGTTGTATGACTAACATTTGTCCTAGTGCTTGCCTACTTGAGTTTTTTACCTTTAAGTTTTGAATTACATAAAAATTAATGATGAAATAAGAAACACAGAAGTTTGACGGCTATGACCATAAAAACATACAGCCTGGAAATTAGCTCCTCTAACACAAGGGAAATGGTGAATAACGAGTACCCCTGAGGTACCCAATAGTTTTTCTATTGCGTGAATGTATCTGTATCCAAACTGAAGAATTAAATTTCAGCTTTAGGCAAAACTTTGGCAACATAGTGCTGTATTTTTAACAAAATCATGCAGAAATTTAGATTAGATATCTTTAATCGGGTTTGGGAGACACAGTTGTAGTAGGGGTGCAAGCGGTTTGGATTGGGCCAGATGTTTAGAAAAATTGGAACCAATCCGGTCTAAACAGTTCCATGAAAATTGGAATCGAACGCAACCACCTAAACCAAACCAATCCAAACCGCACAAGAGCTGTTTGGATCAGTTTGGTTCAATGGTTTGTGCTTTCAAGGCTTAAACGCATAATTAATTTAAGAAATACGGTCACTTTCGTATGACTGGAAGTAGAAAATGGAAATGCCAATGTTGTGCGAACAAAATGTTTGGTAGCTAGGAACAACATAGGCATAACGTGAATGTGATTGATATGCAAAAATTGAGATAGATGTATGGTAAGACTAGAAGGAACAAAATTAGAAACCATCGCATTTGTGAGATGGTTAGAGTTGCGGAACAGAATTAGAAACGATCACATTCGTGAGATGGTTGGAGATAAAATGAGAGAAAATCGGTTAAGATGGTTTGATCATGTGCAAAAAAGATCTTTAAGCTTGGCAGTTAAAAAGAGTGACATAATTGATGGTAATAGTAGGAGAAGAAATTCCTAAGGAATGGTATGATCACATGTTTAACTGAAGTCATAACCTTAGATAGAGTGGAATGGTAAAATAGGATTTATACAGCTGACCTTAAGTAGTTGGGAAAAAAAATCTGGTATATATATGTATCAATATATATACAAAAAATGTGGTGAAAACAAGTTGATAATATATATATATATATAGTGTATATCATCTCCTGCACAGTTATGATCCGTAGAAGTTTAAGGAAGTCTAAAACTATGATCTGTTAATATCAACCATGGAGCTTTAAATCCTTGCAAATAATTGAGACAACGTTGTCCTTGTAATTTATTTGTACTGGTAATCATGGTCAACAGCAAATCGGCGGCCGAACTGTGAAGGTTAATTTTCCTGAAGTGCCAAAGGGTGGTGAAAGGGAAGTAATGGCACCAAGGATACGGAGCAGCTACCAAGGTTTTATAGACAGCCCTCACAAAATATATGCAGGGAACCTCAGCTGGGGCCTCTCATCCCAAGGGCTTAGAGAAGCTTTTGCAGATCAGCCAGGTCTATTAAGTGCCAAGGTCATCTATGACAGAGACACGGGAAGATCTCGAGGTTTTGGGTTTATCACCTTTTCATCTGCCGAGGACGTGCAATCTGCTCTCAATACTATGAATGAAGCGGTAAGGAAGACCTGTGAATCATAATTTTTGTACTTGAAACCTTTAGTGGGTTATTTTTTGTAATTTGTTTCTGTGTAATTCTGTAATTAGGAGGTGGAAGGGCGACCTCTACGTTTGAATTTGGCTGCAGAAAGAACTCCTTCGACGACTCCACCATCACTGGAAAGCAATCCAGAAGGCAATCTTGACAGCAGTGAGATGCTTACTGGCATTAGCAGCTGATGGAAAGAGGTGTGTAGAAGAGTAATTCAGATTAGCTTCTTGAGGGGTATGTAAGAACGAGTTGCAAATATGTAGGAATGGGTGTCTGCACAAACTTGCAAGTTCAGACGCTCTTATTATCCTGTTGCTTTATTCTGCCCCTTGTTTGTTTTTGGGAACGGTTTATGCAGATCAGAGCATCAAGATGTTAAACCAGATGACCTTACTAATAGCTTTTTATTGCAAGTCTGAGATGAGACAATTTTGGGTTGTTGAGAATTGAAAGTAATGACAATTTGTATACAATTTATTGACAAATTGCCTTGTCCTTTGAAACTATGGATGTTAGAAATGTTGGAGACGTGCAAGATTACTTGCCTCATCTTTTCCTACGTATGAATAGAAATGCTGATAGAACTGATTCTTGGGTGGCTTATTAAGCTGTTTAAGATCAAACATTCTAAAGAAAGAGGAACTTTTGGACGTTGTATACTTTGTGCAACAAAAGCAAATATCGGTGAAACAATCGTCCATCATCTAGATGGCATGGAACAAATTGCTCTCCCAATCCTATAAAATTATGCGGATCAATGAATCCACTTAAAAATTTACTACTTCAATCTTGCAAATGACATGTCACAGTAACAATAACGAGAACAGCTATTCAGTCCATCATATCTCACCAGCTCATTGTTGGTTAGGTCACTTTTATTTAAGCTTGGAGGTTAATTTTGGTTCATTTGATTGGTGAAAAAAAACACTCACCAGGGAACAGTTAGGCACAAACTCATGAGCAGCACCATTTAGTTTACAGCTGCCTGGAGAAACAAAAAAAAAAAGGGAAGTTCGAAACCATATCCAACCTTAGATCCCACTTTTGTCCGATCTCTCTAAAACTTTACTGCTTACTGTGCACAGTAGAACCGAAAAGGTCTTCTCAAATCTTTTTCCATGCAATTTCAATCTTGGCAATTTGATACATATGACAGTTACGACTACAAACCGTGCTAAATTTAATCATCAATACTTAAAACAAGTGTGATCACTGAAATAAAAAAAACAAACAGCAAGGTCCAGGTAAAGAGAAAACCCTCTATCAAGCTTGAATTTGTGATTCACTGATGCTGCTACTATGAATTACACATCATCTGCAGAAGTTCATTATATAATCTTTATTCCAAAATTCTTCTGAAAAAAACCAATATCAATTTCCAGAACTGGCAGTATCTCATACAGAGTATTCAGTTTACATTGCGGAAAGTACATCCAATTCTCTTGTTTATTCACCCAAGGAAATAATTCAGTTGCAATGCCACATAGCACTTTTAAAATAGTAGAACTGTTAACTCATGCTTCCTTGAGAAAGGGGAAAAAAAAAACTGATTCCTCAAAGTCACTAGTTTTTGTTCACTTAGTATCTCGATCACCGGCAAGAAGAGCATCTGCCGCAGTATCCAAGTCATGAGGAAAGAAAACCCTGCACAACGAGTGTCATCCAAATGAAACTCTGGACTGTAAAATGAATGAAGAAATAAACAAGTCATGACGGGAGTCGGGAGATGCAGACAATGTAAGTCCCCAGTTTCATATCAAACTAAGGATTAAAAAGAACAATTTACCATTTATTTATTTATTTTTATTTGTTACTTTTTTTTTTTACGATATGGTATCATTTTATCTTTCTCAGAGGGTAAGGGGTGTCATCTATCTCCGAGTGAGGGGCAATATAACCATCAGTAAGCAGTTCTGATGCCCAGTGATACTTCTTAGATTCCTGAGTTAGTCAGATGAATCCAAAAAGACTTGAAACAATGCCAGTGGACATACCTGCAGGTATTCCGGTACAAGGTCTTGCTCAGTTGATCTATGTCAGTGATACCTTTACAGCCAGCAACCACCTCAAGAACTTGCCTGAATTGATGATGACCAGATCATATAAAAATATAGCGAAAAGCACAATCAAGAAATAAAAACAAACTCTTTTTATACAGTTCATTCCCACATGAACTAAAAGTCCGGTCCATTTTCGAAATTCCATTGGCAATATCTCATTCATACATAATTGCAACATTACCACTGCCAGAACTCATAATGCGCAGAGAGTACAAATACTGCTGTTAAGAAGTCAAGACTTACAAACATCTAGGTCCACATATCTCAAATCCACCGGCTTTGGTGGACACCTGTTTTTAACCCAATACTCAAATCCCAAAAGAGAAAAACTCTCCCATCTATAAAAAATCAATTTATATACACACGTATATATGGGTGTGTGTGTGTGTGTGTGTAATGTTTTCCTTATAAAATATCAATGTATCATGCAGCACTGTGAGAGCATTTTTACTCACCTAACTAAACAAGGTTCATTGCGACCCTTAACAGTGCAATTTTGATCATACTTTTCTTTCTTCTTAGAAGGCCACATAGATTTCACAAAATTAACCCCTGCATGAGTGTTTTTGATTTCGCAATATGGAGAATCAGTCTCAATCATCATTCTCTCAATTGGAATGCCCTTTACAACATCAAGATTTTCAAGAGTCTTCAGGGAGCAACCGTTAACACCTGTGCATTACCCGGGGGGAAAAAGAAGAAGAAAAGAGTGGACTTCTCAAGATTCCTTGAACATCGTAATATAGAGTCAAAACTATGCAACTGGAAACAGCTTCAAAACCAAAGGATGAACGGGAGTGCATCCATGATTCACCTATGAAAAGATTACTGAATGAAAGCAGTTTTTCACAATCTTCTGCACTCCCAGTAAATGAATGGGCAACCCCAGCACAGAACCTGTTAGACAAGGTTGAGAAAATGTGATCAAACACAAACATATCATAATGGCACATATTCGTCATGTAAAACAGCTCTATTGAAACTGTGAAATTTAGTTTTTAACTTTCAATTACAACTTAGTTCACCAGAAGATAGAGAACTGGAGGAGAAAATGAGTAGGAGAATATATTTGTCCAACCATTTACAGTCCATTAGTCACGATTCACAATGATCCTCTCGTATTAATAACTCAGGGCATTATTTTGTCATGATTCTCCTCCAGCAAACCTTGTTCCCTTCTTTAATATAAGGAAGTCCTGTCTCCGTCAAATGAAAATCTCACCAAAGAGTATAGGGTATCACTTTCTTCGAGTATACTGATAGGAATACAACTTAGACTGCATATTTCCTCATCTTATCTTCTGTTCTCCATTCATATTATCAATAAATCTCTTATTGAGTAACAATCAACTAAACCATTGTTAAAGGAGTCAAAAGAGGGAAAAATCCTACAATACAAAAAATTGCAAAACATATTGCCATCTTGTATTGCTCAATTACTTTACCTAGACAATTATATTAATTAAAGGGGTGCTACTGGTCTGTGGCAACCTTGTGGGCGGGTGCGAGGCACTGGTAGACTACCACACTGAGCGAGTTACAGGTGCATAATCTCACATCGCCTAAGTAAGGGAAAGATGAAGTGCTTATATGTGGTGGTGTTAACTCCAATTGGTATGAGGCCTTTTGGGGGTAAAGTCCAAGAACAAAACCGTACGGGTTCGGACCCAAAGCGGACAATATCATACCATGTGGTAGAGTGGGTCGTTACAAATGGTATTAGAGCTTGACCAGCCGGAAGTGAGGATGTTGGACCCCAAGGGGGGGTGATTGTGGCGACCTTGTGGGCGGGTGTGAGGCACTGGCAGTTCCTATAATAGTATGAAATCAGCATTCACTAGTCAACTATCTAAATTGCCTATGAGAGCAAACCTTTGGACCTTGAGCAAAATCAAAACAGCTAAAGATTTCATCTTCTTGCTACAGAAAAATTTATATGAGACCCATTTCCCTCTTCTACTCCTGATCAACTGTCTTGGAATTCTTCCTTTCCTTCTAAATTCAGTACTAATCTGGTTTGGAAGTCTGTTAGAGTTAGAGGTCCTACCGTGCCTTGGCACCATCTCCTCTGATTCCCTAACTCTGTTCCTAGACACTCCTTTGTGTTGTGGATGGCTACCACACAGAAGCTTTACAATCTGGACCGAGTCCCTTGCAACTGCTGTTTATTACACTCTGGATCAAGTCCTTTGTGTTGTGGTGGTACTGTTCTGGAGTGTTGCTGCTTATGCGTGCTTTTGTTACCTCCCCTCCCCTCCCCTTGTTTGGGATGTTTGTGTTTAGTCCTATGATTATATCTTTGTGATCATTCAATCTATTTGTTTCCTCCCGGGGGATGCCACTTGTACTCCGCACAGGTCCTCTTATCTCTTTTTCTTGAATGAAATCTTACTTACCGGGAAAAAAATAAAAATATATGTGCAACCACAAAAAATATATCCAAGGCAGACAGTCCATTTACTTGATCACTTCATTACATACAATAATAATGGTGGTCTTCTATTGGTGTCATGTGCTTCTATTCATTAAAATATAGTCAAGTTGAACAAAGCTAAAAATTATAAAACATGACAAAATAATACTGGGAGTAGATATAACCCAGCACAATATTACCTGTCTTTATTTTGTTTGATAATGTCACAGAAATCTTCAGCAGCTGCCCGCATATGCAGAAACATAGGAAGCTTTGTGGAATAAGCTAATTCAAACTGCTTCTCAAAATACCTATTATTTACAACGTGAACAGAATAGGAAACACACAATCATTTATATGAAGGAAAACAATGAGAAATAAAATATATATAACTGAAATGCCTAAAATAGTTTTGAATAATTATTTAGCAAAAGGAGAAAAAAAGAAGAAGTTAGAGAACATACTTCTTTTGAATCTCAGATGGGCAAAACTGAAGCCTGTCATAATCCAATCCACATTCACCAATTGCCACTACCTTGTAGTAATTATGAGAGTTAGAACATTAAAAGAAGGAGAAGAAGAATGTCTAATGAAGCCAACAAATGTGATCGGATAACTAACTCAACAGTGTCAATACTGAGAATTGCACGATTCATAATTTTTAGGCAATATGAACAATGAGTTTCATTTATAAGTATATATAGCATGATTGAGAAACGTAAGGCTAAAAAAAGAATTAATTCACACATTGCCCAAGTATATATCAATTTTCCAGCTTTAGATCATGTAAACTATTTTTTGCAAAGTAATTCTATATCATAAGCATGAAAAGCTGTGTTATTTTGGATCTCAAATGTTGTAAGAACAAGTATAAGTTGCATAATACTCTTACGGGACACAGTCTCTGAATTCTGAAGTCCCATCTTAAAGAAGTTAAAGTTGCCATAATTATTGTAGAGAAAAAAAAATCCCATCATAAGAGAATCTATATTCGATGCACCTTAATGTCTTCCTTTAATTAAGACAATAAACACACCTTTCCCTTCTCAATTCCCTCTTTAGCCAATGACAAAAGTGCCTGAAAATGCTTTTCTGGATCCCCACCCTCTTCAAATTCCTGAATAAGTAAATGTACAATAAGCCAAAATTACCACATGTCCAAATGCACAGAGCATCATAGATATGCATGTACACATATAAATTACCAACAAATAGAAGAATTTAAGGAGCGGAAACCCACTTTGCATCTAGTAGGATGCACACCAACCGTGCAGAAAAGCCTTGCTGCCATAACAATAAAGTTCCAAGATAAATAAGAAACCAGTTGGCTGAGAGTAAAGAACAAAGCAGATAATGAAGCAAGTAATGGAAATGCATAGACCATCTGTTTCTGCAATGGCAAGAGCTTCCTTTGATTCCTCAAGTGACCCGCCAGTGACCTGTGACCATAAACCTATTCCATTATAGAGATTCCGCATGGTCAAGGACAAACAAACAAAATACTGAATCAAACCCAATTATTAGTGTTCATTAAACTTGAAATTTCACCCTTTAATTATTTGACACTCTGTTGAGTTGGTATAAAAAGAAAGGAAAAAAAAAAAGGGGGGCAAAATAAATAAATAAATAAATAATTGAGTCGCATTTTTTTACCAATTGGCTGAGTTAGGCTTTAACTAAGTAAAGATTTTAATTTACTAGGTTCCCAATTTTACAAATCAAAAGTTCAATTTATTTTCCTTTTGTACATTTTCTCAGTAATCAAACAGTTTAAAGTGGTGATTTCAAATGAAAGACCAAAAATTTATAAAGCATAAAAGATCAGATGCAGAATTGCGAGCTTAGGCTATAAAGAGTGCCAACCGAAGTAGACTTACGATGATTCGATCAACACCGGCACTCCAAGCCCTACTCAAGACCGCCGGAATATCTGGTACGTGGCATTGCTTGCCATGATATATACCTTTGAACATGCTATCTGTATTGGGTTGATTCAGCTAAATCAACAAACAGAAACCATACATACATACATACATACATACATATAGTCTAAAGACATAAGCTTAGAAACAATTAGGGCAAGAAAGTGGCTTTTAAAGTGACTGACCTGTGAAGTTAACGGCTATGTCTGTTTATGGCAAAGAAAGGACAAAGAGAGGGATGATTAGGAAGTTCACTATGCATTTGGTGCTTAATTAAAACAATGAAATTGACAATTACTTGCCTATCATTCGTACTGTCGCCATAGCTGAGCTTCTATTAACCCGTAGAGACAAAAATAGAGAGAGGTCTTCTGGATTTCCCAAAATGGTTGGTAAAGGAAATTGGGGGACAGGAATTTAAACAAGGGCAAAGAAATGAATTTCCTTTCTGCAAGGAAATCATAAATGACGAAGCGAAGGAAAAAAAAAAACTACAGTAGATTAGATTTTTATTTGAAAAATGATTTATGCAGTAGCGTATTTTGTATAAATAATTAATAAAAAAACATTCTGTTAGATATATGAGTTCGTTGGTTTATTTTATGTAACAAGGTATTTTATGTGATATATATATATATATTTTTAAAAGTGTAATGTTTTTGCAAGAAGGCCCTCGTAAAAAGTCCAGTTTATTCATTTTTTAGGAATTTGAGAAAAGAATTAATTAAGAAACAATCATTTACAATAAAGAAATAAATAATTCTTTTTTTCTCTCTCTTTTCTCCCGTTCTCTCTTCTTTCTCTTGGTTAACACCTCAACCAATCTGTATCTTTCTGTCTCTTAGTTAATCCTCAAAGAATCTGTTTCTTTTCCTCTCATAGTTAATCATTTGTCTTTATGTTTTTTTTTTTGTTGGTTTTTGAGCTCTCAATTCGTTGAGAATTAATGTGAAAAAGGAAAAAAAGAACTGTTAATTTTTGCTTGCTTCCTTTTTTTCAAGATCACAAGTTATCATTAAGGAATGAAGAATGATTCTCGAGAGACTAAATAAAAGTAGCGCCACCTACTAAATCAAGTTCAAACTGAATATTAGCTGATAAAATCATGTATACATTACAAAGGCATTCACACTATAATTATGCAACCCCAAATCTTACTCACAATATTATGCAAGCCAAGGCATCCACACTATAATTATGTAACCCCAAATCTTACTCATGATATTATGCAAGCCTTTAGTGTTGATAACATTCTTAGATAGTAATTTTCCATAAGACAATTAAAACTTCCACCCCCCTCCTTCATATCCATCATAATTTCTTCTTCATCAAGAGATAATGGAAACAACTCAATCTGTTTAAGGCTTTGTTGATTCATAGCTTAGAGAAAATCAAACCTTCAAGAAAACAAACCTCACCTATCTTTGGTAACCGGATTGATGGCATAGAGAGAGAGAGAAACCAATGATAGAATGCAGGTGGAGAGACTATTTGACAGAAAAGACAAAGGCTTAATTATGAGAGAGAGAAAGAGAAAGAGACAAATTAGTTAAGGTGTTAATCAAGAGAGAGAAAGAAAGAACGTGGAGAGAGAAAAAAATGATTATTTGTTTATTTATTACAAATGATTCTTTCTTAATTTATTATTTCTCCCAAATTTCTAAAAAATGAATCATGTGACTTATAAGGTGGAGCTTTTTAAACTTTTTGCGAGAGCGCTCGCACAATAGAATTACTCTTTTTAAAATCAGTTTCAATTCAACTGGATTTGATCCAGAGCTCGAACATAGAAGTGGGAGCTTGGCTCGAGTTCAAAATATCTACTTTAAAGTTGAGCCCAGAACATGCTACTAGACCGCGTGAGTATCACTGTTTCTATTTTTACTATTTTTTTCCTTTTTTAACCATCGGTCCAGAAAAGTCTTTTTGGCATTTTGCAACAACTAATTGATTGTAACTCTCTTTCTAATTAATGATAATTTTCTTTGAAAAAAAAAAGCTTTGTTAAATAAGAATTTATATTCTTAATAAATTTTCAGTCATGAAAATTAATAGAAGACCATTTTTTTAGTTTTACTTTTATCAGATCATTATAATTTTTTTTTATTAAAATACAAATAATATACCATTCTTAAGGGGATTTGTCCCTAGTAAAAAGTAGGGGGAAAAAATCTAACATGTTATTTCTCTTGAATTCGATATAAAATAATTTTTTAAAAATTTTCGGTGTTTGGCAAAGGTTGGTCGAGTCTAACGGGCGGGACATATAAAATAACTTGTAAAAAATTAATGGATAAATTACTTTTTGTTAAGTTTTATTTATTTTTTTTTCTTTATAACTATTTTACGACAACCAAACACCAAAAAAATAAAAAATAATTTAAATCCAAACATACAAGAGAAAAAAAAATCATGTTATCCACCATTGAAGGTGATGTATCTCATAATAAAATTTTAAAATTAAAATTAACATGTGACATTGGAATCTATTAAGTGTTTCACTTGGATTAGTCTCACTAAAAAAGTAGGAGCACTAGCCACCAAAAAAAAAATTATATCTCAATTTTTTTTTTACCTAAAATATCTTTTTTGAAAAATATTTTTATTTTTCTTTTTCAGCTAAAATATTTTTTATTTTTAGTTTTCCATATTTGGTAAATGTAAAGGTCGAGGTTGAGGTCCAATCTATCAAGTAGGGTGTATAAAATAAATTGTCAAAAATTAATGAATATGTTATTTTTATTAAATTTAATGTTTTTTTTTATAAATTTTTTACAACACCAACAAAAAATAAAAAAAATATTTTACATACAAATAAACCAGCGGTAAGTTATCTATTTATTTGTTCCATATTACCTATAAAATTAAGAGTCACAACAATTTGCGGATTGGAAAAAATCTCCTTTTACATTTATTTAGAAACTATTTTCAAACATATCACTAGTTTTGAAATGAAATTCGCATGATGTAGGAGGTAATTAATCAAACGACAATGTAATTAATCAAGACGAAAGTGTTTAGAGCTTTATTAATCTGGACCTCCACGACGTCATCCAATATTAATCTGGCTAATCTAGCGAGGAACTCTTGACCCGAGCCTTTAATTATTATTAAGTAAACTATAACTACCCAGTCTACCCCTGTGTAATATCAATTTTGCAATTAACCCTCTAATTATGTATTCCCTTGTCATTTCTATATTGTTAGTTTATTAACAGAGCATGATATATATATATATATATATAATTTTTAATTAAATGGATTAACTCTTTGAGTTTCAAATATTTAAGAAGGTAATTCCAAAATCCTACCATCCCATTCAATAGCTTAGAAACTAGAAAGTTTATTTTTAAGCATTTTCCAAGTACATATATAATAAGGTAAATTACACTACTAATTTTTAAGGTTTGAACAAATTATATATTGGTAGACAGTCCATGATTTATTATTTTAACCTTTTTATAAATTTGACGCAGCTCAATGACACCTCTAGTAATTTTTTACCAAATTTTATACGACAACAATATTGTCACTCCCTTGTCTCAAAATAAGTATTCATCTTTCTATTTTTATCCATTCCAAAAAGCTTGTCTCATTTGAAAATGGTAACATTACCAATTTAACATTCTTGTATTGAACCTATAAAATGAAAACTATCACATTATTGTGGACGCGCTAAAAAAAAAAAAAAATCAATCTCTTAAAAAATTGGATTCTAAAAAAATAGACTTATTTTGGGAAGAAGAGATTATATTATTATAATATAAGGACATTATTGACTTTTCTCATTAAAAAGTCACTTTTTTGCTATGGCCAAGTTTAGAGGAGGTTAAAGCATTAAACACTAAATGGTCTTTCCATGTTTAATTTAGGGTAAATTATAGTGACCTCTCCTGAGGTTTGGATAAATTACATATTGATAGAATATTTCACCTTTATTACTTTGACTTCTCCCAAAAGTTTGAAATATCTTTTATATTCTTATCTATTTTAATATTAGTTTAATAAAAAATATATATCAAATCAAAAGACTCTACTACCTTTTTTATATTTTGCCGATAAACACTATATTACCTTACTTAAAATTAATGTATGTCATTTCATCAAAATATAAAATTAATTAAGATGTTTTTGTTAGAGTGTTTCTCAATTTCACCGTAGTGCTTTATTTGAGGTGGTGAAATCTTTAGTTAAGGTGGAGCTATGAAGATATTTTGTTCAAGGTGAAGATATATTTTGATCACGTGTTGATAACATGAAGAATTGGGGTATTTAAAGTTGCGGATTTTGGATTATCTTTGGTTATTGTCAAAGTTGAACCGATTTAAGTGGGATTGAACTGGTTCAACATGTGTGTGTAGTTTTATGGATTTGGTTACTGCAAAAGTTGAACCGGTTCAACTGGGGTTGTATAGGTTCAACTTGGACAGTAAGTTATTGAAAGTTGCGATAAACAAATTCCTAATGTGAGTTATTGGATGTTGCGAGAAACAGTTTCCTAATTTGTTTTGGAAGCGAAAGCCTTGGGGGGAAAAACCAAAGATTTGAGGAAGAAGTTGTATATCTATTTTAAAGTTGGTGACTGATATAGTAATTCCTTGTAAGCAAATTAATCATTGTCCAACAAGGATTTGAGTTTGAATACTCTATAAATAGATATGGATATGAGGGAGAAAATTGTAGAGAGAAAAATAGAATTGAGATTGTGAAAGAGAAAATAGTGATTTGAGTTTGAAGACTCTATATATAGATATAGATATGAGAAAGAAAATTGTAAAAAGAAAAAGGGAATTGAGATTGTGAAAGAGAAAATAATGTGTAATTAAGGTTTTTTTTTTTTTTTTTGAAGTAAATTAATCCCTTGTGTCAGTGAAATACTTTTTGTCAAACGCTAACTTTTTGTCAAACGCCCTATTTGCATATAATTTATTGAAACATAAAGACAAATTTTACCATATATAATTTATTCAAACCTTAAACAAGTCAATATAATTTACCCTATATAATATTAAATTACGGAACAATTTTTATATTTGAAATCATTTTCTGTCCCTCTTTCTGATGTATTTCCTGAGACTTTCTCTCTACACATATATGCAATTCATCCTTAACACCAGTTGACTCTCTCTTCTCCTCATCTAGAACTGGCAACTTCTTTGACGAGTATTTGAACTGGCAACTTCTTTGACGAGTATTACCCAACCCGCAGCCATTCAAGACGCTTCCCGCGGTTTCAACCCCCCTCTCTCTCTAGAAATTAAACCAGTCCTCTCCTCTAAAAGCCAATCTTATTTCATCTTCTCCCAAATCCACCTCTAGCCCTGATTACTCCATTACAAGTTGCATCAAAATAGTATTAAGCAGTACTCAAAATGAATGACCTCCTCGCCAACTCTTTCTCTCCCTCTCCCCAACGTCCTTCCGGTGAAGTTGAGTTGTCGGATTCATCGGCCACCGGAGCCGGGGTCAACCTGGATGAGTTCTTCAAAGATGTGGAAGCCATTAAACATGAGCTCAGAGACGTGGAAACCCTCTACAAGAACCTTCAAACAGCTCATGAACAAAGCAAGACCCTCCACAACGCCAAGTCCGTCAAGGACCTCCGATCACGCATGGACAACGACGTTACTTCCTCGCTCAAGAAGGCCAAGCTCATTAAAACCCGTCTCGAGTCCCTTGACCGCTCCAACGCCGATAGCCGCCGCCTCCCCGGCTGTGGACCCGGAAGCTCCTCCGACCGGACCAGGACGTCCGTCGTCAACGGCCTCCGCAAGAAACTGCAGGACTCCATGAATTCTTTCAACAGCCTCCGCCAACAGATTGCTACCGAGTATCGAGATACCGTTCAACGCCGCTATTATACGGTCACCGGAAAGGTGAGACACAAACTTAATTCCCTGCAACTGTCTTATTTTATACTCCAATAACTAATTCACAATAAAAATATTGACCCAATAAAGTCTTCTTTTTTCTAAAAAAAAAAAAAACTTGTATAATTTGCGAATTCGTTGAATTATTTCTCTTCAATCTTTTTACTTGATTTTTTCATTCATTGAAGTCTTAAGGTCTTACGTTTTATTTGTGAGGGAGGCAGGCACTGGACTTCCACCGATGAGGCATGATTCTCTTGATAGATAGTCATCTCTCCTCATTTTATTATTTCAAGTTTTCACGATGAAATTTATAAAGATTGATTTGCTACTTATTTGCCAAATAATAATAATAATAAAAGAATAAAAAAAAACTCTCGCTGTCAATGTGCGTATACGTTAGGATAACAAAAAAAAAAGAAAAAGGAAAAGAAAAAAGTTCGTATACGTTGGATATGTGTATAATTTGACCGTGGAAAATGATTTATTTTCTAAGGTACGAGAGAGGGCTGGTGGGTCCGCCCACATTTATTATTTTTTATTTTTTATTTTTTTTATTTTTGTCACAGCCCGCACATATTGACCGAGTACTTGTTATTCTTATAACAGTTTTATTTTTTATTTTTTTCATACATATATAGAATTATAGATGTACTTGGTTTGAATGAAAATTTTATACTGCATTAGAAAGTTATATGATAATATTATTTTATGATTTGAAAACACAAAAGTTCACATGAAAATTACCAATTTATATATTTTTTTTAATATTTCTTTTTCATAATAGTTTTGGATTTTTTTTTTTTTTTAGTATTTACTATGAACTCGATCTACTATCCATAGCCTTTTGTTTGACAAAATTAAACTTAATTAGTTGGAGTCTGAAATTCTTATCCTATGAAAATTATAAAGATTGACCCCTACTACTACTAGTTATATAGTATTCTTTAAAGAACATATTGGAATGAATTTATCATTTTTTCCATGTATAGCTAAAAATTAAGAATGTGGTGGTTCGGCTTTGGCCTGGTGTTGATAATTTTGTACCAAAAAGAATCATGTATGTCTAATTTGGTGGTGAATGTGATCTCTATCTATATAGAACGCGGAGGAGGCGGTGATAGACCGGCTGATATCGACGGGAGAGAGCGAGACGTTCTTGGCAACAGCAATTCAGGAGCAAGGGAGGGGAAAAGTGATTGAGACAGTGATGGAGATTCAGGAGAGGCACGAGGCGGTGAAGGAGATTGAGAGGAACCTGAAAGAGCTGAACCAAGTGTTCATGGACATGGCTGTGCTGGTGCAAGCCCAGGGAGAGGAGCTGGACGACATTGAGAGCCAGGTGGCCAGGGCCAACTCCTACGTCAGAGGTGGAACCCAGCAGCTCCACAAGGCCAAGAGGTTACAGATCAATAGCAGAAAGTGGAGCTGTTATGGGATCATATTGTTGCTTATTATCATCTTGTTTATTGTTCTGTTTGTTGTGAAGCCATGGAATTAAGTACTGTAGAATATATGAGCCTGAACAACAGCAACAGTACTACTATTAGGTTGGATTGTTTTGATGTGTGTCATCGTACGCGTTGCATATGTGATGTTATCATGCAATTGCATCCGAGGTACTGTATATAGTTTATATATAGTACGTATATATATTGTCGAAGTTTAAACTGGATCGATGAACAGTATTGGTATTCTAATTGAAATTCGATTTGAATTTTAAAACTGTTTAGGGTGTTTTCATTGGATGTTTTTGAATTTTTTTTAGAAATATATAATTCATTATTAATGTTGGCACACATGCATGAGTTGATTTTCTTTATTTAAAGACGTACATTCAGGAACACGTAATCACCAAAAATTTTTAGATGATTGATATGTTTGGCCAAACTGCCAATTTGGTGGCGCAACAAAATCGGCCTCCACTATCTTACCATCACTGGCAGTGACTTGGAAGGACAAGCTCTGTCCTTGCAAGGGTACCCCGGTCTGCCAATTTTGGCCCCAGTTGCGAGTCATGGTCAACCAGTTGGTCTTTGAACCCTTCACCTTCATACCCGCCACTTCCCCGGTGCCTCCAACATTGAACACCAACACAAGCAAAAAGTTGGGATTTCCTTTGAGCTCAAACTGTATACCGCCTCTCTTTTGGCACACCACTCTGCGGAACGAAACCGGGACGATCCCGGCTTTGTACGCTGCAATTTTGAGGAACATTGGCATGGAGAGGTCAAAGTGTTTCTGGGGTGGGTTGCACCAAATGTCGTGAGTCTTTGTGTAGTTGGGAGGGCAGAAATTGGTGGCAGTCACTTGGATTGAACCAGCATTTTTAATACACCATGGTGAATCTACACAATATATTTCAAAACAGGCTCCGCAGGTCGCTCCATTGTTAAATAGGGCTGTGCTTAATGCAGCTGTCGCCAGTCCATAGCCTTGCTTAATTACATTATCATATCCACAAGCTCCCTCTGCGCCCATATATGCATTAATTAGAGTATGTCATGAATTACACACACACACACACACATATATATGTCAAATAATCTCACAAATTTAAAAACATAATTACTATCAATCAATTGTTTCATTTGAGAATATTACTATCAATCAATTGTTCCAAAATTTTTAAACAGCAGAGGAATTAATGGATCTTAAAATTCTTATACCATATACTATGTTAAACTATCAATTATATATATCTAATATTTAATGGACAATACTTAGATACGGACTCCTCTCAATTCTCACAGAATCAAGGAAGAAGTAAAGAAAACAATTTTTTTTTTAGTAAATCAGTCACCCATCTTTTCTATTTTTTATTTATTTATTACTTCACTAATTTTATAATTAAATAGGATGTGTGTAATTGTAATTGAATCGCATTAGAGGTGAGAATGGAACACCTACTAACCAATTTACTCAAAACACACATTAATACATATGAAGCTCTCACAGTTTAGTTCCCTGGTATCATGTCAGTTGTGTTCCCATCTAACACGTAAAAAAAAACAAGCTAATAGCCTGAATTGAGTGCGGGTATGAATAGACGAAGGAAACAAATGATGTAGAGCTTGAGATAAATGATGGTCTAAGAATTCCTTGCAATAAAAGTATAATTGTCTAGAGATTATATACTCTGATTAATCAAAATTCGACATGAGATAAATATGCAAATAAAAATGATGAGTTTTTACACACAGTTTGTAAATCACAATCCCCAAACACACGATACTCTTTTTGAGCCGGAAGAAATATTATATATCATGAGACCACATCATGATGATAGTCCTTATGAAAAAGACTGGAAATAATCAGTGTAAACTTACGCAGAGTCTCTCCGCCTTCCATGTCACCATAAAATGTTGCGTGAGCTTTATTCCACTGCCAATCATCACCAAGTGTACCGATTGAACCACTAGTGAAAGCAATGAGAGCCATGAGCAACCCAAACTTACTCACAGATTGATGGCTTTCCATGTTAATTCTATCTAGCTAGGTATAATAATCTTTTTTTAAATTACTTTGAACAATAATGCAAAATTTATAGGCAAAGAAAATAAGGTATGAAGAAGGAGATTAAGTGAAAGTATAATACTTACCTACTCATCATAAGTAGGTGATTTGTATTCATCGTTTATGTGGTCCAATCATCACAAATACACATGTGTAACTACAAAATTAGGAAAGTAATAAGTAAGAAAAAATGGTGTGTGGTGGCTGAATTTATTCCCAAAAAAAATATTATTATTTTTTATTTATTACTTTCCTATTTTTTAATTACAAAGTATTTGGGATTTGATCACATTGGACTCTGAATAGGGATCACCAACTCACTGAGTAGGTAAGTATTTTTTCTTTGATATGAAATTAATAAATTGATACCTTTTTTTTTTTTTTTTGCTCAATAAAATAAATTGATACTTAATGAGGATGAATAAATTATTTTACTCTTTTAGGTCGAATTAATTATTTTATGCTCAGACTACAGGTCATTTGATGGTCCAATACAATTATAACTCACTTTTAGATAATCTTATTTAACATTAGGTTCACATTTCTTAGTTGGAGAATTTTGATTGGACTGGATTATATAGTCTAAAACTATCTAATAATTTTTTACGACAATTAATAATTGATTGTTACTACACATTTAGAAATTTAATTCGAAATTGTATGTTGAATCTGATGTGACAATAACTAAAAAAATATGAATGTCCTCTATATACATAATACACTTTATTTTTTTATACATCTGTGTTTCCTATTTTAATAAACTAAACAAATTAACAATTGAAGAAAAAAAATAAGAGCAAACAATTATACTGGATTCTTTACTAATATTTTTTATTTTATATATATATTCTCTTCTTCATTTTCTCAACTTCTGTATATCTTTAGGTATCTCTTAAAAATTTAACCGTAATCAGAAAATACCAAATCAAAATATAACTATAAAAAGTTTTAAGTGAAATTATGTAAATTAGGGTTTTTATTTACTAAAAAATACTTGTAAAAACATGTAATTTTTAATTTTAATTATTTGAAGGGTGTTTCAAACGAATATATAGGCAGAATTAAATTCAAATTATTGAGTTATATTAGGGTTTGGATTATAAGTTTTGCTATTTTTTCTCTTTTTCTTATATTAAAAAAAATAAATTTTAAAGTATACAAAGGCCAAATAAGTTGACTACTAAAAAGTCATCTATATTAAAAATCTAAATTTAACATTTTAGGTGAATCACTGAAGAGGAAAGATGTACTTACCTAAGAGGTCAGAAAAAGTGAAAACCCCCGAAATTAACATGGAATAAATTAATTAAAAAATATTCTAACGCATTAAATATTAAAGGAAATATGATTTGTAATGAAATAGAAGGAGAAAGATAGTTAAGGTGGACGGAGTTATTAATTTTAAATAAGACAGGTGATCATGAATCATGATGTTAAAGATTTGGAATTTTTTAAAGAGTATTGATACTCACATCGAAGACTCTAACCTATTTTCTTTGTTATCAAAATTCACGCGTTTCTTAATTAAAGTAATTACTGAAACACGTAGGTCGTCTCTCCCAAAATACAAACAACCACCTGTCATCCAAGCACGTCAATCACCACCACTGCTCATAACCTTGCAAATTTAACTTCAAAAATATCACAAATAAAACCCTTTTTTTAATATTTTATTTTATTATATAGTTTGTACTTGTATTGTATGTAATCTTTTTTAAAAATTAGAGTTTTAAATACCGACGTCTTTTTGGAAATCAAAGTGAAATAAGGCGTCCCTGCAAATTTTTTTTTTAAAAATTAAATTTTAAATAATTATCTTCATCAATCAAGAAAAATATCAATTCGCGATGTACAATTTTCTGTTATAACTTTAATACCATATATATGGATATTATATCTTTCATATAATAGATTAGATTGCCGCTAGTGGTCAGGGAGACGGTAAGAAGGTGGGCATTCATGATTGGAAATGCCTGATGCAAGGAGATTAATAGCAGTAAAGATGAGAAAGGAGAGAGAAAAACTGATTTATTGATTTGTAGGGAAGATAAGTAAGGAGAGAGAAAAAGGAAAGAAAGAGAATTTAGAGTTACTTCGGTGTAATTATTATTTTTCTTTGTTAAAATATTAGGATTTTATTTGTTATAGACCTCCTTTAGGTTTAAGGTTTGTATATTCTTGTCTTTTGATATATAGGTTTGTATATTCTTGTCTTTTGATATATATTTTCCGTAGCAAGAATGCTAGTAGTTAGAGAGAAAGGGAAAGTAGTAGTTAGAGAGAAAGGGAAAGTGCAAGACTCGAGCACAGACTTCTAGGCATGAAGAATAATCCAATCATACAAACGACACGTGATGTCTTCTACTTTCATAATTATGATTTTACATTATAACAAGGTTAATAATAAAATAATACAACAAATGAAAATCAAAAGTCACAAATGTCAAAAGGAAACTAGGAGAGAGAGAAAAAAAAAAATGAATCTTCTCACTAATACTAATCATTGAATACATTACAATAATGTTTTTGCTTTAATTTTTTATCAGTTTTGAAAAAGTAGAAACATGATTTGGCTTTCACTCATGAAAGTAAAAAGTATAAATAAAGTTTATTAACATTTGTTATTGCCACAATTTTAAAAGCATGAAATAGTAATAGTATTTAGTAATACATATTTGTTATAAGATGTACATAATATTTTTAAAAAAATTAGATTATTTTTAATTTTTTAATTAGTAATAGAAAGCCTTAAAATATGTATGCAATTTAATTATTTTAGAGATATTAATAATACTCGGTGCATGATAATAAAATACAATGTCTAATTTAAAATCACAAAACTTAATAATACAAAATATATAACTACAAAAGAAGATATATTAGGACAAAAATATTCTAACCGATTAGGGATGCACGTACATGTATATGCATCATGTATATATTTATAATGTGGTATATAATATATCTAACATATAGTATATTATAATAAATATAATATTCTCACCAATTATATATGTATATGCATCATGTACACAATAAATGTATATATACTATCACGTGATATATAATATATTTAACACATAATATAATATAAAAATATTAAATATTAAATAATATATCTTATATGTAATAAAACATACAATGTATTATAATATTATAAATTAGTTATAGTTTAATATTTACATATAATATAATATAGCCATATAGGCATATAATAATATAAAATATCAGTTACATAATAATTTAATAATATTATATAAAATAAATAAAAATAATAATTTACACTATTTTAATATATGATTATATATTAAATATATATTTTTATTAATATTTTATATGTAGCATTAGTATTAGTAATAATAGTGAAAACTTTTTGGCCTTTTAGTGGTGAAAACATAAAAACAACATATTTTTTATGTTTATTCTTTTAGTCACAAAAAAAAAAGAAAAAGAAAAAAAAAAGAAACGTTTTCTATTATAGAAAAATAAAAGATATTATAAAACATGATTTTTATTTTTGTTTTGCTTTTTTAGAGGATTGACAACAAAAAAAGAGAAAAAAGAAACCTTCCTTAACCGAGGAATGAGGAGGGAAAAGGAAGGACATCATAATTTTACTTATGACTAAGGCCATCTCCACCAGTCTCTTCGAATTTGGCTCCCCAAAAATACCATTTTAGTTTTTCTAAGAGTTACATTAGCAGTTTTCGCTCTCCAGAAATATGCACTCTATCAAGCTCTTTGAATTTTCACTCTATATATATATATATATATATGTATGTATATAATTTTTTAATTTTCCAAACGGCTATATTTCGTATGCTATAATTTTATTATGTAATGGTTTTTTAATATTTAAAATGATATTGTTTCTCAATGGTAATATTTTTGAATCAAATAATATTTTTGCAAATTATTAAAAAAAACTAAGATTGATATTATAACTTTAAACTATACATTAACCATTATGGATTAAAAACAAAAAAATAAATTAAACAATACAACATCCTAAATTGGAAAAAGAAAATAAATAGACTAAGAATTACAAAAAAAAAAAATAAAACAAATTTTAAGGGAAAAAAAAATTTAAATAGCCAAATACACTATTTGTGGCAGACATTAAAAATTTAAAGCAAAAAAATAAAAATAAAAATAAAAACAAATTTTAAGGGAAAAACAAAAAAAAAAGGTTTTTTAAATTTTTTTTTTTTGGACAAACAGTACCTAAACAATATATTTTTTATTTAATGAATTTTATTTTATTTTATTTTATTTTTAAAATGAGTTCAAAATTTATTTTTTTTTGGATTTTTTCAAAAAAAACCATTATGCCAACCAGTACCTTAACTGTTCGGTACTAACCGTTTAAAAGTTTTGGTTAAGGAAAAAAACAAAAAAAAATTCCCACGATTGAACTCGGTTTTGCGGTATTCCGTGAGTCGGCCCAGGAGCTATTGTGGGCCACGCCCAATTCTGCGAATATGATGGAGTGATTTTAGATCTCCAAATCGCTAAAATTCGGCTTTAGCTTAGGACGGTGCGGATACTCTGAAAAGAGAGAGATGGGTATAAACTACGCTCTTAAAATTAATAGGTCGGTCCTACTTGGAAGGGTCACACATATGTTAGATAGGAGAATGGCATGGTGCCACAGTTAGCTTTGCCATAAATACCGTGCCTAAATCACCATCAGTCTATAAAGAAGTACAACATATATATATATATATATATATATTTAAGAGAATGCACCACTTGCCTTCCTGCTTATTTAGAAAAAAAATTCATAATAACATTACTTGTCTTTCACTATCTGTTTTTTTACATATTTAAAGAGATAAAAATTTGTTAAGAACGTAGGATAACCCATCTACACTGTTACTCTTTTTATTTACAAAAAAATTTGTTCAATTCTTCTTTTTTTTCCTCCACTTTTATCCCTAACGAATAAAAAGCAAGTTTAAGTTAGCGTAACTTAATATTATCAATCGTTGTGTATATATATATTTTTTGGTATAAATTTAATGTGTTATAAAAAATTTATATAAAAAAAATTTAAATTATTTATTTTTAGTTATAACAATTGTTTTACGGTGTATATTTTACATAATTTTTTTTTTTTAACATATTGCTATAGATGTTTTTAGAAGGTATTGCGGGAAAAAATGAAAAATAAAGAAGGTGTCCGAGAGGATCACATCCCAGACCCAGTACACGAGAGTACATATAAACTTCTCTCTAGTCTGACAGCACTTGTGCTTAATGTCTCTTCGCCTCTTGGGCACTAGCACTTTGGTGTTCTCATCTTCCGTGCCAGCGCTAAGGAGGTTCCATTTTAGTCTGCGCATCTCAACAATAGCCATGTCTCATCGCCCCAACTTCCAAGGTGGGCGGCGTGGCGGAGGACGAGGCGGCGGCGTAGGACGCGGCAGCGGGCGCCGTGGCGGTGGAGGAGGCGGCGGGCGCCGTGGCGGTGGAGGAGGCGGTGGACGCGGCGAGCAGCGGTGGTGGGATCCCGTCTGGCGAGCCGAGCGTCTGAGACAAAACGCAGTCGAGGTGTGTGTATGTTTATACCATTCCACACATGTTCCGTTTTATTCTTCATTCTAGATTTTTGGCACTATCAGAAATTGCAATTCCAGATTCATATATACGTATAAATATAGTGATGTGTATATCCGTGTACCTTTTTCTTTTTCTAAAAACGATGGCGATGTTGGTCAGATGGAGGTTCTTGATGAGAATGAGTGGTGGGGTAAGATGGAGCAAATGAAGACAGGTGGAGAGGAGGAGATGATAATTAAGCGTAATTACAGCCGCGGAGATCAGCAAACTTTGTCTGATATGGCTTTTGAGCTGGGGCTTTACTTGTAAGTCTACATGGAGTACTTATAATCCTTCGTGAATCATGTTTTATTGGAACTTGTTACTGTTGTAAATAGAGCCGCTGTGATCATGGTTTTTTTTTTTTTTGAGGTGTCATGGTTTCTTTATGAGACGTGATCATAAGGTGCTTGGGCAAATTCCAATTTGCAATTAGGGCATCTTTAGGCCTAGCAACATATACGTGATGTGCCTCGAGTCTCATTTTTCTTTCTGGGTGAAAAGAAATTTCTTTGAAAGAAGTGGGTATGCAAAACGTGCAAAATGAAGAAACAACATGAAATAGTAGCATAATCTAAATTAAAAAAATCTGGAAAATGTGTATTTAGGTTTTTGAATAATATGTTATTAAATTTAGTAGCATGGCTAAAGTGTTTCAGATGGGTCATAAGTGTTTTTTTGTTTTGCTGGAATTCACTTCAATGTTTAATGTGAAAGCTGAATAATTTGTAAGACCTTGATTCGAAGAATACTCCTTTCTTAGTAATCATGATTAAGCTTAATCTTACTATTTCTTTTGTGGTTTTATATTTGTCGAAAGAAAGCCATGCGTACAACAAAGGGAACACACTTGTTGTGAGCAAAGTTCCATTGCCAAATTACCGGGCAGACCTTGATGAACGTCATGGATCAACACAAAAAGAGGTACAAGTGATCGAATTCACAGAGTAGTATAATGTCACTGAGTAGTGTAATATCACTACAATGAACATTTTGTTTTTCATTTTCAACTATTTTGCAGATACGAATGTCTACAGAAACTGAAAGAAGAGTTGGGAATCTATTGGATAGTTCACAAGGGACAGTATCTGATGATAATTTGCCAAGTGCATCCTCTCAGGGTCCAAAACAATCTTCTCGTGATGTCAATATAACAAAACCTATCCCAATGTTGGAGAATTGTAAGGAGAGACTTAACACCGAACTGAAACAAAGACAGGAAAGAATGAAGGTACATGTTCTACTCTGGCTGATTTAAGACATCTGTAGCTGTTGTTATTATAGCTTTCCGGGAACGCGGATAGTTTTGGATTAACTTCCAAGAGTTCCGATTAGCGTGTGTAGTTAATTTTAATTGCAGGCAAGTGAGAGTGTGAAGGCAATGCAGTCATTCAGAGAAAAGCTTCCTGCATTTAAGGTGAAATTTGAGTTTCTGGAAGCTGTTGCAGCAAATCAGGTATATATCTGTCTGATCAAAGCTAGCAATCACATAGCATCACCACCACCATCATCTTTATCATTTTGATAAAAAAAAGGAGTAATATTTTTTTAGTGCCAAATTGGTACAATACATGTAATATTCCTGGAGTTTGCCATTATGATCTCAAATTCATATTGTCTCCTTCAGTGTTTTACTGTTCTAGTATATTTGTATTGATAGAAATTTATATTTGTTAGATTGTGGGTCAAGTACCAATATTAGTACTCTCTATATTGCTTGTGTCTTGTAGTATAACTGTATATGAATGATATGTTAATTAGAATAGATTAAAAACAATATTTTTCACATAAAAATCTAATGCTTTAGAATTATAATATATAACTAGTTGTTTTCATTTACACAAGTGTCCAATATTCCTTCTATCATTACTTGCAAAACAAAGAAAATTCTATCCATCATTCATAACATTGAAATTTAGGATTTAAATGAGATATATATTCAAAATATGACATTTGTTTCCACCGCCTTTACTGGTGATATCCTAAAAGTTAAAACTCTATGGTCTTTGACTCTGGAAAAAATATGAAAAAACTTCAATTTACGGAGTTTCCTATGTGCTTGTATTCTATACCTGTAAGTTATATTATGAGTAAAGTTTATGAAGTTTTCCTCCAATGGAAAACTCACCCATATGCAATAAAGCACCTGAAGTAATGGTGTCAAACTCTACAAATCATAGAGAAAATTTTGGCTGGTAGAAGAGGCAGAAAAATGGCAGGTCTTTTGTGCATACTCTTCAGCACAATTTACAATATACTGGAACTCAACTCAACAAAGCCTTTCCCCAATTCTTTGGAAATGCTCTAAGGCCATATCCACTTACCTCTCAATAAGCATCACATTACTTGGTAGCAGTAACGCTTCCTGGTATAAGTTGGTCAATTTGTTTCCCCATCCTCATCTTTCAATGGGTAAAGTTACAGTCCTATTGTTTTGAGTCATCTCTATGCATCACTTGCATATTTAGCTAATGATTTATGTACATTTATTTTCCTCCAGTACTAGCGCTTGTGACTAACACTATTACTTCTTACATTATTGCAACTGATTTTACTCGTTTTGTTTGGCAATATAGGTATTGGTGGTTTCAGGGGAGACAGGTTGTGGCAAAACTACACAGCTCCCTCAGTTCATTCTAGAGGAGGAGATATCATCTCTACGTGGTTCCAATTGCAGCATAATATGCACTCAACCCCGTCGTATATCTGCCATCTCTGTTGCAGCTTGGATATCCTCAGAAAGGGGAGAGAGTCTTGGTGAAACTGTTGGTTACCAGATCCGCTTGGAGGCAAAGCGCTCTGCTCAAACACGGCTGTTATTCTGCACCACAGGAGTATTACTTCGACAGCTGGTAATGTGATGTTACTCACATAGTCACGTGTTATATTTGTTGTAAGATGCTAGGACTTCCTCTTAGCTTTTATTTCAATCACTTATATTCTATGTTTTGCCTTTCCTGCTCTTCCTCCTCCTCCTCCTTATTTATAAATGAATAATTTTATGAATTGGAATTTGCATAATATGGAGTTATGTTCTTGTTTGAGTTACATATAACTTGAAGCACAATTTTCTGATCCTCCATTGATAAAAATATTATTTGGAGACTGTAAAATGCCACTAGAACTGATGGGTGGATGTAGAATTGTAGGATGCTCCAAAAGCCCCAAATCTTTTGTGTACTCTCCAATGCCATTTGAATAACAAATTTCTTGTAAATAGTCCATAGGAAAACTCTCTTATTCTGATAATGATATATACACGGTGAAACTTTTTTCTTTCTTTCCTGAATTTGATGTTATAAACTAACAGGTTCAAGATCCCAATTTAACTGGAGTTAGCCATCTGCTAGTCGACGAAATCCATGAAAGAGGCATGAATGAGGACTTCCTCTTAATAACATTATTTGGAGACTGTAAAATGCCACTAGAACTGATGGGTGGATGTAGAATTGTAGGATGCTCCAAAAGCCCCAAATCTTTTGTGTACTCTCCGATGCCATTTGAATAACAAATTTCTTGTAAATAGTCCATAGGAAAACTCCCAACTTCTTATTCTGATAATGATATACACACGGTGAAACTTTTTTCTTTCTTTCCTGAATTTGATGTTATAAACTAACAGGTTCAAGATCCCAATTTAACTGGAGTTAGCCATCTGCTAGTCGATGAAATCCATGAAAGAGGCATGAATGAGGACTTCCTCTTAATAATTTTGCGTGACCTTCTTCCTCGACGTCCAGATCTCCGTCTTATTCTAATGAGTGCTACCATTAATGCGGAATTGTTCTCCAAATACTTTGGAAATGCTCCGACCATTCATATCCCGGTACTGTTGATCAGTTTATATAATGGTCTGAAATTATATATATTTAGAAAGTTCTTAGTGCACTTTGTTTTTACTCAATATTTTCCAATGACATTTATCAGGGACTGCCTTTCCCAGTGGCAGAGTTGTTTCTAGAAGATGTATTGGAGAAAACTCGGTACAGTTTAAAAGGAGAGTTTGACAACTTTCAGGGGAATTCAAGGAGAAGAAGGAGACAACAAGAGTCTAAGAAAGATCCTTTAACTGAATTATTTGAGGCACGGTTATGGTCCTTAAATATTATTTTAGAGAGTCTATTAGTAAATTCACTTATATAGTCACTGTGCAGTTCTTATATCATGTTGCCCCCTGTAAGTACTTCTGAAATGGTAGACATTTCCCTGTCCACGTACCTTCTTATTTTTCATTTGTTTGATGTCAATGCAAGTTGGCTTATTACTCAAATCTGTAAAAATTAAACAGCTCCAGGCACATTCTTGAGTTTCCCAGTGGAGGGGATTTACCTTTGTAATACTGACTTGGTTTCATCTTTTGGTTTTTTTTTTCTTCGGTAAATAAGTAATCTTTCAGTATCGGTGGATTTCAAAAAATTTTAGTTCAGTAATTTTATGCCTATAAAGAAAAGAAAAGAAAAGAAAAACAGTAATTTAATGCTATTGTTGCATATAATTAAACTTTGTTTTTCCCGAAGGAGATATCTGTCTTGATTATTATGGCTTAAGAAAATTCTGCAATTATTCTACCAGATACTTACTACAACAAGCCATTTTTGTATAGGACACCGACGTCGATTCTCACTACAAAAGCTACAGCACAAGTACAAGACAATCTCTTGAAGCATGGTCTGGTGCACAGCTTGATTTGGGTCTGGTATGTATCTTGAGAAATCTAACCATATAAAACACCTGTTTTACCATTAGCATAAAGTTGTTCCGTAGGAAATACATTTATTGTATATGACTTTTTGGTGTGCATTTGGATCAATGTATACAGTTCCTTTCATCATGTAACTAAGACATATAGTTCCTTTCATTATTAAATTAGGACATATACCTATCAGTTTTTTCTGATGCGCATTTTGTTTTTCATTTTGGTATGTAAGAACACATACCCAACTCAATGCACACACCCTCTATACCTTGTAGGGGATTCAACCCTCAACCTCTCGTAGGTTAGACGAGGACATACAGGTTGAGCTAGAGGCTCGTTGGTGACCTAAGGATAGTTTGATTTTTTTGCTCAGTTATGCTTCACTCCTGTTCTTAATACATATTAGATGCATTGTAATTCATGAATTGTAACTGGAACATGCATGAAGCTGAAAATCTCGACATTGAATATTGACTCTTGCTGAAAACATTATAGTGGTGAATAAACTTTAAAAAAGACCAATTGTTTTTATTTTTGATTAAATGTAGTTGAAATAAAGTTCAGTTGTGCCTGCTACATTGGCTGCAGATGGGTTTAAATATAACCTAGTTTTTCCAAAACAAATTACTGATTTTTTTTCTTCTTCTAAATGGTATATAATGGCTTAAAATACTGAGTGATTTTCCTCTCGATCTCGATCTCGATCTCGAAGAAAAGGAGAGAAGGGGGGGTGGGGTGTGGTGGGGGGTTTATTTGAATAAAAGAACTCTGCTAGCAGCTTTTGATCTTGATCATGGTGCCAGTTGACGACTGTCTTTCTTTGCTTTTTGTTTGGAAAAAACGTACAATAAACTGTAGGTAAATCCTCAATCTCTTGTACGGGAGTTGTGGACGCACAAGTTAATATATTAGATGCATCATGCATTGTAACTCATGAAATGTGACCGGAACATGCATGAAGTTGAAAATATCTACATTGAAAATTGATTCATGCAAAAAACATTCTATCGGTGAATAAATTATTCGGGCATTTAGATTGGCATGTCCATTTAGATTGAAATCTTATGGATATTGAAGAATTCCGATATTAATGGATATTAGATCCCTTTTCTGGAGTTAGACTATTTCCATACTTTACTTGAACCAGACAGAGAGATGGGCTAGGATTCCTTACTTAACTTGATCTTGATTGCTAAGTTAACATAGAGGTGAGTCAGGTGACCAGGATCTCCTCAATGGGTTGTAAAGAGAGAATGTTCTGGCACCATTTGATCATGTCGTTGATACAAGGTTTTGATTATATTGTTAAAATATTACAAAACCTGCAGCATTTTCATCAATTTTAAAGACATTGATGTGACATACATGCCATAAGGTTTTCATATAATCATATTTCCACTAATTGTTGCTTTGGAAATCCTTTTTCTTCCTAAAAATTCACTAACTTTTTGTAGGTTGAAACAACAATTGAGTACATTTGTCGCCATGAAAGTGATGGAGCTATTCTTGTATTCCTCACTGGTTGGGATGACATTTCTAAGCTGCTTGACAGAATTAAAGCAAACAACTTTTTAAGAGATCCCAGCAAGTTCCTTATCCTTCCACTTCATGGCTCAATGCCTACCATTAATCAACGTGAAATATTTGATCGCCCACCATTGAACGTGAGGCAAGCATCTTCCAATTTTCAGCTTCTATCTTTTGATGCGAGAATCATGATAAATAAGTCTTCATTCGATCTTCTATTTTATCATGTTTCTTTCTTTATTTGCACTTGCCTTTATCTTCTTCTCATTTAACATTTAAAGTTTCTCTATTTTATACATGTAATATGAAATATATATATATATATATATATATATATATATATTTTCAAATGCACCCTCTAAATTGATACCTGCCGGTTACCTTAGAAGATGGTATAAATCTGAAGTGGATGTGTGAACCTGGTACCAATGTAAACAAGCCTGTAAGTTGCAAGTATATTTGGAACTTGCTGATGGCAAGCACAGGCTTTTCTCCCACTACAGGGCCGAATGTGCTTGAGGTTGCCGAGCACTTATGTTGTCTTTTAATAGTGTGCTTCGAGGTCCTGTGATGTGACTGATGTCTCAGCCTGCAGTTTTCTACCAAGTCAGGTGTGAGGAATAACGAGGTATGGTCCAACAGTTGTCAAAAGGGTGCAATGCTTCCATATTGCGTTTTCATAGGGCCATGTTCGTGTTATTGCATGCCATACGACATATTTTAGGGAAACTCAGCTTTCTATGTCTAGTATTTACAACCTTTTTTTTTTTTCCCTGAATATTATTTACTACCTTCTTAATATTTTCTTTTTGCAACTATATCAGCCTTCATGCCCAAATGACCTATGAATTGAAATCATCCTAGCAAAGAAGAAAAAGTGGTTGCTAACAAATTTTTGGTGGTTGTCATTTGAACAAAAGATACCTAATCTTGAAGGATTGTCTTAGTGAGATTAATGAAAAATATCAATACATCGAAACTTCTATTAAAAACAAAAATATTTACTACCATGTAATAGAAGTTTGGCCCTGGCTTCTCCCGAGGACGGGGGAGGAAACAGGGGGGCTTGGTCAACAATTTGATGGTTTCTTATCTTTCTTTCTGTTGCAAACTAAGTCTGTGATCAGTTTCTTAAATTGGTTGATTCCAATAATATCGCACTTCTTTTAGTGAATCCAAAGGTTGAATATTGTTTAAAACAATCTTTTGATAGGAATTTTTTAAAATGGAGACCCAAGAGGCAAGAACAAGGACAATGCTTAATGAGATTTACATCTTCATGACGATTGCCTTGTTTTTTCCTCACACATCAGTTATCTACTTGTTAAATGATCACCTTTTCTTTAAGCTCTTGAAATGCTGCATTATATTGGGCCTAACAATATTGACTCTGGTAAGTATTAGTTTTGAGTTTTTATTGATGTCATATTTTATCATTATTTGCATCCTTTGTTTATAATGCTGTAGCACTTCATCTCTTGTGTCCTTTTTTTGTATTCTTGCTTCATACATGTTTTTTCCCATCTTTGTTTTAAAGTAATGGAGAGGGTAGTGGGATATAAATTAGTCCTACGGAGCTTGTCTAAGGAACAGTTTACCATCTTTATTGTTGTTCTTTAGGATGCAGAGAGTATGGCTGGAAGAGCAGGTGGAACTGAATATTTTTTGTCTTCAGAAAATTGTCTTATTATGTTGTGTTACTATCTTTTGTACAATTGTAGTTTTTACTCTATCCTCTATTAGGAAGCCAGTTTGTAGAGTTCAGATCATTGAGGTGGATAATTTTGTGGATAACTGAACCTATAAGTTCACTGGTCTGGAAGGTTTTTATTATCATTCACTCATTGTACTATGTTTGGTGAACATATTCACCCATTGAAGACTCCAGTCCTTGTTTGGTTTTCTAAATTTCTGATCAATTTCTTCTCTTGCAGGAAAATTGTGCTAGCAACGAACATTGCAGAGAGTAGTATAACTATAGATGATGTTGTTTATGTTATTGATTGTGGAAAGGCTAAAGAGACTAGCTATGATGCTCTAAATAAGCTTGCCTGTCTATTGCCATCATGGATTTCAAGGGCTTCAGCACATCAGGTATTCACAGCTTACTATGAAAGTTTAACTTGAGCTTAATGCATTGTCCTTGTTTATAAATTTTCTACATCTACATGTGTCAACTTTTGGATTTTTAACTTCATATTGTTATGGTGAGATGATAACAGAGACGTGGTCGTGCGGGCCGTGTCCAGCCTGGAGTTTGTTATAAATTGTATCCAAAATTGATCCATGATGCTATGCTTCAGTATCAATTACCAGAGATTCTCCGAACACCTTTGCAAGAGTTGTGCCTACATATCAAAAGCTTGCAGCTTGGGGCCATTGGATTGTTTTTGTCCAAGGCACTTCAGCCTCCAGATCCTCTTTCTGTTCAAAATGCCATTGAGCTTCTCAAGACAATTGGATCTCTAGATGATTCAGAAGAGCTTACTCCACTTGGTGTGTATTATTGGATACCTGTTGTTGTCCTACTAATTCCCATATATTTATATTTTTGTAATATAATTTTTCGTTTTATCACTCTACAGGTCGCCATCTATGCATGATCCCTTTGGATCCAAATATTGGAAAGATGCTTCTCATGGGTTCCATCTTTCAATGTCTTAATCCAGCCTTAACAATTGCTTCTGCTCTTGCACATCGGGACCCATTTGTCCTTCCAATAAACAGGAAAGAGGAAGCTGATGATGCGAAAAGATCATTTGCTGGCGATTCTTGCAGGTTAGGCCATTCAGTTAAGCCATACTGCTCCTCTTTGATAGATTAACAAAACTTTCTTGTCAACAATGATCATTAATATGATAACTAATACAAAATTTTATCCTTTTTTTTGCAGTGACCACATAGCGCTTCTGCAAGCATTTGAAGGTTGGAAGGATGCAAAACGTAATGGGAAGGAAAGAGCATTTTGTTGGGAGAATTTCTTATCACCGATAACCTTGCAGATGATGGAGGATATGAGAAACCAGTTTTTAGATCTACTATCGGACATTGGCTTTGTAGATAAATCGAGGGGTGCCAATGTAAGCTAGTTTTCACAATTTGTTTTCCGTGAATATATTATATTCTTTTGACGCTTTGATTTGGATATGACTACCTGCTGCTGTTTGGTCAACCCAAGATTAATCCTCTTACTAAGGTTAATAAAATGGTGCCCGTATGGTCCTCGTTAATAGACGGTGCTGGTAGGAGTGGACTGGATACAAATTTAACCTTATCATAGGATTCAAATCCATGTTTTTGTGCTCGATAGCTTGAGCATTTTACCAGGGCACAAAGCATTCTTTGGAAAAATTCTAGGCATGGAGGCTTCTATGAAGGTTTGGTGTCCATGCTTGGCATCTGACAGGATCTCACACTCATGTACTTGTCCATAATTTCAAATAATTTATATCATTTTGAGACTTGCCTACACATCTTGGACACTAATAACAAATGTACCATAAAGAAAATCTTAAAAGGATTGACACACAATATATGTCCGACCTTTCTTTTTTTAAGACAATTTGACATTATATCCATGGGGCACAAATCTATCATGTAATGAACACCACCTAATATTAGACAAGTATATAATTGCAATTGCAAAAAGTTAGCAGGAAAGCACTAGTGGTAAATGTAACACAATAATCGTTATGATTTTTTGCAGCTTCATCTTCCACATTATGTAGTTCTTGGTATAAAAATTAGAAAATTAATCAAAGTCCCATTGTAATCTTATATTATAGATGTATACAAATAAAACTTATTGTTTATATATTGTCATGTCCTTGCCATATCCATATCTAGCTGTTTAGGATTTCTTGTTCCTGCTTACCCATGTTTACTTTTACATTCTGGGTTACTAGAATTATTCTATGATAATTACCGAAAGCCAGAGCTGATCAGATGATTTTAACAAACTAATGTTTATGTCTGCAGGCTTATAACCAATATAGTAGCGATTTGGAGATGGTATCTGCAATTCTTTGTGCTGGGCTCTACCCAAACGTTGTGCAATGCAAAAGAAGAGGAAAGCGAACTGCATTCTACACTAAAGAAGTTGGGAAAGTTGACATCCATCCAGCTTCTGTCAATGCTGGCATTCATCTTTTCCCTCTTCCTTACATGGTTTATAGTGAAAAGGTGAAAACTACCAGCATTTATGTACGAGATTCAACAAACATATCAGATTATGCTCTACTTATGTTTGGCGGTAATCTTATTCCGAGCAAAACTGGAGAGGGTATTGAAATGCTTGGAGGATACCTTCACTTCTCCGCGTCGAACAGTGTTTTGGACTTGATACGGGTAACATTCCCCTATAGAGTTCCTCTTTCTGTCCGACCCCTTGAAAGATGTATCATATAATACAATATGTATAGATATAGCTTTCAAAAAAATACAAAAATAAGATAAATTTTTTGTAGAGAAACAGTGAGAGACCAATTTGTAGATGATTGTGTGATTAAGTGATTTGGTAATGGATTTTGCAGAAATTGCGAGGGGAACTTGACAAGCTTCTTAAAAGGAAGATTGAGGATCCAGGCCTGGACATATCTGTCGAAGGAAAGGGAGTTGTTGCTGCCGTAGTTGAGTTACTACACAGTTAAAACGTACGATACTAAATCTATGTATTTCTTCTCCGTGATCTAACACCCGTAGTATGAGTCCTAACATTTTTGACTTATACGTGCGCCTATATACTCCTGAGATATTGGATACTTTTCTGTATTTTGTGTATGCTGAATGTCAAAACTTCAAAATTTTGAGTTCTTTCAAGGTCAGTTTTTCTGTTGAGAGATGTTAATAGCAATCATGTACCAATTGGGCTGTGAGCTCTGTGGTCTTACATTTGCCCATGCCGCCTTCAGGGCATCAACATCAATCACCGCCATCATCGCCTTGTTGGATGCATTGCATTTTTAACAAGGAGAGCGCTGCTGCATGATGTTGCAATTGTTATGCAAGTCCTTTGGCAAGTGTTCAACCAAAATGGTCGGACATGCATATGGTTCTCAATAGAGAGACGCTATGGAAGAAGAAGAATTGAACCTCTCAACTAATGCTGGTCTTCGGTCTAAAGATGAGGAAAGCAACCCGTAGGTGGTGTTGGGATCGCCAAAAAAGTCGCTGCCTAAAGGCAACACCACCGTGGCCACTGAAACCATGTATTATAGCCACCATAGTCCACAAATAATCACTATACATAACAGTCCGAACAAAATCTGTTCGGGTGAATTGGAAGAACCTGTAAGTCGGTCGCTTTACAAACATAAATAGGCGCCCAAATTGCTAGTTTGTGTCTAGTCTTTAGGCATCGTCCTTGCTGGCAAACTGCTGCTTGTCATTCAGAGTAAAAGAGTTCGCAAATTGGGGAGTCGCAAAAATAAATTACAAGGAATTGAAGTCAAAATTGTTACTAAGTAGCTGACCAATATCATTAGGATATGTTTTCGGGTAAACAAAATTAGTAAAACCAAAATACAACTTTTGTAGAGAAACTAATCAAATGTGCATTTTCTTAAAGAAAATTTTGAAGATTATGAATACAAATTAGCACTTTTTTGAGGATTGGAGACTACTTTATTATGACCCAAAAAAAAAAAATAAAAAATAAAGACTACTTTGTTAAGAAACTTTATATATATATATATATATATATATATAAGACCCTATTTTTTCAATTTTTATTGATTTCATCCATTGAATCCTTTTTTTCTTCAGCAAGGAGACGGAATCGGGATACCCATTTTTTTTTTTTTTTTGGTTGTCATGGCCATATCGGATAAGATTAAAAATATCTTTAAATTTGAAAATTTTAAAAGTATCTTAAAATTTAAATATTTTATATTTGGTTGGACATGATTGCGACATGACAATGACAAATTTTGGACACTCTGGCAAGGTGATTTATAATTATTATTAATTTTGTTTTAGAAAAATGGAATTCAAAGCAATATTTTTTTTTTCCTAGTAAATAATCATACACCCTTTCTAAAGAATTGTTTGCATCTAATAGAAATCAATCATGAGAACTGATTATTCACGGGGCAGCAGACCCAATGCAATTTAATTAGTAATTTTATTCATTTTACAGGTATAAAATGAAAAAAATATATTTATTTTAATTATTTTTTTGACACATTTATGCTATATCATTGTTCTATTTTTTTTAGATGTGTTGCATCCCTACAAATTTTTTTTTTTTTTTTGTCTGATGACATTGAATAGGGGGGTTCACATTCGGTAATTAGTATTGAACATTAATTTTTTTGCTCATTATTAAGAGTATTAATCAGTGTTGGAAGTGAATTTTTATAAAAAGAGAAAATACATTAATTATGTTCTAATTTAGGTGGGAAGAAAAAAGAAATAATATATTAGCATTGCTTTCTGTTTAGTGGACCAGAGTTTTTTGGCACATTAATTAGGAGTGGCAGCATTACCGGTTTGTCTCAGTTGGTTGATGATATATAAACCATTACTCATTAACCGTGTGGTCCAGTACTTGATTAAGTGGTCCAATTCAATTAAATCTCTAATTAAAAATATGTGGACCCGTAAGATTTTAAAATATATTATTCAAAAAAGGACTAAGTACAAGAAACTCTCCTCAATTATTTGTGTTTTTAAAATAAACTCCTCCGACTAATTTTTTACCAAAAAAAACACCTTAACTATCGAAGGCGGGTGGATGAAAATTGTTCTTGTGACAAATATGCCCATATTCCTATTTTATAGGGAAAAATGCATAAAACCTGTATGCTATGAATTTTTGGTAAGAAATCCCCTTAAAGAATAAAGTTCACATAAACCCTCCCAAACTATTCAATTTGTTGTAAAGTGATGTTATAATGACTAAAGTACCCCTTAATATAAATTTAATAAAATGATGCTACTTAAAATTAAATTAAAATTAATACAAACTCATTTTGCATAGTTTTGTTATAAATTTTTTGATTTTTTTAAAATAGTGATCAAACCTTAATTTTTTATTTTCAAAAATAAAAAAGAAAATACCTTTTATTTTTTATTTTTTTATCGTATCTTATCTTATCTTTTTTATTTTTTATTTTTTTATTTTTAAAATGAAAGTACCTTGAAACAATTTTCAAAATTTTCTTAAATTTTAATTTTTAAAAAGAAAAAATAAAGACCTTTATTTAGCTTTTCTTTTCTTTTCTATGTTTAGAAATGAAAATACCTTGAAACAATTTTCAAAATTTTTATTTTTATTTAGCTTTTCCTTTCTTTTTTAGTTAAAAATAAAAAATTAAGAAAATTTTGTAAATTGTTGTAAGGTATTTTTATTTTCTTATAGGTTCATCATTTAAAAAAAATAAAATTTTTTATAACAATTCTATGCCAAATGAGTTTGTATTAATTTTAATTTAATATTAAGCAGCACCATTTTATTAACTTTACATTAAGGGACACTTTAGTCATTAGAACATCATTTTGGAACAAATTGGATAGCTAGGGGGTTTTATGTAAAGTTTTTTTCTTCGTGGAGGTTTCTTGCCAAAAATTCAAAGTATATGGGATTTTGTGATATTTGCCATATAAAATAGGAATAAGAGCATTTTCGTCTCAAAAATATTTTCCATCAACTCCCATCCACTATGTTACCCCCTTAGATAGTTGGAGGGGGTTTATTGGCCAAACAAAATTAGTTGAGTGGGGTTTATTACAAAACTCAAATAGTTAAGGGGTTTATTGCACTTTGCCCTTAAAAAAAAACTTTAACATTAATTGTGATTGAATTGGAAAAGCAAGTCACTTATAATCCTGAACTATTTTAATAAATTCTCCTTGAATAAGGTCAGTGAATGTTTTTATTTATTTATTTAAACTATATTGCAATAGTTAATACAGGGATGCACATGATTAGGATTGGACCAGTTTAAGAATATTTTGAAACCAAATCATTCTTAATGGTTCTATAAAAATTCGAACCGAACCATTTTCGATTATACGGTTATAGAATTTTTTATAAAACAATCTAATAAATATATAAAATCTAAAATATATATTATATATAGTATAATTTTCTATTAGAATATAATTTTCTATTAAATTATGATATATAGTTGAGCGGTTAAAAGTCTAATCTTGTTATTCTATTATTTATATAATATAAAATATATAAGTATGTATATACCATTTATAAAACGGTTTGGTTTGGTTCGGTTTGGTTTGATTTGATTTTGTAAAACTTTAAATCATAACCAAATCAAATCATGAAAAAATCAAACCAAACATATAAATCCAATTTGATCCAATTCAATTTATCAGCTCAATCAATTTTTTTTGTTCACCCTAAGTCAGTCATTCCAAATAATAAACCATCTATTTTTGGGCATTTATAGATGGCAAGTAAATAAATATGGTGACAGGACAAGAAGGGATGTATGAGCCTATCCTTTCTTAATAAATGTTTTTACTTAAATAATAAATAAAAAAAAAGAAAAGAAAAAGGAAAATGAATATGTGTGAGTTCTTTGTAGTATAAATCCCACCTTCACAAGGATCATTAGACTGTCATTCCATTAAACCAACAAAGTTGTTGTTGTTAGCTGTTGCTAAAGATGATGTCTAACTATTCTTCTTATTTCTCTCTCTTCCTCATTTTCATTGCCTTTTCAGGTTTGATCAATTATCTTCTACAGTAGTAAATTTACCATTTTTTTTTTCATTCAAAAATTGAAATTATTTTTTATTTTTTCATATTATTCTGTCCATCAATATATATATATATATATATATATATATGATTTTTTTTTTTAAGTACTGCTATTTCGCCCGACTTAAAAAAACCGATATATTACGACTTCTACGTGTATGTTACTGAGTTACTTTAAAATCTAAATATATCCATTAATACAGCTGTTAACAAAAGTTGGAAGATCTTTTTTCTCTCTATCCTCCATATCCTCTCTGTGGAACGCCGTGAAACTGCAATCATCATCGGTACAGCCGGTGCGATTGAGCACTAATTTACGATGAAATTGAATCTTTAAAGATTTGGGTTTGTGGGATTTCTGTTAATTGTTTTCTCTCATCTTGTTTTACTCTTCTTTCTCAGTGTGTGTATTTATGAGAGATGAGAGAAAAAATATTAATAGAAATCCCACAAACCCAGATCTTAATTACTTTAAAGTTGGAAGTGGAAGAAAACTGAAAATCTTCCATCGCAAATCGAAAATCTTCTCTCTTTTCTTTTATGTGTTTTTTTGGGTGAAAATCTTATATGATATTAAGACATAGATTAGGATAAAAATCTCATTTATTGTAACAAGTCTTTTAGTGAAAAATATTTTATAAAGAACAAAATTTCAAAGAAAATTATAAAAAAAATTAACATACACAGAAAAATATGAAGACGATAAAAAAGGAAATGAATTAATCATAGGAGAGTTAGGAGAGAAAAAGGTGAAGAAGATATGAAAGAAAATTGCAGAAATGGTAACTTACTGTATTTAATATGGTGTGACATTTGAGATAATCATTTATTTATTGTCACGTTCAAATCGGCATTTTGTAGGTTTTTTTTTTTGTCGCCTAAAATATCATTTTCCCTTTTTTTTTAATTCATTTGATTTAATTTACTGGAATTTGTATTTTCAATTATAGCAGTGGTTGGTGGAGATCCGCGTGTGATTGTGTTCAACCCCAAGAGTAGTGCGTGCGTCCTATATGACACTGGAGTTGGAATGTGCACCGTCGTTCCTACTGATGGCAAGCAATGCTTCTGCGTCTACAACGCTACTGTGTCTGATCATTAGTTCTCTCTATCCAAAACAATCTTCATTTCATCCGTGTACCTTTTCACGCTAATTAAGTACTCCTAATAAAGATCGAGCATATATATATATAGCCATTCCCAATTTATTATTATTATTAGGGTAAAGTGCAAAAAATTCCCATTTACTATCGATATAGTGCATAACAGTCCCTGTGTGGTAAAAAACTTCCCTATACTATCAATTAGGTACAATTCGGTTCCTAATAGTATAAAATGACGATAATACCCTCACTTCAGTTAAAGAAATTAATATAGGCCATGTAAAATAACCTTTTTATCTCAAACATCACCTAAACCTAATTTCCCTCAACCCAAACACAGCCTTATGCGCATATGACAGTGTTCATCTTCTTCCCTCAGTCTCCACTTCTATCACCCGCCACTACCCATCACCGCCACACCCTATAAGCATATAGATATACAATTTTAAAGCGGTGAAAAAAGTAAGCAAAGGGAGCAAAAAAAATGAAAAAGAAGATAGAGGGTGTGCGCTAATTTGTATGGCAACAAGGATCCCGACAAATTTGTATAATGTGTCAATATACAAATTCCAAAGAATTTGGGGGAAATTGTGGAGTAACTCGGCGACTAGTCCATCACTTGACCCAAACTCGCGTGCACCTTTAATTGGCATTTGATCCACATCCAACATAGAATCACAACATCAATTTAACCTATCAATTGTGAGAAATTGTTGCAGAGCCACCATGAGAGAGGGTGATTGGTTAGAGAGAGAAAACGTGTGTTTAAGAGGTAACGGCAGTGAAGACAAAGAAGGACGGCAAGGAGTTACTCGAAGATGATGAAGGATTTACCGGCGATGAAGGATAGCAGTTGAGCTCGGTTTGAATGGATTAAACAAAACGGCGGCCGTGGAGAAGATTGAATGTTAAGATTAAAGCTCACCGAACTGATTGTCACCAGATTGAAGCTTTTGGGTCACGACAATTCACGACTGAAGTTCACCGAATTGTTGAACGAAGCTTGCCGGAGCTAATGGTGTTGAAGCAGCTTTTGGGTCTAACTGAAGATCATCGAAATTGTTGAGTCTTTGAGTGCAGCTCGCTGATCTGAAGTGGAGTATGTCAGAAATGGGTCTCAAATGTAACTCTGGCCAGAATGATTCTTCAATGAAGAACACTGTTGGTTCATCTTTGAGGCATACTAGTTTGGTCACCAGTGGTAGTGCATATAGATGGTGGAGTTTGCGTGGACGTTATCGATTTCATTCTCTCTGTTGTTAATGTAGATGAAGCTAAGTTGGAGCACGCTGAACTGAGTGAATGTGAATCTTGCTGGACTGAACTGGGTGAATGTGAAGCTTGTCGGACTGAACTGGGTGAATGTGAAGCTTGCTGGACTGAACTGGGTTCGCTAGAATTCGGGTTGTTATTCGCTATGAGCTTCTTGGTTTGGGAGTTGAAGCTTAATGGTGGAAAATGCAATTTGTGGAGGTCACAGTTCTGTCACCAGTATTGTTCTTGCTGCTTAGAGCTCATTGGCCTTCAATGCAATCTAGACAAGATGGGTATCTAAATTCAGCTTGTCAAAGCTGTTGAATCTTCAATGATGGGTCACCAACAAGGTAGAGCAATGAAGCTTACATGAACCGGATGATTGAACTGGGTTTCGTTGAGGTGGGTTTGATGGTTACTATCACTGGTGGAGCAAGCAGAACTTGGGTTCGCCGGATTTAATGGATGGAATGAAACTTAGCCGAAGTAGTTGATGAGGAAGAAAACAATTGATTTTATTTGAGGGGCAAAATGGGAAGAACAAACGGCAAAATTGGGTTTTTGTACTTTTTTTTGCCAGAAAGTGGTCAGAGGAACTAATTGTGCATCTTTTTTGAATTTTGTGGATTTGCATGCATATTTTTAAAAAATAGGGACTAGTTTCGCACAAAGTCTATATATCAGGGGTTTTTTTTGCACTTCACCCTTATTATTATTATTATTATTTTGTTGATATTTATTATTCAAGTGTTTCTCATATCCTCTTTTAATTTATCCAGTATAATTAATTTAAGGTTTTAAAAATGTGCATTGACACCCGTGATAGTTTTCTCTTTGATCTCGAGTGACGAGCTTGAATCCAGTAGTTGCACGAGCATCGGAATGATCCCGTGCAGCACCGCAATTAACACATTCTTGTCGTCCCAATCTGCCAAGCTAGTTATTAGATTTAGTCATCCCAATCTGCAACCGAGTTATCAAATTTCGAGCTCGTACGGACTCCCTATTCGACGATGACGACGAATAACTCAGAACGACGTTGTCGTGGAGGTTAACCTAGCTCGCTCTTAATCAAAACATCGGCAGCCCTTATTTGATGATTCGACTTCGCGGAGATCAAATCAACGTTGTTTTGGGTCTTGAGCTTGTTGTCGAAAAGGGTGGGATTGCGACAGGCTTCTGAGAGAGAGCACATCGAAGTGGGTATGGGAGACAGAATGGAGGAGTTCTAGAAAAAGTTGGGAGGTGAATCAGAGGGGAGTTTTGTGATGATGAATAAGGTTAAGACTACAACGAGACAATCCAATATGCATTATGGATATGCTCCAACTGCCAAAATTTGATATCGCTACTCGTCAGCGTTTGACAATTGCCGGTGGTTTTTGGGTTGGATATGGTTGTTGTTATTTTATTTTGTTGTTTTTGGGTATGGTGGCGGTGGTATAAGTAATGTGTTATGTATATATATATAAGAAGATGTAAGGAGGTTAAATTTATAAGTTTATAATTAAAATGTGATTGTTGACAAGTCAAAGGGCATTTAGATCATTTTCTCGTGTCCGGTGCTCAGGAGGGGGTGTTTTTGCAAACGTTTCAAAGCTCCGTGGCAGTCAAAGTCCAAAAAATCATTGACCGATATTTGAGTGAAATTAATCAAAATGTCAGAAAAGTCCCTGACATGTCTGGGAGTGTAAGTGCAATTTACCGTTAAAAATAGTCAACTGTTTCTCTCATATCCTCTTTTTAATTGCCCGTATAATTAAAGGGAGGTGGAGTGCAACTAGTGTTCAACCTTGGTGAAAGCATAATATATGGTGAATTAGTGATTGCTTGAATTTTTATTTTAAAAAAAAAATAATAATAAATAGACTGGCAAACATATTTAAATTTACTGTTCTATATGCTAGTTAAATGAGAGTGACTAGCCATCATTTCTAGATATTTATTTATTTATTTTGATAGGTTAATTGGTCAGTTATTTTTATTTATTTTTTTATTTATTTCTGATTTTGATTTTGTTTGTTTAATGTCTTCCCCAAAATAAATAAACCACATATGATAATGCATGATTATTGAAAGTAAAATTTTAATCATTACACAAGTAATAACAACTCCGAATAATTTATATGAATGAAAACTAACATCATTACAATGTCATTAATATCCCTAATGTTATAGTCTCACATAAAATCACATAAAATTAATCAGTTCAATTATCATATTCCCTATCATCTGAATCTATGGTGACCTTTACAATTAATTTAGGAATTTTTTTTTTTTTTGCTTTTTTTAATATATTTTTTAAAAAAGGACTTTTGGGCCCCCTTTTAAACATTTTGCTAAAACTTTGTAAATCTGATTACCGTGTGTAAAATGAGGCCCAATAGCCACTTTTATATATAGTTAACCTACATTCTTTGATCGACTCCGTACCGCTTTTCTTTTTGTAAGAAAATAAATCAGACAACCATATATAATTGCTGAAGGACAAGCTATATATCTTGTTCAGGAATGGAGTTAGAAATTTTGAATAAGATGGAATTAATATAACTGAGCACTTTTTAGAGGAATGGCCATTATAATTTCTCTCCTTTCTCCTGGTCATTTGAGTATGTGTGAGTATGTATCTAACAATAAAAAAATAAATAGCAAATTAAAAAAAAAAAAATCTTTAAATTATTAAATGTTCAAAATAGACCATGTCAATCAAAATTTATTCGCGCACCCATTTTTACTTTGAAGGAAAGAGACGATACTACTAAATTAAAAGTTTTTTTTGGTGTCAATCAAAACTATTGTCTTACAATAAAGCATGGGCATACAAATATCCATAATACATCTATATATATGCATATATGTGTGTTTGGGATAGGGATGTCAGTGGTAGAGATTCGGGACGAGCAGCTCATTCCAAATCGATCACACAAATAATTTGTTTTTTACCTAAATCCATTGCCCGCATCATTGCTAGGTTGGGTTCGAGGCACCTTGATATATATAAGTATATATAAGAACGGATCTATGTTGGCCTGAGGGGAATTGCCTCCCCTGATTTATTATTATTTTTTATTTATTATTATGCCCTATATTGTTTTTGTCATTCTGATATATATATTAATAAAATATTACCTTTGTCCTCCTAAAATTATTTTAAAAATCCAGTGTTACCTTCCTCCCTTGAGTATTTGGGTCCGTCCTATATATATATATGTATATGAGGGACTGATGCTTATTTTATGAGTTTACATTTATTATTATTTTTTTATCCCAATAATATGTTAGAAGCTAGATGGGAGGGCAGAATAGGATAGAATACGGCTAGTCAAACCACAGAGGAGAAATCATCTACTGTTATGAATTTACTTGAGATGTAGAAAGGGTTGTCATTGGTATAGGGATATCAATTTAGTCAGCCCAGTCTTGGTTTTTTAGGAGAGTGTTTGGGTTCGTCCTATATATATATATATATAAATATATGCGAGGGACTGATGCTTATTTTATGAATTTACATTTATTATTATTTTTTTTATCCCGACAATGTGTTAGAAGCCAGATGGGATGGCAGAATAGGATTGAATACGGCTCGTCAAACCACAGAGGAGAAACCATCTACTGTTATGAATTTACTTGAGATGTAGAAAGGGTTGTCACTGGTATAGGGACATCAATAAACTTGAACAAAAGTTAAAAAGTTAAAAAGTTAAAAATTATCATAAAAACCAAGATCGGGCTGACTAAATTGATGTCCATATACCAATGACAACCCTTTATACATTTTAAACTTGAACAAAAGTAAAAAAGTTAAAAATTATCATAAAAACCAAAACCCGGCTGACTAAATTGATGTCCCTGTACCAGTGGCAACCCTTTCTACATCTCAAGTAAATTCATAACAGTAGATGGTTTCTCCTCTGTGGTTTGACGAGTCGTATTCGATCCTATTCTGCCCTCCCATCTGGCTTCTAACACATTGTTAGGATAAAAAAATAATAATAAATGTAAATTCATAAAATAAGCATCAGTCCCTCATTCTAAGTACAATTACTTAATTTCATGGTGCATGTGAATAAAAACTACATACATTTATTAGTGGACGATGAGGTATTGTATGCACCTAATTAACGTACAAAAGGAGCAAAAAAAAAAGGGCAAAGTTTCAAAAAACACTTTCACTCGTTTTTCACTAAACCCCTCTTGACTATTTTTATTCTAAAAAACTCCTCTCAACTATCAGAAGAGGATAACAGATTCAAAAAGGATATTAACTAAGGATGCAAAATGACTAAAGTATCCCTTATACCTGTTATATATGTATTATCCCCATTAAATTTCCTATTTCTGTCAGCCTCCGAAAAAAAAAAAAAAAATCCTGTTGTTGTAAAAATAAATAAACACACAGAATAACATAAAAACACCAGAAATCCATCACCATAAAAACCAAAATAGAAATTTTGTGTACCTTCAAACAAATAAAATTAAAATGGTTGTTGGTAAAGAAAAGGAAAACCCATTATAATAAAATGTTTGATCTAATATTAATAGCTTCTGGTAGCTAAGTTTCAAGTTGATAGTCTCCAAACCTTTGCAACAATCACAAACACCCAACACAACTTAGTACCAAAAAAAAAAAAAAAAAAAACACACACACACACACACAACTTAGAACACAAAAATCAAAACCCATTATCAGGAAGACCAATCGGTGGTGTTTAAAGCAATTAAATAGAACAAAATTACAATTATAATACAATTCATTTAACAAGCTTATATAGATTCATATTGAATACGAAATTAAAAAATAGTTATATGGGTGTGATTTGCTCACATTGGTTTGGTTTTCACAATAATGTATGATTGAAAGGCGCTTATCACAAAGCAACTTCAAATATCAGTCTACAATACCAGATTTGGGATTCGAAAATTAATTTAAACATCAGTATAAACATAAAATAAAATAAAATAAAATAAAAAGGGTATTATATCTCTCTCCCAAAAACAACCACTAATGAGTAAATAGGTATTCATCTGCAAAAGGATAAGTACTGCTACTTGCCTGATGATCAAATGAAGGAACAACAAAAAAATAACTCATGGAAAAATTGAAGAGTTGCTTTAGACTCGGTTAGTGATTATTATTATTATTTTTCCTTGGATCCTATATACGAGAAAAATCAATTCATTATTGTGAATTCTAGTCTCTCCATTGAATCTTTGCAAAGCGGATGATGGCAATTCACAAATTTTGTCTAAGGGATACTCTAGTCATTTTGTATTCTTAATTAACGTCTCTTATGAATCTGTTACCCTCTAATATAGTTGAGGGGGTTTTTTTGGAATAAAAATAGTCAAGGGATTTAGATAAAAAGGATGGAAGTCAGAGGGGTTTTTTTTTGGACTTTGGCCTAAAAAAAATTATTATTATTTTAGACCGACATGTATAGTTTATTAGCGGATTAAAAAGTATTGTATCTTTAACATGTAACATTGTTTAGAAGACTTCCCAAAAGAACATTGTTTAAAAGATTAAGACAATCTGGTAATGTTTCCTAACATATCATACTATATCTTAGTCGTGAGTCTTGATTCTTCATTTTTCTCAACTATATAGTAAATCTACCGGATCTGATATATTTATTTATATTAGTTAGATATACATTAAAAATATGCATGACCTTGCAATTATGAATATTATATTATTATATATATACACATACACACACCCTCCTCTAACATTTAAATTTACAATATATATATATATATATATATATATATATATATATATATATACTGTATTATTTACTTAACCGAGAAAGAAAAAAAAAATATATATATATATATTATTTTCCTGTATTAAACAAACTTTGTATATCTATTTACAGGGAAAAAAAGCTTTAGATGACAGGAACAGGAAGGAGAGAAACTTTCATAACTGGAAATGATAGTGATCGAAGAACGAGATAGAGTAAGACTTCGATTGTAAATGTTTTATGCAGACAATAGAGAGAGCGGAGGTTAGAGAGAATATATTACTGCCTTTAGCCAAAATGCAATATTTTAATTTTTCTTGACGGTTATGCAAGTATATATATATATATTGATATGTATAAATTCATAGAGGCCCATTAATTGGGAAAGGCCCGACGAACAAAAACAGAGCAATCAACAGCCTGATACAAGATGGGAATAAAACGCAGTGGCAAAATTTATTGCAAATTTGTCGGAGAAACCTCAAAATAAATTATTGGAAAAACTAGTTTATACAATTGATTGAAAGTTACTGCTAATAATATGAAGGATCATGGGTACAATTGGTGTACAACTAATTATTTCAGCTTCAAGATATATAAATCCATCCTCATCTTTCTCTCTCTCTCTATATATAAGGTAAATTAAATAAAAATTAGCTACCTACCATACCCTATACATACATATATATATGTGTGTGTGTGTGTGTGTGTGTGTATTTGGGTAAGGAAATTAGCTTGCTAACTAGGTAGCGTACCTTGTTAAGAGAGCTCTTTCAATGCAAGGGGAGTCTTTCCACACATGAGAGTGTGTTCTGAGGATTTCTTTTGCTTTATCTTTCAAATATGAGGCACAGTCTACTTGGAACACCATGAATAGCTTTGCAACTGTCCCAACCTTCAACATCTCCTGAAGTACCATATTTGTTCCTGAAAACCTACATATCAGCGAAATAATCAACATGGCCCGATCGTCGGCTGCCGGAGAAACCTTCAGAATCCTCTTCGTGACCAGCGCAATGCCACCTGCGTGACTCAAGAATTGTGCTCTGCCATCAGCACATGAACATAGATGAAACAGTATTCCGAATATGAGCTCAGTGGTTCTCTTCTCCGGTGCTCCCATTTCGAGCTCGATAAGCTCAAAAATGGCCCCGGCTTCAACCATCATCATTCGGTTTCTTCCCCACGGACAAGCCTCTAACATGACATTCAAAGCTGCATTAATTCCTTGTTGAGAGACCATGCCTTGTTTTATTACACGGACAATCCGATCAAAGAATTCAGGTTTCAATCTTTGTAGTACTTTTGTGTTTGCCTTTTCCGTTATGGTTTTCAATAGCAACAATGCATGGATTTTTATGGACGTGACATGATCATCATTAATATTATCGATGTCAGGTAGCCCTAAAACCCATGTTAAGGAATCAACAATTTGGTCATTTTGGATCAAAAGTAGCTTTGTTTGGGGTGTTGAATTTCTAACATGATAGAGAATACTTAGAGCTTCTTGGAGACCAGTGATTTGGGCTTTTCTGTAACATGTTACTATGAGTGAGAGCACAGCCTTAGTGAGACCAGCTTCCACCATGCACTTTCTATTTCTTTCGTTCTGATCAACCGCCAAAACTTCCAATTTTCTAAGGGCTTGTAGTTGCAGCTTTGGAAGCCAAAGATCCCTGATGAGGTTGAGGACATAACACTTGTTGAGAAGAGGTTTCGGGTTGGGGATTGGATCGGTACCGTTCTGGATGCACCATGCTTGGATCAAGCGGCGGAGAGTGTGGTTGGGGATCAAGTCCGATTCGGTTGGCAAGGGCTGTTTGGTGACCGGACAAGTGGTGTTCTGGCCCTTAAATAGCCAATGTTCGATGCTTTCTCGATCATACGTGATGCCCGTAATGGCAATCACCGGATCTTTCATGATTTGAAGAGATATGGGACAGATGAAGAACTCAGGAACTTCAACATCGATATCTTCCATGAATATATAATACGTACTATACCTATATATGTGCTACACACACAAAGATAGAAAATTAAGTTATATATAGAATAATTAAGTAACCAATGTGGAGAGTATAAGATGGATGGATAGCTGAATATGAAGATTATTAAGGTATCAAGTGTGGAAGGTGGGCAAGAAAGTATTAGTTTCAGTGGTAAGAGATTGCGGCTGCTGATTTATTAACATGCTTGTTGAAGAGAGTAGAAAATTCTACGATGAATTTTATTGGTCTTCTCTTATTGGTCAGATACTCTCACGGCCATTCGTTGGTCAAACCAAGAAAGTTGATGCTGGCCAAATCAATTGTATATATAATAAATGATGGTCTACTCACGTTCGTACATTTCATCTCTATTTTCCTAATATATAAGGATTATATATACTGTATAATAGTATACGCACACTATATTATAATGTATATATGTTCCACTGATTTAACAGTTTACTACTTCGAAGACCAATAATGAAGATAATACCTTTTCCAAGTTGTATGTAAAGATCAACAATTAAGTTCGATTTTAAATTGTAAACGTTTTCGAGTTGTATATATATGTTAAGATTACTTTTTATTTTTTATTTTATTTTTTTATTTTTATGGAAACAGTTAAGCTTGATTTAAAGTTGTATACAATTATCGGACCCACTCTTTAACGATAATATGAGAGAGAGACTATTAAGCAAACATGTGACCGTGCGTGCTATTGGCTTGACGGTATGAGATATGCAAGCCAGTCTTTTAAAATCCTTAATAGAAAAAGAGACCACATATTTTAATTTATTAACTTTCTTTTATGTAAATTTCAAGCACAATTATATCACTTTCTATTAAGTTATATTAAAAGATAAGTTCTATACTATCTTGAGCTTATTGTAATTTTTTATTTAATATTATTTTTTAGCATGAGCTTAATTATTGTAAATTAAGTAAACAGAATAATTTTTAAAAATAAAAAATATTAGTATTGCATTAATATAATCAATATAAGAAGACCTAATGTATTGTTTTCGTTTTTAAATCTTGAATTGATTCAAGCGGTTCCGCTATTGTCTAAGTTAGGACATGTTAGAGTTGCAACTCCCTGATAAGCATTTGTGGGAGAATTTGTCTAACAAATATTATATATATATATATATATATATATATATATATATATATATATATATATATTTCTCCTTATATTGTTGAATTCCAATCACTTTACTTTCACATTAATAATGGAAAACCCTTTTCAATTTGGAAAGGAATTTTCCTTTTTTGAATGGGTAACATGCGTATTCATATATGCATTAATGGGGTGAGGAGCAACGTGTTTTTATCAATATGATTGAAATGAATAGATGAAGTGAACCGAACTAACAAGCTGAACAAACCACTTAATCGACATTTTGAGTCCAAATAATTATGTAACTTAGATGAATGTGAAATCAAACCTGATAATATTTTTCAAATTCGAGCTAGGAAAATTCATTTATTTAATCAATTTAAAGTCATGACCCAAGTATAAAATTGGATTTAAGCACAAATTATTCAAGCTTGCTGTCAATAGGGAGGAATAAAAAAAAAATATTGCCTTATTAAATAAGTGATATTCATGATTTTTAATGTGATAAGTACAAACATTTGTTTGGTTACTTGAGCTGAATTAGTTTATTTAATAAGTGTTTTAAAAAATTCGAGTACTCAACTCCTTTACTTAACAAATAAATTTAAATCGCATGAAAGCTCAGTTAATTTTTAGTCAATTCCTTCCCTGAGCCTACTAAAAACATTAGACAAAATGTCCAGAGCTCAAATCTCGTTCTCTAAAAAACCAAAAAACATATATAAAAAAAAAAGATTGAGTTAACCAAATTACCTGAAGACTAATGTACGTAGTAATTATGTGTCATTGTGTGTGTGTGTGTGTGTGTGTGTGTGATGCCATATAGTTGTTGCGGGGATGGTCCCAAGGTGTGAGATGTAGACGCAAGGGGTTTGGATAAGCCACAAGACTGCAAGGCGTGACCCATGCTTCAATCAGTGGAAATTTCGGCGTCCAAAAGCCCAGTCAACGCTCCAGTTGACTCTTTGTACTCCATTCCAATCTTCATGACTTGTTTATGTGGGAATGCTGAAAAAATATTAATTTAAAAAAAAATCATTTCATTAAAATGCTATGAAATGATGGACAAATATTGAGACAGACACATGTCTAACAGTTTTATAAAATAAAAATACAAATTGTATGAAAATTATACATTTAAAACTTCATATCAAATTTCAGTTGCAAGTAGATTACACAAATTAATCAAATTTTTATATGCACTTTTCTTAACTTGACCAACTTAAATTGTCATCTTTGACAACATTGCTTAATTCTTATTTAAAGTATTTTTAGTTAATTTTCTTATAATGAGATCAACTAATTAATTTAATTGAGTAGCATGATTACGTAAATTCTGGACTATTATTTGTGCTCAAAATATGCCATTCAAAGGAGAGGTTATGACAATTGGACCTCATGTAGCCCTTACTCTATTGAAATATAAAGGGTACGTAAAATTGTTAGGAGGTCTTTTTAGTTTTTATTCATCAACGATAGAAATTATTTCAAAAATTGTGAAGGTAATGGCAAAAAGGAAAATGCTTTGATGAGCTGCATATCAACAGACTTAATTTAAGTTTTCTGTTTTTTTGTCGATATTTATTCATACTCGAAATTTTGTATCCATATCTATGTACAGTAGGATCAGTCAACATTTTATGTTCTCTTTCATTTGGTTTAATTTTATAAAATTAAACTAACCTCTTTTACTATTTTATATTATTTATTTTGAGGCATTTCCACTTGATTTTTTCCACAACACCACCATTTTAGAAACTCTCATATTTTAAAATATAAACCAACTAAAAAAAATTCCACATTTCTTGCTCAATTTTTTTTAAAAGTCTTATTTTAAAATATAAATCAAATAAACATTTCTTCAAAATTAATACAATTGCACCTTATTAACCAACTACACACATTCTTCTAACAATAATGATAATTTAAAATGGGATGGGGATGGGTCAACCTTCTCCCATGCCCCTCAACGAGGTTTTCACTGTAAAAGAAGTGAACTATTATTAGAGTTGTTTTATATCGGATTTGAATGAGAATTAAAATGAGTATAAGTTGGTGTGTTTGTAGCACTTCCTATAACTTAAACTTTTGGATTAGCAGGTAAGTGTTCACTTGTTACTTTAGTATCAAAATCAAATCTAATTCTTAATTTGGTGTCACACCAAATCCCATCTTCTTCTTAGATGTGCACTTCCAGCCCCCCATATAAGGGTTGTAACTAGTTATAAGATTTTTATGACCAATACCTTGATTTAGTAGGTAAAATGTAAATCTTGTTTATTTTTACCTTTCTAAAATGCTTTATTGCTTCTTCTTAGATGTGCAGTTAATTTCTTTTGTTCACTTATGTATTTTGCACCTCAGTTCATTATCAAGAATAACAACCGCATTCGAATATTTGGGCATTTGAATACACCATATTAGAGTTGATTACGGGGTAAAATTTGCACTTTCTTTGTGTTAGCCATCATTCTGGTTGTTTATGGCTGACACTATTTGTAACTTAATTTGAAACACCTTCTTTGAAGGGGTCAAGATTGTCATTCTAAATAGGCAGGGTGATCCAACCGCAACGAGAGAGTTGTGAGGGCGTTATGAGTTCGGATAGGGGAGAATATTATAATTGTCTTACATCGGATCTGAATAAAAATAACAAATTAGTATAAATGAGTGGATATGCAGCACTACCTACTAACTTAAACTTTTGAATCAGTAGGCAAACGCACATCCGTTACAACTATCTTGCCATCCTACTCATCATATCTTTTTTTAATTCTTTGAAATTCTTGTTAATTATTTGATCGCGGAGGAAAATTAAAAGAAAAGGCACAATAGTGATGCAACAGCTTTCATATTCTAAAAAATATTGGTCAATTTTGTTTTAAAGGAAAGGCAAGGCATCTTTCATATTCTCAGTCAACTGTTTCTTTCAAATTTGAAAATGCGCTTCATCATTATGTGGCCCAATATGTCGGCTGTATTTCAAGAAAATTCTCAATTAGCTTCAGTCCTACTGTCATACCATGTTCTCCTTTCTTTGTTTTTGTAATTTATTTCTTGTTTTCTTTTATTTTCACAAGGCATATATATATATATATAGAGAGAGAGAGAGAGAGAGAGATTGGTGTTCCTGCTGCTTCTTCGTACTTTCTCCAGTCTATATTGATATTTAAGACTTTCAAATACATTTTATTTCGACAACTGTTTTTTTTCCTTAAATAAATCATATAGGCAGACACTCTAGCCATGAGCCAAATCTTCAATGGAAGAAAGAGCATATGGCACAAAATTTCTTATGGGATTCTTTTCTTGGTATTTCTTTTCCTTTCTATTCAACGATCCTTCCATAATTGTTCTTTCCAAACCGGGTAAAAGAAGAAGAAGGGTAGTAATCATGATCATGATGTTCAAAATCATCAAAATAGGGTTACAGAGAAGACTTTGGATTGTGGAATTAATTGTGGAGAATGTAAAGTGAAATGAATGCTGAAATTGTAGGAAATTTACATCGTGTCTTCTTCTAGTTCTAGAAGACAAGTCATTGAAAAATTGGAGCAGTCTGCGACATGATTGATAGAAACATGAATTAAAAGTGTTATACATGTGTGTGTGTGTGTGTGTGTGTGTGTATATACACACATATATATAGTTGTTAGTCCAAAGTCTATCGTCATTATTATTATTTTTTCCTTGAATTACAGTGAATTGATGGGCCCGTGTAAAGTCAATCAAACCTCAAGGGAGGTTGAGCGTATACATGTTTGGCCACAACCCTATATCTACTACTAACCCAATTAGTCTGAGACTGAGTATGGGTGGTTCCAGGCTTTGCCTCAGTTTTGTGGCACTACTCCAGCTAAACTAGTGGTGGTCTTCAAGCCATAAACCAAGTGCCCCAAACCCTAACTCGCTTCAAAATGCAGATTTGCATTTTTTAATTATTAACTTTCTGACTTTTTCTATCAACAAGAACAAGAAGAATGATTTACCCAAAAAGATAAAAATAAAAATTACCCAAGACTGATTTTTTATTTTTTTCTAAGTCAGGAAACAAAAAGTGGAGAGAAATATGGCAATTTGTGTACCACGTTTTTTAAAGTCCAATACTTTGAACAGAAATAACGGGTTCTAGAGTATACCATAATAAAGTGCTTGAAATAGTATAGCTATTGTGTACCTAAACTTATTAGTATATACGACTGACTACAAGTAAAGAAATGTTGATCGAGGATAGAATGCCAAAACTACCCTCACATGCATTCTAATTACTAAAATAACCTTACAGATCAAATAAAATCACTCCTCAACCATTCATATTTGGAGTGCTTGGACCAACCTACCCCTACCAATCAAATATAATATATTTTTTATATTATTCTCTCTCATTTCTCTTTGTAATTTATCCTAAATAAAAACATATAGGAAACTTTCTGCATATAAGGATCGTGATTTCTCTTCCCTCAAGCTCCCCCATCCTTCGTGGTAAACCCTTATTTAAAACTAATTTTTTTCTCTTTCTACATTTACATGTATACAAATAAAACCCACCGAACCTGTAAAGCCCAACTACATCCGTTGTTGGAGATGATTTCTTTGCCGGAACCAAAACCGACTTGGCCCATCAGTGACGTTTTTCGCTAGAGTTTGACCGCTAACCAATCGCTTGATTACAAGCACGTTTCACTGTGTGAGCTATAAGAACATCTGAACCTGTCTCTCCGAATTTTGGCTTTTCAAAAGAGTCACTTTAACTTTTACAAGAGTCATGTTAGCAATTTCAAGAGTCAACAGTTTTCGTTCTCCAGAAATAGGCAGTCTATCAGTCTCTCCGAATTTTTGCTCAAAAAAAAAAAAAAAAAAGTTAAATTATTTTTTTTTAACTTTTCCCCAAGTGCTATATATTTCATCTTATATAATTAACACTCAATATATGGATTAAAAAAGATATAATTAATTAAAATTTAAATAAAAAATAGTTTTTAAAAAATAAAATTTTAAGGGAAAAAAAAAAGTTTCTTTTATTTAATTTTGGCCCAAATCAAAAATTTTTTTGAACAAATAGTGCTTAAACAATATATTTTTTATTTAATGAATTTATTTTTAATAAAATGTGCTCAAAGTATCTTAAGGCACTGTTCCTGATAGTTGGAGCCAAAACTTTACAAATGATGGCATTTTGGCAAAAAAAAAAAAAAAAACGACGATCGCGATCTGGCTCGAGGTACTCCGTGAGCCAGCCCGCGAGCAAATGTGGGCCCGCTCACTTAGCGCCAAGCCCTGCGGCACGTTTGGACTTTTTAATCGTTGAAAGGGCCTTGGCTAGGCCGGTGCAGGTGCGCTAAATAGTTAGAACCGAATCACCAAAACCTAGAAGTCATACAATTATTCAATAACCAAATCACATCAATATGTACCTAGATTTAGTGGTAAATGTATCGATCTCTGAAATATTTTGTCACGAACTAGGATGGAGTAATGAGAGGAATTGAAGGAGAGTGGAAGTTGCGATTCGCATGAGATTGTTGATCTTTATCTTCTGCACCCAATTTTTTGGTTCTTTTTTGCTCTCATCCCAAATTCTATCTTTAAATTTTTGTTCTTTTAAATGCATTTGAAGAGGTTTGAATGTGTTACTAGGAACGAATTTGAAGGTGATTTGGTTTTTGCTTGGTTAGTTTGTTAAGTGTTTCATTATAGAGTGAGAAGAGAAATGGATCTTGGGGAAGTGATTAGGATGTCTCAGATGGTGGTGTTAAATCAGGGTATTTTGGTCATTTGAATTTTTTTTTTTCTTTTCTTTTTTATTATATCAGCAATGCGCATTGTGCAACTAAAAGGTGGATGTATTATTAGCAATTAACCACCTGTAAGTTGGGGCCACTTTAGCAAATGCATACAAAATGTTAATTACAAGTGGATTGACAGGGAGGTTAGAGTATTTGATCAAAGAAGAATTATGCCAAATTTTTATGGTGCAGTCGGTTTCATGGAGTTGAAATTTTGAAATCAAAATTTGTAAATTTTAGGAAAATTTTGGTTCAAATTTCTTAATTATTTTTCTCGAATTACACCAAATTCAATTCCATGCAATCAACCCACACTTACACTATGTTTGACAGACATGGAATTGGAGAATTGAAATTGATGAAATTGGAGAAAAGCAACTCAAACAATTGAACTAAAATTGTCTCTTATTCCACTAATTTCAATTTCAAGACTTCAATTATATACCGCCAAACACAACTTTAGAGTAATTTATCTTAAAAAAACTTATATATAAAAAACAAAATTTAATACAAGAGTAATTATGCCAAACCTCAACCGAGGTTCTAAAAAATATATAGGAAACGATAATGAAAATGAATGGGAGGTTGCTGCGGCTGATTCTTTACATTTCTGATTTCTCAAATGTACGATTCTTGCACCCTCTAATTCCACAATACTTTTTCTCACTCAAATTTTATACATCAAGATCTTCACAACAAGTCAATGATTTCCCATTTCTCAAACTTTCCCCTTTCTTCAACTTTGGAGCTACTTAAGAATGTGTTGGGTTGGTTTTGCTGTGGTAGTGTTTTGTGTATGGTTGTTCTGTTTCTTTGTAGGTGCCGTTAGGCTTGCTTTTGCAAGGAAAAAAAAAAAAAAAAAAACTCCCCTTTCTTCAGCTTTGGAACTACTCATTATTCTTCGGGAAGGGATTGATTCTTAAGTAGCCGTGGATCATAGGTTTGATCTTTTGTGTAAGTCAGCAGCCTTTTCAATTTCATGGACTTGTACAAATGCATTACTTAATTGTTTTTCTACTCTTATTTGTTAATAATGCATAATATACATAAAAGGAATTCCCTTTTTTTTTTTTTTTTTTTTTTGGCAAATCATAAAAGGAATTCACATAAGCAACATGTTCACCTCAATTAATCTCAACTAGAATTGGAGGACCCTCATGTTAATGCAATTGTGACAATAGACGCAAAAATTGTCAACTTTGAAAAGTCAAAGAAAAAAGGCAACACACTCAATGAAATAAATCAAAATAATACAAAGATCGATGTTTCAATGTAGATCTTTATTAGTGGTAGAATTGAGGTATGGCTCACATTGCTTACTCTACTCCCCACGATTCGTTTCCTTGTGCAATTTTTCCATACAAGGCTCCTTCTATACAGGACTTCTATATACGAGACTCCTTCCATATAAGTCTCCTTTAATTGTGTGATTGATGGATCATTATTTGTACTAGGCCATGTGTTGGGCCGGAGATGCAGGTTTGACTTGCCTTATAATTGGGCTGAGAGACAATGGATGACTCCTTTGGGCTTATCAAGTTGGGTGACCCAAGAGAAGTAGTGGAAAACCCATCTGCTGACGTGGTTGATTGTAATTGGTGGGGAGATATTTCCCTCCAGAGTGACCAAAGTTGGCAAATAAAGAGAAATTTTCATGGTTTGGTTTGTCAAGAGCGAACTTAATATTGTATCAGGCATGGACATTTCATTTAAGAGCAATAATCAATTCTATACCCCCAAAATATATTACTAATGCAGAAGTTACAAAAATAATATACAATCCTATAAACTTTACTTCTACAAGAACTCGAAGCAAAGTATAGGCCTATACTAATTAAGTAAATTTTCTTCTTTCTACACTACCATGCTAATAGACAGATTTATAAGGAAATAGAGAGACGGACCATCAGACACCTTAAAGGTACCTCTTTTTTCGTCTTGCCTCTTTCTTCACCAATACTTGCCTCTTTTAATTATAAGGCCACAAAGTCTGGCAACAACTGTGCTGCTGCAAACCTCTTGCGGTTCTGAATATTGATGCTTTCATAAATGGCTGTGGAGTGAGAAGAAGTGGGAGAGTTTATAGTGCCAAACTCATTCGGTTCACGAATTTCTTCACCTCTCCCCAATTGGATGTTTTGGTTAGGGAGATAACTTTGATGGGTACCTGACATGGAGAGGTTATCGCAATGTGGGAGACCAAGACTCAGAGAAACAGCATTGCCCGAGTAGGCTGAGGGGAGTCGGTCCGCACTAAACCTTGTCATTTCCCCAATCTGGTATGACCCAAATCCTCCAATTAAGTTTGTAGGGGCTCCCATTAAACTAAAACTCTCTCTGCTCTGCCTCTCATTGCCAAATTTCATGGACACCTGATCATCCATTGATGAACCACTATTTTGGGGGGACTGCAACATTTCAATGTTCCTATGTCTTTTTGGACTTGCTTGTGCAATGCCTTGTTCCATTTCTGATGCTCCAATGAGTGGCAGTCGACCAGTCTGGTTTCGGATATTTACTCCAGTGGGAGATGATGTTGAGGCTGTAGAAATGGAAATTGACGAAACATTATTAGTCTTCTTGTTTTTGGCATTGTCTTGTTTGGACATGAAACTCTTATTCTGATTTTCAATCTCTTGGAAAGCAATGGAGTTTAATGCTGAATCTCCGTTGGCTTCACTTTTGCTTGTTTTGTCCTCTGATCCATTCTGCTGCTCTTCTTGTACCTTCACTTCCTCCGTGTACATTTCTTCTACCATTGGCTTCCACAACCTAACTCTAGCATTTATGAACCAATTTGACACCTGCAATGCATGCATAATTACCACAAATTAACAACCATTTTCAACGCAAGTCGTGGATGAAGCCAACAAATTGTTAAAATATTATATATATATATATATATTCCGCACCTGACTTCTTGTAAGTCCTGTTTGTTTCGCGAGCAAGAGTTTGTCCGAATCCTTGGGATAACTAAAAACCAGTTGCGGGGAAATTTAATTAATTAACAAAACAAAGATAGAGAACAACTAAATTGTGCATTTAAAGAAATTTCAAAAGAGTAGTTGACATTGGTTTTGATAATGCATGCTTACGGGTGGAGGAAGTGTTCGAAGAGCCAAGCACGAAGAACAGAAACGGATCGCTCAGGCAATCCTCTCTGGGGTCTCCAGGCATTATGCTGGATCATTCCCAACTGTTGTAGAGCTCTTTGTTGCCGGAGCTGATGATCCACGAATTTAAGTCTTGAACCCTCAATCTTCCCACCTCCAAAACAATCCTCTTCCCCTAAGCACTTGCTCACAGCTCGAATTTGGCTTGTTATCGAGTCTTTGAGGCACCGGAATTGCTTTGAGATAGTTTTTAGTGCCAGAGCTGTGTATGTTTTTCCAGATCCAATTCCAGATACTTGCTCAAACCAAGTTATTACAATATGCATTTGATGGTGGTACTGTCTGTATCTTTGCTCCACCTTCAAATCCCATAAATGACAAAGACTCAAATTAGACGTTGTAACAAGTTCAACATACAAAATCAATTATTACTAATCACTAAATCTGCATTCACAGCAAAACTGTTGAAGAAAACAGGATTCTAATTATTCAGCCTACTAATACTGAAATTTTAATGCATGTATAGACTTCTTTAAATTGAAAAAAGAAGGAACGTACTTAAATAGAATATCCACACAAGAAAATTATGTTGAAAATCAAAATGTTGTATAAATGTGAACTTTAAATAACCTTACTAATAAGCATTACACTTGTAACTTCAATCTATTTGAAGAGCGATGAATAGAACAATATTTGGCTGAAATTGTGATCCAATACCTCTCAATTCATAGTATTTGAAACATATATATATCTGATCCAACTTAATAGATAGAGAACCAACTCAAATTAGTTCACATGCCCCTTAGCCTAAATTCACCTTAAAACACAACACTTTATTGGAAACAAAACTCAACCGTTTCTTATAAGCCTACTCTCGATCGAAATCACACCTTTTCAGCATCAGCTATGGAAAAAAAATAATAATAATTTATCAAAAACTCAACTTGATACAAACTAATTTACAAATATATGTATGTATTTATTTAGTCATACCTCATCTAGCATGTTGACAAGTTTTGCCTTCTTCATCTGAATTTCCTGTCTCTCTGCCGTGGTAAGCTCGGCACTGCCTTTTGAGTTCGTGGCTCCTCCTCCCGCAGTGGTTTCGGAGGCTGACGGTTTTCCAGTTCTCATGGTCAGCCCAGTAGCAGTCCCCTTGGCAGCTGATTCATTGTTGAGAGCCTCATCCACTCTAACAACTTCATCAAGAAGCTCTTGTGCCACCTTCAAATACTTGGAACCCAACACCCCACTCTGCGTTCCACTAGCACCATTTGAAATCCCAGATGCTGACGAACCCAATCCGTCTGAAACCCGCACATTGTTGCCGGACGTCGGTGAAATTGTGGGCAGGTTGGCCTGAGAAGGACCTTCACGTTCAGCCCTGTAAGACCCATATTGTGGTTGCTGGGAGGAGAGGCTCAAAGACAGTTCCTGCTTGGCGCGTGACACATCACGCGCCTCCGTAGTATGGTCAATTGAATTGTATAGATTGTAGTGAACACGTGGGATGAGACCGTGGAATGCTGAGAAATCGTGTTGGGTGTGGACGGATGGAGGGTGGGGACCATGGGATGAGGCTGATGCAGAAGCAGAAGAGGAAAAAGTGGCCGCTGTGAGAGGGATACCCACAAGTTGTGTGGTGTGATTGGGCGGCGCGTGAGGTAAATTAGTGAAGTTGGGCGGTGGCGGGGTTTGAGTGTCAGAGTATCCAACATAGCCAGGATTCATGAGAATCAGCGTTTGTAACCCATCAGCTTGGATATCAGAGTTTCCGTTAAAGTACGTTGCCATCAATTAGTTTCTTTGTGTATGTATGTGCCTTTTATGTCACTCAAAAGGGACTACGTTACACTGCTTCACGTCCAATAAACACACACACTCTCTCTTTCTCTAGATGATCAGTAGCACAATTAGCGGACGGGTGCTGGGAGAGAGCAAAACTAGGTGTGGTATTCAACCCATTAAAGGAATTTTGTTACTGTAATTAATAGACTTCTCAGTTAAATCCTGCAAGAAAATAAAGGGAAAATTATAAGGAAATGATATATATATATATAGCCACAAACTCATAATATTTGTTAAAAGTTCCATAATTTGGATCAATTCGAAGAAAATGGAAAAAAAAACATCCTCCTATCAATTTGTTGATTGATCTTCTAGAAAAATGGATGGCTTAGGTGGAAGAAAGGAAAAGGATGTCGAATATTATATATATATAGAGAGAGAGAGTATATATATAGAGCCAGCGGATCATAATTTTGGATATAGCTAGAGAACATATATATATATAGAGAGAAAGGATTGGAATTATACTATTAATTGAAATGATTGTTACCTTGTATGATGGAAATCTGAGTATGCACGTGCCCCGTTATCATCTGCAAAGGAAGAAGAGAATTTTAGTTGCAGGGTGGACACAACTAATATCCGTACATGACAGACATAGAAGTTCATGACCATGCAGCATGATTCTATTCATATAAGTTGAGCTATCCAAATGCATATATATATATATATATATACACACACATGCATATACCCAAATCTATGGTTTCATAAGTCTCTTCACTAATTTACCCCCCCCAAAAAAAAAAAAACGAAACAAAAGTCTCTTCAGTACTTGGGGGAAAGGATAACCCTTTAATTGTCAGACTGATCAATTCATCTCTGCAACTCTCTCCTTTGAAAAGGAAATAAGCACATAGAGAAAGAGATGGGACCATAAAGTCTAAGGAAAAGATACCCATCTTTATTCACTCATTTTCCTTTTTCTTTTTTATCACTCATTTATCACAAACAATCATGCCTTTAATCGTCAGACTGACATACACACACACACACACACACACACACACACATATATATATATATATATATATGAGATAATGAATTGTGAATTTATATCCACAAACATGCATGTTCTTTAAGTTTCTAAGATTTTAGTGTAAATCGAACGAAGTACCTGCGAAAAGATAAGAAAAATATATGCAACTTCACTGATTTGACCTTCCTTTTCAAATCAACTGATGCAGCCAGCCTCCTTTTTATTTGCTAACTCCTGCAAACAACTTTAGAGAAAGATAGATGTAGATATATGTATGTATATGTGTTTGTTGGTTTTCTGGTAATAAAATTAAAATTAAAAGGAAAAGGAAAAAAAAAATGGCATTTGATGAGGCCTGCCAGGGGAAGGGGTTTTCAATCTGTCAGAAGATAAAAAAAGCTGAAAAACGAGGAAACATCTCCATCCACTAAAACTTTCATGTATTTTAATTAATTAATTAAGATGTTAATTTAAAGAAGGAAGATGATGATGATGATGATGATGAAGAAGAGAATGATTGGAGGGTCCTATTGTTCATTACTAAAATATCTCTCTGTCTTTTCCTTTTCTTTTTTTTTCTTTTCCACTTTTCTCTTTTTGTTATTTTTTGTGGCTGCAAGCCAAAGTTTTCAAGATAAAGTAATTGAAATGCAAAATAGTACAGGGCCAACCACCTTAACAACTACCCCAAGTCTCCAAAAATTAATACTATATCATTATTGGTATATTTACATCATGCATACATGTGTATCGTTTAATAATTTATATTAGTGTGTATATACAAGGGTAGTCCAATTTTTAAATTTTTATACATAGTATGTATATAAGAACTACTAATTAATCCTTAGAATCCACTAGATTAATTTGAAAGTGAGAGAGATCAAATTTTGATTAGTGAAAAGGCTCCCCAATTCAATATTTGAACAATTATTTATAGCTAAAGAAAACCTTAAAAAATTACCTCCACCTCAAAATTAAATTACAAATAAGCCCTAAACCACAAAACTATATATAAAAAATAAATAAATAAATAAAATGAAGAAGAAGAAAAAGGAGGATAAATTCCAAATAAATCACATGAAATTGAAAAAATGCTATCAAAAGAGCCTTATTTTATATCCAAACGTTACGATACAGATTTTTTTGTAGACTTTTCAATGTATCTATACATCAAGCACATGAACATCACAACTTCCCTCAAATGGAAGTTACATAGCGAGTAATCTTGCAAGTCTTGATCATGTTGCATGGGTGAGGTCGTATCTATATTGCCTATTCACGGACATGTACATATGCATCATATATATGATTGCGAGCAGACACTTCAATATCACAACTCCCTTTTGTTTATCTTCTTTATTTTTATTTTATTGATTGGTATTTTAATTTGTGTCCATCAAGTTAGTAACAACTAACAACTAACAATGAGCCATGGCATTCCCTGAGTCTGTCATTCAATGGTACCGACTTGATTTCCAACAGAACTTTAACGTCCATTATTATATATATATATATATATCAATATATATATATAGTGTGATGTTAAATACTGTAATACACACTGTGGTAGGCGCTATTCAATATGTAATGTAGTAATTTATGGCGTGCACGTTGCGACCAACTATCATTCTCACAAATCTACATCAACAGTAATATGTACTAGGAGTACATGCCAACAACTAGTTTTAATTCACTGCTACACTTTTGGCTGCACAAATAGTCCCCCTCAAGGGTCTCTGTGTTTCTCTGTCTGAAGTACCAAATATTCAATATCATTTTATATATATATATATATATATATATCACGTTAGCTAGCACGGGAATAGCAGTAATCATTTACCACTCAATATCATAGGAATACGAGCATGGTTTAGTTCGAATTTGTAGAGATGTGGTCGAATGCAGTCTCTATTGAAGAAATGGTTGACCAAACATTGTAAAAATAGATAACGTGGAACTTTAGTTAAGGTTCTAATTTCCTTAATTAAAAGAGCTTAATTCTTGTTATATTTTTTTTCATATTCAAAATAAAAAATTGAGAGTTTGAAAAAAAAATTCTAAAATCTCTTTAAAATTTGAAAGCTAAATTATTATTCTTGTATCATTTCAAAGTCCAAAATAATTGTAAAGTAGGCTCCCAAAAAAATATATTTTAGCACCGGAGAGTTGGGAGAAGTGAGAAGTTGAAAGAGAAGAGAAGGGAGTGTTAGAGGTAACCATGTAATTTCATATATTTATATATAAATAATAATAATAATAAAGGGCGGATAATAATGACAAATTTGTCGGTCGCTATTTTTTTCTTTCCACAAATTGGAGCTTAAAATATGACATGCTGCATAACTACCCAACTATTTTTCGAGCCATAAATTGAGCTTAATAAAGTATTAGAAAATGGTAATATAAACAATTCAAGGTCGATCATAAGACTATTCAAAATAATAAATTTTATATTTAATGTCAATAATACAAAAGATCTGCCATAGAGCAAAATCTTAGCCATTCATAAATAATAATAAGAAATAAAAAAAATAAAACAATGTATTTATGTAACTAAAATTTAAAATGAAGATTAATAATAAAGAGAAATAGAAAAGATAATTAGATAAGTTTGATGGACTACCGAATAATACAAGCAATTTACTTGTTATATATATATATATATATATATATATATATATATTTAAAAAAAAAATAGAACATAAAATTAATTTAATAGGAATTTTTTTTTTTTTAATAATACTAATAAATGGACCAACACAACTAAATAACCGGTAAGCTTTTACTAGCATAAATAAATGAATAAATAAATAAATAAAGAGTCTAGATTACAAGTTTTAGTAAGTGAGTTGAAAGGGAGTAAAAGCTTTGGGCTAGTCATGGCGGATGGGCCCACTCAGAAACGTAACACTCTTTCTTCGTTTGGACTTTTGTGTTAGTTTGCTCGCTCTCGGGCCCACTATTAACTTTACTGTACCCCTTAACTTTTTTGTATTTCAACTTTAAAGAGCAACGAAATTTCGCGGTCCAAGTGGACCCTGCTGTCCTATCAAACCAAGAAACATTATGGCGAATAGAACGGTCCCACGTGTCCACAAACGAAAATACTTGCCAATAGCAGCAATCTCACCCATATCGCTACGCAACTGCTGCTACTACTTTCCTTTATATTGCTATCATACTTCGACACATCGTTTTCGGTTGACACGTGTCAATGTTATTATCCATTCCCGGTTCTGATTAAGATGTTGCCAAAGTAATCAGATCCATCATTTTCAGTAAATGACTCTTTGCCCTTTCAATTCAACTTCCCAAACTGTTAATCCTCTCTTCTATGTCTCTAGCTTTTGGATGCTTTAATGCACGTTTCACGGTTAAGAGTAACCCTGGGACCACTTATGACGTGGTTATGTTACAAATTTAAAACTTTTTAAGGGTTGTGTATAAATATGAGAATACTGTGTAACGCAATCACTTACGTATAGTTTATGTACTTGAAATTAAACGACGAAATTATGCTATAAATACATAAATGGCTACATTCAATAGATAAGGTGAGTCTTCGTGAATTGATTCGATCTTTATCCAATCAAGATTATTAAAATTACACCCCATACGTGAATAAATAATTGCAAAACAGGTAATTAAATTTTGAAGAATTGATAGGCAACAATAACAATTTGAGATCACTTGGTCAATTTTGGTAAAGACAAACCAATTTTGAAGGCTCGCAGTAAAGAAGAAGTACGGCAAATGGCATCAAAAGGTTAGATTTATTGGGAAAGTAAAATTGATTTGAGCTCATTTTGTGTGGGAAAAGGGCTAAATTCAAATAACAGAGCCATGATTTCGCATGTTTATCTTGTAAACATGCATGTGTCGTCATGAATAGAGAGTTGTTAAGGATTGTAAATATAACTTATTTTTAAATTTTTGTTTTGATTTATAAACGATATTATTTTTTATCAATCTCCGTCTTAATATTAATTTTGAACTTAAGTTCCAGTATGATCTTGAATTTAAGTTTGTTGTTGACTAAAACAAATTATCGGAGCCAAGTTAAATGAGTGTTGAGTCAAAGTATATAACTGAAAGCTTTGATTCGACTCGATCAAGTCAATATATACACAGCATTGTATTTGTCCACCCTCATAAAAATAAAAATAAAAAAATAACTTTCATCTAAATTGCCTTAGTTGAAGCTGACACTAATCAGGGGTAAAATAGTCTTAGTTTAATAAGAAATGAAAAAAGTAAAATAATAAGTTTGTTCTTAATTCTAATAAATAAATAATCTAGGAAGTAATTTTTAATTTAAGAAAATTATTAGCAAAATGACAATAGTTTGCCTTACATATATATTATCTAACCAGGGCGGCTAGATTTAATTTGGGGCCTTAGCAAAATGGACTTTTCAACAATATAAATAAAAATAGTGACAACTCATAAACAAAATATACAAATGTAAATATACATAAACTTATAATAACAAAAGTTAATAAAACTAAAAAATAATTAAAGAAAAAAATCATAAAAACTGATTTAGAAAATTCAAATTCAATACTCCTACAAAATTTTCAATAAAATAAAAGTGAAGTATACAATGAGTATGGAGTTGAGAAGAAAGACTATTGTAATGTAAACTTGTAATGAGGGGGGAGGAGAACACTCGTTGAAAAAAAAAAAGAAGATAAAAAATAATATATATATATATGGAAAGTTTTTGCCACTTTTCCAAACAACAACGTTAAATACGTATTTAATATTTTAACTTACCAAAAAAAAAAACTTAGTGCTACCATAAAAAAAAAAAACGTGAATGAGAGAGAAAGAAAGAGGGAAAAATAATTTATTTAATGATACAAATTTTTAGGCTCAATATTAAATTTTTATATTGGTTAGGAGGATGTATTGAAAAACATGAATAAGGACTAGAAAAAAAAAAAAGTCATATAAGATGTAAATCTTTGGAGGCCTAATATTAAATTTATATATAAGTTAGAGTTCAACGAAACGATTTGAAGCCTAATATAAAATCTCAAAGAAGTTATTTTAGGATATGATATTTGAGAATTAATATAAAATTGAAATGAAGGAGGAGAAAGAAGGGAGAAAAAATTAATTAAGTTATTTAAGGATATATATCAGGCCTAATATAAAAAAAAATTGTATTTATTAGAGTTTAATAATATTAGGAAATAATTATAATATAACTTAATATAAGGGAATTTTAAAATTTTGTGGCCTTCCTATTGATTGGAGACTTAGACAGTTGACTAACGCTTGAGGCGGGCTGTATTTAACAAACCAATCTTCTCTACTTGGAGTGTTGCCATATCTAACTATCCACTCTTAAAAAGTAAGTGTTGGACTGTGACCTAAAGATGTTATCCTAAGAGAAAGCTGAATTGGAAAGAAATTATTGTGAAATGAAAAGACAGAGACAGATAACATATGGAGTATGCACTAATATAATAGTATTTCTCCAAATTATGGTGATGATTCAAGAGAATCACCACCTATAACAGGAGGACCTGAATCTCTCTCTGCCATTAGATTTCACTAATTACAAGAATATGGAGGCAGTCAGTCATTATACTACTCTACTTTCATTCATTATCAAGATTATTATGCAATATGCAAGAAATATGTAGAATCATAAATTTAGTAAACAAGGTAGTACTTTGATTTGGTCTTTATGGGTGAGATTAAAATGATGAATTCGATACAGGCCCAGAATATCAGTATTTATAAACCTCAGCCAGGCCCATTATGTTGAGCAACCACGTAAGCATTTGGGCTCCAATTATCTATCCAAAACCGGTCCTTGTTTGGTGCCTTTTAAAGAACCTGGCTCTTATGGATTGGGGTCTCTATGAAAGGTGGTCATGCTATATATATATATATATATATATATATATATATATATTTTGATGACGTGGAACCCTCGCAATCACGTGCCCTTCGGATGTGTAGCTACAGGTAAACTCCGCAGTCATGCTGTATTGCTCTTTCTTTTTTTCCTTTTTTCTATATATGGTATACTAAAATAAGAGCTACCTCCTCTCATATATGCCATGTCTTTTCCTTCTCATTTTTTCCATATTCCAATTTCTTACCATCTAACTATTGTTGGATGGAGGAACCAGAAAGCAAGGGCTAGAATTGGGGATTTGCATCTAGTTAAGGAATGCATCGTTGAATGCTTAACCTTAATCCGCCCAGAAAAAAGAAGAAGAAGAAGAAGAAGAAGGAGGGTATATTCCCTCCTTTCCAATTATTTAGATGTCCCATCAAAATTCAATGTTGAATGCTTAACCTTATTCTTACGGTCAACGAATAAAACAAGTAAATATAAAACATCATCTTATCACCCACCACCATAAAAGCCACATCTTATTAGCATATATCAATGTCACTCACTATCTTGGCACTTTAGATATATATCATACATGTTCAAAGTTAAAATAAGTGGTCAAATGAAAAAACCGTTCAGGACGTAGATTGATCAAAGTACTCTACACAATAATAATTTCAAAAGGTTTTTGGGTAAGTCTACACAATTAGCAGTTGAAAGTTTCCATGTAGCCTCTAATCTCTTACATTTTAAACATAAACTAAGTTTAACAATTAAGCACCTATTACATGTTTGCAAGGTGTACCACCACTCTTACCTAACTCTAAACTCGCTTACTCTATTAAATTACTTTCAAACCATTATTTTTTGTGCATTTGGATTAAGATGAAGAGTTTCTGTAGGTACTTCCAAAAAAAACATAGAAAAAGGAGATACGCTAGCTAGCTCTTCCTCTCGTGCATGTCTTTTCTTAATTGACAAAATTTTATAGACTAATCATCTGCAGGCAACTAAAGTTTCTCAAGTGGAAACGTGTGTATATATATATATATATATATATATATATATATATATATATATATATATGTTCATCAAACTAGTTTTGGATGATGTACAAAGTGTTGCTATCATTTCCATTATATTAGAATTTGATTGATACACGGTATAAAACTGCACTACAGCTGTTCCATTTTCTCATAGGTTATACAGAGACACACATGTGGTCTTAGGAGTTCCTTTTTAGGCCAAAGCAAGTACAAAAACAATGTCGTTACTTGGTGACACAATATATTAAACTTTGTTGAAACAATTAATTAGGGATGTCTTAATCAAATTATAAACAAAAAGATCTTCCTAATCAAACATATTTATAGTTAAACAAAAAGAATTAGGATTTTAACAAACCCACCTAAACCCAGGTTTATATGGTGGGGGCTTAACTTTCTGTTTTTGAGAATTTTGGATGACATAAAAAACAGAATCTCAAGTTATGTCACTACACACGATTAGATTGGATAACATAAGTTGGGATTACCTTTTTCTTTTTTCTTTTTTCTTTTTTAAGGTAATATATATATATATATATATATATATATATATATAAATATATATAATTTTAAATGATAGAGAATTGAAAAAGTGCATTGGAATAATATTTTTCATCCAATCTTTAAAAATGATATATAAAGATGGATGGAGATCGAGATTTGTTGATGCTTGTTCTGCATTCAAATGGTAGTCCTTATGTTGTACTATTCTTCGTTGATGCTGACATTTTTCGTGACAAATTAGTTCTACTTTGCTTAAAAGAAGGCTCTTAAAAACACTTATGTTGTGTTTAGTATGCAGGAATAGAATGAAATAGAATGCAAGTAAGAATAGAATGAGAATGGGAATGGAATGGAATGATCATTCTCATTCTATTGTTTAGTTATAAATATGAAATGTGTAGGAATGGAATAATAATAATCATAATGGAATGATAATAATTATTTTACTGTTTAGTTGAACTAATTTAAAATTTAGAATTGAATACCTTACTATATAATTGTGCCTCCACAATTTTTATTGACCTAATCCACCCAATCTCTCTTTTTAAGTCTCTATTTATTTATTTGCACTTTATACTCATAATTGTGTTTGTTTTGTTACTTGTTGGCCTAGTGTATTGAACTTTAATTTCAACTATTTTTGGGTCGTTTTTTAAATTGATTCCTATATTTTTTTAAAAAAATTAAAATTTTCGAAAGTTTAATTTCAGGTGATTATAAAAGATTAATGTAGGAAAATACAGTGTACAAATTTTAAATCTTACGTGATTGCCTATTATTTGTGATTTGAATTTATATATATATGGTTCCCCTGGACCAACAATTGAAACGGTTCATAAAGATGTAAAAAAATATTGTACAATGTGCATGGGGAAAATCCATGGGCCTCCAACAAAATAAAACATTCAAATTTGGTTCTGTGGCCCAAAACCTAGAGGTATCATTTATTCAACCTTGACAGTTCAAGTGCTCATATAGTTTTACAAATATCACTAATAATTTGGCATTTTTTTTTTTAATTTTTTTTTTATGAAAAAAACACACATTAAAAAAGAAGCCCAAAAGTACAATAAGGGGTCCATTTTATGTACATTACATTTTTTGTTGACACATGTACATTAAGTGGTTGTACTTAAAAAGAGAGTCATATGCAAGTAAGAGAGATACACCAATATATATACTGTACAAAATAGTTGAGGCTTTGCTGTTTCCCTCTCAAGAAGAGCTCCTCCATGTCACACACAGTCATCCATATCCAAGCAATTAAGTAGCACAGATTTTGGCCTATTTTTGACAAAAATATGAGTGGTGATCAACGTGTGAAGTAAAAGATTGTTTCCATTTCTGTGAAAGGTCTAAATTCAATGGATAATGTAGTACCTAGTGTTCTAGACAAAGTAGAGAATGCAACAATCAAATACCATATTTACAAATATATATATATATGTGTGTGTGTATATATGACCGTGTACAAAGAGTGCATGTATAAATCATGTGCATTACAAAGATTCCCAATAATTTATAATTTGGATCAATGTGACTATAAAATAGAATGTCATATATAAACTAAATTGTTAAAAAATAAAAACCATATAATTTATATGCGCGCATTACAAAGATTCCCAATGTCAAATTTGGTTTGCCATTTTCAATCAAGGGAAATAATATAAATGAAATAACAGTATGATGGTGTACGTCAGATCCTAGTTTCTTTGTGATGGCTGACTATACATAGTGCATGTAATGCATAAATTATTTATAAATAGTAAGTTGGATCAATGTGCTATATATATATATATATATATATATGTAACAATAAAATGGGAGTGCGCGATAAAATTTATTCAATCGTGTAATTTGAATAGACGATTTAGTTAACAAAGAATTTAGAATTAAAGAATAGGTAGTAAGATAAAACATTTGATTTAACAATCTTCAGATGGGTGTTGTGGGTTGAATTTGCGGTTGTTTTTTGTATCACTACTTCATAATTAATCAAATCTGAGTACAAAACATAATAATAATAATTAGGAAAAGGTGGATTCTTGACAACGGTCCATTTATAACATGTAAGAATCATTATGACTCATCTTTTCCTTATCTTTATTTCTTTAATTCCTGCCTTTTCATGCTCACCCAGTTGTCACCATGACCAATCTGATCTAGTGCCACAGTTTAGTGGTGACTCATATTTACCGTATTAATAATGTACGAATTATATGTTGTCAATTTCTTGCATATTTACCATCATGTTGTTTTTGC